>NC_135889.1:13651351-14317027 GCF_964194155.1 Cetorhinus maximus
CCCCTGGCATGTTGGTTACTACAAACATTCATATATGCAATTTCTTTAGGGAACACTATTTAAAGATAAAAGACTTAATTATTCCTTTATGTACTTTTAAGAGAATTTTATTGAATTTTTCAATTTGTCCTGGTTTCTCATGGAATTGGACTTGCCAGTTTGGGCCCTGCTTTATATTTGGGGAGGAATGGGATAAAGGAAGACAAGGCAAGGACCGGATTTTCACTGTCCCCAGGGAGACCAAACGGAGCAAGGGCCTGAAAAAAATGGTCGCCTAGTAGGGCAGCTGGAGGTCCCACCTCCATTTCTGCCCTTGGCCATTTTCACGAGGGTAGGATATACAAGCATACAAATTAGGAGCAGGAGTAGGCCACTTGGCCCCTTGAGCCTGCTCCATCATTCAGAAGCAGCGGGCCCCAGAAACCTATCCAATCCTATTAAGGAGGCAACTGGCAGTGTCATGAGCTCATTGAGGCCTTGTCCCAGGTAAGATTTTTTGTTAATTTTCATGGGGGTGGGTGGACTTCAGCAGCTGTCAAGTTTTACAGCAGCTGCATTGCGGTGGGAAGAGGTTAATAGGTATGTAAAATAGTTTTGCCTTCTTTCCAGTTCATGATGAAATGCTGTAGCATGAGTTGTATCTGTGTTCATTAACCTCAATCCACAGTGCAATGATTGGACAATGTAACTACCCCTTGGACAATGTGTGTGCCAAATTGTTACTTCAGGCAACTGGTAAACTGTGAAGTAAAAGATCAACATCGCAAATGTGGAAACATTTCTGGATGAGTTAAAAAAAAGTCTGTCTAATGGATAAAAAGGTGGAGTACATTTCAGACTATGAAAGGATAGTCCATTATGATAACAATCAGTCTAGACATCTTTTGAGATAACAATTCTAAGGTCAGTTTGTTTATTTGGGAGGTTTTATGGGTTCTTGGCTGCAATCCAACTGTCTAAACTGTTTTATAATTGCTTGACTTGGTTTACACAGTTGGCTCGAAGAGTTTGTTTGTTTACGCAGGGAGTTTTAAGGACTATTCAATGGCTTCCAACTGTTATAAGGCTTCTGAGGTCTGTTCATGAATGGATAACGGTTGGGGGGCGGGGGGGAGACGCACTGTGTGGTGAGGGTGAGGCGGTTGGTTGAAAGGTTCAACAGTATATATATGGGCCACTGACTGCATCGGGAGCACCAGGCCAAGGCTTTTTGGGAACAGAGGCAGGCCTTTTAACCTGCCCGCTTTGGACTTGCCCTGTCTCCAGATCTTCGGGCCTGAACCCCCAGAAAATCCTGCCACCGCCAGTCTCGAGACAGAGGTGGGATTGTGACAGCAGAATTAGTCCCATCTCCTGATTCCCACCTCCAACATGAAGATCTGGCCCCAAGCCTTTGGTATAATTTGGTGCTCATCAGTGAAGGTTAATACTAGTGAAAATCTGGAACTGTCTACTCCAAAAGGCTGTTGAGGCTTTTGAGGGAAAATTTCTAAACTGCAATTGATAGATTTTTGCTTGATAAGGGTATGACAGGATAGGAAACTATGCTGGGGAAAGGAGGGAGGGGTGGGGTGACGTGGTGTAGATGAGTTTAAGATACATATCAGTCACATTCTAATCGAATGGCCAAACAGGTTTGAGGGCTGAATGGCCCGCTCTTGTTACAATGTTACGATTCCATGCACACTCCATTTTACCTCAGAAAGTGCACGTATAATTTGCCAATCTTCCCTGGCCATACCCGGTGCAGTTACTGCCACTCTGGTCTGCTGGGCACGGCCCTCTGTGTTGACATATGTGGCTGCCTTCTCTGTGTAAGCAGCTCCAGGTAGAACAACATCTGCCATGGGTGCTCCGACATCTCCGTGGTGTCCTAGTTGGAGAATATGAACAACTCGTGACATTTGACATGGCTGTGTGTGAAATCCATGACTTTTAAAAAAATTTCATACTCAAGCTGAGGGATATCAGCGCAAAGCAAATACAAAGTTGGCAATCACAGTCAGCATCAAGGTATCATGCAGCTAGTTGCATGATAGAGGATAGCTCTGTCTATTTCTGTCTGACAGGTTTTAATCTCAAATTCAAAACGGTGCCATTTATTGCTCTCTTACATTATTTCTATTTCCTACACCTGTCAGTCTTATGGACTCTCAGAATGAGACTTCAAGGAGTTCCCAATCATGGTTGGGTTTTACTGTGGACTTGCATCCATAGTGGATCTGTTATGTGTCTGCTTTGGCAGCATTTTTGCCCAAGCTAGAAGGTTGTGGGTTTAAGTCCTGCTCCAGAGACTTGAGCACATAATCCAGGCTGACATTCCAGTGCAGTGCTGAGGGAGTGCTGCATTATCTTTTGTCATCTTTTGGATGAGATGTTAAACCGCACCCTATCTGCCCTCTCAGATGGACGTAAAAGATCCCATGGCACTATTCAAAGAAGGGTAGTGGACTACTCCTGGCGTTGTGGTCAACTTGTATCTCTCAACCAACATTTAAATCAGATGATTTGGTCATTTAATTCATTGCTGTTTGTGGGAACTCACTGTATAAATATTGGCTGCTGTATTTCCTACATTACAACAGCGACTACACTTCAAAAAGTACATAGTTGGCTGTAAAGTGCTTTAGGAAGTCTTGAAGTAGTGGAAGATGCTATATAAATGCAAGTCTCCCTTTCTTTAGCTACTGGCATTAGGTAATGGCTGTCAGAGACTAGAACTTCCTCTCCCTTGACTACATTCTGCCGGGTTGCTTAGCTAAAGCTGCTGAAATCTGCCATGATACTCAATTGCTGCCGACAATTGGAGATGGGATTTTGGTCAGGATGTAGCAATGAAGATAAAACAGCTGAGGTTTTCCTGATGCAAGGCTGTTACATATGAACAAGCAAAAATGACAGGCAGGAAAAGACCATCAAGGGTACCCCACGCCATGAAGGACGAATAATCACGGGTGAACACATCCTCCCACATCCCCCCACCCCAACACAGTCATACAATTGCCAAAAGGAAAAAAAGAGAAAAAACAGGGGGCCTCCTGTGACTGAAAGCAGTCCAGGAGATCCCATCAACCATGTGTTATCTATACTTGCCTATAATTCAATCTCTGCCTTAGTCAAGAACTCTTCATGGCATGTAGAGAGTCAGCACCTAGCATACCAGCCAGCAATGCATGCCAAAGGGTCACCAGTATATGTAGATGACAGTAGCCCTGACACTTACCCTGATAAATGACGAAGCAGTCCTTTGGAAGATCCTGTCGTGTGATGCAGCCACTGTCTGCTCCAAGAAGGAACAGGACTTTTGGTGGATTTTTCCGGATTACATCGATACCAGCTTTGTATCCCAAATCCAGAGCTGCTACTTGACTGGCCACCCTGAAGGAAGACACAGATAGTAGCTTTGTTACTTCGCAACAAATAAACAACCACCAATGGATTTCAACATAGGCCAGATCCAGGGCCACAGCTCTTGTCACCATGCCTCAATAAAGTTGCTGAGTTTAACCTCTAAGTGCTGATACTTTCATAGAAACATAAGCTCAGGATATGGCCATTCAGTTAATTGTGCTGGCTTTTTGAAAGAGTTATCCAATTACCCCTTCGATCTTTCAGTCATAGCCTGGCAAATACTTTTGTTTGAGTTTAGACGTTTGAAAGTTACTATTAAATCTACTTTCATCACCATTTCTGGCAGTGAATTCCAGATCGCAACTCACTGTATAGAAAGAAAATCTCATCTTCCTTCGAGTCCTCCGATTACTAACACTCCTGCCAGTGGAAACAGTTTCTCCTTATCTCAAAATCTCTTCATAATTTTAATCACCTCTATTAAAAAGCACGTTACCACTCTCTGCTCCAAGGAGGTGAACAATCCCAACTTCTCTAGTTTCCCCACATAGCTAAAATTCTTCATCCCTGCTTTCATTCTTTGAAACTGCGATTAGTGAGTTAGAACATTTCAATTAAAGGGTTTGGAGGATGACACCAATGCTGAATTCAAATGCGGAAAATCATTTACAATTTCCACTTCAACCCCAAATTCACTGCTGCTACATTTATGTTGTGCTTCAGAGTGACAATCTTGGATTCCTCCAAGTATGTGCCTGCAGCTCCAATGGGGAACATATAAAATAGTGCCATAGAAACTGGTCACAGCAAAAACGACTGTTACACCTGCATGCGCTGCTGGTTCACCCAGTACTCTTATCTACATCTGCTGGCGTGAGGGCTAAAACAGGCTTCTTGCATGACTGATCTTGGGATCTGCATCAACTGCAGGAATTGTTCCTTCAGTAACTATCAGGAAAGACTGAACAGGCTAGGGCTCCTCTCTCCAGAAGAGAGAAGACTGAAGAGTGATTAAAATTTTGAAGTTGTTCGTCAGGGTATACGTAGGGAGACCATTTCCACTTGTGCAGAGTCAAAACTCAACATCATAAATATAAGATATAAGCTATTTCATTAAGGAATTCAGGATAACCTTCTTTACACAAAATGGTTAGAATGTGGAACTCGCTTTCGCATGGAGTATTTGAGGCAAATAACAGGGGTATTTAAGGGGAAGTTAGATAGGGACATGAGGGAGAAAGGAATAGAAGGATATACTGATAGAGTGAAATGTAGTAAAATGAGAGGAGGCTTGTGTGGAGCATAGACCAGTTGGACTGAATGGGTCATTTTTGCTTTGTAAATTCTATGTAATGTAACACAACAATTAAAAAAATAAATGTCCAGTAATTTAATCATATTATCATAGATTTGCCAGTTTGATGGCCAAATGGCCCCACTCCAGACCTCAAGCACATTATCTCAGTTCAGTGCAGTACTGGGGGAGTCCGATGTTGCTGGGGGCCTGCCTGCTTTAAATGAGATATTAAACTGCATTGCAGTCCCTCTCTTCCTGGGAGTCAGCCAACATTAAAGATCTGCCAGCACCATTCGAAAGAGCAAATTTGCATTCATATTGCACCTTGCACTTCACAACCAATTAAATAGTTTTTGAGAGACAGTCAATGTAGTAATCTAAGCAAACCCAACTGTGAAGTACTGAAGATAGCTGGGATGGCCTGTAAGTTTCCAATGTTAGGCCAAAGGCTGGTTTTCTTTTGTCTAAAAGATCATTTTAACAAAATAGGATACTTTGAATTGTGATGTCTTGTGTGTGTCACATTCAAGAGGTACTTTAATGGCTATAATGTGTAGAAAGTCACGTATACATTGTATACTTCCCATAAGCATCATACTTATTTCCTGCTAGATTTTTGCTACAAAACTGTATATTGCCTGGCTATCTATCAATAGTGCCATAGGAGATCTGCAGTTTGTAGGGGTGTGTTATAAAAGTGCAACACGCTTCAGCAGCTCTCAAGATCGAGGACAAACTATAGGCAAGTCACTAGATCATTGAAATAGTGTTGTAAACCATAAATCATTGACTCAATATTGTATTACAGCTGTGGCTGAGTGGCTAGCACTCTCGCCTTGGGTTAGAGGACCCCAGTTCAGAGACATGAGCACAAAATATAGGCTGACACTCCAAAACTGAGGGAATGCTGCAAAATCAAAGGTGCCGTGTTTCAGATGTGAAGTTTGACCAAGACCACCCTCTCAAGTCTAAAGATCCCACAGCACTATTTGAAGAGCAGGAGAGTTCTCTCCAGTGTCCTGGCCAATATTTATGTCTCAACAAACATCCCTAAAGCAGATTATCTGGTCATTATCACATTGCTACTTGTGGGATCTTGATGTGGACAAATTGCCTGCTGTGTTTCCTACACTGCAATAGGACTCAAGGTACTTCATTAGTTGGAAAGCCCTTTGGGGTATACTGAGGCTGTGAAAGGTGCTATAAAAACTCAAGTTATTTCAGTATTGCAAGTGAAGTTACATGAGATCCTGTGCTGTAATCTGACTAAATTCAATACTGGTTTGCCTAGGAGGAGTTATCATTGGGCAATGCCTAAACTGGAACCTGTGAGATTTAGGGAGCAGTCCACTTAAAACACCAAGGCTCACACTCAAATTACAAAATGCTTTCACTGTGTCATTGATCACATCGCTAACCTCTGGAGGACATTTAAAACTTTCCAGTCATCTCCGACTCCACTGCCTGCTCGAGCATTCTGTGCAATGGTGCTGACTGTAGCATGTATAGCTGCACCGTCGCTCCGCTGGAGAATCGAACTGCCCACCACCACCATGGGCTTCTTTGCTTTACTCAGGACCTGTTATGCGGTAGAGGTGGAATAAGAAGAAGCAAATGTCAGTGTACCTGTTTGCTTTGCCCTTCAATTTAGGAACAATTTTACAGTTTTCTAGTCACACCCTAAGTTGTACCTAGACCTGTGCTAAACTACTATTCTGATAATTATACTTTCTTGACTACAGGAATGATTGACTGTCTGGATCGAAATGGAGATATTTACCTAGCTGAAACAAACATCTGGTAATGGGACATTGAACAACTAATAATTCATTGGCTTTTGTTCTTTCAACTAAATTGTTCCCCAGACAGTAAACCAAAATAAACACACAAATCTGTTTTATGACTGTAATAAGAACTCCAGTATTTCACAGACCAGGGTCTAAGCGACCCAAGTAACTGCATATACAAAAACACAGCACACCCCACTAACATGCCTGTGCAAGCATGAACAGAAAGTGTCACAAATATGAATTTTGCTTATATTGTTTAAAATAAAGCTCAGGTGGGTGTTTGTTGAAGAGATCAAAGGGGTGCTTTGCTGTTCAATCGAAGGAGTGTTAAATTGCTAATGGGAACATAGTTGTAAGAGTTGGGATCCAAATGAGTTGGAATTATCCGGAAACCCTGTGATCTGAGTCAATCTTTAGTGACAAGAAGGGGTATTCTGTTGGTGTGCATGTTTGCAGAGCTCTGAATTTGCATGACTGTATTTCAATTGCTTAACAAAGCATGGTATTTCAAATTTTGAACTTGTTAAGTTTTTCTATCTGATCACTCAATTTAAACAAGCCAAACAGTTAAAGATAGGAGCATCCAAAGGACAGTGGATCGATCATGAACTTCTCAGCATTGGGAGCTTGTGCTGAAAAGAATGGAAAAGGAAGCTAGCTTTTCACAGTGAATATTTAAGAACTTTGACAAATTCATTGACAATGTGGAAAGAAGTCAGGAGCTTACTCTTTTCACACAAATTAGTTTTGCTTGGAAGTTACAAAGAATTTTTAACGTAGGCCGGCTTTATCTGACACCAATATTTGCCAACAGTTGTGGGTGCTCAGCTCCTTTTTAAACTGTAAATTAGTAGCTTACTGAGGTTGGTCCAAAAATTTACTACATTTAATATTCATCAATTGAAATACTTAAACAGAAGACAACATTAAATCCAGTAAACATATTATTGAAGAAATGGTAAATGTTCATGCTCAGTGATACACAACTCTCTATGGGAAGATTACTGAAAAAGTAGTTTCTAAATAGTGAGCGATCAGATCCGTTTACAGAAACCATTGTGAATCAGAGAGGAGACACAGTTCTATGAACACGCTGAATTGTTATAGAAGCATATTAGTTCACTCAATCAAGGTCCTGTTTTAGAAGTCTTCATTTAACATGTCCCAAGGGCAAATCACTCTACTCCCTGATGATATCTAGCCAAATTTCTTAGAGTTCTAAATGAATCAACTTTCAATATGCTAGGACAGAAGTCAATTCCATGCCAATGCCACCAAGTTCATAGCAGTTGCTCCATCAGCAACGTTATTAACTGAAATGTGTATAATGCATGGATTAAAATAAAATGAAAAAGTATGAACTTCTCATGGTCAGGAAAAGCATTACCTGGCTGAAAGGGTGCTTCCCTGAGGCAATCTCCTGTAACACCTGTGGAGAGTCTCCAAGGTGATTGTAGGTGTAGCTCAAATCCACATTTGTCCCAACTAAAGCCACTTGGAGATCATTGTGCAGCCAGCTGTAAAAAGGCAGAAACAGTTGGAAGGAATGAAACAACTTATATGGTGTGCTGCTACACATTGCCCGATTACTGGGTCCTTAACTGTTTCAATGCAATGGAAAATGCTGGAAATGTATGGTTAAGTAGCATTTGAAAGAATAATGATGTGGGTGCAGATCCTTCAGAATTTCTCCACAGTTAACATTTCTTTTTTCTCAATACCTTATCTGTAGTTGGCTTCCAGGCATTGTGCTTGCACTCTCCTTGCCCCCCCGCCAACCTGGGCTATCAGAGACTGAAAGTTTGCCATGTGGAGATTGCAAAGGTTTAGTTGTGGTCCAAGGATAAATACTAGATTGGACAGGTTAGTGAAGGAAAAGGGGTGAAAACAATATAGGGAGCAGGGTGGGTAAATGCGATCAGGACGATTTACTTGCATTGAGGGCAATCAGTGAGACAGATAGGTTGGGCCAAATGGCCTGTTATTGTGGTTGTAACTTCTAATGCATTTCTATGAATTTACTGATTCAGTACCATGTAATGATCCATCTTGAGGAATCTCAAACAAATATGATATGACAGTGGTAATATTGCTGGACTAGTAATCTGGAGGCTCAGGCTACTGCTCTGGGACGTAGGATCAAATCCCACCAAGGCAGGTGGTGGAATTTAAATTCAATTAATAAAATCTGGAATATATAGCTAGTCTCAATAATGGTGACCATGAAACTATCATCGATTGTTGTGAAAACCCATCTGGTTCACTAATGTCCTTTAGGGAAGGAAATCTGCCATCCTTATCCAGTCTGGGTCTACATGTGACAGCAGTGTGGTTGACTCTTACTGCCCTCTGAAATAGCCTAGCGAGCCGCTCAGTTCCAGGGTAATTAGGGATGGGCAAGCCAGCGAGGCCCACATCCCATGAAAGAACATAAAAATCTGCAGTTGCTCAACCTGACAACAAAGGTGTTTTCTTGCCCCATCCCTCCCCATTTCTCTTGAAGGTGATTACATTCTGAAGCGAGAACACATTTCCGCAGATGCCGGAAGCCGCCGTTTACGTGCGAGCCTTGACAACAAATGTCTGCAAAACATTCAATTGCTGGGTGCGGTAGAGGAAGAGAAGGGAGAGAGGTGACAGTGGAGTCTGATCCTGTTGACAGAGCACAGTAACAAGAAACAGGGATCCGGGAAGACAAAGGTGAACCATTGCACCCCCAATGAAAGCTGCTAACTGAGTACAGGATACCCAGAGGTTGTCAAGATCAAGCACCATTTTTGCAAAATGTTACAAATCTTATACATGTAGAGCATCAAACAGTGCAGCTCCTATTTGAGATAAAGCCATATTATTTTATGGGCTGGTATCCTTGGTTGCAACCTCAAGTAAATTCTGGAGTAACCATGCACTGCTAAAATTATAACACTTGCACTTTATCATGTCAAAATGGCTCAAAGCCTTGCAGAAAGGATTAATTTCAGTGCAATTACATACGCAAATGTTCCAGCAAGGTCCAACAAAAAAGCACGAGATCAAGGGTCTACTAACCTGTTTACCAGTGGCATTGGTATGTGGCTCAAGCCCACAATCTTCTATTCAAGGCAGGTTTACTACTAACAGAGCCAAGGTGACAAACAAACCTGCATATATTCCGTGCCTTTTAATATAGTAAAACACTCCAAGTCACTTTACGGGACTGCTATCACACAAAATCTGACACCCAGTAACACAAGGAAATATTAAGACAGGTGACCAAAAGCTTGATCAGAGATTCAGGCTTTAATGAAGATCATTCCACGTGTGTGCGATTCCTCCAGCCCTACAAATCCTGTGAGATCCCAACACTCCTCTCACTCTTGTCCTCTTGCAAACACTGATTTAATTGCTTCACCATTGGCAGCCATGCCTTCAGCTGCCCAATTCTAAGCTCGGAATTCTCTCGCTAAACCTGCCTGCTTTGCTACCTCTCTTTCCTCCTTTAAGATGTTCCTTAAAACTTTCTTTGACCAAACTCATGATCATCTACCTTTATACCTCAGTTTGTAAATCAGTGACAAATCTTTTTGTTTGCTTACAATCATTTGAAGGGTGTTACAACATTCTATGACATTAAAGGAACTATATAAATGCAAATTGTTGTTGCTGTTTTGTCAGATACCTTGTCAGCCAAAGCCAGTGAGCAAAGAGAAGCACTAACAAGCCAAGGACAGAAGCCATTTGCAACCAAAATAAGCAAGCTTCCTTTTCCAATTGAGTGATCATTCACGTGCTTACCTTTTTCTGACTCGAACATTGAAAAGTGGGGCTTCATAGCGTGGGTTAGTGCCAACCAGCAGCAGCACATCAGCCTCCTCCACTCCAGAGATTTTGGTGTTCAGCAGGTAATTGGAGCGCAAGTCGGTACTGTTTGGAAACAGAAGAATGTCAACCATTAGCGAAAACACTTTGTAACACCATGCTTTTTACTTTTGATTGGGTACTGTAGATTGTTTCAAAACATAATCCTTTCCATTATAATAGACTCACATCTAAATGGTCATCTTTTTCTTGCTAACAGTCCCTGTATCAAATATCCCAAAAACTTTTTATAAAATAGCCCTTTTTTTATCCCTCCCTCCTTCCTTAGCCTCCACAGCAAAAGAAGCCTGTTCCCAGCTCACTGCCGTTACCTTTCACTCAGCCACCCAGGAGGTCTGAGACCAGCCCCAGGTGGCTCACCCTCCCTTACTTAGCTTCTGGTTGGCACCCCCCGACAATTCTGGTGGTGGATTGGTTATTTTGTTTGCAATTTATTAATTCTTGGGACACAGGCATTGCTAGCAAGGCTAGCATTTATCACCCCATCCCAAATTACCCTTGAAAAGGTGGAGATGGGTTGCCTGCTTGATCTGCTAGAGTCTGTATGATGAAATTGTTCCTTTTGTGCTGTCTGGGAGGGATTTGTAGGATTTTGACCCACTGAATGAAGGGACTGTTCAATTTCCAAGCAATGATGATCCCCAGGATATTCATGTTGGGGAATTTGCCAATGGCAGAGCCAATAAATGTCATGGGTAAGTGGTTGCACAAGAAACCCAGAGTCCTTCAATTCAAATCCTGCTGTGCCAAGCTGCGAAAAAAATTCAATTGGGCTACCTTGTGGAATGGCACCGGACAAAACAGCCATGAAAGATGTAACATTATGGTAGAACCCAACTGGTTCACTTACGTCCTTCAGGAATGGCATCCTGATGTCCTTAATCCGATCCGGTTTACAAATAATCCTAGGGCACATTGCACTAACAGTCAGTGAAAGTGGCCTACCATCATTAACTTCCCAGGAATGGGCAATGAATGCAACATTGCCACATCCCAAGAACAAACACAAAATAATATAGATGGAGGTGGGGAGTTGCACATATGAGAATTGCAGCAATGGTTACCCACATCACACTACTCCATATAGTAGCGTGGAGAGGCTCCTGCTCTCCAAAAACATAAAGCTGTATCACATCTCAAGAGTTTCACATACACCCAACAAACGCATAGTGAAGGACACTCAAAAGCCCTGCAGTGGGTGTTGAACCCACAACTTTCTGATTCAGAGGCAAGTGTATTGTCAACTGAGACTTCAACTTGACAGTATCTGTTTAAAAGGAGAAACAGCCCCATTGATGTACCAGGGATGGTTGTTGGATGCAGGTCAGATCCCCGAGTTCTTCACTTGTTGAGTTGCTGCTCCCAGCAGGGCAGGAAGAAGGGGGTGGAAAGTAATAGATAGAAAAATGAAACCTTAGGGCAATCTTGTAATTCTGGCCATGCTACATAGGAGCACAAGCCTAAAGGCAGACTGTGTGCCTTCTTCCCCTAGACAGAAAGTTCTGTGGATAACTTAAGAGGTTCACAAAGTTGACCTAGTAAATCACTTCCCCACCTCCCCTACACCACCCCCACTCCCCACCAGGGACAGGCCAGTAGATCTAGATCAGTCAGGAGAGAGGAGGCTGAAATGGCTGTGGACCTGAGCTGATAATTGCACATTAATGTGACTTTTGTCATGCGCTGCTTCTCTCTTTGTAAGCAACCTCCACAAACCCTGCAGTGTTAGAAAACAACTGCTACAAATTCTCCTTTTACATTTGAGCTCACGTTCAGCTTCAACCCCCCAAATATATCAGGGAACAGCTGATCTATTAGTGGGCATCGGGAGTTGCAGTGAATTGACAAAGTAATAACCAATTCCTGCCATTGGAGGGTGATACCTTTCCACTGTTCCATTCCTATATTACAACAATGACAACGCTTCATTGGCTGTAAAACACTTTGGAATATCCAGTGATTGTGAAAGGCACCATCTAAATGAAAGTCCTTTTCTTTTCACTAAACCAAAGCTTCCAATGGCAGAACACTAGGAATCCAATCAGAAATATAACTAACATCAAAAAGAACAAACAACTCAAGTGGTGTCACAGTCCTACTGCAACTTGTTATAAATCATGTTGGGTTTGTTATCTGATCCTGTGTTGTATTCTCCAATGCTGCACAACTGCAACCTTACCCAGCTCCAGCCATCGGGAAGATCTCCTCTGTGCACAGTGCGTCGCTGTTCAACCTGTTGATCAAGTCCTTCAGGGCCACGAGAGCCTCGGCGTCAGCCATTCCTCCAGCAATAGCGGCCACACCTTTATCCTGCACTCTCTGCAACTGCAGCCACAATATTAATATCAATGGTGAGGGCTGGGTGTGGGGAGGGGAAAAATATCTTGGATTTCATAGAATCATGCAGCACAGGAGCCCGTCAGCCCATCATACTTGTGCCACATCTTTGAAAGAGCTATCCAATTAGTTCCACTCCCCTTCTTTTTCCCCATAACATGGCAACTTCTCCCTTTAAGTATACTTGCAATTCCGTTTGAAAGTTACCATTGAATCTGATTCCACTGTCCTTTCAGGTAGCGGACTCCAGATCAGAACAACTCACTGCCCGAAAAAAAATCCTCATCTCCCCTCTGTTCCTCTTGCTGATTATAAATTTATGTCCGCTGGCAGCCAATCCTCTTGTCTGTGAAAGCAGTTTCTCCCCATCTACTCTCCCAAAACACGTTGTAATTTTAAATCTATTAAATTTTCACTTTATTTTTCCTTTTAAAATCTTGTGTTCAACCAAGAATAACTTTGGTTTTGTATATCCAGACAGAAAATTCTTCTCCGGTCTCCCAAAGAAAGCAGCTCACCAACTCATAAGATTATTGCAAATTGGATTGAACGAAAGACAGTTTGCTGATTGTATTTGAATAAAAGTGGTGCACACAGGCATGTGAACAGGCTTGCTTCATACATGTGCACAGCAGTACCATTAAATACTTGGGGTAGAATTTAGCCCTCGATGGGCGGGCAGGCTCCACCGGCTCGGCGGTGGGCGGGCCCCGCTGCCAAATCGCTAATGGCAAAATTCTGGCCTTACTCTGCCACTCACCACACATGTTCTCTTCATCCCTTTCCAGTTTTGGACTGGATAAAAAACCAGCAGCCGTACCATGGGCTGGCAAGTGTATTCACTGGGATACTTGGATACCCGAGGGTAGGCCGGCAGAATGGTGGGAAGGGGGTTTACTGTACCATGTTTGATCTTGAGGTGGACTTCTCCTTTGCACATACTTCCAGAAGTTGGGCCCTAGACTTTTGAAGGCATAGCCTCCAAGATTGAGATGACAGAAATTGGGAATGCTCAAGAAGCCAGATTTGGATAACGTTGAGCAGTGGTTCTCAAACTTTTTTTTGCTTAAAGAACCCCTTTTAAAATGGATTAGTAATCATGGATCCTCATTTAAATTATAATAGTATATAATAATCATAATACTGAAGTGCTAGATGTAGAGTGTTTGAATAATGGTTTTATGAAAACAGACACCGGGAAGAGGTGTGTACCTACTTCTCACTGCAACTCACTGCAAAGCCTGCCTTTCCATGGCAGAGGCAGAAACCACCGGAGCCTGGAGAGAACCCGAGAGGAGAAGCAAGAGAGCAGGAGCCCAGAGAGAAAAATCAGGGGAGAGCAGCAGCACGGTGGAAGCAGAGCCTGCCTCAGGCTGCCACTCAAATGGTTACTCTTGACCAAGGCACTCTGGGTGGTCGCCCACCTCGGTGGCCAGCCCTGTGTTTTAGACGCTGTGAAAAGTGTCAATGAACCCACAGGGATCTGTGGAAACACCAGTATGAGAACTATTGTCATAGCAATCTCAGGGAACTACAGGGCTGGAGAAGGTTACAAGATAGGAAGGGATGAGACAAGGGAGGTATTTGAGTACAAGGATAACATGCAGATTCTGTGTTGGATCAAGTGCAGTATGCTCCATAACAGAACATCTCCCTCAATCTCCCACCCCGCAATGTTTGATGAACAAGTTCAGATCAATGTAACTTGCAGCCATTCCTTACCACTTCAGCAATCTGTGTTAATGCCTCCTCCCAGGATGCAGATACCAGCTGCCCCTTAGAACCCCTGACCATGGGGATGATTAACCGCTGACGCTTTAGGCCATCATATGCAAACCTGCAGAACAAGACAGGCAAAGCTAAAAATTACATCCACTTTCAAAATAAATCAATCAGTAAGATCCCCCCAAAAAATCACATCAGTATATCACAGAACTGGAAGCAGAGAGGCTTGCTGCACATTGCATGTTTATTGATTCCTTTACTGTTGTGTATTACCTGTATGGGGAATAAGTTTTCTATGTTAAGGGCCGTTGCATCGAATTGATCTAATACCGTTCAAATTTACCAATATTTGTATACTATCCATATAGCCATGTGGTTCGAGAGCTGAGGGATTGGCGTTATATGGAGAAGTGGGGTTGTTCTCCTTAAAGCAGAGAATGTTAAGAGAGGATTTAATCGAGGTGTTTAAAATCATGAAGCATTTAGATAGAGCAAGCCCAGAAAAACTGTTGACAATGGCTGAAGATTCAATAACCAGGGGGCAGGGATTTAAAATGATTGACAAAAGAACCAGAGATGACATGAGGAAAAACTTTTGTACAATGAGTGGTCAGGATTTGGAATGCACTGCCTGATGGGGCGGTGGATACAGATTTAATAGCCGCTTTCAAAAGAAAATTTGATAAATACTTGGGGGAGAAAAAAAATGCAGGGATATGGGGAAAGTAGAGCTGAGGGAGACTGACTGGAATGCTCTTCAAAAAGAGCCAGCATAGTATCAATGGGCTGTATAGCTTCCTTCTATGCTACTATCTAGGATTCAACAATCTAACAAATGTCATATTCCTCTACCTGGACTAGAAAGAAATTAACAGTCAATGAAGTTCTTTTGAAATGCAGTCACTGTGATGTAGGAAGCACAACAGCCAATTTGTGCACATCAAGCTCCCACAAAGAACAATACAATAATGTCCAGATAATCTGTTTTTAGGTGTAGCTGAAAGAGCAATGTTGGCCAGGACATGGCACCTCTGACAGTGCAGGCCTCCCTCAGTACTGTGTTTGAGTGTCAGCCAGATTTTATGCTCAAGTCTCTGGAGTGAGACTTGAATCCACAACCTTCTAGCTCGGAGGTGAAAGTGTTACACCTGGGCCAAGGCTGGCACCTGGTAAGGGTGACATTTCTCTTCCACCTCACTTTCTAACATGGGACTTGCGAATCCATGTCAATTCATGATAGAGTTGGAGTATTTTATGGGCAATGCTTTGTACAAAACACCCCATCCAATTAAAATACAACACCTGGTCTTATCAGAGATCCATTCTTCATTCACGTCTTCATTTAACTTCGGCAGGATTCTCATCACTTCCCCAGTCCGCGTGCTCACAATGATATTGCTTCCGACGGCATCCATCACATCAATGGACTCTATCTTCCTGTTGTAAAACAATTATGACTGTTGTGACAAAAGTAAGTACAGACTGGATTCGTATCTATGTGGCATTTTGGGTTGAAGAACTGGAACAAGATCCTAGCATTAAGCTCACCAAGCCCACGTTATACTTAAACATGGTCCTGAAAACACAGTACATTGCAATAAAACTATTCACAACATCACAGTTAGATAGACCACCATATCGTTTAGATGCTGGTCACTATGATTGGATTCTGTGCGTCGAATCAAAATCTTTAGGTTTCCTGTGTAGGAGGCTGTACAACTCACTTGACAGGTCTCAATGAAAGTGAAATTTCAACTCACAAGAATGATATAGAGACTAAAAGGGTTAAATAGGAGAACAGGTTTCATAAACTAGACTTTCATTCCCTTGAGTATAGAATATAAAGGGGTGATCTTAATGAGGTGTTCAAAATGATTAAAAATGTTGATAGCATAAATAGACAGAAAGTATTTCCTCTGGTGGGGAACAAGGGGCCGTGACCTTAAAATTAGACCTAGGCCATTCGGGAGTGATGGTGATAATTCAGGGAAGCAATTCTTCACAGAAAAGGTCAACTGAAAATTTCCGAACTGGGATTGATAGGCTTCTTGAAAAACAGAATAATGCGGATGATGGAAATCTGAAATAAAAACAGAAAATGTGGAAATACTCAGCAGGTCAGGCAGCATGGGTGGAGAGAGAAAGAGAGTTAGAATTTCTGGTCAATGACCTTTCATCAGAACTGGGAAAAGTTAGAGATGTAATAGGCTTTGAGCAAAAAGTGAGCGGAACAAGGACAAAAGGAAGGTCTGTTTAGAGTGGAAAACAGGAGAGATTGAATGACAGAAGAGTTAGTTTTACAGAGCCAAAGGAAATGGTGATGGGGCAAGAAAAGAAATAAAGAAACAAAAGATGTGCCGAGAGCAGGGGTGCTGCTGTCTGGAAGCAAAAATAAGAGAAAAACCAAAACCTGCAAAGAAAAGGAAACAAAATGGGGGTAAGAGATTTTTCTCTGAAGTTATTGAACCCAATGTTGAGTTGGGAAGGCTGTAAAGTGCCTAATTGAAAGATGCTGTGCTGTTCCTCCAGCTCACGTTGAGCTCCATTGGAACAGTGCAGCAGACCAAGGACAGAGGTGTCAACGTGAGGACAAGGTGGAGAATTAAAATGATAAGCTACCGGAAGCTTGGGGTCATGCTTGTGGATTGAACGGAGGCGTTACGCAAAGTGGTCTCCCAATATGTGCTTGATCTTCCCAATGTGGAGAAGATCACATTGTGAGCAGTGAATACAGTATGCTAAATTGAAAGAGGTACACGTAAATCGCTGCTTCACCTGGAAGGATTGTTTTGGGCCTTAGAGGGGGAGGTGAAAGGAAGTAAAAGGGTAGATGTTACATCTCCTGCGTTTGCATGGAGATGTGCCGTAGGAAGGGGTGTTGGGGTGACTGAGGAGTGAACCAGGGTATCACAGAGGGAACGGTCCCTTCAGAAATCTAAAAGGGGAGTGGAGGGAACAATGTGTTTGGTGGTGGCATGATGGAGGTGGCGGAAATGGTGGAAAATGATCCTTGAATATGGAGGCTGGTGGGATGGAAGGTAAGGACAAAAAGAACCCTACTGTGGTTCTGGGAGAGAGGGAAAGGGGTGAGAGCAGAAGTAAGGGAAACGTGGTGATGTGATGGACACAGTCGATGGCCTTGTCAACCATGGTGGTGGGGGTGGCAAATCCTTGGTTGAGGAGAAAAGGAGACACCTCAGAAGCACTCGTATGGAAAGTTGCATCATCAGAACTGACGCGGCAGAGACGAAAGAACTGGGAGACTGGAACGGAATCCTTACAGAGTATAAGATATGAGGAAGTGTAGTCGAGGTAGCTGTGGGAGTCAGCGGGCTTATAACGAATATTAAGTGATAGCCTGTTGTCAGAAACGGAGACAGAGAAGTCAAGGAAGGGAAAGGAAGAGTCAGAGATGGACCATGTGAAACTGGGATGGGTAGGAATTGGAACCCAAGTTGAAGAATTTTTCCAATTCAGGGTGAGAGCAGGACATACAGTCGTCAATGTACCGGAAAGACAGTTGAGGGGAGGGATGGGGTCTGAGTAGGATTGAAACAAGGAATGTTCCACTTATCCCATAAAAAGACAGGCATAACGAGGACCATGTGGGTACCCATAGCAACATTGTTTATTTGGAGGAAGTGAGGTGAGTTAAAGGAGAAATTGTTCAATGGGAGAACTATTTCAGCCTGGCAGAGGAGGGTGGTAGTTAATGGAAGCTGATTGGGTCTCCATTCAAGAAAAAAGTGGAGAGCCCTCAGAACATCCTGTGGGGGATGGAGGTGTAGAAAGATTGGGCATCCATGAAGAAGAGAAGATGGTTAGGGCCAGGAAATTGGAAACTTTAAAATGATGGATTGCTTCAGAAGAATCACAGATGTAGTTGAGGGAGGAGGCTGGACAAGGGAAGAAAAAAAGTCATGGTAGGAAGAAATCAGTTCAGTGGAGCAGGTACAGGTCTACCAGGACAGACTTGTTTATGGATCTGAGGAAGGAGGTGCAAGCGAGCTGTAGGGAGTTGGGAAATTATGAGGTGGGAAGCCTTTGGAAATGACATCAGTGACTGTTCTGAAAACAATGGCTTGATGTTCGGTGGTGGGGGTCATGGTCCAGAGGGAGGTAGGAAGAAAAAGATAGATTTTTGTTTGATAAGGGTTTTAAGGGAAATGGAAGCAAGGCAAGTAAATGGAGTTGGGTGCAGATCAGTCATGATCTAATTGAACTGTGGAACAGGCTCAAAGGACTGAATAGTGCACTTTTGTTTCTAAATTTTTCACCAAGCAGGCAAATAACTAGTGCGTCCTTGTACCCCTAACACCACATGATGCACTGCATCAGCAACCCCAACCCATGTTGCTGAGTATACAGTAGCAACGTACAAACATGTGTAACTACAAGGTACAGCAACAGGGTGTAGTAATGAATAGTTGAGAAAATACTCACCTGGTCTCCCACGGTCTGGAAGTGAAGGCATAAGGCTTAGATGTCAAAGCTCCGACAGGGCAAAGATCGATGATGTTCCCTGACACTTCGGACATGAACATCTTCTCGATGTATGTGCCAACCTGCATCTCGTTCCCTCTTCCTGTGGTGCCCAGGTCATCCACCCCCGCCACCTCACTGGCAAACCTGAAGAAGAATGAAAGTTACATTTTTCTTCTGTACGACCGTTTGTGTTCAGTAAAGTGAAGGGAAACGGGACAGCTCACCATTTTTCACATTGCCTGTCATTATTAAGGATTCTCTTTTAGGTATAGCACAGGTTATAAGTGCAGAAACCACTTACCCCCCCCACCCCCTCAACCTCCCCCGAGTACGGTGTCTCAGTTGCAATTTGCTATGGTTGTGACTTGAATGACAAAGTGCTTATTCACACACAAATTTGAAAAGGTGTTTCCTGACAATGCAAAATTACTCTACAGAAACTGCAGTGTATTATTCTTTTGCTAGTGTGGAGGTTTGTGTCCTAAGGCTACAAAGTCTGACTGATGGTAAAGGAAAATAGCTCGAGTTCATTCATGATTTTTTTCCACCTCCCTAATACTGAGATGCAAAAACTATTTGAAAAGGAAGAAACGACATTTATGGAGCACCTTTCATGATTGCAGGGTGTCCCAAAACAGTTTACAGCCAATGAAATATTTTGAAATGTAGTCATTGTTGTAATGTAGGAAAAAAGGCAGCCAATTTGCACACAGCAAGCTCCCACAAATAGCAATGGGAAAGTAACCAACCTATTTTAATGATGTTCGTTAAGGAACTAATATTAGTTAGGACACCAGTGAAAGCTTTCTTGGTCTTCTTCAGAATAGTAACATGGGATCTTTCACATCCACTTGAAAAGGAGATGGGCCCTTGGTTTAATATCACACCTGAAAGACGACACCTCCAACAGAGCAGCACTCCCTCAGTACTGCACTGGAGTTTCAGCCTACATTTTGTATTCCAGTTTCTGCACTGGGACTTGAGGAATAAATGCTAACACTGAGCCACAGCCAACACCTTGGGCCCAATTCTTTCCCCAGTTATCATAAGCTACGTTTTCACAGACCTTCTGGTTGATATGGATGCTTGCAATAGCAGGCAGTGTGCTAATAAAATAAAGTGGCTGTGGGCAGCTACCTGATGCAGCGTGTGCAGTGAATACATCTCGTCATTATTGTTTTCACAAGTGGCCCAATGTTCTTATCCTCCACAGCTCTCTTGCCCTCTGTAAATCTGCTCCGGTCACTGCCGAACATCATTGACTGATCCTGCACCAATCACAATTATTACACAGGAAATATGAAATAGGAAGGCAACAGTCAGCAAGTAACAGAGAGAACACAAATGGGAATAGCTGGGAGTATTATACTGAGTCTGACAGATATAAAATCTTATTTAAAATACTACAACTGCATCCACTTCCTGCCTGCACTGCTTAATTTCCCATTTCATGCCTTTTCTACCTACAGAAATTTGTCGTACCATAATTACAGCATCTCCACTGGTGAATGTAATTACAGCGTGACACGTTTACGTAAGCAGTTTCCAACATAAATTGAGACAATGAGAGTTGACAGGAAATGTTTACAGATATAAGGCGTTTACTAAATATGTAGATTTGTGACCTCCTGAAGTGCTATGCTATTCAACCACGTCGCTCAAGTCGACAAAGTGCTTGAATACCGCCACTACTGCTTAGAAAATCCTCTGGAGCACTCATCTGAAATTCATTTTATATTAAAGAATGCCATTCAGAAATTCTGCTGGATTTATGTTCAATGCAGCCAGTATTAATACTCTTAAAATTATTCTCATTAGTTCCTCAACAAAACTAGGCTTTATCAAACAACTGTGCAAGAGTTTCTTGGCTAATGCCTTCATCGCCTCATTCCCCACTAATTTCATCCTGAAAGCCAAAAGAATTCCTGTATGGTATCCTTGAAAAAATTGAACAATTCCATTCAGTTCTAATTCCTTCCTTCCTTCTTTTCCACTTTCCCTCCAGCTTCAGCTCTTCTCCCCAAACACTCCGCACCTTTCCTGAATACTCTGCTGATGCTGTTCTTTCAAGTACTGCTTGGAGAACTCTGGCTGGAAGTTAGTTGCTGAGAATTTTTCTTCATTGTTGGCTAAGAAGAACTCAAATGTCCATTTTGTGCAGTAAGCTGATGGGGCAGTTGAGATACTGCATTCACTGGGCAAACATCTCAGATATTAACAGTGTTTTGGCACTCTGAAGGAACATACTCAAGGAGCAAAACACTGCAAATGCCTCAGTTATAACTGTAAAGGGATAAAGATTTATGATTTGTCATGAAGGGTGACAAACACAGGGACAGGAGTAAACTCCTGAGCCCCTCGAGCCTGTTCCACTATTCGATTAGATAATAGTTGATCTACATCTTAACTCCATCAACCCACCTTGGTTTTTTCACCTTTACTTAACAAAACTGCATCAATCTTGGTTCTGAAACATTCAAATGCCTTCCAATCTCAACAGTATTTTAAGCAGCGGTAGAAAACAGTTCCAGAATCCCACTATTGTTTGTGTGAAGAACTGCTTCCAAGCATCACCCCTGAATGACCCAGCTCTAATTTTTAAGGTTATGGTTTGTTCTGGACTCCATGACAGGAAATACCTTTTCAAACTCTTTAATCACCTTTAACACATGACTGAGATCACTCCATCTTGAATACTCATGGGAATACAAGCCTGCAATCTATCATGATTTGAACACATTTAGCCCTGGTATCATTTATTTAAATCATATGAATACCTGATGTCATTGTGAGCATTATTGCATGAGCCCCATTAACACCAGGTCAATCAATACCATTGGCACAAACCATGCCAACCTCCATTACTCAGCATGAACAACACCTGAATCTTCAGAGTATTCAGCACAGGGTTTATTTATTACTTTATGGTGTTAGAACTTATTCTCTTGAATAATGCCATAAACAAGGTTGGGAGCCAATCTCACAGACCAAACAGGTAGTGTAAACAGTTAGCTCTGTTCATGGGAGGGAGACAAAAGTTATTACTGAGGTGGTGGCTCACCAGCAAATGTGTTTACAGGGCAGCAGGCAATTCCTTGTGGGTGGCCAACAGCTTTGTGGAAGGGAGATATCTCCCACAATAGCCTGTATCAGCTCTTGAGTCCTGCATATTTCATTACATTACAGCTCATGTGGAAGTGAGCACCTGAGAAACCCAGCTTCAAAGATAAGCCACATTATGGAGACTGTCTAGGTTTTGGTAACATTAGGCACAAAATACTCCACTTTTTATTATTCTCGTGTCTGAGGAGATGCAAATTAAAGGAGCTGCTGTATTAATTTTCTGCTCCCATTTAATTTTTACTTTTAATAAACCTAACTATTTGTAGCACAAGTCTCAATCTACAAAGTTTATTCAAAGGACTGTGCAAGCAACTGATAGCAATGAAAATCTTAAAATAAAACACTTCTGTTTGACACATGGGCAGCACAGCATTGATACATTACAGTTCATAGGGAACTGGGTCTCATTTATGGGAATGGTCCCTGGCACAGAACGCAAACAAAAGTGGTGGGAGCCACCAGAATTATAATATCGTTATCCTGCTATACCTTCACTCACTGAAACAAAATCTTTTAGATTTATTACTATCAATTGCAGTGTACCTGGAGATCACATTCCCCTCCTTGGTCACAGATTGGACAGTCCAATGGGTGATTAGCTAGCAGAAACTCCATCACACCTTCCCTGTTAAAACAAAACAAAAATGAAGCACAGTAGCTGGATACAATATATATGTACAGGACAGTGAAACACCATCTTCTGTTGTACTTTGAACAGAGAATGTTTCAATAACACATCATTAGAACTTGTCGGGTCTCTTGTGTATTCTAACAGAAGGACTGTGTATTTCACCAATACTTTTCAACCCACACCCAAGACCTTACATTTTATTATCCTGGAATACAGTGGGGATGTTTCTCCCATTCCCCTGCAAGTTACTTTCCCTGTCCTTTTTTTTCCAGGAGTATCTGTGTGTGTCTCAATTTTTCACAACATTCATCAGGCTACATCAATCCTATCAGTTTAACAGTTTTCTTCATTAAAAAGGTCAGACTGCAATTGAGCCATACAGACAGGTGGGTTTTTTCAGTTCTTCTTAACTGCACATTCACACAGTTATCTGTGAAGGGGTTTCATAGATACTATACCTGGCTTTCTTGCTTTTCTCTGAGTTAGTAAGGATGTTCCACCCTTTCATCACAGGCATAGCACAGGCAGCCACAGGCTTAAAAAATAACAAAAAGGACAGCAAAATTTGTAGTCAACTACAGGATAATAATATATTGAGTCAGAGAGTAACATACATAGATATATGTATATTTTATATATACAACTGTTACCATTTCATTATTATGGGGCGGGGGGTGAAATTCAATACTTATATTGAATCAATTCATTTTAAGAAGGGGGGTTCTTGTTGATCTGTTTTAAAAGTTAACCTATTTCAAAAGTTACAATTAACTTTTACTTTTTAGATATATGAAGGTGTTTTATGTCGATCATCTTCCTTTGGCCACAGGTGTACAGCGCCCCTGCCACGGGCAGCATAGTATCGATGCAGAGGAGGCAATCCTGCACTTCAAACAGTGTTGGAAGGGGTAAAGAACAGTGGATAGAGCAGAGAGGGAGAGGGCTGGGGAAAAGAGACAAGAAATGGTGTAGCTTCAGTGGGGGAGCCAGCACTGGTACAATGGTTGAAATGGCCTGCTATAGTGCTGAATGAATGTGTTCTGAATCTTATTTCTCACCCTAAAAGTCACTCTATCCCTGTGTTAGAAAAATCCTTTCCCACAGCTTTCTTCCTGTGGGAACACAGTTGCTTCCCTGGCACTGAGACCCTCTCCTTAAATCGGCCCTTGTCATGACAGATTGAATTTATTTCCCAGGACCATCACTTTTCATTGCCCATCTTTTCCAGTACATACATTCAGTTCAGAGCCCACCCATTATAACATACAAACACTCCCATTACCTTAGGTGCCCTTTCGATTTCCACCAGGCACATTCGACAATTCCCGGCAACGGACAGCCTATCATGGTAACAAAACCGAGGGATCTGTATACCAACTTTCTCGCAGGCCTGTAATCAGAAGAGAGGTCGAGTTTGTCACATTACTTCCTGAGTTAAGATCCATTTTACCTTTCTTTAGCAATGTTTCCTTGTTTAGCATGGGGAGAAGTGCTCAGCTAATGAGTTGGTGGATAGATGGATTATGTGACATAGCACTGAGACATTGATGTACTGCATCAGTTGATCTCAATGGGGCACCACAACTGGCTGTGGAATCTTACATTTAACCAACATCCAGGTGATCCCTGCAGGGAAGTACATGTGCGTGTGTAGCTATTGATTAAGGTCAAAGAAAACAAGTTCAACTGTGATAAGCCTCTACTCCCCTGCCACCATTCCCCAGTGGTGAAACAGTCCATCTATGAAAGAAAAGCAAAGACCTTGAAGTGAACTTTAAAATGTAGTCACTGTTGTAATGTAGGAAATGCAGCAACCAATTTGCACACAGCAAGGTCCCACACACATAAATGCAATAATGACCAGATAATCTGTTTTAGTGATACTGGTTGAAGGGATAAATAATGGCCAGGACACTGGGGAGAATTCCCCTCCTTTTCTTCAAAACAGTGCCACAGCATCTTTTACATTCACCCAAGAGGGCAGAAACGGCCTTACTTTAACACATCTTCCAAAAGACTGCACCTCCAATAGTGCAACACTTGCTCAGTACTGGAGTGCACCAGAGTGTGAGCCTAGATTTTGGGATCTGAACACAATTCTCTAATTCAGAGGTAAAACTCAATCAACCCACAGTAGAGGAATGACAACTTGGGTTGAGCTGGCTGAGGACCGCCCATCAATCACTGTCTTCAGTCGAGCAGAAAATCGACTGGCTGGGAGGGTGAAAGGTGAGTGACAATGACAACATGTGGGAAGAAAACTGGTTTAGAGAAGGTTCTTTAACTGAGCAGTCTGGGTAAGCTGAATTAGTATCAGTACTGTAGGTATACAGTGTATAGACCAGGAGTAGTTCAACAATGACTGCAAATATGGAGCATGGCAATTCTTGGAAGCTACGTTGCACTGCTTAACTGTATTGATGTCTTCAATGCTCTCAATTTAAATAAAACCAGTCCCCAAAAGCTGAAACAAGCCAGGGGAATGAAAAAAAAGGACATTAAGAATTAGGATATATAATTTGATCTTTACAATCAGATCCCTATGATAAAACACTGCTCCTAAAAACGAATTTGGAAGTCAACATATCCCATCTGAAATAGAGATATTCAAAATGCAGCTCTGAGGTCATATCATAGAATCTTACAGCACAGAAGGCGGCAACTCAGCACATCATGCCAGTGCCGACTCTTTGAAGGGGCTATCCTATTAGTCCCATTTCCCAGTCTTTGCTCATGGCTCTGCAAATATTTTCTCTTTATATATTTATTTATTTGTATAATCTTTATATTACTTTGTTCATTAAGGATGCCATTAATACAGTACTGAGAGATTGCCTTAGCTTGAAAAAGCAAGAAGTAGAATCAAAAACAAAAATACCTGGAAAAACTCAGCAGCTCTGGCAGCATCTGCGGAGAGGAGCACAGTTAACGTTTCGAGTCTGAATGACCATTCAGACTCAAAACATTAACTGTGCTCCTCTCCGCAGATGCTGCCAGACCTGCTGAGTTTTTCCAGGTATTTTTGTTTTTGTGTTGGATTTCCAGCATCCGCAGTTTTTTGCTTTTATTAAAGAAGTAGAATCAGTCTGGGTGAAGATAAGAAATAGGAAAGCTAAGAGGTCACTTGTGGGAGTAGTTTGTAGGCCCCCTAACAGTAGTTACACCGTAGGACAGTGTATACAGGAAGAAATAAATGGGGTGTGTAAGGAAGGTACCACAATTTAATCTACATATAGGTTAGATAAATCAGATTGGCAAAGGTAACCTGGAAAATGAGTTCATAGAGTGTATGCGGGACAATTTCTTAGAAAGCTCATGAAGCTCGACACCATCCAAGACAAAGCAGCCCGCTTGATTGGCACCCCATCCACAAACATTCACTCCCTCCACCACTGACACACAGTGGAAGCAGCGTGTACCATCTACAAGATGCATTGCAGGAGCTCATCAAGGCTCCTTAGACAGCATCTTACAAACCCATGACTGCTACCATCCAGGAGGCGAACACCATCACCTGAAAGTTCCCCTCCAAGCCACACACCATCCTGACTTGGAAATGTATTGCTGTTCCTTCACTGTCACTGGGTCAAAATCCTGGAACTCCCTCCCTTAAGCACTGTGGGTGTACTTACACCACATGGACTGCAACGGTGCGAAAAGGCAGCTCACCACCACCTTCTCAAGGGCAATTAGAGATGGACAATAAATGCTGGCCAACGCCCACATCCCATGAATTAATTAAAAAAGAATTCTTAGAGTAGTATGTTCTAGAGCCAACCAGGAAACAGGCCATTCTGGACCTGACACAGGATTAATTAATTATCTCATGGTAAAGGAGCCTTCAGGTGGTAGTGATAGAATTTCATGTTCAGTTTGAAGGTGTGAAGGGTGGGTCTAAGACTAGTGTTTTAAACCTGAATGAAGGTAATAATAAGGGCAGGAAAGCATGAAAGCTAAAGTGAACTGGGAAACTAGATTAAAAGGTAAGACAGTGGAGATGCAGTGGCAGAATTTTAAGGAGATATTTAATAACTCTCAGCAAATATTTATCCCAGTAGGAAAGAAAGAATCTTTGAGAAGGATGCATCATCCGTTGCTGAATAAAGAAGTTAAGGATAGTATCAAATTGAAAGAAACTCTGTACAAATCTGCAAAGATTAGTGGTAGGTCAGAAGATTGGTCACATTTTAAAAACCAGCAAAGAATTATTAAAAAAAAATAAAAAGGGAGAAAGTTGAGTATGAAAGAAAACTTGCTAGTAATATAAAATAGATAGTATGAGTTTCTACAAGCAATTAAATAGAAAAAGAGTAATTAAAGCTAGTGTTGGTCCTCTAGAGAGAGAGAATCTGGGGAATTGATAATGGAAAGTAAATGGTGGAAGTGTTGAACAGGTATTTTGTATATGTCTTCACTGTAGAAGACTTAGAAAATTTCCCAAAGATACTTGAAAATCAAAAGGTAAACGGGGAGGGCGGAACTTAAAACAAATCACCAGCATCAAGAAAATGATGCTGGGAAAACTATTAGACCTGAAAGCTTACAAGTCCCAGGGCCAGGTGGTCTGTATCCTAGTTATCAAAAAAAGTGGCTGCGGAGATAGTATTTGCATTAGTTATAATCTTCCAAAATTGCTTAGAATCTGGAAGGGTCCCAGTGGATTGGAAAATAGCTAATGTATTACACCTTTATTCAAGAAAGGAGGGAGACTGAAAGCAGGAAACTACAGACCAGCCATCCTAACATCTGTCATAGCGAAATTGCTAGAATCCATTATTAAGGAGGTTATAGCAGGATACTTAGAAAATCATAATATGATCAGGCAGGGTCAACATGGCTTTATGAAAGTGAAACTGTGTTTAGCTAATTTATGGGAGTTTTTTTTGAGGATGTAACAAGCCAGGTGGATAAAGGGGAATCTGTGGGTGTGGTGTACTTGGATTTCTAGAACGCATTTGATAAGGTGCCACATCAAACATTACAACACAAGAGAACATGGTGCAGGAGTAACATATCAGCATGGATAAAGGATTGGTTAGCTAACAGAAAGCAGAGTAGGGATAAATGGGTCTTTTTCAGGTTGGCAAGTTGTAACCAGTGGAGTTCCACAGATATCAGTGCTGGGGGCCCCAACTATTTACAATCTACATCAATGATTTGGAAGTAGGGACTGAATGTATGGTAGCTAAATTTACCAATAACATTAAGATGGGTAGGAGAGTAAGTTGTCAAGAGGAGGTAGTGTCTGAAAAGGGAAAAAGACAGGTTAAACGAATGGGCAAAAATTTGACAGACGGAGCATAATATGGGAAAATGTGAACTTACCCACTTTGGAGGGAAGAATAATAAAACAGTATACTGTCTAAATGGAGAGTGATTGCAGAACTCTATGGTACAGAGGGATCTGGGTGTCCTGGTACATAGCAAGTGATTAGAAGGCACATGGAACGTTGGTGTTTATTGTAAGGGGAATGGAAATTAAAAGTAGGGAAGTTTTACTGCAGCTGTAAAAGGCATTGGTAAGCCCACATCTGGAATATTGTGTGCAGTTTTGGTCTCCTTATTTGAAATATATAATTGCATTAGAAGCTGTTAAGCGAAGATTCACTCCACTCATTCCTGGGATGAAGGGCTTATCTTATGAAGAAAGGCTGAACAGGTTGGGCCTATAGCCGTTGGAGTTTAGAAGAATGAGAGGTGATCTTATTGAAACATATAAGATCCTGAGGGGACTTGATGGGGTAGATACTGGGAGGATGTTTCCACTTGTTGGGGAGACCAGGTCAGGGGAAACAGCTTAAGAATAAGAGGTCTCCCTTTTATGACAGAGAGGAGGAGAATTTCTTTCTCTCAGGGGGTTATTAGTCTGTGGAATTCTCTTCCCCTGAGAGCAATGGAAGCTGGGTCATTGAATTTATTCAAAGTAAGGTTAGACAGAGTTTTAATAGACAAGGAAGTCATGGGTTATGGGGGACAGGCAGGAAAGTAGAGTCGAGACACAATCAGATCAGCCACGATCTTTTTGAACGGCACAGCAAGCTCAAAGAGCCGAATTGTCTACTCCTGCTCTTAAGTCCTAAGTTCCTATAAATTTAATTGCCTTTTGAAAGTTACAATTGAATCTGCTTCCACCGCCCTTTCAAGCAATGCATTCCAAATCCTAACAACTTGCTGCACTGAAGAAAATTCTCATCACCCCCTCATTCATTTTCTAATTATCTTCAATTTATGTCTTCTGGTTACTGACCCTCCTACCAGTGGAAACAGTTTCTCCATATTTTCTCTATTGAAGTCTCTCAATTTTGAACACCTCCATTACTTTATACACTCTTGGCTTAAAAAACTTTTACAGAAGTCATGAGGTTGACTTTTTCCATAGGTAACGTATTTGAGGGGTTGGCATGTGCACTTGTTCTGGGCCCAAATGAAATCCAAAACAGAACGTCGCAATGCAATAAAGTAAAAATGAACAATACTAAAGATTTTACAGTAATTATCATTCATAATCTGACCACTTCAATAACTTGAATAAATGAAAACAAAACTTAAATGTATAAATGTTTTAAACATTTATCGGTACTCGTTTTCATTAGTATTCATACATTCAAAATGCCATTGAATCATTAACATCTCCAGGATTATACTTTGATTTTGACGTTTTTTTGGGCTTTGATCCCTGAAAAGCTAGGATCGACTTTAACACAAAGTATATGAAAACTTTTTTGCCAAAATTCACGCAGTGAACTTGTACATGAGATCGAATTTTCCACAAGTATATATGGTAAATCTTCCATTAACATTCTCTGCTCTAAGGAGAACAATCCCAACTTCTCTGCTCTCTTCATGTAACTGAAGATATCTACACATTGATAGGAACTTGACAGAAATTATCAACAGCTACATGTCTCCATGCAATGCAGCTGTGAGGTCAAAAACATTTCCAATTTTAAGTCTGATAGCCCATTCTGACCATCTTAAATGTTGTTAGCTCTCTGGTCTGTTATAATTTATTTTTGTTACATTCATTATTTGTCTGAAACTCTCAGTAACTTCTGCTATCCCCTATACCGACTTCAAATCTAGTTTTTAATTACAGTTCTCATACTTTCCATCTGGCACACTTCCATGAATTTGCTCATACCTGGGAGTTATGGCTTTGAGGCCTTTAACAGCCGCTTAATGAGCAGCAGGCTGTATGAAGAACTTCAAAAATGAAGTGAAATCCAATAAAACGCCATTTAAAACTCTAATGACACCATTAGCTAAATTGCTTATTTTCCTGGACCCCTTTCTGAATTGTGAAAATGAGCACATAATTTAAACGTAAGAGCACAGGAACAGGAACACTTAGTCCCTCGAGCCTGTTCCGCCAATCAACTAGATCATGTCTGATGTGACCTAACTCCATAAGCATATATTTACCCCGTATCCCTTAATATCTTTGGTTAATAAAAATCTATCAATCTCAGATTTCAAAGTTAACAACTGACCCAGCATTGAATGTCGTTTGTGGAATAGAGTTCCAAACTTTGACCACCCTGCGCGCATATAGAAGTGTTTTGTAATTTCATTTATTGAAATGTCTGGCTCTAATCTTTAGAGTATGCTCCCTAGTTCTAGACTCCCTAACCAGTGGAAATATTTTCTCCTTAATATTTTGAAAACTTCAATTGCATCACCCCTCAACCTTCTAAATTCCAGGGAACATAATCCTGGTTGTGTAATTTCTCCCCATAACTTATTGCTTGGGAATCCAGGCATCATTCTGCTAAATCTAGGCTACTTTCCCGCCAAGGTCAATGTATCTTCCAAAGATTTGGTGTCCAGAAATGAGCTCAGTACTCCAGGTGTGGTCTAACTAGAACTTAGTATCTCTGAAGCATAAATTCTACTCTTTTATTCTAAAGCCCATAATTCCATTGGCCTTTTTGATTCTTTTCTGTATTTGTCCATGACATTTTAACAATCTGTGTATATGGACCACCACTGTTTTGAGCATTTCATTAATAAGAAAGTACTTTGATCTATTCTTTTTATCTTCAATGTGGATGACCTTGCACATACAAACATTAAAATCCATTTACCATATTTTTGCAGTTATTCTATAAATATTTCTTTGTAATTTTACATTTCCATCTACACTGTTTACAATGCCACCTATCGTCATGCTATTGGCAAACCTAGACATGTGGCTCTCTTTTCCATTTAGTAAAACAGTAAATAGTTATGCCGATAGATCACTGAGCAGCAAGGGCACCCAAATTTAAGTCTGTGGACCTCACACAGTACACTCTCCTCCATCAATCCAATTCACAAAGCTGAAGCAACTGGGTCCTATTTGTGGCTTGCAAGGTTCTGTGGCTTGGACACTCCAGGGATACAGGATTAAATAATAACAAACATTAGCATTGTGCTTATTGTCATCCATGCCAATAGTTTTATTTAACTCTCAATTTCATCACCTGCCAAAATAAATCACTGCGGAAATATTTTAACCCTTTCCAACATGGCCCATTTCTAAATTCAAAATGCTTAGGTTTACAGATGTAGTCAGCAACTGTACCTGTAGGACTGTGGTTCCAGGCTCCACCATCACTTGCTTGCCATCAACGAACACCTCAACAAGGTTGCTGGCTGCTGTGGCAGTGGTGCGAACTGAAAAAACAAGACAAGAGAGCAACCAGCAGGTTGTTGTACCAGCAGGAAATTACAAGGTACCATTTTAGGACCGCAGTACATAAGTGAATAATGCATTTGGTTTCTGTCACTTAAGTAGTTTATCAAACTAGGGCATGGCAGCAAGTGACTTGTTCATGGTGGGGTGAGGTGATAAGATGGACAAAACGTAGAGAGATATGTGAAAAGTTTGCAGAGTTATGGGGGCAGAGCAGGGGTGTGAGACTTATTGTATAGCTCTTTCAAAGAGCCAGCACAGACACATTGAGTCAAATGGCCTCCTTTTGTACTATCTATGGTGGAGTGCCATCTGTGACCTCAGGACATCCCATAGCATTTTACAGCCAACTGAGATACTTTTGAAATTTGCTCACTGTTGTGATGTAGGAAACACAGCAAGCTCCCACAAACAGCAATGTAATAATGTCCAGATATTGTTTTATTGGCATTGATTGAGGGATAAATATTAGCCAGGACAACAGGGCAAACTGCCCTGCTCTTGTTTGAAATAGTGTCATGGAGTCCTTACATGCACCTGAGAAGGCAAACGGATCCTCGGTTTAATGTCTCATTCGAAAGATAGTACCTCTGACAGTGTGGCACTCCCTCAATATTGCACTGGAGTATAAACCTAGATTATGTGCTCAAGTCTCTGGTGGAACTTGAATTCCATTGCCTTATGACTCAGAGGCAGCAGTCCTACCACTGATCTGTGACTGACACATAGAACAAACTTTTACCAGTAAAACTTCACATAGCACCGTTCCTGCTGCAGCCGCTACAGTTGGCAACAGCAACTGGCCATCTAAATGTCCCAATTGTATATCTTTGGTGAAACCGTTTTAAACCTCTGGGCTAAGCTCTTGTTTCTGTTGGTATGGGAGATGCTTGCAGTGAACGAAAAAGGCACAGCTGGTAAACAATAGTCTGATATTTAGCCATTATTTTGATTTAGAGAAAGCTAGAAAGAACTTGCATGTATATAATGCTTTATTATATCCCTCGCAATCATTTCATGGATCATTTTCATGATACACGGTCATTGTGGTTACACAGCAGTCATTTTACACGTCAAGGCCCCACAATCAGCAATGAGATGAATGACCAGTTTTTTGGGTTAAGGGAGGAATATGGGCCTGGATACTGGCAGAATTCTGATATTCTTCAAATAGTGCCATAGGATCTTTAAAAGAAAAGCGATAGCTGGGACCTCAGTTTAATGTCTCATCTGAAGGGTGTTGCCATACTGATGTGTCATCTGAGATTATTTGCTCGTCACAAAGTGGGGCTTGAACCCATGGCTTTCAGATTCAGGGAATGGAGTACTCCCCATCGAGCTAGGGCTGACCCTCACCACTCCAATGGATTTTATAGACCACTGCGCAAAATCTGTGCAATTCCACACTAATGAAACCTTTATAACTTACATACTGGTTTGATATTGGCACTCAAAAGAATGTAAGCAAGCAAATCTTAAGCAGTACTCCCAGTTCCACCCTCCCCCACTATATGTACTTGTTTGACACATGCACTGTTTTAAAATTGGGTGCAGGGAAAACATTCAGATGGCTTTTTTGAGACTGACACCCAAACAATTTGTGAAGCGCTGCTCAAAAGATTACAGTTCTGTATAGAAGCACAGAATATGGCAGATACAACAAGATTGCTTGTACTAAAGGACGTCAGAAATACAGATCTTAAAAACCCTACCAACAACCAAGAAGATTAAACAATTAAGTGCAGTTACAAGACTTGCTGCTGACTGCTGAGCACCAAATTATTTCTTGAAAAAAAAAAATTCTACTCAACTTTAGAAGTAACTGTTTGGGACAAGAACAAGCTCTACCTTTTGGCTTGTATTACAGTGTTAACTGCAAACATTGAAATAACTCTTCTCCCCCACCAAGAGACAAATAATAAAAACAAACTCAAAAAATCCCTCAGCTTGAAGTTTATGGAGGCCACATACCCTCAAAATGTATCCATAAAATGGCATTTTAAAATGCTACGCTCATAACGTGTTGGGTGACAGCGGAGCAAGAGTGGATGAGTGAGTCTCAGCATCAAGCTCTTCCAGCAATGCCACAGTCTGACACTGCACTAGGAATCAGCCCAACGTCATATATCAGATGCACGGTGAAATTCCTTCCATGTGGTGGGGACAATTTGAAACAAAGGTGAATGTATTAAGGAAGCAGTTACACTGTGAAAGAAGGTTATGGTTTTAGTACAAGAAACTCAGAGGTTGAGTTCAAATCCCCCATAGCAAGTTATGAAAGTTAACCAATAAATTCAGTCATTCGTGGACTGTCATCCAGAGAAAATAAATCAAAGTGTCCATGCAAGGATTGTTTTAGAAGCCCAAATGTTTCACTACTGCCCTTCAGGGATGTGACCTTGCCAGCTGGTCTGGCTTACACATGACTCCAGCTCCACACTATGCGGTTAACTCTTAAAGCTCTTTATTGGGGCCTTGCAAGCCTATCAGTTATAAATACAGACTGCCATATTATCAGGTAAATGCAGTATAGTCAGTAAACCTGACCTGGTCAGCCTGCCCAAATCCAGAGGAGAAATTAATAAGATATTAGATTCAAAACTCATTATTAGCTTGGGTGCCACAAAAATTGCCATTTTACAATGTCCCTGTAAATCTGTGCATGGAAACCTAGTAAGCTCACACAACGGTGATCACAGTACATTGAAATGGTTGACAGGGGATCACTTCTCATCCCTGCTACTTTTCATACCATTGTTCTTTGCTCCCAGGATATCTTTGGCAGACTGGGAAATGCCTGTTAGCCTCCTGCGAATCACGGGTAATCGCAACATGATGGTGACCTGCATAAAGAGCAAGAGTTCAGTGAGAATCAAGTAACACAAACTCCCAGCTATGTAACAGACCCGCCTCAGCTTGTTTCCTGCTGAAACCCTCATCTGTGCTTTTGTTATCTCCAGATTTGACTATTCTGATCCTCTCTACAAGCCAGCCTCTCATCTAACAACCTCTATGAACTTGAGCTCCTCCAAAACCTCGCTGCACGTATCCAAGCTCACATTATTTCCTGTTCACCCGTTATCCCCGTGCTTGCTAACTTTTGTGGCCTTCCCATGTGGCAAAGTCGTGATGTTAAAGTTCTCATTCTATTGTCCAAATCCATCTGCGGCCTTACCACTCCCTCTGTAACCACATCCAACACAAGCAGTGGTTACAAGCAGAGTCAAGGCTATACGACACGAGTGAGGGAAATTATTTTAATGCCCCCATCCAGGAGCTCTGAATCGAAGTCATGCGAAGCATCATGAGTGAGGTTATTTCTTCTTTGCTGCAGCATGTTAGAATTTGACCCGCTATAAGCTCTGCACACTTGAAGACTCCCAGCCACCAAAGGAGTCTGCCACTACCATCACTAGCTGCCTGGAAGATCACTCTGTGTCATCAACATGAATCTCTAAGAACTAGAATCTGAAGGCTGCAAGATTCAATGCTGCACTGAAAGGTAGCAAGCCTGATTGCATGAGCCTGTGGAAACCGATTATTGAGCAACCACCAGGTTAGATAATGAAACAACGATTCAAACATTCCAGTGCATCAAGCTGAAGATATTAACAGTCAACATCACAGAAGGACCGGTCTATCGTCAATGGCACTCATCATTTTGGAAGACTGCGCACCCAGGTCGGTTTTTTTTTGCACTAAACTGAAGCAACATATGATGGCACATAGGTGATGGGTCAAACTGCACCCTTCTCTGCTGTAAGATTCCATTAGAGTGTCTATTTTAAGACATTTGCTAAATGTTCCTCAAAACTTTATAACATACTGTAGATTGCCACGTATAAGTTGACCCAGCATATAAGACAACCCCATTTTTTACAGCCCCAGAAATCATGTTTCTCCATCTACTAGACGTACAAGATGACCCCTCCTTTTCAGCCATGACATGCTATACTCACATTTGTAGCCAGCCTCAATTTTCCACACACAAATGGATGTTTTACTAACTGGTACCTCAGAGCTGGGCGCAAGGGATCGATCAAACAGACGATACAGGCTGCGTTGCGAAGTTCTGCAGGAGTTTAAGACACACCCACACAGAGCAAAACCGGTATAGTGAACGACAAAGATGGAGACCACCAACACTGATGGTTCACTTTTATACTTGGTTTATAAATCGACACCCATTTCTGGAAAGACTTTGAGGTTTCAAAGGTAGACTATATGCCGACATCTACAGCAGATTACTGTTACAGTAGTTTTACAGTATTGTGAGAACAAAAGTGTTTACGAATGCTGATTCCACAGTGAGGCTAAAGTGAAGCATTGCACCAAGGTGGAGCTAGTGGCTTATAAAGAATCAAAATGATGATGGTAGGGAGGCAACATCCTCAATACACAGACCAACAGAGCACTGTTGTCAGTGCTTGTTCCAAATGCAGCAACTTGCCGAGCCACCTTCAACGGCACCTTCCAAGCCTGCGACCTCTACCACATGGGCAGCAGACCCATGAAAACACCCATCACCTGCAAGTACCCCTTCCAAGATGCACAATATACTGACTTGGAACTGCATCATTGCTCCTTCACCATTGCTGCTTCAAAATCCTGGAACTCCCCTCCTAATAGCACTGTGGGTGTACCTACACCACATGGACTGCAGCGATTCAAGAAGGCAGCTCACCATCACCTTCTCAAGGACAACTAGGGATAGGAAATAAATACTGGCCTTGCTAGCTATGCTCAGATCCTATGAACGAATAAAAAAGGCAACTGCTATATCAACCAAAGACTTTAAAATTAAGGTGCATTTTGGAGAGGAGGGCAACAATAGAAATGGAATTATGTAGCACCTTTCATACCAGCCCAGAGTATTTTACAGCTAATTAAATATTTTTGAAGTGTGGTTACTGTTGTAACGTAGGAAACATGGCAATCAATATCTGCACTGCAAGATCCCACAAACAGCACCGTGAAAATGGCCTGATAATGGGTTGTAACTTCCTCAGAGTGGCAGTCAGCATCGGATTGTCACTCCATGCCCGATTACTTACGTGATTTTTCTCCTGAACCTGTCGCACCCGACCTTACGACTCAGGCCGCGCAAGATCCAGGCAGCACGGCTCATCCTCGAAGCCCAGCTCTGTCGAAGTGAAGGACACGGCCCCTATTTTATGGCACTAACTGCCGCAAACCAGGTAAGTTAAAGGTCCCTGACAGGCCAGGGAGAAGCTAAGTGTCTAAGGTAAGTGAATAGGATTTGCGGGGGGGGGGGTTCTGACCTTGGTGGGGGGCGGTTGTGGGAGGCTCGCTCCTTGGTGGGGGGTTGGATCTCAGTGGCGGGGCTCAGTCCTCGGTTGGGGAGGGGTGAATGGTCAGACCTTGGCTGGGAGTTGGGGTTGGGGCAGGGTCAGACCTCAGGAGGAGGGGTGGGGTGGTCAGGTTGGATTGGGCCTGTGGGGGGTAGGTCGGGTACAGGGAGGGGTCATGTCAGGTCGGGTCTCGGGCAGGTGTAGGGTGAGAGTCGGGCACGCGGTAGGCGAGGGTTGGGGAGGAGTCCTGTGCAGTTGGGGGGAATCCCATGGGAAGGGTGGTTAGTCTGAATCTTTACAATAGTTACCCAGGAGTTAGTAGAGGTTTTAATTCTTCTAACTTTTTCCTGAGTAACTATTGGTGTAACCATCCGAAATTTGTGATTTAACTTGCATTTTCGAATGGCTCCCAGTGCAGGGCAACTGCCCAGAGGAAGTTTACCCTTCTGGGCAATTGCCGTGCAAACCCTTACCTGTAAAATTCCGAGAAGGGTTCCCCAGTGCATCTTTGGGGTACCCCCCTCCAATCCAACGCTGGGGAGCTTGGAAGTTACGGCCCAATAATCTGTTTGGTGATGTTGGCAACACCCAGACAATTCCCCTACTCTCTTCCTTGAGATAGTGCCATGGGACCTTTCATGCCCGCCCAAGTGCAGGCCATTTAACGTTTCAGCAGAAAGTCAGCACCTTCAAAAATACTGTACAGCACTCCTTCAGTACTGCAATGGGAGTGTCAGCCGAGATTTTGTGCTCAAATCTGCAGAGCAGGGTCTTGTATCCACAACCTTCCAAGCGAGAAGCAAGGTCCTGAGGAGTTTATTTTGTAATTATAGGATTGAGTAGGTCAGCAGCTATTCACAGTCTGTGTATCCTGATTTCAGCACAATGCAAAATGAAATCAATTTGGAATAAGAACAGGGCGAGCTCAGAACCCCATTTAAATGGGGGGGAAGAACTGTGTTTGCAAACCGAGTTGCATCAAAACAGATCAGCTGACCCAACCTACAGCTCAATTTGATAAACGTTTACATGTAAAGACAGGGCAGTGCTTAAGAGTAGCTGTGGAGCCTCTCAAGCTCAAGGGCAAAGCCCAGAAAACCGGGCTACAGCCCTGCTTTGCCGACGGTGGAAGGCGGCCTTTGGTCTCTCAAGATCGCCGGCCAGGGACACCAATTACCAAGTCAATCGAAGTCCACGATCTCCGGTACCAAGGTCGCTCTCATCAGCCTGCTCGCTATTTGGCCTTCTCGACCAGAACAGCGGCGCGATGGCGGCTCCGACTCGGACTCGGCTCCTTCCGATCGCCGATCGGCAATTTCCGGCTCTCTCCGGAAGAACGGCCGTTTAAAAAAAATAGCAACAGTCACCAAGTGTTACAACGTCCCCGCCTTATTTTCTCCTTCCGCCACCATTTACTTTGAAGCCATCCTCAACAAACGAACGAAAGTTAAAAATAAAATCACGTTCGGGAAAACTGTTGGCAGCTTCGGCGATTTCCGGTCGCCTGCCCACCACGTGACCCGCCTCCGAGCCGGTCTCCTCAGACTTACTTTCATTTGAAATGAATTAAAGCTTGCGGTTTAAGGATAATTACGATGAAAAAAGGATGCTGGTTTTTATTTTGAATTTTTGTGTTTGTTTTATGTTTCGGGCCGATGCCCCTCCCCCCCCCCAGGGGTGCGAGTTTCCGGTGAGGATATAAAGGCGGCGCGCGGGCGGCGCGGCCTCTTTTAACAGCCACCGCGCGAGCTCAGGGCACAGGGAGCTGGAGTCACCATCACATCGAATAAAACATGGGTTTTGGAGACCTCAAGTCCGCCTCTGGCCTGAAGGTGCTTAACGACTACCTGGCGGATCGGAGCTACATCGAGGGGTGGGTAAGGCGGGGCCGAGACTATCCAGTGGGGTGGGGGTCGTGTCGGCAGGCGGAGGGAAGCATCTGAGGCCTACTGGCTCCACTGAGAATCTGTTAGGTATCGGTCAGCTTCCTGCGGCCTACTTCTTTCCCAGCAGCCAGCCAGCCTCTTCCCCTTTCCTCGCCTTCTCCTCCAGACGCCGCATCCCCCCCCCCCCGCAAGACGCCGCTTTCTCCTCCCCCTCCCCATCAAAGATGCCGCTCCTCCCCCCCCCCCCCGCAAGACGCCGCTTTCTCCTCCCCCTCCCCCTCAAAGATGCCGCACCTCCTCCCCCCCTCCCCCCCCAAGATGCCGCTCCCCCTCCCCCTCCCAAGATGCCGCTCCCCCTCCCCCTCCCAAGATGCCGCTCCCCCTCCCCCTCCCAAGATGCCGCTCCCCCTCCCCCTCCCAAGATGCCGCTCCCCCTCCCCCTCCCAAGATGCCCCTCCCCCTCCCAAGATGCCGCTCCCCCTCCCCCTCCCAAGATGCCGCTCCTCCCCCTCCCAAGATGCCGCTCCTCCTCCCCCCCCAAGATGCCGCTCCTCCCCCCCCAAGATGCCGCTCCTCCTCCCCCCCCAAGATGCCGCTCCTCCTCCCCCCCCAAGATGCCGCTCCTCCTCCCCCCCCAAGATGCTGCTCCTCCTCCCCCCCCCAAGATGCCGCTCCTCCTCCCCCCCAAGATGCCGCTCCTCCTCCCCCCCAAGATGCCGCTCCTCCTCCCCCCCAAGATGCCGCTCCTCCTCCCCCCCCAAGATGCCGCTCCTCCTCCCCCCCCCAAGATGCCGCTCCTCCTCCCCCCCCCAAGATGCCGCTCCTCCTCCCCCCCCAAGATGCCGCTCCTCCTCCCCCCCCCAAGATGCCGCTCCTCCTCCCCCCCCCAAGATGCCGCTCCTCCTCCCCCCCCAAGATGCCGCTCCTCCTCCCCCCCCAAGATGCCGCTCCTCCTCCCCCCCCAAGATGCCGCTCCTCCTCCCCCCCAAGATGCCGCTCCTCCTCCCCCCCAAGATGCCGCTCCTCCTCCCCCCCAAGATGCCGCTCCTCCTCCCCCCCAAGATGCCGCTCCTCCTCCCCCCCAAGATGCCGCTCCTCCTCCCCCCCAAGATGCCGCTCCTCCTCCCCCCCAAGATGCCACCCCCCCTCTCCCCCCCCCCAAGATGCCACCCCCCCTCTCCCCCCCCCAAGATGCCGCCCCCCCGGACGCCGGCCGCCCTTCTCCTCCAGACGCCCCCTCCCCAACCAGTGAAGACAGATGAGATGTTGAGTTAAGTCATCCTGGGCTTTCCTTGCTTCAACCATTCAACTTTGTATCTAACTTAAATTGTTAGTAGTAGTAGTAATGTATGGCACTCCTGTTTGAGTTTGTAGTTTTAAAAAAATATTTCATTTTTTTCAAGGTATGTTCCATCTCAAGCTGACATAGCTGTGTTTGAAGCTCTTGATGCTCCACCTTCTGCTGACTTCTACCATGCACTTCGGTGGTACAATCACATCCTGTCCTATGAAAGTACAAAGTCTTGGTATGTTATACTTGATGTCAGCTGTTTATGACACTAGCATTAATGATAACTGCAAAACTCTGGAATAGTGACTGTGTCATTGGCAATATTGCAAAAAATAAGAACACTATGAATGACCATGTTGATTGTTTTTGTGATGTTTGAGAGGTTTAATACTGAGGAGAATGCTGTTCTTCAAATGGCATATTTCGTTCATATGCATAATTTAGCCTTACCGTTGAGGATGCCACTTTAGTTGATTTAAAAGTTTGCAGTATCTAATTGCTGTATTGAGTTCCATTAGGTTTCTGTAGATTTAAAAATGTCAAATACGTTGTCAGAAATTTCCCGTGGATCTTTGGTACTCTGTCCCCTTTCAGGCTGATGCTGATTTGCTTGAATTATTGATCGTCTCACTTGTCAGTAGATATGTCCTAGTAACTTAAAATTACTTGTGAACTATGTAAAACGACACAGCAGAAGACCATTTGCCCCACTGAGCCTGCATCAGCTCTTTCAAAGAACAGTCCAGTTAGTCTCACGTTGCTACTTTTCCCCGCCCTGCAATTTTTTTCCCACAAATATTTACCCCATTCCCTTCTGAGGGCTGTTATTTGTCATCGGTTAACCTATCAGGGATGCATTCTAGATCCTAATGTTCTAATTTCTCATTGAAAGACAACAGCTGAAGTTTCACTTATGTCTTCAATTCTCGAGTGTGGCGTGAACCCACAGCATTGATTCAGGAGAGCGTGCTGCCACTGAGCCAAGGCACCCACATCCCTGTGAAAGAATTTAGAATGGGTTGAACATGATCTGTGAAAGTGAATGGCAGATGTTTTGTGGAACAAACAGCTTGATAACCCAAATGGCCTTTTCCTTGTCATGTTTTTTAAAGCGTTGTCATAGGTAAGCAGTTTAAAAAGCAATAAATATGATCAAACCAGAATTTCATGTTATATTAAGGAAGTTTAAAATAAAATAAGTCCTGCTTGTTGAACACTGTTACATGTTTTTGGTTGTTCCCCTAAAATCCCACTGTAGTTTCTGACCAAAGTGGACAGGCTTTTTTCCACTTCAAAGCTTCAAATTTTTGAAAATGGTACTCCAGCCTTGACCTCATATTTAACCTTGAAATTGAGCTCCTGGCTATATTCCCATTTTGTCACTAAGGCCATCCACTTCCAGCTCTAGCATTGCGTGCCTCTTGTCCTATTTCAGCTTGTTTGCTGCTGAAACCCTTGTGTGTAGCTTTGTTAACTCAAGCCTTCAGTATTTTAATACTCTCCTGACTGGTGGTCTTCTGTCCCCATAGCATTCAAACTATGCTGCTTGTATCCTAATTTTCGCAAAGTCCAATTTCCCCATCACCCTTGGGCTTGCATATCTAAATTAGATAATGATCTTGCAATCTTAAAATTTCTCATGGCTTTCAAACCTCCATGGCCTTACCCCACCCGTCACTAGTCCCCTCCAGCCCTGCTGTGCTCAAATCTCTACTTCAGACCTGAGTTCTTGCACATCCCAATGTTTGACGTTCCATCATTGACTGCTGTGCCTCGAGCTTCCTGTGCTCTAAGTTCTCCCATGTTTCCACTTCTGTACCCCTCCCCTCATTGGAGACACTCCTCAAAACCTGCCAAGGTTTGCCTTGAATTCTACCTTGGGATAGTTTAAACAAACCATCTTAAAGCCTCACATTTGTAACACCCCAGAATACTTTGTTCCTAAAATCCTTTAAGAGCAGAACTTATTTGGCACTGCAAATCAGTGGCTTCAGTGATCACATAATGTACCCTTTACTGTGGTTTGAACTCCACAATTTTTAAGAGTATGGATTTATACTTTTTCTAGCAATGATTTCAATGTGCTATTGTTTCTTTACAAATGCCTTGGCATTGAATGTGGTGGGTTACTCCAATGACTCCCTGAACTAACTTTATTTAATTTGTTGGAGGCTTGCAATGTCAGAAATGCCACAACGTTATTAAAGTGACAGTCATTTTTTGACCTGGGATCTATGTTAAATTGCTTAATATATGCTTTTGTCAATTCTGACAACTTATTGCCTTCTAAAAGTGTCTCATCTAACTTAATATCCTGCTAGAAATCGAATGATCCTGAAACAAAAGATAGACAGATATGCATTTATGTACTTCGTCTTTCACAACCTCATCCCAAAGTGCTTTACAGATCATGAAGTATCTTTTGATTTGTTGTAATTTAGGAAAAAATTGAGCTAAGTTGTTGCAGCTGTAATCCAATCTCTTATTTTCTGAATTCTCGGTGCAAGATCATTGGGTGCATGGTGAAACAGCAGTTTACTATCCAAAGTAATTCTTTGTGTATATTTGGAGGCGGGGTCTGATGCCTTCTGTGTTAACTTGGGAAAAGTGAAACTGGATGTGGTTAGATTGCAAATGCTGAATTGCAGGCAGTTTATATTATGGTGTAAATCTGGATCAGTATGATTTAGTCCTAGTTGTGATATTTGCCTAATTCTTTATTGCATTTCTGACCTTTAAATCACTGACAGCCTTCCAGGTGTTAAGCAGCCTCTTGGTAAATATGGCCCACAAAATGTAGCAGATACAACACCAGCAAAAGCTGTGGAAGATGATGATGATGATGACATTGATCTCTTTGGTTCTGATGATGAGGAGGTGGGTTCTATGCAACAGTTTTACGAGTTTGATCTGTGCTTTCCTGTGACTGAATCCTGGCCTGAATATCTCAAACAAATAGAGCTGAGGATACTTTGCTGTATGCAATATTGTGAAAATTTTTGATAATCTCTCTGTTTTCTCTGTTCCTACTCTTGTAAGTTAAAATGCTGTTCATCAATTCAGAATTAAACAGTTTCAGACCTCTTGTATTTTTATATGTAGCCTAAGCCTCAAACTCTGCTATTAAAATCTATGGTATGATGGAGGCACTAAGTATCTCCAACTGTAGTAATTCCAGAAAAGGCTTAACACAATTTTAGACTTGGTGTTTATAGGATTGCTTAAAAAATTGGAGCTGTTGAGTAAGTGTCAGAGACAAATCTGACCAGCCTCCATGATTGTGGCATCTGGTTGACCATCACCAGTTAAAAGTCACACTTCACTAGTTATTCAGCTATAAATTGGGATTGGTAGTGGCTTGAGAATGATTGGTCTAGGAACCAACTCAGGTAATCCTGCCAGTTTAGTATCAGTTTGGATTGTTAGTGAATTCTTGGTGTCTGAGACTGGTTTTCATGATGATTCTATAATTCACCATCTTTCGGCTGAAGTAATGATTATGCTGTATATGGTCTGACAAAACCAGTCCAATATTTAATTATGCATTGAAGTTCCACTGAGTGCAATTGACTGTTTACATCTTCCTTGCAGGAAAGTGCAGAGGCCAAGAGGATCAAGGAAGAGCGTCTAGCTCAATATGAAGCTAAAAAATCTAAAAGTACGTACTGTCAATTCAGTTTAGTAAAATGGTCTGAAATCAAGAATACTTAATTTTGGTAAACTTGTCAAAAGACTTCCTAACCATGTACAGTATAGCATCTCCCAATGGGGTGTAGATTACCAGTGTTGTGCAAATACTGTGGTAACTGTACAGAAATATGACCTGCATAACTTATTGCTGTTTTCTTAAGTTTCTTTTATAGTACACGGTTTGTCATATAGATGCTGGGCGGCATGTGGACACGAGAAAAAAGGCTTAATTTTTCATGTATCACATTTCTGTACTGAAGATGTCCTGTAACCACATTAGGTGGATTTATGCTGGTAGAACTGAAATGAAATGGTTTTGATGATGATTCCAATTCACCATCTTTCGACTGAATCAGTGATGTGAATTCATCTAATCTGACAAAACCAATGTTTCTAATACCCTGGGGAAAATTAGCTTTTATTTTACAAGTTTGTGTTTGTGGATATTGGTACTGTTAATAAATAAACTTACTAAGTAAAAGACATTTCATTTATCTTAAATGGAACATATTTGCCAATACTTCTACCCTTTGCATTTGTGGACTATTCAACCTCAATTTGCATTGCTATTGATATAAAACTTTTAAAATGGCATTTTGAGTTCTAAATTGTTAATACATTTGAGTTTGAGATTTTGAAGTAACTGCATGGAGTATTTGAGCTGGAAAGCAGAACCCCTTTTAAAAAGATACTGGGTAAGTACATGAGAAGAAGGGATAGAAGGATATGTATCTGGTGTTAGATAAAGTAGGGTGGGCAGAGGCTTTTTGGAGCATAGACACTGACATTGACCGTTTGGGCATAAGGCTAATTCTTTGTGCTCTGTTCTCTGCATAATGTAGTGTATGTAATTGGAATCTGGTCTTTAGAATGAATGACCACACTTAATTTGTGCTATTTGCTTTTAGAGCCAGCGCTCATTGCTAAATCATCTATTTTGCTGGATGTGAAACCATGGGATGATGAAACTGACATGTCCAAATTGGAAGAGTGTGTACGTTCAGTGACAATGGATGGCTTAGTTTGGGGTTCTTGTGAGTATTATTTAATTTGCATTTAACAGTAATGTTGCAAATGATGGTCTCTTTGGTTGTGATTGTATTATGAGAGCTGCACCATTGTTGATAGTTTCACAATGTTCTCTTGTTAAGGCCAGCTTTTGGGTCAATCCATTTTTAGTAGGTCACAGGCTGCCAGTTTTGGTAAATCCAGGAATAGGCTTCCAGCTGGCTGACCTGTATTGTGTTGGACAGCACCAGGGCACCATAAGCCAATCCCCTTCTGATTGCAAGTTGTAGCTATCTGTAGTACCATACTGGTTCGGAGCATTTCATCGTCAGATCATCTTGATTATGCTGCAGTTGAATGCAGGGACACCAGCCGTATCTAGGTAATGTTCAACTAGTTTCCAGTAAAATTGCATTGGCGACATTGCTGAATCCTGGCACCTGGTGTCTTTTTTTTGTTCATTTTGGTAATTTTCCTGAGTGATACTGACTGCATGTAGGATTAAAATCTGTTTAATTTCACATCAAGTGGCTTTGAATTTCATAGGGCTCCAAGATCCATCTCCAAGATGGTGTACTATCCTGTAAGATTGCATGATCCAGAGCAACTGAATTCTTCCAACCCCATGTACATTTTCTTGATGTGACAAGCTGCTTGGTGTAATCTGTAATTTATTTAGATATCCTGAACTGTAGATTGACCGGCAGCAGTTGAATATAGGAATGTAGCTGAGAGAATATATGAAGGAAGGGTAGGCTTTGTTTACTGTTGGCTTACTTGAATTTCCTACACCTCTCATTGCCAACTTTGGTTTTAATTCCTGGGGGTGGAGTTGGCTTTTGTTTTTGCAGATCACCATGAATAAACTGACAGGAAAGTGCTAATGTAAAAACAAAACGCTGGAAAAACTCAGCAGATCTGGCAACACCTGTGGAGAGAGCTCTGAAAGAGTCATATGGACTCGAAACTTTAACTCCTCCTTCCACAGGTGCCAGACCTGCTGAGATTTTCCACCATTTTCTGTTTTTTTTTCAAATTTCCAGAATCCGCAGTATTTTGTTTTTTCATTATAGGAAAGTGCTAATCTGAATGCAACTGGTATAGAGATTGTCTTCGAGAGTTGACTTTTCAGTTAGGTTAAATTTGAGATCGTGGGAGGGTAGTTGCTTTGAGTGTGTTTTCTTACACTGGTCTATTCCATTGCAGCCAAACTGGTTCCAGTGGGCTATGGCATCAAGAAGCTACAGATTCAGTGCGTAGTTGAAGACGACAAGGTAAGAATGTGGTTTCAGTTACTGGTTAGCAAACCAATCTCAATGAAGCAACTGCAATTTTATTGTTAAAATAGCTACTGCTAATGCTTGAAAGCTTGTACTAAACAAATTGCTGTGTGCTTGCATGCATTTTTTAAACTTTAATCCATTTTAATCCGTTGCAAATTATTGGCAGGTAATAAAACACTTTGGAGCGCTAAACTGGTACTGCAGAAAAGATTGGGCAGCTGATCAATGTGTCCAATATTTTCTGAGTTGCCAAACCTGATTCTTGATGCCTTCATGTCCATTCTTTAAAACTACTTTCCAGCCACAGTAGTCACTGCCAGCTTTCTGGTTTTTCCCACACAGGTTAAAATGCTACATTTACAGTTTCAAGAAGGACTGAGTTTTGTGCTGAATGTTGCAGAATATTGAACCTAAATCATGCAGGAGGGGAGGATGGTTGAAGTGAGATGCTTCTACAAATTCAGTTTTGGGCTAGTCGTTGGCAGCCCAACAATGGGGAGGGAATTAATGAGAAAACATGGACAATGTTTCCCTACCAGAAATGTTTACTAGTGTGAAATTTGAGATGGCAGGTACAACATTTGGTTTTGAATTTGGATAAAATAACATGGGCAACTTCAGTACTTGAGGCATGTTTTTTGAGTATTTTATATGCATGGTTTTCCTTTTCCCTTTCTCAAAGCCTCTTTCAGTCTTTTCTTGTGTTCAGTAAGGAACTGTTTCAGGCTGTGCCAGGCTTGAATGTTCAAATTGGCATATGGCTTTTTGCTCAATCTAGTGGTCACACTTTATAAGTTCCACAGTGCTGTTGCAACTGCAGAGATCACACTTGTCAAGAATTTGGTGCTCATTTACTGAGGCAAGTAGAATAATACAAAATGAAAGCACTGGTTTTGGTAGTCCTAGTGTGTACACTTAAAGTAGGACTTGGAACATCAGGATGGGTTGGATATGAATATGGTGAGCAAATAACCTGCCCACAGGATTTCCAAGAAGCCGAGTCTGGCTGCAGCCTCTCCACATTGTCATTTCAATGTAATGTGTTATTTACATGTACTTGATAAATTCCAGAATGGTTTGAGTAGCCTCAAGGCCTGGGGAAGAAATTAAAGGTCCCAGAGTTGAGTAGGAACTTGTTTCAAAACTGCCATCAGTTTCATCAATCTGCTCTTGAAGATATTTAATGATTCCTGTGGTTATCAGAGTTTCTGCTTGCAGAATGGATGATGAGTGGGAGCTTGGTGCTTCCAATTTAAGATGTTGAATAAACTCTCATTGGTTAAATTGAATTCATTGTGAAAAACGAGTTGTTAGCTGCAGTTGTTCTCGCTGAATAGTTTTCTGATTGTTTACTCAAATATTTTTCCCTGTTGCTTGTATTCTAATTCCCAAATGCTGCTTTGTAAAGCGTTATGGTACTTCAAGAGCATATGGGTATATTGTGAACTCTCCTTGCAGTTTACCTCTTAGAATATTCTAATTGAGTATTTCTTTTCAGGTGGGAACAGATATGCTGGAAGAAACTATCACTGCATTTGAAGATTACGTGCAATCTGTTGATGTGGCAGCCTTCAACAAAGTGTAAAACAGCAACTAATGAACACTTAATAAAAATTGGCATGTCCAGAACTTTACCTGGTCCTTTGTCTTATTGAGGTGGGTTTTGTAGGACCGAAGTTTAGAAGACCAAGGAAGCCGATTGGGAGATCAAAAGTCCGTTCTGGAAGTTTTTGCACTGCATGGTCTTCCTGAAGTTGACAAGTATAGGAGAAATGCTGTAAATGTGCACACCTTGTCAGGGCCTCCATTCATATTGCATAAGTTGCATCAAGGTGTGACGTTGTACAAAATTTGATTTTACTTGTTCAGAGTTGGAATTCCTGTCGAATCTCACTTCGCACACAACTTTGACAGTGCAAGCTTATTCCTGTTGTATAGAGTTGTTTAAACAATCAGCAGTTGCTCCAATTTGAAGTTTGGAGACATAACTGGCTTCTGTCTTCAGGTTCAGTGTATCTGTTTTCAACTATGATGTACAAAATGTTCAGGGCACCACAGGTGATTTTTAAAGCTAGAAATAATCTGTCCGTAAAAGAAAATAATTGGCTTGAACTTTTCCTGTTAATAGTATGAAAGGCAGAGTTTTCTATGGTTAGGAACTCTAACCCAGTGGCAATGTAAACTACACCTTGTTACTACAACAGGCTAAACTGGTTTTGATCAGTTACCTGTTAAGTCTCTGAATGATTTTTCCTCAACGTTTTTGTATTTAAGTTAAATATTTAATATAGACTGAGTAGCAAATGTTGGTATGCAATTTACAGGGTTTTTGACTTTTGTTCCTGGGATGTGGATGTCATTGGCTAGGCCAGCATTTGTTGCCTATGCCTAATTGCCCTCGAAGGTGCTGGTCAACCACTGCCTTAAACTGCTGCAGTACATGTGGTGCAGGTACCCCCACAGCACTGGTAAGGAGTCCAGGCTTTTGACCCAGTGACAGTGAAGGAATGGCACTACAGTTCCAAGTCAGAATGGTGCGTGGCTTGGAGGGGAGCTTGCAGGTGGTGGTGTTCCTCTGCCCTTCTCTAAGTGATGGAGGTTGCAGGTTTGGAAGGTGCTGTTGAAGGAGGCTTGAAGAGTTGCTGTAAGTGGATCTTGTACATGGTACACTGTGTATTGGTGGTGGAGTGAAGGTGCAGTGCCAATCATGTGGCCTGCTTTGTCTTGGGTGGTGTTGAGCTGCTTGAGTGTTGGAGCTGTACTCATCCAGGTAAGTGGAGAGTATGCCATCAGACTCCTGACTTGTGGATGGTGAGCAGGCTTTACGGAGCTAGGAGGTGAGTTACTCACTGCAGACTTCTCAGCTCCTGACCTCTTGTAAAAAATATATAGCTGTTGCTAAGTTTCTAGTCAATGTTGACCCCCAGGATGTTGATACTGAGGGATTCAGTGATGGTAATGTCATGGGGGGCGTGGGGGGTGGTTAGATTTTCCTTGTTGAAGATGGTCATTGCCTGCCACTTGTGTGGTGTGAATGTTATTGCCACTTAGCCCAAGCCTGAATGTTGTCCAGGTCTTGCAGCATATTTTGAAGCCTGCTTCAGTACATGAATTGCAAATGATGCTGAACATTGTGCAATCATTAGCGAACACCCCCGCTTGTGACTTTGTGTGGAGGGAAGGTCATTGAAACAGGTTGGGCCTGGGACACTACTCAGAGTAATTTCCCCAGTGATGTCCTGGGATTGAGATGGTTGACTGCCAACTGCAACCATCTTGTGTTAGGTATAACTAACCACTGGAGAGTTTTTGTCGGTTCCCATTGACTTCAGTTTCGCTTGGGCTCCTTGATGCCACGCTAGTTGAAATGCTGACTTGATGTCAAGGGCAGTAACACTCAACTCTCCTCGAGTGCTGTTGACAATGTTGGGGCCAAGGCTGTAATGAGTCGAGTGGCCCTGGTGGAACCCAAACCGGGTGTCAGTGTGTGGATTATTGCTGTGTAAGTGCCACTTGATAGCACTTGTCAATGACACCTTCCATCAAGGCTGATGATTGAGTGTAGACTGGATGAAAATTGGTCAGATTGGATTTGTCCTGCTTTTTATGGACAGGGCATCCCTGGGCAACCTTCCATATTGTTGGGTAGATGCTGGAACAGCTTGGCAAGATGCATGCCTAGTTCTGAAATACAAGTCTTCAGCACTACTGACAAAATATTTTCAGGGCCCATAACATTTGGAGTATCCGGTGCCTTCAGTCATTACTTGATATCACGTGTAGTGATTGAATTGACTGAAGACTGGCAACTGACACTGGGGACCTCAGAAGGTTAGCTTGTCATTTACCCCTCGGTCTGACTGGAACTCAAGGATTCAACATGGATTAACATGGAAGTTGCAGTCTGTCATTCTCACTTGGACACTGACTCTCTCCAAGCCAGCAATTGGTAAGATCAATTGTTCTTTTGAGAACTTACCCATTTTTTTGCTTTCCTATCTCTGCGAGAAACCCCATTAAAAAGTTGAGCTTTGTTCATTGGGGCGTAACAGGGTATTTAACAGCAATCCGAGTACTTCTTAACAACCAATTTCATCCTGAGAAAAAAATCATGGAAACTAAATGTTTGCAACTTGACATTGGGAATCCCCTTTAAACTATACTGCATCTCGTCATGCATCGGATCTTTCAGTGTAGCTTGAGGTCCTTGCCACTGATGGCAAACTGAGATGTTATCAAAATGCTGCAACACTGAATTTTTCATCCTTTTTGAAGGAATTTGAATTTATATAGTGATTTTTTTTCCCTCTGGGCATCCCATTGCACTTCACAACTCAGTGATTAAATCTGAAATGTAATTGGTTTTATTTAGGTTAGAGCGGAAGCAACTCCAAAATCCTACAAACACCAACTGAGAATTGACCAGCCAACCTGTTGCTTTTTGTAGGACAAACATTGACTGGAACAATGAGAACTTGCTGCTGTTCGTGTAGTGCCATATCTTCTATGCCAACCTTGATTTAATGTCTCATCCGAAAGAGAACCTGGGCATGACTATACAATCTGGTTAAATAACATTGCTGCTGCTTCTGGGTCAAACCTACCTTAAAGTTTAATATGGCATGGCCGATTACACTTGCCAATATTGTGTGATTTCATTTCTGCTCTTGGGCCTGATACTTTAGGACAATTTTTGCTGGTTTATGGGATAGTTGAGTTTGAGGTATGTGCATATAAATCCAAAGATAATGAAACTGGTCGGGTGGGGGCAATAGTAGAATTTCCATATTACCAGCCTACCATTTGCTTAATGGAGTTAAAATGAAAGATTGGTGATCATTGGAATGGTGCACTGACTGCCTTGGCCAGCAAGCTCTTAGATTAATCTCTGGCATTGTATGGTGACTCCTATTTCAATGCATTGTCCAGGGAAGAGATATTTAATGGCTAGATTTAACTATATTGGAATGGGTAAAGGAGTGGCATTACTAAAAAACCACAATAGTATTTAGGTATTTAAGGATTTCCTGGTTTATCATGATCCTGCTAAGCCCTCGGTTAGGCAGCTTTTTTGAAGAAAGTGCAATAGGTAATTCAAACTTGGAAGAAATAAGTTGTTTTCACAGATGAGTGTGATCTTAGTCCACTTTGATTGCAAGGTAGACCACTGAAATTCCTCATGTAACTGGTTGAACGTTTGTGGGACCAGATTTTGATGACTTTAACCACAAATCACCCTGCATTCACTGGCTTCCATACTTGCTTTTTGTGTAAGCTGCTGCGTTTGACCAACCTTCTTGCGTTGAGGCAGTGAACAAGTAGTTCTTGTAGAACATTTGAGGGCCAGAACTGTCAATAGGTGCAAATTTCAAAATACTCACCAGTACTGTGAATCAAATTTGTCAACCAATGGCAATATTGGCAATTTGCTTACAAGTTTTTACTACATGGAATGTACAGCACAACAGAACCCGGCCATTTAACCAGCCCATGCCAGTGTTTGTACTCCACTTAAGCCTCTTCCACCTTTCCTCATCTAAATCTGCTGTTGTAACCACCTACCCTTCTTCATGCTTGTCTAGTTTCCCCTTAAATGCATCTACACTATTGGCTTCCCATCGTAGTGAGCTCCACATTCACACCACCTTTTGGGTGAAGAAATTTCTTCTTAATTCCCTACTGGATTTTTTTGGTGACTACTCCTGGAGTTATGCCCCTCCCCACAGGAGGAAATCGTGTCTGCTCCAACAAAGCCTCAAGACCTATTAGGTCGTCCTTCAGCCATCTTTTTTCAAGAGAAAAGATCCCTTTCGCACTTCTCCAATATGAATTTGAATCCTGGTAAAACCCTGAAATTAATTTGCATTTTTTAGGTGTCAACCTTGGCCTCCTCCGAGTTAAAAGGTTGTGGGTTCAAGTCTGAGCTCAAAGACTTTAGCACAATCTAGGTTGATGCTCCCAATGTGCTGCTGAGGGTCTGCCTGTCCTGTCGGAGGTACCATCTTTTAGTTGAGATGTAAAGCTAGGTTCTGTCTCTGACCTGGAGTGAGTAAAAATGGTTTTTGATCCCATTTGCACTATTTTGAAGAGCAAATTAATACTCCCTGCTGTCTTGGTTAAATATTTGTCCTTAAACAGCATCATGAAAACTGGTCATTCCTACATTATTTATAGGACTTTCTGGTTTTAATTGGTTGCCTAGTTTCCTGTATTGTAACTAACTTCAGTCAATTGTAAAGTGCTTCAGGATATCAGGAGGCTGTGAAAGATGCTAATATAAATACAAGATTTTCTTTCAGTAATGTTCTTGCTGAATCTTGTGCAAAACTGATACTGAACTTGCAATGTGCCCTGCCATACATTTGTATGGTGCCACAATTATACTTGCAAGGAGGTGCTGCCTGAATTCCTCCAGAATCTAGGACTGACATTTCAGGCAATAATAGAAAAAAGTCTGCAATAGTTAAATTATCCTGCACCATGTAGCTGCTCTATAGCAAAGAAATTTTCACTCTTGTGCATAATGGAAATGTAGTTCTTATTGGCAAAGAAATATGAGATTGTCATTGACAATGTTGATGGAATTAGTCCAGTAAAACCTTGAAGTGTTGATTGAATTGCTCAAAATCTCCCATGATTTTGCAAATTGTTGGCAAAATTTGACCATGGTAATCAAGCACTCAGTAGAAGTCATAAATTGCTGGTGCTACAATTCAGCATAGCAAAAAGGTGAATTCAGTGATTGATCTATTATAAGTTTCACTGTTGTGGAGGCAGTCTGAGCTCTTTTGGGATCAGTTTTTTCACAGGCAGCGCCTCCCTGTACACGATGGTGGCACAATGCACATGATGGCACAGCACTCACTTCAAGTCCAATATCAGTCATGACTTCACCTATCTGAAAATCAATGTCTCTACTTTTTCTATATCTTGTCACAGCAGCAGTACTGTCAAATTTTGAAGAACTCATTGGCCCCAGAAGGGCAAAAAAAAAATCACTGATTTAATTTGAGCTGATGTATCTAACAAATACAATAATTTCTGTTCCATTTGCCCCACCAATAGTCATATTGATTTATTGTGTGAAGCAAGAACTTTGATTCATTGGACTGGTTAGCTGTTCCTTGATGTCTACCATATCAGCAATTCTGCAGTTAGCCCTATTGTCAATGGGGCGACATTTAATTGGTCAGCAAACTTCCTTCTCCACTTAGTGCCACTTCGATTGCTGCTGGCCGTCAAAGGTTCGCCAATAATATGTTTCACTTCCGATATTGGTGGTGGTGAAGAGAGAGGGGTCAATAATTTCCTGGCTTAATGAGGGCAGGACGTTTTGTGTCTCAAGTGGTGATTTTTGCTACCCAGAATAAAGTCAGCACAATACACAGCAGCTGAGGGTAGTTGCCAGAACGCTTCCAACGGATGCTTTTTTATCCGTTGCTTGCCTCTTTGTTCCTAAAGGATCATCTTCAACTTTACACTTTAAAATCTGTCTGCTTTGGCAATTACCCACCAAAATATCGCGCTTATGTAATTTATATTGCTCTTGGGTGGGTGCACTATGGTAGCTGAGAACAATCATTGATACACCAGTAATCCTGGAATCTGAGGGACAAAACCCATGTGCCACTCAGTGTTGGAGTGGAGTGAGCGTTGGTGTTTGGCTTATTTATCCAGCTAGACCTCATGACCCACAACCCACCTTAATTGTGTCCGTCCCGGTTTGAGAAGCTCTGCAGTCTGGACCATTTGCTAATGTGGAAGAGTTGCTGAGAATGCACTAGTCTGACATTTCAAGCCGTACATGGTTCCAGATGGAGCTGGCCAGTGTGCGTGTTTTCCACGAATGCTGAGCTAGACGAAACATTTTAAAATGTATCTTGCAATGCTGTTTGGCAGGTGATGGCCTGTGATACGATCCATACCTTTGGTGTGGAAGCGCTCGAATCTGCTTTGTACAGTTGCTGCCTGATCCGAGAGCTTTTCAGCTTTTTCAGGTTTTTTAAAGATTTCTCGCGGCACGCTGTATTTTTCTGCTTCACGGGCAGCTTATCCCTGCTTGTCTTTGAAGTGTTCGGCAGGGTGGACGTTCCCTCCCCCCTCTATCTGTCAGAAGCATGAAGTGGAGGATCCCTTTAATGGTGGGCGCGGCCTCGCTTCGGAGTCGGCGGTCAGTAAACCAGCTGCTGCCCCTTTAAAAGTGGCCAGGAAGTAGAGAAGGAAGGAGCTGAACTCTGACCGTGAGGGTGGAAGCACATTCAGCGCGCTCGAAAGACGGTAAGGGGGAGGGGGCAAACAATATAAACGGGGGGGTAAATGTGGGAAGTGACTGTTCGATTGGAAGAGACGGGTGTAGGAGGGGAGCCCGTGGTCTCAAAGCGGTGACCGCGCAATTACTTGTTACTTTAATGTTGCAACTTGCACGGTGTCAGTTTCTATATCTTCAGAACCCCCGAGGGACAGCAGATCACTAAGAGTTTGTCTTTTCTATGGGGTGTGGGTTGAACTGTAGTGTAAACAAGTGCCCACTATGCTCAGCTGTGTAATACATCTGCCCTGAAATGAGTTGGTTTATTTTGATCTGCTTGACCTGCACACTGGAATCTTAATCCTCCTCCCCGACCACAGGTCTGTCTGTGAGCTACTGATGAGCTGTCAATGGTTGGGGTTGGGGTGGGGGGCGGAATAGTGTCATACAAGTGACACTCGTACGTAAGGGAGTCATATCCATTAAATGCCCGTGTTTTCTGAAGAGTATTAAAACGAGTTATTTCTCAAAGACAAAATAAGCAATTGTTTGCAAAAGAAGTCTGGCTGAGCTAGTACATGCCTCGCAGTCAATGTAAACACTGCTTCCTATGTCCAAAATGTGTAACTGGATGTATTTTTTTCACTTGTTCAGCTCTAAGCGAGTCCTTCCAAAGGAAACGCTTGCACCTTCTAATAAAGTGCACCTTCTAATAACGATTCATCAATGTCTCCCGGAAGATCGACCAGTATTGTGCACAAGTGTGACAGCAGAGGCTAGGCTTGTTTTGAATTTAAGATTATGACTCTTTTTACTTGATCCCATTTACCTATTGTTTGGCAAAAAAAAAAATACTTTTCTGGACGAATTCTTGTATTAGGAACTTCTCTTCAAACCCAGCAGCCCTAGTTTCCTGCTGCATTAACTGGATTGGGCGCTACAGTGGCAAGCTAGCCTACTGTGTACATCCTTGTGTTAAATTGCATCACCCTATTAATTTTGTCGAGTAGGTGGCAGGGATCCAGTGGCGGCTCTGGAGTTTTGCAGTGTCATTAGAATTACATCCTTGCTGCTCCCAAGTCAGTTATCAGATGCATAATGTTGGTTTGAAGTAATCTGATACAGCTGCTGTAATCTCTCAATTGAAACAGCAGATAAAAAGTTCATTTTGTCATTCTGTATTTAGTGGTTTAGCCATGAGTATTCTAGTACGTGGAGGTTTTCACCTATTTGGCTTTGTTGAAAATTCTGTGGCTCAATGGCTCTATGTATATATAGTACTCTTTTTTTCCCCAGATTAACAAGTAACTCTTGCAATAATTGCCATTTTGTGTCCACTGTAACCAGTTTTCAGAGAGAGTGAACTGCAGAGGATATGCATTTAATTGGCCATTGAAATAGGCTCTTAAAATAGATCTGTTTAATCCAATGACGTTCCGAAGTTTGTGGAAACACTTTCTACATTTGAATAGTGAGGTTGAAAGAAAGACTTGCACTTTTGGAGATTATGAAAGGTACTACATATGTCCCAAGGTGCTTTACAGCCAATTAAGTATGTTTGAAGTAAAGACAAAATACTGTGGATGCTGGAAATCTGAAACGAAAACAAAAAATGCTGGCAAAACTCAACAGGTCTGACAGCATCTGTGGAGAGAGAGAGACAGAAATAATGTTTTGACGCTTCTGTTTGTTTGAAGTGTAGTCACTGTTTTAATATAGTAAACAATTTGCATTCAGCAATGTGATAATGACCATGGGAATATAAGACCTAGGAGCAGGAGTAGGCTATTCAGCCCTTCAAGCTTGCTCCACCGTTCAATAAGGTCATGGCTGATCTGGTTGTGGTCTCAACTCCACTTTCCTGTCTGCCCCCTGAAACCCTTGACTCCCTTGTCTATGAAAAATCTGTCTAACTCTGCCTTGAATGTATTCAATGACCCAGTCTCTACAGCTTTCTGCGGAAGAGAATTCCAAAGACTAACAGCCCTCAGAATTTCTCCTCATCTCAGTCTTAAAACAGAGACCTCAAGTTCTTAAAATGTCCCCTAGTTTTAATTTCCCCCATAAAGAGAAACATCCTCCCGGTATCTACCCTACCAAGTCATCTCAAGGTCTTGTGTTTCAGTAAGAAACATAACCTGTCCAACCTTTCTTATTAAGATAAGCCCCCTCATCCCACGAATGAGTTGAGTGAACCTTCTCTCAGCTGCTAACACAATTATATCCGTTTTCAAATGAGACCAAAAAGACCAGATCATCATCTGTTCTTGGATGTTTGCTAGAGAATAATCATTTGGTCCTGGGCACCAGGAAGAGCACTTCTTCTCTTCAAATAGCATCATGGATCTTTGACATCCATTTGGGTAGATAGGACCTCTGTTCAATGACTCAACCGAAAGATGACATCTCTGATAGTGCAGCAGTCCCTTGGTAGCACACTGGAGTGTCAGTAGGGATTTTTTCCTCAGGTCTCTGGAATGGGGCTTGAACCTAGGTGAGTGTGCCATCACTGAGATCTGATAGACCATGCTACTAGTTTAGACCATGTTCTGTAGCATGCTGAGTGGTCTACTATATCTGGAAGGTGGTGTGACTTGCATCCAGTTACAACACTGCAAGGAAGTTATGACCAGTGAAAGTGTTGTTTATCATGTCCTACATTGTAATCAGAATATATTCTCCCAGCTGACCCCAAATGACCATGGGTCAACAACATACTCTGTTGTCTCCTCAGGCTATATGCAAGTTTGAACTTTAATCCCATGGCCTGGTTTGGGTTTTGGATCAAAGGACCTTTGGAAACAGTTGACCATCTTGGACTTCAAAAAAAACATAATGGGACTCATTTTAACTCTAGCTGCAGTAAACTCTAAAGTTCGTTAACCTTTATGTTTCCCTCATGCTGTCATTCTCTCAACCTACTTCGTAGATCAATGGTTAGGCCTCAACTAGAGTATTATATCCATTTCTGGGCACTGTACTTTTAGGAGGGATGCCAAGGCATATGAGAGGTTACATAGGTGGCTTATCAGAATGGTGCCAGGAGTGTGGGACCTTAGCCATGTGGAGAGACTAGAGAAGTTGGGATTGTTCTCCTCGGGGCAGAGAAGGTTAATGGGAGATTTAACAAGGGCATGAAAGATTATGAAGTGTTTTAACAAAGTAGATGAGAAACTGTTTCCACTGGCAGGAGAGTTAATAACCTGAGATTTACAATAATTGACAAAAGGATAGGAGTTCTCTGGAATGCACTGCTTGAAAAGGTGATAAGTGGATTCAATAGTAATTTTCAACAGGAACTTGAATTTATACTTGGGAATGAGAAAAATCTACAGAAATATGGGGAAAACAGGGATAATTGGAGAGCTCTTTCATTGAGGCATGATGGGCCGGATGACCTCTGCTTTGTGATGAAGATGTGTGGTGCATGCATGGGCTGTTCACGTTGTGAACATTCACTTTGTCTATTGTGTGGTGTGGGTTTAGAATGTTACCGCTGTGAACATTCTCTGCATCTATTGTTGTGCAATGTGGGCTTGGATTGTCTAGGCAGAGGCAACATTCACAAAATAAGATAGCTGCAATTTAGGGTATGCTGTAATTTCCATGAATTATGAAATAATCAGAAAAACTGACCTCTATTGGGACACTGATATGCTATTCCTGCTCTGATATATAAATCAACGTGCAGAGCAAGGCTACTCTTACTCCAAGTGAACAAAGGTAAGGTGTCTTGTTCACACATCACCCTGTACTCATTGACCTATGTTGGGTTCCAGTCTACCAAAGCCTCAATTTAAAAAAAAAACCCTTTCTTGTTTTTAAATTGCTTTTCAGCCTCGACCCTCCCTGTCTCTCTAATCTCTCCAGCCCAACAACCCTACAAGATCTCCGTGTTCTTACAATTCTGCAGCCTGGTTTTCTTTGCTCCACCTTGGTGGCTGTGCCTACAGCTGTCTGGGCTGAAACTCTGGAATTCCTTCTGAAAATCTGTCTCTCTTCCTTTGGGACATTTCTTAAAACCTAACTCTGGCCAAATCTGTCTTACTGTCTCCTTTATATGGCTCAGTGTCAAATTTTGTCTGGTCTTGTGAAGTTACTTGGGACATTTTACTGTGTTGAAGGTGCTATATAAGTAAATGCTGTTATGTTTTGATCAACATGCTTCCTTGCATAACCATTGGTCAAGTGGTTTGATTTGTTTAGACTTTATTCACAAATGTACTGTACATAGTACTCTTACCCAGTTTCCTTCAGTAATGTGCAGGTTCAGACTGACCAGGTTTGGCTCCTAGTCCCTGTCAATGTGATTGAATGGACCTGCCAGCAAAGTTCACACTTTTTTATTTGAACTATATTTTCTGGGCATTTTTTTTTCCTGGTATACCTCAGGACTGTGTTCAGTTCTGCATAGTAGAACATATTGCAATGGAGCAGGTGATTTAATTTTGCCTCCCCATGGCTCAGTAGTTGCACTTTATGTAATGCTGAGTCCTAGGGCAGTGAAGTTCTAGATTTTATTCTAGGCCTGTTTTGCAGTAGCAGATCTTATCTGAGAGGGTATTGAGGGCACTGCAGTAAAATTCAATATCCCTGGCCTTGGGTGGAGGGTGGTGGGGGGAGGGTGAAAGAACTAGGGCCAGTTCCTGAGCACTACCCTGTGACCCTGTTGTTATTGTTCTTGTATGTCAGGTGAGGTGGGGAGGTTGGGCTTTTCTGCGATGGCCTTTGCCATTGAATAACCTGTTGATATTTGTTGTCTAGGACAATACTTGAAGAATGGCTGCTTGGGGTGAGGTACCAACGAAGCCAAATCAATGAATTATTTGCACTCCAGAGAGGAGAGGTAAGATGGCAAAATTGAAGAGGAGTTGAAGCAGGCCCACTTAATCGGTACTAAGCAACTAGAGGATGGCATGGAAGAAGCCATCTTAGCTTAACAATTTGGCTATTCTCCCCTTCCCAAATTGCTGGAATATTATGGACAAAATCTGTTATTCCCCATTAATCGTATTTTACATTTTATTCCCTGCATGTATCAGTAATTTTGCAACAAGTTTTATAAAATGGGGAACAGGCCTTAAGAGACATGTTGTAGGGATATACTATCTGCTGTTTTAATGAAGGCATTCATCCATTCATAATTTGAGTTGACAAGGCATTGCTGCTGACCCGGCACACTAGGTTTTGGTTACTACTTGTCCTGTGTCAGCTGTGGCTCAGTCAGTAGCACTCTTGTCTCAGGTTCAGAAAGTTGAATTCAAGTCCTACTCCAGCGACTACCAGACAGAATCTAGGCTGTTGCTCGCAGTGCATTGATAAGTAGCAAGGTCAGAGGAGTCGTCTTTCAGCTGATGCATTAAACTGAGTGCCCTTTCTGTTCTCTGCCAAATTGGCTGCCCTGTTTTCTAAGTTGCAACAGCGACTGTGTTTCAAAAAAAAAAGCACTTTGATAGTTGTAAAGCACTTTGGGATGTCCTGAGGCTGTGAAAGGTGGTGTAGAAATACCTTTCCTTTCTTGGTGGAGCACAGCACTCTGCACTCGGAACCACGTGGTTAAGTAGAATGTTTTGCAATTACTGAGAGAAGCCACTAAGTGAGCTCCACCAGGGAGGTCATTAGGCACCTTGTTCAAACAGCTGATGTGCCACACTGCCTTGTGTGGCAAAAGCATATTGTGTTTTTTGTCCTCTAAAAGCCCTGATTCCATGCAGTGCCCGTTCTCATGTTACATGCATTTTCAGGGTATTAAATATCAAGCATTCAATAGCAAGAATGGACGAGACTTTCCTTTTTGAAGTTTATTTAACAAATGCACTTAATTAATTCCCCCGAGATAGAAAGCATCACATCAGCAGAAATGCTTTGGTTTGGTATGCTGGAATGTACCTTGATTGCTATTAATTGTGTACACAAAAGGATGACAGCATGAATCCTGATCCTGGATTAGTGTTACATGTATTAAAAGCCAGCTTTATCCCTCCTTGCCCAAGGATGTAGCAGTTATCAATAAAAGTTGTCCTCCACACTGCAAGGCCAATTCCCTGCACAGTGGCAACAGCCCAGCTGTTTTAATATTGTCACCCTGCTGTATGTCATTAGACTCAGTGCACCCATAAGCTTTCAGCAGCAGGAGGCTACTGCTTATAGACATCCATTAGGTGAATATTGGGTTCTTGTTTTTACATTCAACTCTTTCGGGTAATCAGAGGTGAGATTAACTAAACTTTTTAAACTTTTCCAAAATAATGGTTTTATTAACATTAGAATACCATATGTTTGCAGAGACTTGGACAGCTTTTAAATCAGTACTACAACTCAACTCAGAATGGCCAATTCTTCTGCTTCAGGCAACACGGGTTAATAATCCATTGATTATCCTGTATCGTGTTCTTCTGACACATGGGCTTGGTCCAGTCAATCCTCCTTGATCTTATTAAAAAGGCTGGTTTTTGATAAGGCAGACAAATTATCCAGTAACTTTTCTATTCTTTCTCTCTCTCTCTCTCTCTCTCTCTCCCTCCCTCCCTGTGGTTACACAATGATGCTAGCACACCTGATGTTTATAACAGCTTCTCAGACTTTCAAGGCCTTGCAGCTGTTTTATCTTTAATCTTTCAAACAGTCTGCTGAAGATTTTTTTTTCAAAGTTGTCAGCTGAGCAATCTCCTTCTTGAACAAACTCAGTTTGGTTTTAACCAAACTCTGCTCCATTTCAGCAAGTAATTGATCCAGGGTTTTGAGCAATCTTGTAGTTTCCTTAAAACTGATACTGAAAACTTCAAAAATGCTTCACTCCTGATGGGATAAATAGAGAGTAGATGTACATGTATGGGGAGAGGTGGAGTTTGAGTAACCTCACCCCTCCATAGGCACATTTTCATTTCCACTCTGTTTCCCCACTGTGACAAGGATAGGAAGTGTGGTGTTGTTGATATGCTCATATCTTGGATTTTAACTGAACAGGACCTGCTATTGACGGTAATATAATTTACACCAAGCTCTTTGTATCCTCAGAATTCTGTTTTCAATCCTGCAGCATAATTTGGTAGACCTGTTGGATGATGTGATGCTAGATCTCGTGAACTTCAGTGAGTGCTTTCACCTTGTTCAGAGCTGTGTGCACGTACAGCCAACAGTGTTTCTTATGTGTAGTGTATTTAAATATATATACATTTTCTTGTTGACCAACAGTTGTGGGGGTGATAAGAGCAGAAAGCTGAGCTCAACCACAAATTGCTGAGGCCCAGCAGATTTTTGCCCTCGAGGTTGATTCTTGCTTTTCCTGATATATATTCGTGACCTAAGCCTTGGTGTACAGGGCACAAACTCAACTTGTGGGTAGTATGAAACTTGGAAGCATTGTGAACTGAGAGGAGGATACTGTAGAACTTGAAAAGGACTTAGACAAGTTGGTGAAATGGGAGGACAGGTGGCAGACGAAGTTTAATGCAGAGAAATGTGAAGTAATTCATTTAGGAACACAGGAATAGGAGAAGGCCATTCAGCCCATCGTCTGCTCCACCATTCCTACCAGGCTCCGCCTGCTCCTACCATTTTGGTAGGAAAAACATGGAGAGACAATACAAAATAAAAGAGTACAACTCTAAAAGGGGTGCAAGAGCAGAGGGACCTGGGTGTATATGTGCATACGTCTTTGAAGGTGGCAAGACAGGTTGAGAGAGCAATTAATAAAGCATACAGTATCCTAGGCTTTATTAACAGAGGCATAAGAGTACAAAAGCAAGGAATTTGTTGAACTACTATGGGCCACTAGTTCTGCCTCAGCTAGAGTATTATGCCCAGTTTTGAGCACCGCACTTTAGGAAGGATATGAAGGCATTTGGAAAGATATGCAGGATATTCAAAATCATAAAGGGTCTGAACAGAGTAGATAGGAAGAAACTGTTCCCAGTGGCGAAAGGATCGAGAAGGAGAGGGCACAGATTTAAAGTAATTGGCAAAAGAAACAAAGATGAGAGAAAAAAAAAACTATTTCAAACAGTGAGTGGCTAAGGGTTGGAATGCACTTCCTGAGAATGTGCTGAAGGCAGGTTCAATCGAGGCATTCAAAGGGGAATTAGACCATTATCTGGTAAGGAAGAATGTGCAGGGTTACAGGGAGAAACTGGGAGAATGCCACTAAGTGAATTGCTCATTCAGAGAGCTGGTGCAGAATGATCGCAGAATCATCAGCAACTGTAAAATCTCTGATCCTGAGATTGTAGTTTATGTTGAAAAAAGAACTTGTCAGAAATTGGCCTATTCTTCAAGTCCTACCGCTCTGAAATTATTTGTTTTTGTTTTTAACCACTTGTATTTTGATTTATTGGCAACATTCCACAGAATGTACAGCATTGGAACAGGCAATTCAACCCAATTGACCCATGCTGTTGTCCATATTCCACACGAACCTCCTCCCTTACTTCATCTCACCCTATCAGCATAGCATCCTATTCCTTTCTCTGTCATGTACTTAGCTTCTCCTTAAATGCATCCATGCTATTCACCTTAGCTATTCTCTGTGCTAGTAAGTTTGGTGTTCTCATCTCTCTGGGTGAACAAGTTTCTCCTGAATTGGATTTATTAGTGGTTATTTTGTACTGTGGCCCCCTTGTTTTGGATTCCCCCAAGTGGAAACACCTTTCCGATTTATTATCAGTTGATAATGAAGATGAAGACTTTAATCAGAAGTGCCACTGCAGCCAGGTTAAAAATAATGCACAGTGTATGAACCAAAGTGAGGCCTGAACCAAAGTGAAGCCTGAACCAAAGTGAAGCCTGAACCATGTGGAGACGAGACTTCACTCAGATGGAATAGAACAGCACTGGCTGCCGAGTACATGGTGGGGGGGATGCAGGAGATCAGTGTGATTGGTTATTTGAAAGTGCTGTTAAACAGGGAGTGAGCAGATGTTTGCACTAAGTGCAAGTGTGTTGAAGGACAATTTAAAAAAAAATGAACTTTCAATATATGCTTATTGACGAATTGAGTTTCAAACAGTTAAATATTTGCAGTTATGTAGCCCCTCTAATGAGTCCAGGATGTCCCAAAGTGCTTAATAAACATTTGAAGTACTTCTGAAGTGTAATTATTGTCATTATATAGGAAATGTGGTAGATAATTGGTGCGTGGAAAGGTCTACAAACAGCAAAACTATTGAAGATACACGTGTGCAAGACACAATTAGCTATTTCAGATCCACTGTTGCTCTCTTGGGATATGCTCACTTATAGTTGTACCTCAACTGGTAGCTTGTTCACTCCAGGGACTTGGAGCACAAAATCTAGGATGACTGAAGGTGTGCTGCACTATCAGAGGTGCTATTTTTTCCAGACGAGATATTAAACTGAAGCTCCGGCTACCACCTTGGATGGATGTAAAAGATCACATGCCGTTTCTGTTTGAAGCACAGGAGCGTGCTCCTTGGTGTCCTGGCCAATATTAATCCGTAAACCAACATCACAATTTTAATAAAACCTGTTAATAATCTCATTGCTTATTGTGAGAGCTTGATCAGCTGCTTTATTTCTAGCATTACAACAATGACCACTTCAAAAAGTACTTTGTTAGCTGTACTTAGGGATATTCTGAGGTCATGAACGGTTTTATTAATGCAAGGGCTTTCTTATAGTTGGCAGTACAGGTACATACCCAAGTATAAGATGCTCCATCTATTTTCAAATTACTGGGACTGCTGTACATGGGAGAATATGTAAGGCAGTACCTGAATTTCTAACTAAAATATTACAATGCTTAAGAATTCAGTAATATTTAATTTCCCTTTGATTTGTGACAGGTGCACAAAGGGGAGTGAGTGAGTGCTTCGCAGAGATGAATGACAGTGTCGGGTAAGTTGGACAACTCTACAGGACAAGTGGAAAATTGAAAGGGACTGGGATCTGTTGGGAAAGGAAACGGGTTGAATAGACACCAGGCAGAGTTAGTACAATACCAAAATGTCCAGCTAGATGGTTAAGGAGGGAAATTAGAAATGGTATCCTGGAGATGATATTGAAGTTTCAACTGCTTTAAGGAAACGACTGTCAAAAGATATTTTGGAGGGGGTGTGTTCACATTGTGCAGAACATCAAAGCAACTCTCAAAGGGAAAGGGTTCTATTGAGATTGAAACATTTTTAATTTGTGGATGCTGGCATTTGAAGAGACTGGATGATGTGTCAGCCACCAGATTTGAGACCCTTTTAATCCAGCTTGGCCCCTTCTAGTTGTGAGGGTCCTGTAGTAAATGGCACTGAGCAGTCCTAACCCAACTCGTAGGTGTGGGATCATAGCACAATACTGCCCCTTAGTTTGTTGCACTAATTTTGAGGCCACATCCTGTGTGGTGTGAAAAAAGGAAAAATATCAATACTGGTGCATTGAGGTTATTTCCTTCTCAAAAACATATTGGGGCAGGGTATGTGGTAAGCTATATTCTGCCCTCTTTCTAACCTAGGCGTTGATTGCCTACAAAGTATCATACTTCCCAGCACACTTGCCCTGCACTGTGATTTGCATAAATGGTACTTAGAATTTCAGGACATTGGAAAAAGAAAATGGCAGTGTGTTCTTTCTGTTGGAGGGGTGTGTCTCAGGCTGCTAAGGGAATTAGTCTGTGGTGGAGGCCTAGAATATTCATGGTAATGGGGCCAAGTAGAAAGCAACTAAAAGTTCTTCAGATGTGCGGCAAAGAGAATGTAGATCTGGAGCAGAGGGGGATTGGTTATTTTCCAGCAGGAGCAATGATCTCCCTTTGTGTATGTTTTACTGTGTATGTTGTCCCCAACCGAGTGTTGCAGACTGGCACATTCCAAGGTCCAGGACTATGTACTGAGGGACGCACTAAAGCTTGGGGCAGCCGCCGCCGCAAAGGCGCAATGGGGAAGGGTCGCTGTCTAAGACCTTTCTGCCACAGTGCACCGAGGGACTGGGAACTGTTTAAATCCCCTCGGGCTGTACAGCTCAAAATGAATGTCTGCAAATGATTGTAATATTCATTTATTGTATTGATGCATTTCGTGATGCACGTTGTAAAAGTTGAACCTGATTGTATTTTTGTGATGGTGATTTTGAAATGGTTTGAAATGTTGTTGAAGATATTTTATGAATAAAGTATATTTTTGCAAAAAAAAAGTTTTACTGTGTATGTTGTCTTCCTCAAAGTGAGGACAACATGGAACATTTGTAGCAGCTTGGGCACCCAGTAGCAGCATCAGGTCAGCTACAATAGGGTTATCTCCAGGAAGGCCCCGGTTCCAAATACTGGTGCTTGATGAGGTAGCTGACCTTAACATGTACTCTCCGTGTGGCTGTTCCTGATTGTGGGAGCTCCCCCCTCCCCACAGCTAGAAAGTGAGGACTGGAAGGACTCTGCTCATACCCCACACTACTGGCGCTCAGTGTTTGAGCTCAGACGTCCAGATAAGCCTATTGAAAGAGGGCATCTGACTGCAAGTGGAAGCCATGCCCAGCACTGTTGGTGCCTTCAGGGGAGAAGGGCTGACAACCACACTCACTTGAGTGACAATACAGTGGCAATAGAGGGTAAATTGTGGAAATGATTACAACTTTTACGTTATATAAAGTGGGAGGAAAAAGCCCAGTGCATTAAGTCACTAAGCTTAACTAGGTGTTTAGAGTCTTGGAGATTTTGTGATAGAACTGTTTTAAAGACTGGCAACCTTTCTCATCTTCCAATTTATTCCTCCTCGGCATCAGTTGCAAGGCTGGGATTTATTACTCATCCCTAGTCACCCAGAGGAGATGAGGCAACTGCATGACCTGCTAGGCTACTTCAGAGGCAGTTTAAGATTCAATCACGTTGGTGTGGGACTGGAGTCATTATATATATATTTTTTGAAAAATATACTTTATTCATAAAATATCTGAAAGAACATTACAAAACATTTCAAAGTCGCCATCACAAGTGCAATCATATTCAACTTTTGCACATGGATCACAAGGTGCTTTAATACAATCAATGAATATTACAATCATTTCAATATGGTCATTACAGACAGTCAGACAGTGCAATGGTATTGGAATTATCAACATGCGTCATGTTGCACTCTGAGGTGCTTCAATACAATTATAATACAATTAGTATTCAATGCATACATTTACTGTGAGCCGTATAGCCCGAGGGATCTATACCTTTCCCAGACCCTCGGCGTACTATGGCAGAAAGGTCTTAGACAGCAACCTTTCCCCATTGGGCCTTTGTGGCAGCTGCCCCAAGCTTTAGTGCATCCCTCAGCACGTAGTCCTGGACCTTGGAATGTGCCAGTCTGCAACACTCGGTCGGAGAGAACTCTGCACTGGAAGACCAACAAGTTTCAGGCAGACCAAAGAGCGTCTTTCATGGAGTCGATGATCCTCCAGCTGCAGTTGATGTTTGTCTCAGTGTCTCCCCCTGGGAACAGCCCGTAGAGCAGGGTCCTGTCACAGCACTGCTCGGGATGAACCTTGACAAAAACCACGGCATCTCTCTCCAGATCTTCTCTGCAAAGGCACATTCCACAAGGTGAACAACGGTCTCTTCCCCACCACAGCCACCTCGAGGGCAACGTGCAGAGGGGGTGAGACTCCTGGCGTGTTGGAAGGATCTGACGGGGAGGGCCTTTCTCATCACCAGCCAAGCTACATTTTGGTGCTTGTTGGAAAGTTCTGGCGATGAGGCATTCTGCCAAAAGACTTTGACAGTCTGCTTGGGGAACCATCCGACAGGATCCACCATCTCCTCTTCCTGCAAGGCCCCTGGGATGTTACATGCTGACCACTGCCTGATGGACTTGTGGTCAAAGGTGTTTCTCTGCATAAATTTTTCCATGAGGGACAGCTGGTATGGCACGGTCCAACTACTTGGACTGGAGTCATTGTATAGACTTTTTTTTTGAAAAATATACTTTATTCATAAAATATCTGGCAGAACACTCCAAACCATTTCAAAATCACCATCACATAAGTACAATCAGATTCAACTTTTACACATGTATCATAAGGTGCATCAATACAATCAATGAATATTACAATCATTTCAATATGGTCAATGCAGACAATCAGACAATGGTATTGGAGTTATCAACATACATCATGTTGCACTCTGAGGTGTTTCAATACAATTATAATACAATTAGCATTCATTGCAGACATTCATTTTGAGCTGTACAGCCCGAGGGGCTCTCAACAGTTCCCAGTCCCTCGGTGCACTGTGGCAGAAAGGTCTTAGACAGCGACCTTTCCCCATTGCGCCTTTGTGGCGGCTGCCCCAAGCTTTAGTGCGTCCCTCAGCACGTAGTCCTGGACTTTGGAATGTGCCAGTCTGCAACACTCGGTTGGGGACAACTCTGCACTGGAAGACCAACAAGTTTTGGGCAGACCAAAGAGCGTCTTTCACCGAGTTGATGATCCTCCAGCTGCAGTTGATGTTTGTCTCCATGTGTGTCCCTGGGAACAGCCCATAGAGCACAGAGTCCTGTGTCACAGAACTGCTCGGGATGAACCTTGACACAAACCACTGCATCTCTCTCCAGATCTTGTTTGCAAAGGCACAATCCACAAGGAGGTGAACAATGGTCTCGTCCCCACCACAACCACCTCGAGGGCAACTTGCAGAGGGGGTGAGACTCCTGGCGTGTTGGAAGGATCTGATGGGGAGGGCCTTTCTCACCACCAGCCAAGCTACATCTTGTTGCTTGTTGGAAAGTTCTGGCGATGAGGCATTCTGCCAAATGACTTTGACAGTCTGCTCGGGAACCATCCCACAGGATCCACCCTCTCCTTTTCCCGCAGGGCCTCTAAGACGTTACGTGCCGATCACTGACTGATGGACTTGTGGTCAAAGGTGTTTCTCTGCATAAATTTTTCCACCAGGGACAGGTGGTACGGCACGGTCCAACTACTTGGAGCGTTCCGTGGTAGCGTGGCCAGACCCATCCTTCGCAACACCGGGGACAGGTAGAACCTCAGCACGTAGTGACACTTGGTGTTTACGTACCGAGGGTCTACGCACAGCCTTGATACAGCTGCACACAAAGGTGGCCATCAGTATGAGGGCGATGTTGGGCACATTTTTTCCCCCCTTATCTAGAGGCTTGTACGTCGCGTCCCTGTGGACATGGTCCATTTTCGACCTCCAGATAAAGCGAAAGATGGCTCGGGTGATCGCCATCGCGCAGGAGTCTGGAATGGGCCAGACCTGCGCCACGTACAGCAACAGTGAGAGTGCCTCACTTGATGACCAGGTTCTTACCCGCAATGGAAAGGGAGCATCGCTCCCACATGCCCAGTTTTCTTTTCACCATAGACACTTGGTCCTTCCAGTTTGTAAAGCATGCCCTGGTCCCTCCGAACCATATCCCCAGCACCTTCAGGCCGTCAGCCCTGACGGTGAAGGGGACAAAGGATCGGCCAGCCCAGTTCCCAAAGAACATGGCCTCGCTCTTCCCATGATTTACTTTGGCTCCCGAGGCCAGTTCGAACTGGTCGCAGATGAGGATCAGTCTGTGCACCGACAGCGGATCCGAGCAGAAGACGGCGACATCGTCCATGTACAGGGAGGCTTTGACCTGTGTGCCTCCACTGCCTGGGATTGTCACTCCTCTTATGCCCGGAATCTTCCTGATGGACTCAGCAAAGGGAGTCATTGTATAGACTAGACCAGGTAATGATGGCAGCCTTCCGTCCCTAAAGGACATCAGTGGGCTCATTGGGTTCTCATTATGATCCATTGTCTTCACAGACACTTTTATTCATCAGATTTTAATTTCCAGACTCTCTCTAAACTGAGTTGGAATTCTCAAAAGGCCAAGATGGGATTTGAGCTCCGTTCTCACGATTACTAGTCCACGAGTAACATGCTGTACTCACATAATCATTACTCAGCAAAGGTGTGACCTTAAGTGTTAGACAGGCAGTTTACACCTCCTTGCACACAGTCACATTCCATTGTTTAGTGGTTCTGCTTTAAACCCTGCCCAACTTGGCACAAATCAGCTTGCCATGCGATGTGTGTTTAATACCATTAGTGTTCTGCTTTTGGCCTTTGCAGTGGTGACGGACCCTATCCAGAACAGCCTATACCAGAGACGTTCGCGAGGCAGCGCAGGCGAGGCTATTGTGGCTGCTGTAAGGAGTTGTATACCTGTCTGGATCAGGTGAGGATTGCGGGTGGGCATGGTAATGGTTTTATGTTAAAGGTCAAGTTTCTCTGTTATGTAAAAAAAACAACTTTAATCCAGCACAATGCAAGCCTCATTCATAATCACCAGGCTTGCATACCTGCTGAGTCAGAAGATTGTAGATTCAAGTCGAATCTCAGTACGTAATCTATACTGACACTGAGGGAGTGCTGCATTGTCAGATGTGCCGTCAAGCCGATGCCCCGTTTGGAGTTGTCAGCTGAAGATCACTTACCCCCTTCCCTAGCTCCAGGCTCAGTTCCTGGTCTGATCACTGATCTGTAGGGAGGAACTGAGTGGGGACTGCATCACCTCTACACACGAGGGAAGGTTGAACATGTGTTGTTCTACCTGGTTAGTATCTCCTGACAAACCAATGAAGCTGTTGCCAAATGTCTACCTGGTAGAGGAAATGTGAATCCAAGCAGATTTTAGGTTAAAATCAAACGTGTAACCTCTGATGGGTCTTTGGACTCTATGTTAACTCTACGTCTCTCTCCACAGGTGCTGCCAGACCTCCTGAGTTTTCCCAGCATTTTTTGTTTTTACTTCAGTTTTCCAGCATGTGCAGTATTTTGCTTTTATTTTAGTGTAATCTCCCCCACTGGCTTAGTTGGTTATGACAACTTGCAGCCTAGTCATGTAGTGCAGCAAGATCCCAGGCTCAGCCCTCCAAACTGCCGATCCCTGCTGTAGCACTGGGGTGGCTGTGGCATCTCAGCAAAGGAGAAGCACAATGTGGTGGGCTTCCCAGTGTTAATTGCGGTGTGCTAGAGAGCTCATGGAATGGGATCAGGTTCTGCTATGGGTGGGGTAGGGGACCAGCCTGCTGACCCTCTATCTAATGGTGCAGGCACTTAAATGAGAGAGCTGTTTGTATAAAAACAAAAAACTACTGCGGATGCTGGAAATCCAGAACAAAAACAGAATTACCTGGAAAAACTCAGCAGGTCTGGCAGCATCGGCGGAGAAGAAAAGAGTTGACGTTTCGAGTCCTCATGACCCTTCAACAGAACTGAGTAAAATTAGGAGAGGGGTGAAATATAAGCTGGTTTAAGGTGGGGGGTGGGGGGGAGAGAAGGGGGGGGGTGGGGTGGTTGTAGGGACAAGCAAGCAGTGATAGGAGCAGATAATCAAAAGATGTCACAGACAAAAGAACAAAGAGGTGTTGAAGGTGGTCAACACCTCTTTGTTCTTTTGTCTGTGGCATCTTTTGATTATCTGCTCCTATCACTGCTTGCTTGTCCCTACAACCACCCCGCCCCCCCGCAACTTCTCCCCCCTCACCCCCGCCCCCCCAAAACCTTAAACTAGCTTATATTTCACCCCTCTCCTAATTTTACTCAGTTCTGTTGAAGGGTCATGAGGACTCGAAATGTCAACTCTTTTCTTCTCCGCCGATGCTGCCAGACCTGAGTTTTTCCAGGTAATTCTGTTTTTGAGCTGCTTGTATGCATGGAACTGTACCTCAGCAAATGTCAACCATCTTTTGGCGAGGAAAGAGCAGATTGCAAAGAAAAGTAGGAGTGGGGAATGAGGGGGGCGGGTGTGGAGAAATTAATTTGTAGTGAAATCAAGTGTAATGTTAGTCGAATTGTGCTCACTATGATTGACCACACACTTTGTTTTTGGTTCAGCACCTTCAGACCATTCGGCACAGGCAGTTTGCCAGTGAGTCCAGAAATCAAGGACAGGCTAAAAGCCTCATGGAGCGCTTCCTGCAGGATGTCATACAGTACCACCCTTCCCGATATAAAGACAACAGGTAAAGAAAGTACAGTCTTAGACTTATGGCTCTTAATCCTGTAATACTCCACCAGTTAGCAGCTGAGTGCCTCAACAGCTGGTGTATGCAGCCACTAGTCGCTGTTGAGACACGCTAACTGCCTCATTTTTGTAACATGGAAGATAAAACTGCAATGTGACTTTAAGGTAGAAATGATTGGCCTTTCTCCCTGATGCCTCTGTGATGTCCAAGTTGCAAGACCTCCAGCACCAGGGATATTTTGATTAGAAAAAATGTCCCTGGATAAAACACTCTATCTTCCCATCTTTTGTCAAGGCTTTCAAGGTTGCAGGACAGTGATAAATAGACAAGTAGAACGGCTCAATGCCACAATTTACCTAAGTCCCAAATAAATCAAAGAGGAATGTTGAAGTACTTTATTGAATGTAAAGTGCTTTATATCCTGAGGCCATGAGAAATGCTGTATAAAATGTCTGTCCTTTCCTGTTTAGTATTTTTGCTGCTTGTGAGTGGATGTAGGGACGATCCAATGCTAGACACTCTTCCAGCGAGTGCTAGGAGTTCCTCCCCAACAGGAATGGGGAAGGCAGTGAAGGAGTTCCTCCTTGAGGGAATACAAATGAAGGTGAAGAGTGTTCTGATGCCAGGTGATCCTCGCCTGAAGTAGGATGCTCAATAAAATGTTTCATGTGGTAGTTTGCCAACTTTCTATACCAATTTGCTTCCCCTGCTGACATCAACATGAACCAAGAAATTCTCATCTTTATTTCTTGTAGGGTTGTTTTTTTTTCTTCCACCTGCCATGTGTTAAAATTTCTGTGTGTTCCTCAGGTCAACTTACATGGATCTACCATCGATTAGTGCCCCGCTTCTACCCAAGAAAGAGCTTGCAGACATGCATTCTTATCAAGATGACAAAGATACTGTTGGGACCAGAGAGGAGTTACCCAGCACGGATAACGAATCTATCCGATCAGCACACTTCATGTTTGGGAGGAACGCAACAAGTTACAGTCGGGTCAAAGGCAGCGGTGCATCTCCAATGCCCATTGGGGCTCCACAAAGTCACAAAGACAGTATGATTAAAGAACCAGCATCTGGAGAACAGTTGATGGACATCACCTCCCCTACCCATAAAGGCTTATGCAGGACTGCTTTCTTAGGTGTGAGTGAGGGTGTCCTATCATGCAATAAAATGGATAGGCATGGACATCGCATTGGCTTAGGCCTGTATAAACCCACAGCAAGGAAAGGAATAAAGGACCATGATAAGCCCATGGCTGTTAGCCCCCCTAGATGTGAACAACCTGAACATTGGAGTCCCACATCTGCTCAGATGAACTTTCCTAATGTCTCCTCAGGGCCAGCTTTTAGGTTTTCCAAATTGCACAATGTTAACTCTCAGGGCACAATAGCAGGGTCTCCTCTTCCTCAACTCAGGGACTACACAGGGACTAGTAACCCATGCTGCATTGGTGGGCCAAGCCAAGCTGAGGAGTGCAAGCCACAGAACAGGAACACCGTCACTTGCCTCAGTACCCTCAAAGAAACCAAAATAGTGGACCGCATAGAGGATTTGGTGTCTCAGACCATTGAGACAGTCATTCAGAAATACTGTAACAGGCAAACGTCACAGTCGCAAGACAGTGACAGTGAGAATTCAGCTGCGGAGGTGAAAGGGATGCCTACATATTGCCAGCTTGAAAAGAAAAGAAAAGCAGTAGAGACAGGCCTGAAGAGCAGTATTTCAGGTACAAAATGGCCACCTGAAGGAGATCGCCATCCTTGTAACCCTTCAAACAGTGGTGAAATGGTTTGCAACAGACAGGCAATACGGGATACTGCATCGTGCTTCAAGAAAATGCTGTCTTTAACCCTCTCTAATGATAGAAAGTCTGGAAGGCACCGCCAGGGCACTGGTGAAGATGGTAGTTCTGGTGGCAGCATTTGTTCTCTTGGCAGCCAACTGGGGCACTTGAAGTCTACCAGCAGCTCTGAATGGGACACCTCTGTCAAGGTAGAGAAGGACTGTTCAAGGAGAGCAAGCAAGGATTTGGAGCTGCTTACGGACACCCAAATAACCCTTGAAGACCGTGGCTATAAAACTCAGCTGAGCTCAGTCCTCCATTTCCAACCAGATGAGTGTGACAAAATGGAAGAAAATCCCATCTCTTCAGAGAATGACATGAAAGTGGAGCACATTGAAGAAAAACTGCAGCCCCTTGAAGCTGAGCGAAAGCTTCAGTCTCTACCATACGTGCCTAATTCTTTTGCTGGAAAGACCTGGTCAGAAATTATGGCTGAGGATGATCTGAAAGTGGAGGCACTGGTAAAGGAGTTCAAGGAGGGACGATATTTGTGTTATTTTGATAGCGAGTCTTTGGCCAACCATGGAAAGAGACTAAGGAAAAAGCATAGATCTGGTATGAAAGACACTTCAAAGGTTACTTCCAAGGCGTCAGCTGAAACAAGCTTAGATGTTCTTGTTCCTGAGCTACTGCCACACCTACAAGAGGGGAACAATGAGGCTGAGCCTTCCCCTGCTCTTTGCAAGCTGGAAGTGGAGAAGAAGTCAGCTTTGAGGCACTGTCGCTTGGCATCCAGGTGCCGGGTTGTCAAAGTCAGCCATGGCACCCAAACTAGCGAGGTCAGCTACCCAGTAGTCAAAAAGAGATCCAGAAGGATGGAGCAGGAGCCAGAGAACGTTTGGACTGGGCCAGAGCAAGAGAGGTCGGACATGAAAACCAGTTTGTGCTCGTTGAGGTTGCCCAGAGCCTATAGCAAGATCATGAGCCCAGTCCAGCCCAGGACAGTCATTTACGTCCTGTCCTCGCCCGACTTCACCTCCGCGGCGCAAGCAGTCCCGCGGGAGGGAAAGAGGAACTCCAAGGCTTCGGAGGACAGTGCCAGCCCCACCAAATTCAAGTACAAGAAGTCGCCGGTGCGCTACTACGACCCGGCCACGAACAGGATCGTGAAGACCCCCCCCAGCAGCAGCTTCAGCACCGAGCGCCTGAGGAGGTCGGCGTCGTCCCACCACGTGCGCCAGCTCTTCCGCAGCCTCAGCCCCGATATCAACGTGGGGCAGCTCAGCGAGCAGCGCAAGTCCCGCCTCAAGGCCGGCCTGAAGGCGGGCAGCGTGGGCGGCGGCCTCCCGCACCCCGGCCACTCCGCCACGCCCACGCCGTGGCCGGCCGGCGGCCTCAAGGCCAAGGACTGGGCCCTGGGGGAGAGCCCGAGCAGCGACTGCCCGACCAAGAGCACCGGCACCGCCTCCAGCTCGCGCCAGCCTTCGCTGTCCCGGTCGCTCCTGGGCTCTGACGGGCCTCCGCCGCGGCGCCTGTCGGAGCAGAAGGTCGCCGTCCTGTCGCCGCTCAGGAGGGACACGCCCGACTCCCCATTCGGCAAACTCAACGTCTACGTGGGCCCGCGGAGCCGGCGGGCGCCCGCCAGGGAGAACCCGGCCCGGGCAGGCTCCGAGGAAGTGGGGCGGGAGGAGGAGGAAGAGGAGGCCTCGCCGAGCCGGAGGGGCGCGCCGTCTCACTCGGACTCGGGGGCCCCGGGGGTCGCGGCCGGCCCCCCGCCACCGCGCAGGCCGCGCCTGCGGTCCGGCTTCCGGGCGGCCCCGGACAAGGGCGGTCTTTCCTCGGGCGCCAAGATGCTGCGGGGGGAAGCCGAACGCGGCAACGCGGCCGGCAGGGCGAAGGCGGCTCGGCGGCACAGCCCCCGCCAGGGCACCCGCAAGAGGAAGTGATGGCCGCCACAGGCCGCCTGAAGAGACAGTGTCACCTTGTCCTGACCACCACCACCACCCCCCCTGCCTTCGCCTCCCATTCTCAAGCCGTGTTTTTTTTCTAATTGTATGAAGTACTTCAGGGAATTTGCGGTTAAAACTAATTGCAGTCTGTATTTTTATAAAGAGCCCAGGTGTTTTTATTTAAAGTGTCTTGAGTTAAAATGTTAACAAGTGGTTCACTGCTCCAAACAGCACCAAAAAAATTATGAATAGTTTTTATTCTCCACCACTTAGAGAAAACGTACAGCACAGAAATGGATCACTTGGGCCAGCTGGTCTATGCTTGTGCTGCACATGAGCCACTTTCCACTCCTTCATCTACCCCATCAGCATATCCTCTTATTCCTTTCCCGTATATGTTCTTTTCCAGATCCCCTTAAACGCATCTGTACTTTTCACTTTAACTGTTCCTTATGGTAACAAGTTCTGCATTCTAATCACTCTGGGTAAAGAAGCTGCTCCAAAATTCTTTATAGGATTTGTTAGTGACTACCTTATGTTTATGTCCTCTTGTTTTGGATGAACATCTCTACATCTATCCTATCAGACCTCCTAATCTTGAAGACCTCTATCAGGTCACAGCCTTTGCCTTCTCTTTTCTAAGCTAGAGTTAGTGAGCCTACTTCAACCCCCTGACTATGTGGAGTTAGCAGGTTGTAATCAACTGAGTCAAGTGTATGTGTTGTAGAGAGGGAAAAATGCACAAAGAGTTCCTCTCCTGATAGCTGTCCAATAACTGCTGATGAAAGTTCATATGTATGAAGACAATCTGAGCCAATAGGTCAGTGACACTTTTCTGTCTAGATTCATTCATGCAGCGTGACCATCTGGGTCAACTAGCACGTGCGAGGCTACTTGCAAGAGAACACCAGCAGGGAGGGTTCTTGTATGCTCCTGTCACTGAAGATACAGTAGAAGAAAATGGTTGTATAGCCCACATTATTGAATGCTGAACATCGGTAAATGTAAAGAAGCAAGTTGGCCCTTCTCTACTTGCATCATTTGCACTCTGGTGTCCTGAGTGAAAATTGCAATAAAGCAAGGCAGGGACTTCATTACCAGTGGCTGAAGGTAACCATGGCTGTGAACTTGTACATGTGAGCTTCTTCCAGGCTGAAGCTGGAAGTATTGGCAACAACTCGTGGTTTATTGTCCACTGTTATATAAGGGAAGTCACTGAAGGGACTCAATTCAGAGAGAGCTTTTCATTTCACTCTCTTGCCAGAGATACCAGTAGTTGGAGCTCTAATTCCTCATTCACTGACAGCCCCACACTTTCTCCCTGTAACTGAGCATCAGAATATGAACATTCCAACCATAATTTATAAATTAAACCATGTCATATTGCATACAAATGTCAACTAATCACTCTTGAGCATTCCCTTAAGTGCTTGCCTTCTGTATGCCTTTTCCTGTCTTGGTGTTGCTGCCACAGTGCTGCATCACATCGTGGCTGATGGAAGGCTGTTGGCTTTCACTGCAGATGGTCTTGGAGGGCGAACCCGTGCAAATTTGCGCCTGGAAGGATCCAGCTGTGGACTGCGCCATCTTAGCAATGGTGGCAGCAGCCTGGGTGTCTGGCTGATGGGCAAAAGCAAGGGCACAAGTGGAGTGGCTGGATGAAGGCTGCTTACTGGAGAAAGGACAGCAGGTTTGTGCACCATGGAGCTACTGCCAATCTCCTAGGATGGTGCCTCAGTAATCCTAGAATTTGTTGGAGCACAGACTGTTTTAAGAACATGCAAGCGCTTTTGCATGCTGTAATCCACAGGCATGGTGGTACTAGTCTGAACATGTGTGGCACCAAGCTAACCTTGCATGACAGTAACAGGTGGCAGCTGCACTGGAACCTGAGACACTGGCTGGCAGATGTGTCATCAGGGTTGGGCCTACAAGTATGCTAAAGGAGTTGGCGACCATATCCATGCTGGAAAGGATGGGCTCCAAGCTCTGCACAAACCGTTTTGCATAAATTGGTGCTGGACTCCTCCATGCCCTGTGACATTGAGTGCAGGCTTTCTGGCAGGCTTCCCATTGCACCAAGCATTTTGTTGTGCACATCCATTGAAATCCTGAGTCTTCAGCAGAACCTGTGTTCAACCTCCAAGCTGGGGTTCAGTGCTATCCTTGCCCCACCCCCACCCCATGCCCTGGCTGCAGCCCACTTGTGTCTGGTATCTCACCATGTGCAGATACCCCCCCATAACCTATCCAAGAAATGTACAGTGTCAGTATCTGTGCTGGTGACTGCAAGTGTGAAATTGAGTAATGGTGCCGTGTCTCTATCATCATTCTTCTTGATTGTCCCTCCACTGCTTGAGCAGGCTGGACAACTTGGATATCTCAAAGTAAGAAGGCACAGAGGTAAGGTTGGGATGATGGTGAGGAGGGAAGTCAGAGGTGCATGCTTACAGCAACTGCAGCTTGTAAATCAGAAGAGCAAGTGGGATGTGAGGAGGAGGATTAGGTATGCAAATACTGCCCTCTTTGATGATTTTTAGCCCCGCCAGTGCCCACAGCTTCAGCAATGGGCATCCTAATAATGACCAGCACTCTCTCATTCATGGGAGTTAGGACATATAGGTGCACCGGTTCCAGTCCATATTCCTGCTGCCTCTGTTTGTGTCATCTTGTCATGTAAGAGAGAGGGAAGTTGGTCAGTGAGTGTAGTGCAATGTATTTGGGTGATGCGCTGTCATTGTTGAATAGCTGGCAGTGTGTGCAAGCTGTGAGATGTGGGTGTGAAGCTTGCAGTAGTGCTATGTCTGAGGGGGGATGGAGCATATAAATGTAATGTTTGAGGCCTGATTGGTAGTTGAGTAGGATGGTTGTGATTTTAACAATGGCTGAAGCTAGTGGTGCAAGTGGTGGGTTTTGACATTTGAAGAAGCATTTACTGACATTGACCACTTGTGTGAGGTCACTGAACGTCTTGCTACAGCACATCCAAGTCTTTGGTGCTTGACTCCTGGCTATCTGTTGCCTACTGCCTTTGTGTGTGTCTGGAGGGCCCCCTACAGATACGGAACATCTCCCCTCAGTACTTTCTCTAAGGCCTCCACTTCAGTGTCTGAAAACATTGGAGCCCACCCTATCACCTGTTCCATTCCTCACTCTTTCCCAAGTCAGGTTCTCTTCAATGTGATGCTAGACAGGCACAATAATTTGCCCTTGCTGACACAAGCAGCCAATGAACAATGGTTAGCACTGAAACAAAAACAGAAAATGCTGGAAAAACTCAGCAGGTCTAGCAGCATCCGTGGAGAGAGAAACAGAGTTAACATTTCGAGTCCGTATGACCCTTCTTCAGAGCTACAGCATCTGCAGTATTTTGCTTTTATCTTAATGGTTAGTGCTGGCTGGGCACAGAGATCATTCAAATGGACAGGCATCATGATGTTGGCATGCTGCTTGCATTGCAATCAACGGGCTTGGGTTAATTGCCCATTGTGATCCTTGCATCCCTTTTTGGGGAATATCTAATTTAGCCCCCTCCATTTCCTGATGAATTTCTATGGGGATAAAACTCTCCTAACCCCTCCTTCATGCTTTTGATGGTACTCTTAAATTTAGATATCCTAATTACTGATTTGCCAGCAGTGGAAATGGCTTTTGTCTATTTGCCTTATCGAAACCCATCATAATTTTGAACTGTCTAATAAAAAGAGCCCCAGTTTCTATTACCTCTTTTTGTAACTAAAGCCTGTTATCCCTGGTATCACCTTAGGGAGTCTCATCTGCACCTGCTAACTGGTAATCTTTCTATAGTAGACAACCAAAATTGGTTACAATGTTCTAACTGGGCTGACCAATGAATTGTGCAGATTTAACATCTCTTTGGATTTGTACTCTGTGCCTAGGGTACTGTACTTGTTTTTAAAGCTTTTTGAGTGCATCGACACATTTAAAAAAAAATTGTGTATCTGAATCCCTAAGTCCCTCTGTTCCTCTACACCATACAAAGTTCTGTCATTTGTGTATTTTTCCTTTTTTCTTTTTCTCCAGAATGTCACCTCACATTTCCTCCACGTTAAATTTCATTTAGCATCTATTCATCCAGCAGACTAACCTGCCAATGCCTTCTGAGTTCCATTATGGTTCACTTCACAGTTAACCATGCTCCCTTTTGCGTGTTGTCTGCAAATTTTGATATTGTTCTTCCTCTGTATACTATATATATATACTGTGCTATTTTTATATATGTTCTCTATATCAATCATCTATCTAACATCTACCTACCTATCTAACTATGTATAATGGATATATATTGTGTGCCTTAATTTTATCAACCATTTTTCTATGCATATGAACATACAAAACTGATGGGTAGGCAAGACCCAGTTGCAACACCTTATAATATTTTTGACTGAAAGGAGAGATGTTGCCAAAGTTTTTCATCTTGCAGTCATCAGGACAAGTGCAAAAATTTCAAATGATCATAATTTGTAATACAGGAGGAAAGGATACTGTTGGATGGCAAGTTGACTGATTGGAGAAAGAAAAGGGGAACTTTAAGGTCCCCAAGGTTAATTCAAGAAAGGTGCAAGACTTGAAAATATTCCTTCTGTTTGCAGAGAACGGGTCCCTGCGTATGAATGTATGTGACTTCTGGCAAGTATAAATGAGCTATGTTACGAAGTTGACTGATTACCTTAAATTGGTTGTTAGTGCAGCCAGTAGTGCAGTCAGGATTGTTCAGCAAGTGCTGCTCAATCACAGATTCCTCTAACAGTAGTCTTATGTTTTGGGTTTTGGAAGTATGAGCTGGTTGGGGTATGGTTTATGGTCTGTACTCTGCCTAATACAAACAATAGTTTGATTCGATCAGCCAATTGCTGGGGCATACGGCATACTTACCTGGCAGCGCAGTTGTTGTGATCATTTGAAATCTGGCATTCTTGGCATTTGTCCTGATGAGTGCAAGATGAAAAGCTTCAGCAACAGGTCTCTTTTCAGCAATATCCTTTTTTTAAACCTGTTGCTGCGGGAATTGAGATGAGTGAGTTCTGGCCTGTTAATCATCCAGAACTGTTGGTCACTTTATGCCTTTTCCAATTTGCAGGTAACACTGAAATAAGGGGAGCAGTAGGTACGGAGGATGCATTGGCAGAAGGATTTAGATTAATTATGCTACTGGACAGACAAGTGGAAAATTAAATTTAGCTGACAGTGGTAATGTATATTATGTTTATAAGTGGCGGGTATGCTATGAACAGAATAGAATTAATACAGGGAGCTTTAATGGGACTTGTTCAAACATCTGTCAATATTGGACAATTTGAAGAAGCAATTAAACAAGCAGAATGTTGGGATATGGAGCGAAAATGAAAATCTGCCCAGATTCCATTGTAGGCCAGTGACCCTCGATTTTTCTCTCTGTATCTGCCATAATCTGCTCCTGTATCTTTACTCTAATGTACAAGTACTCATCAAAATCATTAGGTGACTTTAAAAATGCAGTTGGATGCTAGGCTGGGGAAGTGGAATATTAGAGGGATGTTCTCCCTTGTTCAAAGGTGGCATTTTCTATTAGCAGATGGAGGTTAAGAATGCAGGCCATAGAAACATTGAAACTAGGAGCAGGAGTAGGCCATTCGGCCCTTCGAGCCTGCTCTGTCATTCAATATGATCGTGGCAGATCCTCTATCTAAACGCCATATTCCCGCTTTCTCTCCATACCCCATAATGTCCCTAATAGCCAACAAAAATTATCAATTTCTTTCTTAAATATACTCAGTGACCCCGGCCTCCACAGCCTTCTGTGGTAGAGAGTTCCACAGGTTCACCACCCTCTGAGTGAAGAAACTTTTGGCCTGCCCCAAATCCTGAGACTGTGGCCCCTGCTTCTAGACTCCCCAACCAGGGGAAACATCCTCCCTGCATCTAGTCTTGTCTAGCCCTGTTAGAATTTTATACGTTTCAATCAGCTCCCCCCTCATTCTTCTAAACTCTAGTGAATACAAGCCCAGTCAAACAAATCTCTCCTCATATCAGCCTAGTGAACCTTTGCTGCACTCCCTCTATGGCAAGTATGTCCTTTGTTAGGTAGAGAGACCAAAATTGCATGCAATACTCTAGGTGTGGTCTCACCAAGGCCTTGTATAACTACAGTAAGACATCCCTACTTCTGAACTCAAATCCTCTTGCAATGAAGGCCAACATACCATTTGCCTTCTTAATTGCTTGCTGCACCTGCCTGTTTAATTGACTGGTGTACAAGGACATTCCGATCCCTTTGTGCATCCACATTTCCCAATATATCACCATTTAAATAATACTCTGCCTTTCTGTTTTTCACACCGAAGCGTATAACTTCACATTTATCCAACTTATACTGCATCTGCCATATGTTTGCCCACACACACAACTTGTCTAAATCACCCTGAAAGCCTCCATGCATCCTCCTCGCAACTCACAAACCTGCCCAGTTTTGTGTCATCAGCAAACTTGGAAATATTGGTTTTCCTCATCCAAGTCATTTATATATATCATGAATAACTGGGGCCCAAGCACTGATCCCTGCGGTACACCACTAGTCACCAACTGCCATCTGGAAAAAGACCCATTTTATTCCCACTCTGTTTCCAGCCTGTCAACCAATTCTCAATCCATGCCAATATATTACCCCCGATCCCATGTGCTTTGATTTTGCCCACTAGCCTCTTATGTGGGACCTTATCAAAAGCCTTCTTGAAATCCAAATACACCGCATCCCCTGGTTTTCCCTTATCCTACTAGTTACATCCTCAAAAACCCCAGTAGATTAGTTAATCATGACTTCCCTTTCATAAACCCATGCTGACTTTGTCTAATGCTTTCCAAGTGTTCCGTTACCACGACTGATGTTAGGCTAACTGGCCAGTAATTCTCTGTTTTTTCTCTTCCTTTTTTAAATAGTGGGATTACATTTGCCACACTCCAATCTGTAGGAGCTGCTCCAGAGTCTATAGCATTTTGGAAGATGACCACCAATGCATTCAATATTTCCAGGGCCACTTCCTTTGGTACTCTAGGATGTAGATTATCAGGCCCTGAGGATTTTTCAGCCTTTAAGCCCATTAATTTCTCTAGCACCATTTCTTTTTTTTAACTAAATCTGATTTTCTTAATTCCTCCCTCTCACTAGACCCTTGGTTCCCTAACATTTCTGGGAAATTATTTGTGTCCTCTTTTGTGAAGACAGAACCAAAATATTTGTTCAATTCTTCTGCCATTTCTTTGTTCCTCATTATAATTTCCTCCGCTTCTGACCGTACGGGACCTACATTTGTCTTTGCTAATCTTTTCCTCTTTACGTATTTACAGAAGCTTTTACAGTCAGTTTTTATGTCCCCTGAAAGTTTACTCTCTTACTCCATTTTCCCCTTCTTGATCACTCCTTTTGTCCACTTTTGCTGAATTCTAAACTACTCCTAATCCTTAGGCTTGCTGCTTCTTCTGGCAATTTTATATGTCTCCTCTTTGGGTCTAATATTATCCCTAATTTCTTTGGTAATCCATGGTTGAGCCACCTTTCCTATTTTATTTTTGCGCCAGACAGGAATGAATATTGTATCATGTATTAAATTGAATTTACAGCACTGAACCAGGCCATTCTGCCCAACTGATCTATGCTGGTTTTTATGTTTCATCCAGATCTCTTCCCCATTCCCCTTCATCTCACCCTATCACAAGAACACAAGATATAGGAGCAGGAGTAGACCACATGACCCGTCGAGCCTGCTCTGCCATTCAATACGATCATGGCTGATCTTGGGTTTCAATTCCATTTTCCTGCCTGCTCCCCATATCCCTTAATTCCCTGAGAGATCAAAAATCTGTTCTCCCATCCTCCTATTCCTTTCTCTTTCTCATGTATTTATCTCAATCGCTCCTCGATATATCTATGCTGTTGACATCAAGTACCCCATGTGGTAGACGGGCCATTGTTTTAACGTTTAATCCAAAATATGGTATCCCTGACAATGCAGCACTACCTCAGTACTTCACTGAAGTATCAGCCTAGATGTTGCGCTAAAGTTTCTGGAGTGGGGCTTGAACCATAAATCTTCTAAGCCAGGTGTAAGTGCTAGCACTGAGTCATGACAGTTACCTAGAGCTGGATGCAAGCTACGAGCAGGATAAATATCAATATTGCCCTCCTTCAGTGAGGACGGTTGCACTTTATGTAGAAGATATTGATCCTATGGGAGAGGAGGTGGGCATCCTCAATCAATACAATATAATGGATTTTCAGCTATTCCTCCCTGTCTGTCTTCTCCTTCCAGATACACATGACATGTATCACATTTAATTTGTCCAGAATGGTTACTGTTCTAAAAGAAAACATGGTTTCCTATATTATAACATTCAGATGGGACATCCTGAAGTTGTGAATGGTACTATACAGAGGCAACCTTGTGCTTCCTTTCATGTTAATCACTGTTTAAACTCTAAATGTCAAGAGTGTCACTTTAAGGGATCTCAGTCCTGGAAAATGGAGTGTGAATTTGGGCAGAGTATTAGCATGGGTAGAATGTGCATGAGGGCAGATTGTGAGCAGGAGAGTGCACGCAATATGTTCCTAAGCAGCATATGAGCATAGGGAGTGCCCATAAGCTGAGTACGTACATGGATAAAATATGAATGAATGCCAACAAGCAATGTGATAGTGGGGAGTCATTCCTGGGTCAAGTGTGCATAAATATGCTTGGGGGCAGGATGTGTTCATGGAAGAGTGTGCAAGAGGTCAGATTGTATGTGGGCAGATCATGAATGGGTAGAGAGTGCTTGTGGGCATGTCTCCTGCGATCAGTTTCTATGGCCAGCAGACAACTTGGAGAAAATATCTGCCTGGAATTGTGCAGCTGGTATCTTTCTGGGGTCTGTACAGTAGCTGTCATGGTCTGTTATCTCCACAGGATGGCCCTGTTGTAAAGTCTAATTGCATTTATTGTATGAAGCAGTTCCTTGAACACTGCCCGCTTAACAGGTGTATTGACACAACAGGGATCACAGCATAATTGTAGATGATGAAGGCCGTTCAACCCATCTTTGTCTATCCATCCAGAGAGAGATCCTGTCACTCGCCACCCTATTTTAGTATCTTACTGTTTCTTAAATTATTCCAGGGTCTTTTACTCCACTAGTTTATTTGGAAGCTTTGTCCACATGTTGATTACTCTGTGTGATTACAATTTCCTTGACCTCCGTTATAAAGGTATCTTTTAGGAGTTTGAACCCATGTTCCTGAATTCCACTTCTATGGTTTAATTTTAAATAATATCCCAGTTTAACCTTTTCTAACAATCTTGTGTCCAATAAAGATCACCACGCAGGTGCCTCTGTTCTAGACTGAAAAGGACAAATTGTTCCATTATCACAGGCACCTGACACTGGGGTATCAACCTGGCTCTGTTCTTGCTGAGCAGAACCAGACAATATTCAGGGCGCAGTCCATCTACAGCAAAAGAAAGAAAGAAACTTGTATTGCCAAAATGCCTTTCATGACATCAGGATGTCTTGAAGTACTTTTGAAGTGTAGCAACAGTGGCAGCCAATTTATGCACAGCAGGATCCCACAAACAGATCATGCTTTGGTAATGTTGGTTGAATAATATATATTGGCCAGGATACGAAGGAGAACTACCCTGCTGTTTGAAATCATATGATGGAATCTTTGACGCTCACTACTGAACTGGAATGTCAATTTAAACTTTGTGCTCCATATTGGGAGAGGGGCCTGAACCCACAACCTTCTGACTGAGACAAGACTGCTACCCACTGAGCGATTAAGAGGAGTGAATGCAATAAATATAGGTAGAGGCAATGGCTTGTTAATTCCCCTATTGAAAAACAACAACTTGCACTTTAGTGTCTTTAACACGGTAAAACACCCCATGGCATTTAACAGGAGTGTTATCGATTACAATTTGACATTGAGCCACATAAAGAGCTATCAGGACATAAAACCCACCTCTTTGAACAAGCTTTAAGTGCAAGGGATGGTGGGCAGTCCAGAGCTTGGGGCCTAGGTAGCTGAAGGCACAATGGTTAATGGGGGTGAAATTAAAAATAGAGGATGTGCAAGAGCCCAGAATTGGAGGAGTACAGAGATGAATTATAGAAATTTACAGTACAGAAGGAGGTCATGTGGCCTATCATGCCTGTGCTGGCTCTTTCAAAGAACAGTTCCCATACCCCTGCTTTTAGTCCCTCTGTCCCCAAGTACCTGTCCAATTATAAAACCAGCTTCCACCACCTTTACAGGTAGAGAATTTCAATTCCCAACAATCCTGGTGGATCAGAACTGAAAAATGTTCTCCTTACCTCCCCCTGCCAATAATTTTGAATATATAACTTCTAGTTATTCACCCACTGACCAGGGGGAATGGTTCTTCATCTGCTCGCTCAAAACCTCTCATCACATCGACTATCTCTATTGAATCACCTGTTAACTTCCATGTGACTCCACTCCTCTTGAATGAAGTCTCTCAGCTCTGGTAAAACTCCCATGTACCCTTTATAAGGCCTTTACATCTTTCCTGATGTTGGCACAGAGTAGTCCACAATACTTCAGCTAGGGCTTAACCAGTGATTTTTAAAGTTCTAAAATGAGCCTTTTGCTTTTATATTATATTCCTCTATTTATAAACCTAAGTAAACTTGTATGCCTTTTTGACCACCCTATCAACCTGCAGGCTTTAAGGATTTGTATATGTGGACACCAAGGTCTGATCATCTACATTTTTCAAAATCATACCTTTATAGTCCACCATCTTTCCATAATTGACCTCCCAAATTGGATCACTTCACATTTCTCTGCATTGAATCCCATCTTCAATGCTTCTGTCCATTTTGCAATCTTGTCTGTCACCCTGAAGTCTATAACTATCCTCATCATGATATACTATGGTTTGTACCTTCTGCAGACTTCATAATGCTGCTCCCTACACCTGGATATAGATCATTTATAACAATTGTGAAAAGTAGTCGATCCAAAACTCATCCTTGGGAAACACCAGCGCCAACCACCTTCCAGATGAAAAGAAAAACCCATCCGCCCTTTGCATATCGGGATCTTGAAGGCTTGTAGGGCTATGGGAGGTTTTCAAGAGGGAGGGTATCGAGGCCATGGAGAGATTTGAAAACATGGATGATAATTTTAAAACTGAGGTGTTGCTGAACTTGAAGTAAGTGTAGGACAGCAAGCACAGGGGTGATGATTAAATGGGGGTTGATGTGAGCTGGGATGCAGGCAGCAGAGTTTTGGATAAGCTCATGTATATGTAGAGTGGGAGGCTGGCTAGGAGAATACTAGAATTGTCAATCTAGAGCGAACAAAGGTAAGAGGCTCATTTGGGTGTATTTAGGGCAGTTTTTTGCAACAATTTGTCCTAGAACTAATGGGGGCAGGCCATTTTGGATTTAATGATTAACGAGCCAGGTTTAGTAAATAGCCTAACGATGGATGACAATGATCATAATATGAATGGGTTAAGTGGTGAATGCAAATAGCTACCACAATTCTAGATTCAGGTAAGGGCAACTTTAATGGGATGAGATGGAGACTGTCCAATGGACCAAATCCGTTAATGGGTAAAACAACAGAAGTTCAGCCAGAGGTGTTCAAAAAAGATGATACAAAAAAAGGCTTGATACTAAACCAGTTTATGCCCCCTCAAAGGTGAGAAATCTACTTGCCAAAGAAGAACAACCATGAATGACTGAAGAGCTAAGGGACAATATAACACTAGAAGAGAAAGCATCAAAGAATACAAGAAAATGCACAGATCCTGCTGACTAGAAAGATACAAGAATAGCAAAAGGTGGCAAAACAGTAAGAAATACAAAAGGGAGTATGAAATGAAACTTGGCAAGTGTTATCAAAATCAACATTTTTTACAGTAAGGGCAAAGCAGCCAGCTTGATTGGCACCCCATCCATCACTTTAAACAATCACACACTCCACTACCAGTGCATAGTGGCAGCAGTGTGTACCATCTGCAAGATACTGCAACTCGCCAAGGCTTTTTCAATAGCACTTTCCAAACCCGTGACTCCTACTGCCTAGAAGGACAAGAGTAGCAAGCGCATGGGAACACCATCCCCTGTAAATTTCCTTCCAAGTCACACACCATCCTGACTTGGAACTATACAGCATTGTACGCAATGTGGATGGAAGCATAAAATTACAAAAATACTGATGAATTGCACCAGGGATTGGCACTGAGCCCCTTTTCCTGATTGCCATGGATGTTCTGACTGAGCAAGTGAGATGGGGATTACCATGGTCAATGATGCTTGCAAGTGACATTGAGCTATGTGGCATGAATGATGAGAACATGCCTGAGTAGCTGGAGAACTGGAGAAAAGCACTGGAAGTTCCAGGGGTGTGAAAATCAGTAGACCAAAGACCCAATTTATAAATTGTCAGTTTGAACCTTAGGGAACAGCATCAGGGTGAAGGTGAAAAGATTACGGGTGAAGACGTGGCGGAAGCGAGTAGTTTCAAATACCTGGGGTCAATGGTGGCAGAAGATGGAAGTATGGAAGTGGAAATTAGGCAACAGATTAACTCTGGTTGGAGTAATTGGAAGATGTGCAGTGGAGTGTTATGTAATAGAATAATATTGCTGAAACTGAAGGGGAGACAGTTGTGAGACCAGCCTTGACATATAGTACAGAAACTTTGGCAACATCAAGAAGAGAGGAACAACGACAGGACACCAATGAGATATGGATGCTGAGATGGATGTGTGGAGTGAGGAGAGAGAGGATAAAATCAGGAACCAGCACATCAGGGAAGATTGGGGGAGCATCGAAGAAAGTAGCCAAAAAGAGACTGGAATGGTATGGTCATTTGTTGCAGAGAGAGAGAGGACATGTGATGAGGTGAATGATGGAGGTGGGACTGCCAAGAAGAAGGAGAAGAGGAAAACCTAAGGCCGGATGGAAAGATGCAGTGGTGAGAGCAGGATTGGTAGAGGGAATGGGTGATGACAGGAGGAGCTGGAGAAGGGTGATCACCCAGCATTGTGGAGGTCCCAAGTAAACTAGGAGAAGCTGAAAGAAAAGTAAGAAGAAAATTGATAAAAGTGATTGGGCAAATCTGTAGCAAATAGGTTTCAATAGAGGCAAGGGTGGGTTGGAACTTTAAACCTAAAAAGGCACTTTGAAAATAATGAAAAGCTAGAAACAGTGGAGGTCCAAAGAGATTTAGGAGTCCAGGTACACAGATCATTAAAATGTCATGGACAGGCACAAAAGATTAATCAGAAAGGCTAATGGAATGCTATTCTTTATATCTAAGGGACTAGAATATAAGGTAGTAGATGTCATGCTGCAGTTACACAAAATGCTGGTTAGACCACACCTGAAGTATTGTGTTCGGTTCTGAGCATCAGACCTGAGGAAGAATATATTAGTCTTGGAGGGAGTGCAGTGTTGATTCACTAGAATGGTACAAAGGGTTAAAGGAGAGATCACACAAACTGCCCACAAAATCCCCGGAATTTAGAAGATTATGGAATGATTTGATCAACGTTTTCAAGGTACTAAGCAAACTAATAGGCTAGATAGAAACTATTTTCACCTGATCTGCTGTGAATTTTCAGCATTTCCTGCTTTTTAGTTTATATTTATATAGTAACTTCCACATCCTCAGGACATTCTGAAGCACCTCCCAACCTGTATCCATGGTTCAGGAGAGATGGTGGTGCAGTGGTAATGTCACTGGATTAGTAAACTGGAGACCCAGGTTAAAGCGCTGGGGATATGGGTTCAAATCCCCCCACGGGCTGGTGGAATTTAAATTCAATAATTAAATCTGGAATTTAAAGCTAGTCTCAGTAAATGGTGACCATGAAACTATTGTAAAAACCCATCTGGTACACTTTAAGGAAGGAAATCTGCTGTCCTCACCTGGTCTGGCCTACATGTGACTCCAGAGCCACTGTGCCCTGGCTGACTGCAAGCCACTCAGTTCAGGGCAATAAGGCAGGGATAGATAGCCAACAACTTCCACATTCCATAAAAGAAGCATGAAGTGAGGAGTGCAGGTTGGTATCAGGGCACCTGACAATGTCATTTGACCCCTATTGCAATATTTATGATGGGTGAACCAACTGCTTGTATTAAGTTTCCCCTTGAAAATAGGAATGGGGGCAGAACTGCGTCCAAAAGTCGGTGTTTTCCTTTCCACGCCTCCCCCACCCCGACCGACCCCCAACAAACTTCAAATTCTATCTCATTCATAAAATGAAAATGGGCCCCTTTATCTCACTATCTCCAGGTTTCAGCTGTAGCTCTGAGGAGCACTCTTGCCTCTTGAGTTTGAACATTGTGGGTTCAAGTCCCACTTTAGTGACCTGAGTGCACACAGTACTGGTACTCCAGTGCAGTGCGGAGGGAGTGCTGCTTTGTTGGAGATGCATCCTTTGTATGAGACATTAAACTGAGCCCTTGTCTGCATTCTCAGGTGAACGTAAAAGGTGACTATTTGAAGAACAGGGGCATTCTCACTGGTCTCCTGGCTAATGTTTATCCCTCAATATCGATCACTAAAACAGATAAGCTGGTCATTATTACATTGCTATTTGTGGGATCTTCCTCTGTGCAAATTGATAGCCCTGTTTCCTACACTACAAGAGTGACTACAATTCAAAAAAAGTGGTTCATTGGCTGTAAGGTGCTTTGGGATGCCCTAAAGTTATGAAAGGTTTTGTATGAAGTTAGATGTCTGAAGTAACATGCTTGCCCACTAGATGGAGCATCAGGCTGACTGATTCTCTTCCCCTCACTGCCCCGCTTTCCCCCCCTCCCCCCCTCCCCAAACAGCTACCTTCCCTGCCAAATCATATGTTTGTTATCCAAATTGTTCTGGAGTCTAATGAATTTGGATAAAAGGGAGCTGGATAATTGGGTTAGGTTGATGTAAAAGTGGTTCGGAAAATGCCAAGGTTCCGATAACAGGAAATCAGATAATGGTCTTCTGTGTAATCCATGTAATCAAATTTACCATTGATGGTTAGGAGTTGGGCCAGTGTGTGTAGATTTTTCACTGCAGCTAAGATAAAGGCGTTCGAAGATGTAATAGAATGATGCAGCACAGCAGGAAACCATTCAGCCCATCTTGCATGTGTCATTTCTTCCGAAGATCAATTCAATTACTCCCTGCTTTTTCCTTTTTATGTATATATCCAATTTCCTTTTGAAACTTACTATTAAATCTGCCCCCCTTTCAGGCAGTGCAATCCAGATCACAACAAACTCACTGCGTAAAAAAATTCTCTTCACCAATCATTAAATCTGTGTCCTCTGGTCACGAACACACGTACAAAGGTAGGAATTAGGAGCAGGAGTAGGCCATTTGGCCCCTCAACCCTGCTCTACCATTCAGTAAGATCATGGCTGATCTGATTGTGGCCTTAGCTCCACATTCTGCCTACCCCCGATAACCTTTGACTCCCTTGCTAGTCAAGAATCTATCTATCCCTGCCTTAAAAATATTCATTGACTCTGCCTCCACTGCACTCCGGGGAAGAGAGTTCCAAAGACCCTCTGAGAGAAAACATTTATTCTGTCTAACTCAGCCTTGAATATATTGATCCACCCTCTCCACTGCTCTCTGTGGAAAAGAATTCCAAACGGCCCTCTGAGAGAAGAAATTCCTCTTCATCTCTGTCTTAAATGGGAGGATCCTTACTTTGAAAATGTGTCCCCCAGTTCTTGTCTCTCCCATAAGTGGAAACACCCAGTCAAGTCCCCTCAGGATCTTACATGTTTCAATAGGATCATCTCTCAACCTTCTAAACTCCAATGGCTACAGGCCCAGTCTGTCCAACCTTCCATCGTAAGATAACCTCTCCCATCCCAGGTATCAGTCAAGTGCACCTTACCAACCATCCTGCCACTTGAAAATGTTTCTCTTTATTTACTCAAGAATTTTGAACACCGCTACCAAATCTGTATCTAATCTCCTCTCCTCCACGTGAACAATCTGAGGACGTCGCAACTCACCAGAAAACAAAAGTGACCTGTGATCAGGTCCAAAGAAAGTAGTCCCAAATTAATACTGGCTCCTAATGAGGTCCCAAAGTTTGTTGTTATGCATTCATGGATATATATCAGCAGCTTTTATTGCCATCCCTGATTGCCTTTGAATAGGTGATGGTGAGCTACCTTCTCGAATAACTAAGTTGGTGTGGTGAATGCACTCCCACAATGCAGTTCGGGAGGGAGATTGACCCTGTGACAGTGAAGGAACGGTGATATATTTCCAATTCAGGATAGTGTGTGACTGGAGGGGAGCTTGCAGGTGATGGTGTTGCCATGCATCTGCTGCCCTTGTCCTTCTAGATATTAGAGGTTGCACGTTTGGGAGGGGCTGCCAAGAGAGCCTTGGTGAGTTGCTGCAGTGCATCTTATAAATGGTACACACTACTGCCACTGTGCACTTGCGGTGGAGGGAATGGATGTTTAGGGTGGTGGATGGGGTGTCAATCAAGCGGTCAGGCTTTGTCCTGAATGGAGTCAAGCTTTTTGAGTGTTGTGGGAGCTGCACTCATCCAGGCAAGTGGGGAGTATTCTATCACACTCCTGACTTGTGCCTTGTAGATGGTGGACAGGCTTTGGGGAGTCAGGAGGTGAGCCACTCACAGCAGAATTCCAAGCCCCTGATGTGCTCTTGTGGCCACAGTATTTATATGGCTGATCCAGTTAAGTTTCTGTTCAATGGTAATCTGCAGGCTGTTGCTGATGGGGGATTCAGTGACAACAATCCTGTTGAAAGTCAAGAAGAGTTGGTTAGAATCTGTCTTGTTGGAGATGGTTATTGCCTGGCACTTGCATGGCACAAATGTTACTTGCTACTTGTTAGCCCAAGCCTGAATGTTGTCCAGGTCTTACTGCATGTGGGCATGAACAGCTTCAGCATCTGAGGAGTTGCAAATGAACACTCTGCAATCATTAGCAAACATCTCTAGCTGAGCTGACGTTGCAGGGAAGTGCTTCACACACAATGAATTACTCACATAGACAAAAGCAGGGGCTAATATGCACACAAGGTCCCCTAAACAGTGATTGAAGAATAATAAATTAACTTGTTCTTGGTTATGGGAGGAATGTTGGTCTGGACACTGGACAAAATCCCTGCTCTCCTCTAAGTTTGTCACAGAAATCGTCAACCTACACCAGAACAGGTAGATGGGTCCTTGGTTTAACGTTTCAATTTTGCACATAATCTTCCAAAGATCACGAGATTCAGGATTTATTTGCCCCTTTGGACTGAAAAATATCAAACACTGCTCCATTGTTTAAGAAGGGAAAGTAGGAGAAGTGAGGCAACTACAGATACAGTGCATCACTTGTGGGATTGGTACAGGAATCTATCATTAGGGGCAGAGAGACTGAACCCTTGGAGAAGTATGAGTTGATTTCTAGAGAATCAACATGGGTTTGTGCAAAGGTAGCTCATGTCTGACTAATCTAGTTTGAACATTTGAGGAGGTCCCCAGCATGGCAGACATGCAGGATCTACAGATGTTGATCTGTATGGACTTCCAGCAGGTATTCAATGAGGTTGCACACAAAATATAATTGCAAAACACAAAACCCATGGAATCGGAGGTAACCTTGTGACCTGGGTTGATAATTGGTTGGGAGGTAGATGACAGAAAATAGACATAAAGAGTTCATACTTCGATTGGCAAGACATGACAAGTGGTGTTTCTCTGGAATCTGTACTGCGGCCTCAGCTGTTCACCATATATATTAATGCCTCTGATGAGGATGACGGAATAGAGTTGTATATCCACCTTTGCAGATTACATCAAATTGGTGTGTAAACAGGAGCAGGAAGTTATAGAGGGACGTAGATTAACTGAGTGGGCAAAACTGGAACATGAAGTTCAAAGCGGGGATGGATGAGGTCTTTCACTTTGGATCAGAAAGGCACATCAGAATATTTTCAGAATGCTCAGTACAAAGCTGTCATGTGCAGAGATCACTAAAAACTCGTGCCAGGTACAAACACTAATCATAAAGGCTAATAGACTGTTGGCCACATTCTCGTAAGGGTGGTGGAATACGAAAGTGTGCAAGTCGCACTTCAGCTGAATAGAGATTTGGTCAGACCTCATTTGAGTTCCATACTGCATTCAAATTTAGGCATTGAATCTTACAAAGAATATAAAAGCCTCAGAAAGGGGTGCAGCCCAGATTCACCTGGGCTTAGTTGGTTAAATTATATGAGGACAGGTTGCATAAACCAGACTTGTATTCCCTTGCATTAAGAAGGTTGAGAGGTGATCTAATTGGAGTGAATCAATGATGAAGAGATTTAGCAGGGTAGCTGCAGAGAAACTATTTCCTCTGATGATAAAATCCAGAACACGAGGGCTTATTAAAATTAGGAGAGAAAGCAGGAAGCACTTCTCACACAAAAGGTAGCAGAAACCTGGAACTCTCTCGGGATCCATCATATGCATGCCATTTCTTCATTGTCCCTTACAGTCAGACCAGCAGCTGGCCTTAATGGACTCCCATTCCTTTTTATTACTCTTTTTATATATTTGTAAAGATTTTGATATTTGTTTTAATATCCCTGGTGATTTCTCCTTTAGCATTTCATTTCTTCCCCTCTTACTGCTTTCCTTGTGTCTCTTTGTTGCTTTTTATAGCAGGGGTCTGGGGGAGTTGATGGACACGATGCAATCAATAACAGGTCTCGCTGAATTTAAATTCAGCTTTGGCCTGTAGAATTCCTCTCATGTTCTTGTATTCCTTTCCTTCTTTCATTTTGATCTGATTTTAATTAAATTGCTGCCCACTGACACTGGCAGGTTTTAGTTTTATGGGATTTTTTTAATCCACAAAATTGAGTGTTATTATTAAGTGAGGCTTCCTATGTCCATTAATGCTTCTTTTCTCTTTGTGTATTGTAAATGTAAGAAGGTCCTGACTGCGATATTTAGTTGCGACACTGTTCTGTTCCTTGAAGACCAGTCTTGACCCACTTGCAATTTAACAACAGAGACCACAAATGTTTAACGAATCTATTCTGTGAATAAGTCTAGTTTTTGAATATAGGCCCCACTGCTTATAACGGGCACATTGATGCAGGTGCAATTTATCCCTTACATTCAATGGTTGGTATAGTGGGGGTAGTGTTAATAAAATTAAAAATAATTTTAATTGCAACTTTAATGACTGCTAGAGAGAGGAGAGTTTACACTCATTCTGCAACATTTATAGTGAAGGACTCTCTCATCAGAAAGTATAAGACATTAAAACAAAGTCTAGTCATTCAGTGCACCTCAACTAGGTGAGAACTCATGAGTGAGCAGAGTTGTTACGGCCAGAAACTAAACACTGAAGACGCTAGAACAGGCAGCTTATGAACTTGACATTAGGACAGTTAGATAATGGCCATTATTTTATAACGACTGCCTGATTTAAAATTGGAAATTTTAAGTGGCGGGGACTGAGTGTAAACAAAAAGGGTAGTATTATAACTGTTCAGTCCCCGTCTGCCTCTGCCTCTCTTTCTTGTTCCCGATGAAGTAACAATGAGCACTTATAAGGACATAAGAAATAGGAGCAGGAGTAGGCCTTTTGGCCCATCAAACCTGTTCCACCATTCAATAACATCATGGCTGATCTGATGGTGGCCTTAATGCCATATATGTGCTTTTGCCTGATAACCCTTGGCTCCTTTGCCAATCAAAATTCTGTCTAACTCAGCCCTGAATATATTCAATGATCCGGCCTCCACTGCTCTCTGTGGAAGAGAATTCCAAAGAATAATGACCCTCAGAGAGAAGAAATTCCTCTTCATCTCTGTCTTGAATGGGAGTCCCCTTATCTTTAAACTTTGCTCCCTAGTTCTAGATTTCCTCACAAGGGGAAACATCCTCTCAACACCCACCCTGCCAAGTCCCCTCAGGATCTTATATCTTTCAATAACGTTACCTCTCGTTCTTCTAAACTCCAGTGAGCATAGGCTCAACCTTTTTTCAAAAGGCAACTTAATTTCCCAATCAAAGTCTTTACTAAAGCTCATGCTGCAATTTAAAATCATTTGGAAAATCAAACTCCTAATCACTGTGTCGGGCTGAAGAAAGACAAGTTTCAAGTTGTCCCACAGGTGAGCAGAGGGAACCAAGCTGATGTACATCATGATAATCTCCAAAGTCGGATGCACTTATATTGCAGGAGTTTGGGAATTGCAGGAATGAGTGAGCCTTAGTCCATGGAGACACTTCAACTCAAGGATGGGAATTTTAAAATCAGGGCATTGCCGGGCTGGTTGCTAATGGAGGTCAGCGGTCACAGGCATAATAGGACTTGGTGTGAGGTACGATACAGACAGCAGAGTTTTGGATGAGCTCATTACTGCAGACTGTTGGGGAAGGAAACAGTTAAAGGAGTTCAATTGCTAATTATTAGTTAACACCCTAAGTACCAATCTGGTTGTATAAAAGGGATAACAGGTGAGACTAGTTCTGTCTGTGGAGAGTTTTATGAGCTCTCTGCTATAAAACTCTGTCCTGGTTTTGGCCTTCATTTGCAAACAACTATTGGAGCTTAACAGTAGTAGCACAGAATGGTTGCTGCTTGTAAGTAAAAGATTGGAAGCTAAGCTTTCTCTGGACAAAATACTGTATTCGGAGTTAATTTTAAGAGCAGAGTGGTTTGAAGTCACTCAAAAAAATGGTTGAATCAAAATGTAGAGTGTCGGGGTATGATTACCCACTGATGTTTCCTGAGTCAACTGTATGATAAGTGGAAGTATGAAGTAACCATGTGGACACGAGTTATGTCCTTGCCAAAGAAGAAATAGAGAATGGCTTTGGCATTTTTGCTACTGTATGAAAGCAAAATAAGATGAAAGGTATTTTCAGAGTTGGGGCCTGAGCATTTGGACACGGATGAAGGTTTGGAAATATTATTAGATCTTATGGATAAGATCTATCAAAAAGATGATTCAATAAGTGCTTACGAAGCATGGTCTGATTTTGACAAATTTAGAAAGTTGCAGGAAAGATCCATAGCAGATAACATAATGGAATTCAGTAGATTATGTGCAAGATTGCAGAAGTCCCTTCTGGAAATTTCCCAATCAGTGCTTAAGTTACTAGACTGCGCCAGAGTATCGAATATGGACAGGCTTCTAGTTCTGACGGGAGTTAAATTTGCAGAAAGAGACACACTGCGAGAACAGATGGCAGAAGCTCAAAAAAAAATTCCTCAGTAAACATTCCTTTCTGGCAGAGTTTGTGGTGCAAATAGGTCATTCGGTGGTAGGACAGAAAATGGAGAATACAATGTTAACGGGATGGCGAGATGGTCTAGAAACAGGACGCAGGAATCAGTACGAAAGGAGATTTGTAACTAGAAACAATGGGGACAGAAACACCTTGGATAATTATGACAGGAGAAAATAATTGGGGAATTAAAACGAAAGAATGAACCCCAGAAATGCCCAGGGTGTGGTCAATCAGTGTTTTAGATGTAATTCAAAATACCATTATGCAATGAACTGTCATAAACGATAAAATAAGGTTCGAAATTGAACATGGGACAGGAGACTCGGAAGAAGAAGATGGAGATGTTGACTAAAGAGAGGGCATTGTATTAGTTACAAGAGGTTTCGGCCATGATAATTGTCTTGGTTGCAGAGTCCTTCACCTGTGCGGTGCGAGACAGTGGGTGCGTGTCTACAGTCTGTGGAATAGACTGGTTACAATGCTACCTGGACTCCTTAAATGACAAGGAACGGAATAAGGTTAAAGAATTTGGGATAAAAACAAAATTCCTGAAAAATCTGAAATAAAAACAGAAAATGCTGGAAAAACTCAGCAGGTCTGGCAGCATTTGTTTTTAGTAAAGAATTTAAGAGTTCTGCCAGTTTTAGATTTGGAGATGATAATACCCTTAAAACCTTTAAAAAGGGTAGTGATTCCCTGTTTCATCAGTACGGAAGTAGTGTCCAGCAAATATTGTTACTGCTGAGCAGACCATCAATGAAGAAAGTGCAAATCAAGCTGGATGTGGAAAATGACAGGGCCATTGTATTTGGAAAACCTGTGGATTTGCAATTTACGCAACCTGGACATTACTGTATTCCTTTAATGAAACCGAACTTTTCTACTAAGGAGGTTAAAGAAGTGTTATTAACGTCAGGGATAGGAATTTGGAAGACAAAAAGCAAATTGTGTTAAAATTGCACCGGCAGTTTGCCCACCCTTCACAAAGATTAAACATTTTGTTAAGGGATACAGGAATAAGGGATGGAGAGTAACACTAAACTTATGCGGGGAGATAAACGATAGATGTGATACATGTAAGAAATACAGAAGGACACCATCATGGCCGATAGTGAATCTACCCTTCGCAAGGGATTTCAATGAAGTTGTGGGATAAAGAAAAGAACATTTTTTATTGTACATTTCATAGATCTGGCAGCAAGATTTAGCTAGTCGACAATCCGATACAGTAAAGAAAAGAAAAAATAATTGTGGTCATGTAATGGAGAAGTGGATAGGGACTGGATTGACCACCAGTGAAAGTCCTCACTGATAATGGCGGGGGCGGGGTGTGGGGTGGGGTGGGGGAAGAATTTGCAAACGACGAGTTCCGGGATATGTACGAAAACATGGGCCAGGATTTTTCTCTCATTGGGTGGGCTCGGCGGGGGCGAGTGGGAACGGTTGGGAAGCCGGCCACCCATGATTGGGCTGCGACTGCGTTTTCACGCTGTCCGGCCAATTAAGGCTCGCCCAGGGTGAAACACGTGGTGCGGTGCGCAGCGCTGCCTGTTTGGTGGGGGGGCGGGGAATTTCGTGCGGGTGCGCCCAGGAAAAGCTCCGAGCCACAGAGCTGCCTCAGGGAGCTGAAGATTCAAATAAAGAATTTAAAAATGTCAAAATACATGTCCCCTCATGTAACTCTGTCACATGAGCAGGGACATGTTATTAATGAAAAGTTAAAACTTTTATTTTTAATTGCTGTTAGAAACCTCCTCCCACCCATGGATGAGCTTTCCTAAAAAATGCAAAGGCCGCTTGGCCTTTTCGCCTTCCAGGCAGTAAAAAATTACATTTAATTGGTACTTTAATGGCCTTTAATAGGCCTGTTAATTGTCGGCGGGCGCGCTGCCGACTCCCGCGTGTGCCCATCGACCTAAATATCGCGTGAGTGCACGATGACGTCGGGACGCTCGCCCAACGTCACCGCGCGTCACTTTAAACTCATTCGGGTCAGGCGCATGCCAGCCTGATGAGCTAAAATTTCTGGCCATGAATATAATAGTTATGAATACCACAGCTGAAAGCCCCTTTAGTAACGGAGTATGTGAATGGAATCATGCGGTGATGGATGAGTTGCTTCGTAAAATATTGGCAGATAGACCAAGCTGTAAATTAACATCAGCTCTAGCATAGGCTGTCCATGCCAAGGATTCACTGCAGATGGTTGGGGGCTATAGTCCACATCAGTTGGTTTTTGGTAGAAACCCAAAAATTCCTGCAGTCCTGAAATGATCATCCCCCAGCTGGGGGGGAACTACGATTAGCTCCACCTTTTTCTGAGCATTTAAATGCACTGCATGCGGGTAGAAGGGCATCCCATAAAGCCAAAGTTTCAGAAGGAAGTCAGCAAACTCTAAGACACAATGACAATAGTTTGATGGTTGTACAACTGGGGAGACAGGGTGTACTATAAAAGAGAAGGACTTAATGAGTGGAAAGACCAGGGAAAGATTATAGGTAAAGATGGTAAAACAGTCATTTTACAGCATGGGAGCCAGACTATTCGGGTACACTCAGCCACGCCAACTAACCTTAATTACAAATTTGCAGGTCTGGAAAGGGTTGGAGGAAGGGACAAGGAACATGTACTTCTCATACCCATATGTTGCATGATTGTGAGGACCAGGTAGTTGAAGTTGACAGGGTGTCTGAAGATGGAGACGGTAATTCTGATGAACAAGATGAAGCGATTTCTCCCAGAGGACAACTGCCAAAAGCTGGCACTAAAATTACATACTTGCCAGAAGGGACCAGTTAATGGCGGGATGCAACGATTGTAGGTAGAGCAGGGAAGGCCACTGGAAAATATAAAAGCTGGTTGAATAGACGAGATAAAGGACAGGAGGTTAGGCCTATGGATTGGGAACGTTAAGTACAAAAACTGAAGGCACGGAAAGGCAGTATCAGTTCCGACAGTGGGTCTGGAAGTGAATATGCCTCTAGGAAGAGATCGTGATCTGTTGAAAGGCCATATATAAAAAGGAGGGGGAGATCAAACAGTAACAGTCCGGAGCAGGATAGAGGGCAGGATAGATGGTGTAGCTTAACAAGGTCAAGAATATGGCACAGACTGATAATGCTACAAGGAGCAGAAGCCCATGTGATCGAGAGGTCTTAGTAGCTTCAAACTAATTAGATGATAAATTAATAAAGGATGCCAAACAGCAAGAACTACATAGTTGGAGAGAATTTGGGGTATACACAGAGATATCAGACAGGGCACAACCAGCTCTGTCTCATAGATGGATATGCACTGAAAAGGTGCTTCCTGATGGGACTTATAAAGCTAAAGTCAGGCTAGTGGCATGAGGGTTTGAAGAAAAATTGGGTGACCTGGATATAAGAGTAGATTCATCTATGGCAGGAATAGCTATGCTGAAGATCTTTTTGGTTCTATTAGCTGCAAATTCTTGGGACTGTTATTCCATTGATGTTAAAGCTGCATTTTTGCAGGGACATCCACTTCAAAGGGAAGTTCTTCTCTGTCTACCGAAAGAGGCGCCAAATACAGAAGATACTCTCTGGAAGCTAAATAAATTAAATTACACCTCCAGAGTTTGGTATTTCTCAGCGAGGTCAGTTTTGTTAAAGTTGGGCTGTCTTCAGTTGAAAGCAGACCCAGCAAAGTTTTATTGGCACCACGGAGGGAAACTTGCAGGCATCTTTATGATGCGTGTAGATTTTTTTTTGTGTGGGGTGGTGGTAGTGAATTTGAAACAATTGTCATCAATGGGCTTAGATCGGAGTTTAAAATTGGGAGTCAGGTTTCTGGTGTGTTTAAATACATTGGATTGGAAGTCAGGCAGAGCGGATCACACGTCCTTTTACATCAGCAATCCTACGTGGAGAACATCAATCCCATTGCAATTAGTCATGGTAGGGCCTCCCAGAAAGACACAGCAGCTTCTGAAACAGAAAAAGAGGAACTCAGAAGTCTAATTGGGTAACTCAGTTGGCTAGGCAAGCAAACAAGGTCAGACATTAGTTTTGACATTTTGGAATTGAGCACTAAAATGAATGACCCCAAGGTTGAAGAAATCATTTGAGCAAACAGAACGTTGACAAAATTAAAAATGGAGCAGTGTGTTTTGAGATTCCCATCTTTGGGTGATCTTAGAAAAATGAAACTGATTGTGTTCAGTGATGCGCCTTATCCAAATCCGTGCGATGGATTTTCGAGTGCGGGAGGATTTATAATATTTCTCATGGGGGGAAAAAGGCAAATGCTGCCCTTTGGCATGGGAATCTAAAAAGATATGAAGAGTTGTAAAAAGTATGTTAGCAGTGGGGACTCTCACCCTTGTTGAGGCAGTAGATATTCTTTATATCAAAGATGCTGGCAGAAGTTTTAAATGGAAAAGGGTATTCAGAAACGGTACCTATCGAATGTCTTCTAGATAATAAGTCACTGGGAAAATGTTCACTCTACGAACTGTATTAACGAAAAGAGATCGCGAATTGACATTGCAAACTCAAAACAGATGCTTGAAAATAAGGAGATTGCCAATGTCAAATGGATTCACAGCAGCTACCAATTATCTGACTGATTCATAAAAAGAGGGGTGAGCTCCAAAAGGTTATTCGAGATCCTCAGAGAGGGGCGTCTTTTTCTTTAAGAGGAAAAAAAATATTCCTTTTGTGTGGACATATCTATACATGTGTTCTCTTTTTTTAAGGAGGGGAATAAGGTGAATTTAATGAATGAAAAAAATATATTGATGTTTGGTTTTTTTTGTGATTACATAAACTTAAGGAATACTTTATTTTAAGAAGAGGTGAATCTGTTGGGGAAGGAAACAGTTAAAGGAGTTCAATTGCTATTTATTAGTTAACAACCTAGGCACCTATTTGGCTGTATAAAAGGGATAACACCCCTTTAAGGGGCTGATTCTTACTTTGTCCCTCATTCTCTTTACTCTTTTGAACAACTAAATTAAAAAGGATAACAGGTGAGACAAGTTCTGTCTACGGAGAGTTTTACGAACAGCAATAAAGCTCTGCCTGATGGAGTCTGTCTTGGTTTTGGTCTTCATTTCCAAATGACTATTGGAGCTTAACACAGACGATTGGAAGATGGGAGGCTGGCCAGGAGGGCATTGGAAGAGTCGAGGCTGAAGATAACAAAAGCATGGATGAGGGTTTCAGCAGCAGATGGGCAGAGACGGCAGAAATGGGCAATGCTACGAAGGTGTAAATAAGCAGTCTTTGTGATGGAGTGGATGTGGGTTGGAGGCTCATCCCGGGGTCAGTTAGGAGGTTGAGGTTGTGAACTGTCTGATTCAGTCTGATGCAGTGGAATCACTGTCTAGGGATCGGTGGAGGCTGAAGATCATGGTTCTGGGAGCTTCCTGTGACTACACTTAAATGTATTTCATTGGATATTATAGGTGCTTTGGGATGTCCTGAGATCATGAAAGGCACTGTGGAAATTGAGTTTTTCTTTCCTTAATATAGAAGCAGCCTTACTAAGGAGCTAAACTAATTCAAATAGGTTGGCAGAAAACTAGGGAATCGGAGGGCATGGTGTAAGGGAGGCATTTATTAACTGGGACCCTGCTAACAGGTGTCCAGTTTATTTGTTGAGCTGGTTTATTTAAATATTATTTGGCTAGTACGATAATGAAGGGCTCCCTGCATGGGAGTCATCACTTTATCTTGGGCTCTGGGTCTTTGGATCTCGAGTCATGTGGAAGAGCTGCTGAGCTGGCTGATGGATGGATTCAATTACAAAGTGTTTGATACTTTCATTCTCTCCGTGTAGTAATTGACATAGCCTTTTTTAAAAGAGGCAGTCTCTCAGTCTATTGTCAAAGTGGCATCCATTAGGGGCCCATTTTACACTGGGAAGGAAGTGTTTCATTAAAAGTGGTTGTAAAGTGCAGCGATGCTGCATCATCTCCATCCGACCACCACCACCACCATAACCCCACTCCCTCTGGCCCATTGTTCCCCTCTTGCACGAAACAAGAGTGAAATTTCTCTTAAACCAAATCAGAAGATCTGTTTCTCTCTTGTGGTTAAATACCAGTTGAAACTGCAAAGTTTGAAGTGTGTTTGTGATTCCTGAGAATGTGAGTTTAGTTAATGTTCATGTTGAAATGCTGTTACAATGAAGTTCATGCTCCAGTTGTAAGTGAGAGAAGCTGTTACTAATTGAGCAAAGACTAGGGCATTATTCTTAAGTATACGTAAGAACTGGTTTCTGCCTGTGCCTGTGCCCTCTGGATTATGTGACTAAGCCTATGTTAAGGAAAGACTGGCTCCAGATTCCTCCTTTACTCGGTGAATGAACAATGAGTTATAACAACTGGGATCGTTCATTTGGGACACGGGCAAGTTGCTGCTTTCCATATCAAGAAAGAAGCTGCACCCTTTGCCTGTTCTGGGGTTGCCTCCCACGCTGCTGTCTCCCTCTCATTCCATTGTTCTTTCCTCCTTCCTCACCTTACACACTTTTTTGCTCCATTTCTCTTGGTCTGCCACTTGCTCTGTGTCCCTTTCTGGCTATCAATATACCTCTTGCTGTCCCTGTTAGAAGAAAGACTTGCATTTATATAGCATCCTTCACAACCTCAGAAAAGCAAATTTGATGTATAGTCACCAGAATCGGCAATATCCCACAGCTAGCAATGTGATAATGACCAGATCATTTTGTTTAGTGATTGGTAGTTGAGGGATGAACATTGGCCAGGATATTGAGGTGAATTTCCCTGCAGTAATGCCACAGAATTGTTTATGTCCACCTGGGAGAGCAGGCAGTGCCTCAGTTTAACATCTCATCTGAGATGACAGCACATCTGACTGTGCAGCATCCCTTCAGTACTGTGCTGGAGTGTCAGCCTAGATACTGGGCAGGGTTTTCCCGTTGGCGAGCAGGGGGCGGGGGCCCGCTTGCCGATGCATAAACTGACGCGCGGTAACATTGGGTAGAACTCCCGATGTCACCGCGCCGCATTTAAATTTTCCGGAAGGCGGGGGCGCAGCAAAATCAGCTGCTCACCCGCCGACCTGTCAATGGCCATTGACAGAGTAATTACACTAATTAACGGACCTGCCTGTCCAACCTTAAGGGCGGGCAGGCCAGGAGCCCCAGCGGGAATTAGGAAAAGCATGAAACCTCATCCACGGGCGGGATGAGGTTTCATGTAGGGTTTAAAAAACTTTAATAAAGTTTTTGTTGAAATTATGGACATGTCCCAACTCATGTGACAGTGTCACATGAGGGGACTTGTCAGGAATTTTTATTTCTATTTATAATTTCTGTCACAGAACAGCCGATCTCCCTGAGGCAGCACTTAACCTCAGGGAGATGAGTGCACTCTTTCGTGAGCATGCGCGAAAGAATGCACTCTCGATTTTGGGATTCCCCCCGGCCTGCACAGGGAGCACATAGCACTTCTGTGTGGACGTCGCGCTGGGCGGGCCTTAATTGGTCCGCCCACGTAAAATGGCACCGCGCCCCCGATTGGGGGCACCGATTGGAAGCGCACCCGCCCTTCAACTTCGTCCCCGACGGGGGGGAAATCCTGCCTACTGTATTGAAGTGTCTGGAGTGGGCCTTGAACCCACAGCCTTCTGACCTGAGTGGTGAGAGTGCTACTCACTTAATCTCAGCTGTCACTCCTCCTAGCTACATTAGTCTCTTGGTCTCCCTTGCTCTGTTTCTCTCTAGTATAATGAATAGCAAAGCTGTCAACAGTGAAGGAGTGTTAGGATTGGGATTTGTGGTCAAAAATTGTGATTTAAATTATAGGCAGGAAAGATGGTGGGTGCTGTTTACTTAATAGGGGTGAGATATTTCATAATACTTCCGAACTAGAATGAGATTGATTGATATGGAGACAGTGAGTATTATAAATTTGAGCAGTCTTTCTTTCATTCCTTTTTGTATCAGTGAGAGTCACTGCTGGTTTATAGCTCTGTTTTTATTTTTACTCTTCCTTGGCTTCTCTAATGTTCTATATTTCTTTTTCAATTTCTCTCCAGCTCTCTTCTCTCCCTCTGTCTTGTCACTGTTTTGTCTCCCCAGTGTGCCTGTCCCTTGGCATCCTCTTTCTCTTCCTTGCTTTCTCTCTCACTCCCTGGGGCATGCTCGCTCTCTCTCTCCCTACCTCTTTCCTTCTCTGAACCCACCTTTCTCTCTGAACCACCCCCCCAACCCCTGCCCCCCCCGACCCCGCAACCATCTCAGCACATATCCATCTCTGTAATGTAATTATTTCTGGCCTGAGAGTTTGGCTGAGTCAGGCCTTTTAGCAGGTTCTTGATGAATGCGATCTGCTGGTCTCTGACACTAATTATCAAGGGACACTGAGGCTTCGGGCCTTGAGGCCGTGAATATCTGCTGGGCCATAAATCAGGGAAATTGAATTAGAATGTTTTAAAATTGTGAAACAGAGAAAGGTTTAATGTCTCCATTTTACCTGACATCCCCTTCCCCCACGGAACTGCTTCATTTGTGCATCAGCTCCATGTACTATCAGTTTGGCTTCTCTGTGGAGATTATGGAGAGATTTTTATACTTCATAAGAGTTGAGATTATTAAGGAATTTTGGGTCTGAATGTAGGAGGTGATGCTTTAGATAGAATATGGATGACTTTCTGTCTTTCGTTTCCTGACTGCCAGACCTCCATGATTCCAAAATGAGAAGTAAAGGAATGTCTGTTAGCAACAACCTGTATTTATATAGTGCCTTTAAATTATCCTTAGGAACTTATCAAGCGAAATTTGACACACGGCCAAAGTGCTATAATGAAGTACTTTTTTGATGTGTAGTCACTGTTGTAATGTAGGGAACTTGGCAGCCAATTTACACACAGCAAGGGCCCACAAACTGCAGTGTGATAATGACCAAATAATTTGTCTTTAGTGATGTTGGCTGAGGGATATATATTGACCAGGATACTGCGGAGTTCTTTGAAATAGTGCCATGGAGCCTTTTACGTCCACCCGAGAGAGCAGATGAGGCCTTGGTTTAATGTCTCATTCAAAAGACGACACTTTCAACAATGCAGCACTCCCTCAGTACTGTGCTGGAGTGCCAGTCTAGATTTTATGCTCAAATCTCTGGAGTGGGGCTTGAAACTATAACCTTCTGACTCTGAGGTAATTGTGCTAGCCCTCCAACTGAGCCACTACTGGCACTGGGGTTAATAGGGGTGTGCAAAGCCCACTAGGCTACAGTTTGGCACAACTGGGAAATCTAGCTCGGAGGGACATCTTCAACACTTTTAATCAAAAATATATTTTATGAGTGGACAACCTGTTAGACAACAGAATTGTGAACAGTGAAAAAATTAAAATATAGCCACTGTGGCAGTCGGGTTCATACCTGATGGTTCATAAATAGAACATTTCCTATCTCCACCTCCGCCTCATACCATCTGAAACTCTTAGCCATGCTTTTGTTGCCTCCAGAATTGACTATACCAGTGCTTTCCTGGCTGCCCTCCTACCATGTCATCTCTGTAACCTTGAGTTCATCCAAAACTCACACCAAGTCCTGTTCACCCATCATCTGTGCTCACTGACCTATATTGACCCAACAACATCTCGATTTTAAAATTCCCATCCTTGGGTTCAAATTCCTTCTCAGCCTTGACTGCTCCTTATCTCTGTGACCTCCACCAGCCCCACAACCCTCTTGAGATTTCTCCCTCCCTCCAACTTTGGCCTCTTGTCCATCCCTGATTTCCTTCATCCTGCAATTGGTGGTCGTGCCTTTAGCTGCATAGGCCGTGGGCTCTGGAATTAACCGCCTAAATCTCTCTACCTTTCTAAACACCTCTTAAAACCTGTTTCTTGGACCTATGTAAGCCACCTGTCCTAATATCTCCTTATGTAGCTTGGTGTTAAATTTTTGTCTGATGACACTTCTGCAATGTGACCCGGCGTGCTTTACTACGAATGCCAGTTGTTGTAGGCAATGTTTTGACTGCTAAACTAAAACTGCTCTGCCTCAGAAATTCAGTCATTTGGATTTACCCAGGTATATGCCAGTTACACAGATCCCTACTTTTAATTTTGTTTGACTCTTCCTGTCTTGTGTCCCCACTAGCTGATGTGTAAATATGTTGAGCTGCATTTAACACTCTCAAATGACCTTTGCCATGAACCCTGCATGGATCAAAATGACCTGACTTCTGCCTGGCTCAGAATCTAATCGTGTGATGCGAGGCCTAACTGCACTGCAGCCTGAGGCCTAGATTTCTGCTCAGATTACTCTGATTAGGTGCCAGCACACTAAGCGACTGGGGAGCTGACAGTGTGCCTACAATGCAACCAGTTAATCAGAAATACTTTCACAAAAAGAGCCCACCATAAATACGCAACCTAGGTTGTGAACTAGCGATTTCCTTTTGGAGCTCGAGCCATTAATCTGATTGAAAGAAGTAAGTGTATTTCTTGAAAGGGACATTATTCACCAGTCGGACAAAAGAAAGGAATAAAATGAAGAACGATGGAAATACTTTACATGACCATTGTGGAATTTTTTTTGTTAAAGTAATGTTATTAAAAAAAATCATGTGATGGAATCCATGATTTGGGGGACCAGCAGGAAGAAAACATGTGAGTTGCTGTCTGAACAAATGACTAGTCGAAAATTCTGTTGGCTGCACTGACCCTAGTTTCAAAGTTCTTTTTTGGTCGTTTTTTTTGGTCAGACTCCCAACTGTCACTTCAGGTTTCTGAAAAACGAGGTTACGACTACAGGGTTCTGGGGAAACTGAAACTAGTTGAAACCAGACAAAGACACAGAGCCATAAAAAAAAAGCGCTGTTTGCCAAGTGGTGCGGTGCAGTGCAGGCAGGTTGTGGAGAGTTGTGTGTGGAGCAGATTAAAGAAGGGAAGCTGAATGCTGGATTTGGGGATGGGAATAAGAAAATTAAGGTTGCTCCCACTGCTTCAGTTATTTAAAGGCCACAGCCAGCCATTTTTGCGAAGACTGTGCCTGTGGGACTCAGGTTGGTTGGGGACAGCTATGGGAGGAAAATCAGTGGCTGAATCCTGTGTGAAGAAAGGAACTGGAACTCTATCTGAAGAAGACAGAGTTTTGAAGGATTTTATGGCTGAATGTGGTGCCATATATGCTGAAGGGACTGCCTGATAGCTCTGAGACTTACCTTTGTTGTATCTGCTAGTTATATGTGTCATGAAAAACCGATTACCACCACAAATTACCGACGGGCATATTGAACTTTTTAGGGGAGACTTTTGTGTTTTTAAAGAAATACATGCAAAGACACTGAGCAAATGATGGCTGATAATGTAAAAGTGACCACTTTCTGGAAAATCCCTATGTGGATTATACTGACAGACCTGTCCTGAGAGAACATGGAATGTTGCAACTGCTGAGGTGTCATTGCCTTCCTCAAGCAGAGACACTTGGAAAGGAGACAGGAAAGAGGCAAAAGACTGAACTTTTGTCCCTGCAACCGCAGGAGATTAAAGACTGATTTGCGTGTCTCAGCAGTCACCCAAAAATCCATCCATCTGTTGATTTGTATCTCAGTATTTGTAAGTAGTTCTGAGACGGATGTAAGATAACTATTTCCCCCCATGGAATACACAAGGAAAATGGGTTAAAAAGCTAGATGCAGAGTAGTGCAATTTATGCTGGTGTGACAGCACAAGAAGACCAACTTGTCACCCTGCAATTGCAGCTGATCACCCTCTCACCCTCTCTCTGTTGCTGGAGGAAAGGCTCAGCAGAAGCCACATTCACAAAGGAAATAGAACAACCTCTTCAGCTATAACACAGAACCAAGTGTCTCCAAGCCAACTCCAAAGTCAGCTCTACCAGAATCACCCAACTTAATGGCCACAATATGCTGCCATCAACATCCCATCACCCCAAAGACTGATTTGTATTTTTTTAACTTTTATTTGGACCTTACCTTCTCATTTCTGATCTGTGTGTACGCGTTGCATTCTTATTATTTTCCTCGGGTTTTAGTAACTTAACCAGGCTTTCTTGAGTCAAAGAAAAAGTTTAAATTGGCTCTTTCTAAAAAGTAAATACATTTGGACTAGGAAAAGGTATCCATGGGGTTGTAGGTGGAAGGGAACCCTTTTAAATTAACCTTGTTGTGACCAACTGAGGGGGGTGAATAAAGGGGAGCCAGCACATTCCTCTTCACCCAGGAGCATAACAAAATTGGGGTCCCATTCAGGAAGTTAACAAGTTGGGGGCCTCGTTCGGGACTGGTCATAACACATGCCCAGTACAGGCATGTCATATGATGAACATTCAGTTAATACTTTTAAAAATTGGACAAAACAAGTTGTTAAGGTGGCTGCCACAAATCATGTGACTTTTGTCACTTGGACCTCAAAGTATCAAGCCTCTGGCGAATACTTAATTATAACTGGACATAGGTGAGGTTACCTGACAGCCATTTGTGGAATTCACACATCTCATTATTTAAAGATGGGCCAAAGCTAAAGACTATGGAGTTTCCAGATTGCCTTTTGTCTTGTTTAATATTGGATAAAAAGGAAGATCAATGAAACTCAATAGCCACTATCAACTTCTCATTATATCATGATGTCTTCCCCTATCCAAACTAGATTGGGCAGGCCTCAGAAGTGTTAACACAGTAGCCAGGTGATCAAAACTGGTTTCAGGGACTGCACCCCTATTACCCAAGGACCCAGCAGATCCATCAGTCTGGGAACCAGATGCTGAAACTAGCTGCAAGTCAAGAAGCCAAAGTACTTAACCTGTTCGAGTTTCAAAGTTCACCTGAGAACCAATCCCCTAGGTATTTGGCTTCAAAAAATCCCACAACCTGCTGTGAACCCTTTGCTTTACAAGACCCTCACTTCAACTTTAAATCATTGAATCCATTCAAGAAACCACAGATTTGCCATGTGGGAGACCGGAAATTGTAAATCAGGGACTGAGTTAACAGTAATCTATAAAAGAGTATAACTTTATCTGCATTCAATCTTTGTGTGCGCGCGTGTGACCGACTGTGTGACGTTGTGTTAATTCGGGTAAGTGTGTGAAAATAAATAACCTTTATTTTAAACTCAAAAGCTTTTATTTAATTGAAATACACACTCCACGGGTAAGAAAAGAAACACCTCTTTCCATACAAAACATACTGATTGTGGGCAGTAGGAGAGCAAAATACATTCGTCCGTGACACTATTGACTGTGATTTGCCTGTAAAAGTGAAATCTTGTCCATTTGGTTTTGATGTTGGGGGTCATCAGATAAATTTGGTTCTGTTAGTGTGTTCATCTCCAAGGGGATCACAGCTTCATGCACATAGGTTTTAAGGAGAGTCTTAAAGGAGGAGAGAATTAGAGAGAGGTGAAGAGGTCTAGAGTGGAACTTTCAGAGCTTTGGGCCTAGCCAGCTGAAGGCATAACCTCCAATGGAGCAATGGATATTGGCAGTGGGCAAGAGACCAGGTGGAGGATTGCTAATATCTTGGAGGGTTTTAGGAGTGGAGGATATTACTGAGATGGAGAGGGATAAGGCCGTGGATGGATTTGACCCCAGAGATGAGTATTTTAAATTCGAGGTGTTGCTGGACTTGAAGCTAGTGTAGGTCAGTGAGCACAGGGATGATGGGTGACTGAGTCTTGGTTTGAGTCAGGATAAGGGCGAACTAAAATTTACGGAGAATGATGGTTGATGCCTTTATCTGCAAGGATGTCGTTTAAGGCGACTATGCCATCCGCTTTGCTGATTGAGTAGGCCGAAGGTGATGGGAAAGTAGTTTTCACTGGGGGTTGCTGAAACATTACTGCATTTCTGAAGTGATTAATCGGAGGTTCTTTGTGTCCACGACCTCTCACATGACAGCTTAATGGTGCTCTGACTCACGTACTGCATCCTGCCCAGACACAAATGTGCCAGTGAATAATAGTGAAGGTCAATGCCGGTGTGAAGCAAGGGCAAATCCACACCCTATCTAGGTACAGCTTTGATAATGAGGCATTAACAGCTCCAGCTCAGCTCTGCTAAAATTTCAGGTTTAATCATAAACCACTGTGCACGAGGATTTCTTACAAAATTAATTGAGAGCTACAAAATACACAGAACCAGAAGGTACAAGTGCAATGTTTGGGTAATCACCATTCTGTTTCCTTCTTCCCCCTGATTTTCTCTATTCTGCTCGCGAGCGTGATAACTTGCCAAAGAATCGTAGTAATTAGACTACAAGAAAAAGAAAATATTCAACCTAGAATCTGTACAGGTGCTACCACCAGCTGGAGTCGTCTACTCTTCCTTTTTGCAGGGCTATGGAGAACGAGCAGGGGAATGGGACCATTGGCTAGCTCTTTCAAAGAGCTGACACAGACACAATGGGCTGAATGGCCTCCTGCGTTGTGTGACTCTGTCCTGTATCTTTTTGGAATTTTCCTTTCCAAATAAGCTGCCTGTGGTGACGTGCTCCCTGTTCTGCTACCTTGCTCTGCCAGCTAAAAGGCTCAGTGGGTAGCATTCTCTTCTCAGGCAGGAGAGTGCAGGTTTAAGCCCCACCCTGGAGACTTGAACACAAAATCTAGACTGGCTGTCCAGTGCCGTACTGAGAGAGTGCTGCACTGTCAGAGGTGCTGTTGGTACTGGATGGGATGTTAAATCGAGGCCACAGCTGACATGACCCTAATTGCATTTTCACCAATGTCTTGTTCAAACTCAGCATCATATGTTGAATGTATATTCAGGATGTGAAAAAACTGAGATCTCATTTGCTTTCATCTCTTTTTTTCACTTGCTTTTGTTCCCCAATTTTGCAGGTATTACTATTTTTAGTCCTCGTCTCTCCCTCCACTACCCAATAATGTACTATTTCAGTATTCTCTGAATTGAACTGCATCTGCTACTCGTTCCATGATGTCCCTCATGGTCGACCAGCTCACTAACACTCAATCCAGAGTTACAGATGGAGAATGGCTGCTTGGGTAAAATGGGTGGGTGGAGCATGATGGGAAGCTCCCTCTTCGTTTAGACACCAGCCTTTGTTTTAAAAAAAACTCCCTCTTCTGAGGAAGGCCATGGCTATTTTTGACTCTTTAAAAATTAACTTTCTCTGCAAACAATATACTGCATAAACATTGAATTTTTCGAGCGTGTGAGGTAATTTTTCACTGTTTTGAGGCAGTTGTTTACCGAAGACCGTAAAAGTTGCAAACTTACTGAAAGGGCCACTTGACGATTTAAGGCAGAAATCTAAAGGCAGGAACTGATGTACTTTCAGTTGCCTGGGCTGCAAGCTTTGGAATTCCCTCCCAAACCTCTCCACCTCTTTCCTCCTCCTAGGATGCTTCTTCAAACCTCCTCTTTGACTTGTCCCATTATCTCTCTTTGTGGCTGTCTGTCAATTTTTGTCTGACCTTGTGAAGTGCCTTGGAATGGTATTACTATTTTAAAGGTGTTATATAAATTCATATTGATGTACAATGGACTGAGTCTAACAATATAAAAGGGGAATCAGATAAGCCAGAGGAGGAGGCCAACATACAGGTACAAGCCTGGCGGCCCAACAAGGGCCAAGGGCAATTTTGTTCCATACTATTGCTCGCCCATTCCCTTGAGACTCCAAACCCCACTCATCAAATATTGTCAGACCTGGCAACCTCCTAATTCTGCAGCTTCTGACTTCCCTAAAGCTTCCAGCCACCCTTCCCCCAGTCCTCATGTGCTCTAGAATTACCCCCCCACCCCCGCCCTCTCCCATTAGGACTCATCCTACCTGTTCCCTCCTGGGACTATTAGAGAAAGCACCAGAGTGAAGAGCTCAGTTTATGACATAAATATGTCGCTTTTATTGCAGGATTCTGACCTCTCCACAGCCTCTGCTCCATCTCACTGTTGTGCTGAGACCCGGAGTCAAGGCAACTGCAGTCCCCATAACCGTTGCAGCTTTTGTGTGGGCACTTCACCAAAACCGCTGCCCTCTCTGTGAGGGTACAGTAACACCTTCTGTCAAGTCTGGCAACTCGCCACAACAGCGCCAAAAGCAGTGCTTCCACAAACTTTCCAATAACAGAGATTATTTGGGATCAACTCACCTGAAAATTGGACTGCTTGGCCTTTTGAAAAGCACCACTGGGGATTCCCTCTTGCAGCTCAACACGTGTTCAGCTTTGAGTGACAAGCAAATGCATTCGATGGACCTGACGAGCAGGGCAAGTTTGGAATACGTGCACCATCACCTCCGCTGGAACGGCTGCTTAATATCCCGGTTGGACTGGGGTTGGGAGGTCTGTGGTGCCCGCATGGCACACTTATGCCACTTCCAGCCCGACCCGCATGGTGAACCATGTTGCAGCAAACCAATGCCCGCCCCACTCGGAGGGTCTCTGGCTTTCATAACGCCAGCTCCAGCCAGGGTGACCAACTCTCCCGTATTTTAAGGGATTGTGCAGTCGAGCCAGACTGCAAGTGAGTGAGTTAGCCAACAGAGAGATGATAATGCTGTAACTCGAAGATGATAAGTTCTAAATTTTAGCTGATTTTAACCCCCCAACACCCTCAAGCAAGCACCCCCCCACCACTATTAATGTCTCCACCCCGCCCCCCCACCCACCCTGCTCCCACGGTGACCAGCAGCCCCCAAAGCTGCTTGAAGTGTTTTATTTCATAGGAGTGGGACACCCTGGCTCTTCCAGCACTGTGGTGCTGAAATTTTCAGCCATCATATTTTAAGAGTGGGAACCTAATGCTGTAATGTTAGTGACAGCGTTAGTGCTAATGCTCTAGTGCTAAAGTTATGTGTTCCTGTTGATGGGAATCTGGATTGCTATTGTTGGAGCTGCTAGCTTTGTGAATGTGTATATAATTGTCTACTGATGGAGGTAGCACACTGCTTGACTGACACTGAACCCTTACGAGCTTCTAATTGTGCAGACAACCATGCTTTGAGGATGAGATCCTATGTTTGAATATCCTCTGCTGTCCTGCCAGTTAATGACTGCATTTTCACCAGGGCCCCTTTGAATGTGTGCCTAACATTTTATAATCCATTGCTGGGTTCACTCAGTAATCTGGCCACATTCAGCAGCCTTTGTTGACGAGACCTTGGCCCTTGCACTTTCCAATTAAAGATACATGAGGAGCCTTGCTCTCAAACCTTGTTAGCTTTTTATTGAACGCTCCCCTAATACAAACAGGACACCCGGAGTGCTCGCCAGCAATCTAGCTGCTAAATAATTCAGAATGACCATCTGGGTCCCCACTAGCTTGTGCAATATCGGAGCATGTTACGGAGTCAGACATCACACTGCACTTATCTACTACAAAGGATTAATTAGAAGGGGATTTTTCTGTACCATTCCACATTTTGCATTTGAATTCTTTGGCCACTTGGGGGCTATTAAAGTAAGAATAATTCCGTCATTTTATATCTGCCGGAAGTCCTCCCGGTGCGGAGAGAAGGTATATCGTGGAAACTAGCAGTGGGCAGTTGACTTGACCTTGCCCTAGATTCGTGGTTCAGTTTGGTTCAAGGGCTTAAAATTCAGAATTCCCCAGGTGGAGCAGAGCTCCTAGCTTAGGCTCCGAATCGGCAGTACATGCTTACCCTCTGAGCTTTATTCCATTTCATTTGCACTCTTTGCTGTCTTTTATGTCACGGTCTGTTTGTGTTTGCATTTACCCTTCTGATGCTGTTTCATTTCCCAATCTGGAGGTTTCTTGCCCATTTTCCTGATGCTGTCTGAGAAATGAAGACTTGCATTTATATAGAATCTTTTTTTTATCTCGGGACGTCCTAAAGCATTTTACAGCCATTCAAGTGTTGTTATAATGCAGGAGACAAAGCAATCAATGTGAGCACAGCAAGTTCCCATAAACAGCAATGTGATAATCCTTTGGCCACTTGGGGGCTATTAAAATAAGAATGATTCCGTCATCTTACATCTGCTGGAAGTCCTCCCGGTGCAGAGAGAAGGTATATCATGGAAACTAGCGGTGGGCAGTTGGCTTGACCTTGCCCTAGATTCAGCCATGGTGGACATTAACCCCATGACCGGTCTGCTCACTGCCCAGAATGTTTGATGGCAATTTTGGGCTCAGGCCATGTAGACAGGAGGTGCAATTTTCCCAGCCGGGGATTCAGGCTACCTCATTCACTTCAGTGGCCCTGAAAGAGTTACATACTTTGAGTCAACTTAAAGAGTAGACCAGGAACTTGAGCTGCTGAGCAGTGGCTGGTTTGATGTGTGTAAATCCACCCTTTCCCCCAGTACAATGCTTATTGTCCAGTCGGTCTAACCCTTGACAGCAGAACTAAGATATGGAACTCATTGTGTATGAAGATAATTACTTAGAGTGAAGATTGACCCAAAAAAAAGGTTTAGGACAAAAAGAAACGTGCACATGATTGGTGGGTGGTAACCATAGCAGAGAATCATGGGATCTACAGTTTTAATTACCTCCAAGAAATTCTCAAATGGTGCTTTAAGTACAAGGACACTGAGCTAAAAGACTGAAGGAAAAAAATCATCTGAAATCTGATATATTTGGTATGGGCAGTTCACCTAGATTCCTGAATGGAAGACAAGACAGAGCCATGAGGCAGAAAGCAATGGAATCCTTACAGCAGGCGTTCCCAAGTTGTGAGTCACGACCGCACAAGCAATTGAGGTCATGTGCTCTGAGGCGGTAATGGTGACCATGTATTGTCGACTCTGGAGGGACAGTCCTGAGATCTTCTCCACGGCCCTTTGAAATGCGTGTGAGCCTTGTTTTTCTAGCCGTGATTTGAACGGAGAGAGAATTTTCTCTGAGGTCCCATCAGTGCCAGCAAAACAATTGTTGAAAATAGCCATCGCTCTCCAGCCTATGCATCCCCCACCTTGCCCAAGCCCTGCCAGCTCCTGCCCCAATTCCGACAGCTCTCCCTGCCACTCCCCCTCCCACCAAGCCCCACCCCCACCCTCTGACTCTGGGGCCATAGCAATTTTCAAGCCTTAAATGGCGTCAGTGGAAAAAGTTTGGGAAGCAGTGACTTACAGCTCCCTGGCAGTCCCCATCCCCCAGTCCCAAAATGTTCGTTTAGTCCTTTCAGGGATAGATTCTCAAATATTAATGGCTATCAGCCTTTAACTATCATAATACACAGCCTCTCCATTACCCAAATCAATAATAACACACAGCCTGTATCTATAATTTCAGCCATCAGTGTGTCCTATTCATTCTTGTTGCTCTCCGCTGAGTAAGAAGCAAGAGTAACCTTTGACTCAGTAGTCCTCAGACATCATCCTTTTCAATATGTTGCCTTTCGATGTGGAAATTGGACGACAAACTCACCATGAAATTGCACAAGGGCCAAGGATGGAGAACACTTGAGTGATGTGTCTAATGTTGCAGTAATTGGCCAGTGTTGAGAAACCCACTCATCACTGGGTTGATATGGACGAGGAAGGTCTTTCAGTTCATCGATTCAGCAAAGCCCTACAGTTCCTATCATTAACAGTATCCAATGTCTTAAATGATGCCAAGGTATTTTACCTCCACTATCTCACCCAAAAATCCATGATTTGTGCTAAAATAAAGCTTCTTAATATCAATCCCCACTTTGCATTTTGATGATCAATTGATGGCTTTAGTGTTTTTTTTGTTTATTTGAACTCTAAATTGTGATCCTTTTTCAATTTTCTCCCCTCATATTCTAAAGGTGGTGATTCTACTATGGTATTAGTCCGTGGGATCTGCTGGCACATCACCCAAGTGGCCGTTCCTCGTGTGAGCCTTCATGGAGCAATCTTAACTAAGGTGGAGGTATGAGAACCAAACATGACTCTTTCCCGACTCACTTCCCAGCACAGTGTCACGGGATAGATTTGAAGAGTAGGAGCCCTCGCTTATTTCCCCATGCTACGTGTGCCAGGGCCCATATCATCTGCCTGGCCGATCAGAGATTGAGCAGGAGAGCTTGCTGGTTTGGATGACATCACAGCTAGCAATGCCAAGGAAAAGAGAATGAGACACATTTAACCTGAGGACCGTCTGCCCTCTCAAGTGGGTGTAAAATATCCCATGGCACAATTTCGAAGGAGAGATTGGGAGTTCTCTGTGGTTCCCTGGACACTATTTATCCCTCAACCAACAGCTAAAAGCAGATTATCTGGTCTTTATCAGACTGCTGTTTATGGGAGCTTGCTGTGAGAAAATTGGCTGCCCTGTTTCCTACATCACAAACCAGTACCCCACTTCAGAAGTACTTCATTGGCTGTAAAGCACTTTGGGACTTCCTAAGGTCATAAAAGGCGCTATAGAAATTTTTTCCCCTGGAATTTCTTCCCTTCTTTAATTTATCGCTTAGAGAAGCTTAGATAAGCTTCAGCTGAAAATATACCATAAGGATGGCATACATAAAATACAGCGGGCAGCCCATGCTAACTAACTTACCTAAATGCTGCAGAGAACCCCTGACATGAAACTGAGGAGAAGATAGCCAGCATAAATCAGAAAGATAAATTAGATGCATTACAAACCATCAGGATTCTATTGAGGAAAGAGGAGCCTAATGACTAGTATTGATTAGAAAAATGAAGTAAATGATTGATACTGGTTTAAGCAGACAGGGTGACAAGGAAGGATTGCACTGAAATAATGACCAAAAAGCCCAGTGATTTTCTCTGAAGAATATAAAGAGAGAGCGCTCTCTTCCTCCTCCACCTCTGTCCTGACTTTCACGTTGGATTGCTTTAGAATGGCTACTGTTTAGATGTTCACTGCAGTTTTTGAGAAAAGAGAATTAGTTCAATAAGAAACAGCAATGTTACACCCAAAATACACTTAATGATCAGAATAGTTGGCAGTATGGAGGGACGTTGGCAAGAAGATTGATCCATAACTAGAGCCAAGTACCTTTTTCTTTCAAATTAATAGTCCAGCCTCTTTGTCAGTCAACCACTTCCCTTGCCTCTTTTGATAGGAACTTGAACTTGTTTGGCATCATTGTTTGGAGCATGATTGCTTAACTGGTGTCATATTCTGAGTAAGAACTCACAGCCGCAGGGAACAGCATTGTGACTGCCCAAACTCTTTTTTAGTTTACAACCTTTACAACCTGGGATCGCTATCCTACTTCAGTAGAGAGGTGAGTGTCCTAACTTGCACCAAATCCTGTTCACCCAGCCCCCACTGCTCCCTGACCTACACGGGTCCATCAAAGTCTAAAATTTAAAATTCTCATCCTTGTGTTCAAATCTCTTTCTGGCTTCATTCCTCCCTATTTCTGTAACCTCCTCCAGCCTGTACAAAGCCCTGAGATCTATCCTGGCGTCTCCAATTTCCTCTGCCCAATCATTGGTGGCTGTTGCTTCACTCGTCCAGGTCCTAAGATCTGGAATTCCTGCAAATAACTTCTCTGCCCCTCTCTCCTCCTTTAAGACATTCCTTAAAACTTATCACTTTGACCAAGCCTTGTCCCAATATCTCCATCTGTGGGTTGGAGTCAGTTTATGTCTGCTAACACTCCCGTCTGACCCGTTGGGATGTTTTATTACATTAAAGGCGCTATAGGAATGCAAGTTGTTTTTGTAAACTTCAGGTTCTTTGCTCATGTTTGCTACACCATTACTGAAGAGACTCTTCCAACATGAAAGAAATATTGAAGAAATTTGTCAATTCAGGCCACTCTCATGCTCTTCTTATAAACTGATTCAAAGAAAGAACTTGGAGTTATTTGGCGCCTTTCACAACCTCAGTGCATCCCATAATGTTTCACAGCCAATGAAGTACTTTGGATTGTAATCATTATTGTAAACCATACAATCATGGAATGGTTACAGCACAGAAAGTGGCCATTCAGTCCTTCACACCTGCGCTGGTTCTCTACAGAGCTCAGCTAGTCGAACTCCCTTGCCCTCCCTCTGTAGCCATGAAAATATTTTATCCAACTCCCTTTTGAAAGCCACAATTGAATCTTTCTCCACCACACTCTCAGGTTGTACATTCCAGAACCTAACCACTGGCTGCATAAAAAGGATTTTCCTCCATCACCTTTTGCCATTCACCTGAAATCGGTGTCTTCTGGTTCTTGACCCTTCTAATGTAGTAAATGTGTAAGATAGAAAATGTGGCCACCTGTACTGTGCTCCAGTGTGTTATGATCCCCATTGAGGTTACCCCTGGACAAGCCTGATCCCAGAGAGGATTTTTTTAAATGCGTGGAGAGGGCTGGATCACTGGAGTCAGCTAATTCACTTTTAAGAGAAGCATAAAATATTTGTTAAAGAAGAAGAGATGAACTAAATTACAATACTCCTTCACCCACAATTATACCTTTACATATATATACAAATTTATAAAGATAACACAAGTTACAAAAACTACCTTATGCTGTGAACCTTAGAGTAAGCATGCAGTCCATGTAAACCAATAGGCACCCTGTCAGATACACCATACTCTGAAACAAAGTGACAGATGCCACCTCAACCAGATGCTATGGACCTCTCCTCAACTCCCCACAGATGCCTGTCACACCATGAGCCAGCTGGTCTCACTGCACTCTGTCTTTCACATGAGGGTTTCCAATCTCCACTTTTTAAGACCTCGCCTTGGAACCTTCTCCCTTTGTCTCAGACGCCTACCACAAGGGTTCACCTCCAGGGTTTTGAACTCTCCTTCCGATGTTCTTCTTCCCTGGGTCACCACATGCATTCAATCTGTCTTCCACGCACTCTCTCTCTCTGTCTCAGCTTTCAACAGTACCACAACTTCACATGCCCATAGCAAATAGTTACAGACGTTTACTTGTCTCTTTGGACTTTCTGGCCTCTTGCAAGCTGTTCTTACTTTAAATCTGCTTAATGCAGCTTTTGTCTCTTTAGATCTGAAGCTTGGAGCCTTTCTCTCTGCCCCTCGCTCTTAACATGACCTTTCCAGGTTCCTGTCCTTCCTTTGACTAGAAGGTCTGCTTGGAACTTTCTCCTGTTCCACTCCCCTGGATTTTGAGGTCTTTTCTTTAGCTTGGGACTGGCTATCTGTTGCCTTTGCTCCAGTCTCTCCTGGCAGCTACTTTCAAAACAATTCCAAATCAAACTGTTGTTTCTAGTTTCTTCTGTGTGTGTCTGTGGGAGGGGCCTGCCCCTCTGGACATCTGTTGCTAGGCTGCAGCCCAGTTTCTCTACTCTTGTTTGTTTAACTTAGCTGCAACAGTTATTAAACTCTCATTAGAAATGCAGGTATCTTTTAAAGTGAAACTAAAACTCAATTTGACCTTTTTTAACACACAGATACAGAAATACAAATCAAACTTAAACATTAAAGCTCAAACTCATTCCTAACACCCACAAATACAAATATATCTTACTTAAGCTATTTCTATTTCCTAACAAGTGTTACACAGTGACAGACCTGCATCCACCAATACCATACCCTAGCATGACAAGGTGACAGGCTTGAGTTTATTATCATTAGTCCGTAGTGTTATACTTCCTCATTGGCTTATTTTGACTAATGAAGTAGTACCCTATTTTGAACCAAACCAGGAAGGAGCTTCTAGGCTTGGATGGTTGAGAGAGCCTGCTAATGACCTGCAGGACAGTAGAAAGCAGATGTTAGTGAACAAAGTTAGACCCTAGATGAAGATGCTGGGTGGGCTGGGGAGGTGGTTGCCAAACAAGGCAGGTCAGGTCATGAAAAGAAAGAAAGGAAGATATGTATCTATATAGTACCTTACATCCAATAGGGGATTCAGGAAAAATTTTACTCAAAAGATAGTTATCGAATGTGGAACTGGCTACCATATGGAGTAGATGAGGCGAATAGCATAGATGCATTTAAATGGAGGCCAATTAAACACATGAGGAAAAAAGGAACAGGTCAAGGTGAAGAGGGATGGGAGGAGGCTTGCGTGGAGCATAAACACCGGCATGGCCAGTTGAGCTAAATGTCCTATTTCTGTCCGGTATATTCAAAGGAATTCTAAATAATTCATGTCCTAACTACATTCAAGGGAACTTCACAGCCAATGAAGTACTGTTAAAGCGTAGTTACTGTTACCACTTAGGAATAAACAGCATTAAACTTGTGCACAGCAATCTCCCACAAACAGCAATGAGATAAATTGCCAAACCTAGTTTTGATAATGTTGATGGAGGGAAAAATTTTGGCTTCTAGCAGCAATGTTAACTGAGCAGTTTGAAACATTTAGTAACTTCCTACTGGTTACTTATTGACAACATACTCAGAATATAAGGTTACTAGGACCCTATAATGTTTGCCCATGGTCAACAAATTGGCTATCCAAGATCAACAAAGCTTGTTTACCCAAGGTCAATGAAGTAGCCAATGCTTCTTGAAAGCCAATGAACTGGTCACATATGCTGAAGGTTAATGAATGGCATGTTCGTCTGAAGCCATGTTCCTCAAAGGTCAATGCATTGGTCATGCTATTTCAATTCGAATGAACTTGGATTTACAAAGATACAACCAGAATCCAGAGCTTGCAAATATCATGAAATATTGAGCAGGAGATGGGGAGAGGGAAGTCTTTTCTTTGTAAAAATGAAGAGGAAACCTAATAGATATCTTTAAGATGATGAAGGGGTTTGATAGAGTGGATGTGAAGATATTTCTTTGCTTGTGCATTGGTTCAGAACAAGAGGGCATAAATATAAGATGGCCATGAATAGCCCAAATAAAGAACTTTGGAACAATTCTTTCCAGGGGGAAACTTGCTGCAAACAGAGGAAAATGGAGAAGGGGTGCAAGGAGGTAATTAGAATAGGAGGAGGCACGTATGGAGTATCAGTGCTGATATAAACTCATTGGGCTGAATGCCTGTAGTTGGGTGCTGTAGATTCTATGTAGCTGGCCATTCTAGTCCAAGGTCATATACTTGTCCATTGTTATACCTAAAAGGTCCTTAAGTATGCAACTAATAAATTCTAATTATGTTCACTTGTACATAAGTTATTTGATTGCATATCACAAAGGAAACATTATATTACAATCTTGGTCCTATCTACAGGCTACTCTGCAGCAACTTGCCGAGGATCCCTTGACAGCACCTCCCAAATCAATGACCTCCACTACCTCGATGGACAAGAGCAGCAGGTGCTTGAGAACACCATCATCTGCAAGTTCCCCCTCCAAGCCACACAGCATCCCAGCTTGGAAACATATTAACGTTTCTTCATCATCACTGGGTCCAAACCCTGGAACTCTCTTCAACAGCACTGTGGGAGCATCTTCACCACACAGACTGCAACGATTTAAGAATGAAGCTCACCACCACCCTCTCAAGGGGCAACTAGGGATGGACAATAAATGCTAGCCTTGCCAGCAAATCCCATATCCAAATGATGAATAAAAAATTTAGCTTTTAAAGGTGGGAGGACATGATAATGGCCATAAAATGCAGGTGAGATTTGGAGTTTTGTATAGAATATTGAGGAAAAAGAAAGGAAATGATGTTGAATTTGACCAAGGCATAATAGGGGCATTGTGTGCAGCCTTGGCTACCCTATTAAAAGAGGGTTATGTAAGAGGTAAAGGGAAGGGCCACTTCAAAACCTTCAAGAATGAGGATTTATAGATAGAAAGAAAAGTTCAAAAACTCAAGCTGAAGAATTGGTTAAAGTGGGATCTAGAAGAGATCACCAAGATTATGGAAAGTGATTAGTAAATCATTTATTTCCTCTAAATTAGTAACAAGGCATAGATTGAGGATCATTAGTAGAAAAATGATGAGGGAAGACAGAAGAAATCTTTTCACAGAGGCAGTTATTTGGACATGGGGTTCATTATCAGAAGAGGGCAATTGAGGCAGAGAGTGTAACATCACTTAAAAAGAGAACTGGATGAGTACTGGAAAAGAGCAAATATAAAGGGATGTGAGGACCAGGGGTTTACAGTAGACAACTCCAGTTGAAGAGAGACCACCAAAAAATGGACTGAATGACCTCCTGTGATAGAGTTTCTGTGACTCCATGGTATAAGACACCTTCCCTTTTTTTTCATATACAGTATAGATTTGTTTTTGTTCATTCATGGAGTGTGGGCATCACTGGTTAGGCCAGCATTTATTGCCAATCCTTAATTGCCCTTGAGAAGGTGGTGGTGAGCTGCCTTCTTGAGCCTCTACAGTCCATGTGCCATGTATTCAACAACAAAATTCACAATTCAGGATTTCACCAGTTTACAGAAATCTCTGGCCTGTATTTTCCTCTGGGGGAAGCCCAGGGGATGGGGTTTTTGAGGGGGTAGAGGAGCCAGTTGGCATTGATACCCGAGGGACAGACCGGGCAGATGCTTCAAAGCTGTTATAGAATTGTTAAACGTGTTTAAAAATTTTATAACAGTTTTAAAATGTGTCATAAAATCTTGAAAACCGTTATATTAAAAAGACACCTGTCATTGAGGCTGAAGACTGACCTCAAGGGGTGTGTCTTCAGCTTGTGACCTCACTAGGGGGTCAGGTGAGATCATCTAATGCACTTCTTTTGATGGCTGAACAAGTCGACTCTGGAAAGGCAAAGTCTGCCACAAGTGCCACACATGAAGCTGTCCCTTGCGGCTGGTGCGGGATGGTCTCTGCTGACACCTTGTTTCCAGGGCTGGCATCTGCTTTGGAGCTTCTGAAATCACATGTCATTGTGATGGCAAACTCCTGTCCACAGCTGGAGTCACCATTGGCATTGATTGTCAGCTTGAGTTTCCCACTTATCATGATTGATGTTGAGGGCTTTCATGACTCTTTTGGCAGCAACCTTGAATCGGAGCTTTGTGTGCCCTGCTGGTCTTATAGCTACCTCCATCCATAGCATATCCTTAGGCATGCTGTCACCTTCCATCCTTTTCACATGCCCAAGCCAATGAAGCCTTCTTTGCTTGTTTTAGCTTGAGCATGCTTGACATGTTTGTTGTAGGAAAGACACCATTGGTGACTTTGTCTTTCCATGTGATGCCAAGAATGTGTCGTGGACAACGGTGCTGGGAGTTATTGAGCCTTTTTTTTGGTAGGTGTAAGTTGTCCAGACTTCACTGCGATATAGCAATGTGCTGAGGATACAGGCCTGCCCAGGCATTGCCATTAGCAGCAGTGGAAATGTATTCCGCCACAATCAATAACTTCATGGTCCGGCATATCCATCATCATCAAGCCAGGGGATACACTCTGGTTCAATGAGGAGTATGGAACTGCATGCCAGGAGCAGCACAAGGCATACCTGAAAATGAGGTGTTAAGCTGGTGATACAACTACACAGCACTACATGAGCCCTAAACCACAGAATTATGGAATCTTACAACACTGAAGGAGGCCATTCAGCCTGTCACTCCTATGTTGATTCTTTAAAAGAGCTGTCCAATTTGGTCCAACACCCCAGCTTTTTCCTCGTAACCCTGCAAATTATTCCTTTCCAAGTACATGTCCAAACACTTTTTGAAAGTTGCTATGCAATCTGATTCCACTGCCATTTCAGGTAGTGTGTTCGAGATCTTAAGAGCTTGTCATGAAAGTATAATAGTTTTCATAATATCATTGTGAGTTATTGTAAAAGTAGGTTACTAGTGGGGTTTGGATAGTGTGTGTGCGTGTGTGTGTGTGTGCACGTATGCGCGCGCACATTGTGCGTGTGTGCACGTGTGCGTGTGTGTGTGATTCAAAGGTTTGAAATATGACCGTCTGATCAAGTTTCCCTCATGGATTTGATCTGCCTGGCACACATCTGCCGCATCATAACAGAAATCTCTGTGAGACAAAATTTCTCATCATTTCTTTTCTAGTTGTTTTAAAATGAAGCGACCCTAAGCAAAACTGGACCCAATTAGAATCAGGGGAAAAACTCTCCATTGGTTATAATCATACCTAGCACAAAAGAAGATGGTTGTTGTTGCCAGAGGTCAATCAGCTCACTGCAGGAATTCCTCAGGGTAGTGTCCTCAGCCCAACCATCTTCAGCTGCTTCATCAATGACCTTCCTTCCATCATAAGGCCGGAAGTGGGGATGGTCGCTGATGATTGCACAATGTTCAGCACCATTCATGACTCCTCAGAAGCTGAAGCAGCCCATGTCCAAATGCAGGAAGACCTGGACAACATTCAGGCTTGGGCTGATAGTGGCAAGTGGCATTCACGCCACACAAGTGCCAGGCAATGACCATCTCCGACAAGAGAGAATCCAACCATCTCCCCTTGACGTTCAATGGCATGACCATCACTGAATCCCCCACTATCAACATCCTGGGGGTTACCATTGACAAGAAACTGAACTGGGCCAGCCATACAAATACTGTGACTACAAGAGCAAGTCAGAGACTGGGGATTCTGCGGCGGGTGACTCACCTCCTGACTCCCCAAAGCCCATCCGCCATCTGCAAAGCACAAGCCAGGAGCGTGATGGAATACTCCCCACTTGCCTGGATGAGTGCAACTCCAATAACACTCAAGGAGCTCAACATCATCCAGAAGAAAGCAGTCCATTTGATTGGCACACCATCCACCACTTTCAACACTTACTCCATCCACCACCAACGCACAGTAGCAGCAGTGTGTACGATTTACAAGATACACTGCAGCAGCTCACCAAGGCTCCATAGGCAGCACGTTCCAAACCTGCGAACTCTACCACCTAGGGGGACAAGGGCAGTAGCTGCCTGGGAACGCCACCACCTGCAAGTTCCCCTCCAAGCCATGCACCATCCTGTATTGGAGATATATTGCCGTTCCTTCATTGTCATTGGATCAAAATCCTGGAACACCCCTCCTAACAGCACTGTGGGTGCACCTACACCATATGGACTGAAGCAATTCAAAAGGTGGCTCACCACCACCTTCTCAAGGGCAACAGAGATGGGCAATAAATGCTGGCCTAGCCAGCGTTGGTCTCATCCTTGAAGAAATAAAATAAAAATGATGAGTTTAAATCTATGACCCCCAGTTCCTGACCCACTTGCCAAAGGAAATAATTTCTTCATACTTGGTCTTTCAAACTCCTTGCAGTTTTGAATGCCTCTATTTGGTCTCCACTTAACCTTCTCTGCTCTAAGGAGAACAAACTCAGCTTCTTCAATCTCTCCACATAACTGAATTCCTTTATCCCTGATATCCTGGTAACATCCTTTGTATCTCTCCAAGTTCTTGAGTTTGGGTTCCACCAGGATCACTTTGTTCCAGACCTCACTACAGCCTTGGTCCAAACATAATTGAAAGAGCTGAATCTCAGAGATGAGGCGGGACAGACTGCCCTTGACTTCAAGGCAGCATTTGACCGAGTGTGGCATTAATGGGCCTCAGTAAAATAGAAGTCAGTGGGAATCAGGATTGAAAACTTTGGCTGGAGTCATCGCCTAAGAAGATGGCTGTGGCTGCTGGAGACCAATTTTCTCAGTCCCAGGACATTGCTGCTGGAGTTCTTTTGGGCAGTGCCTTGGGCCTAACCATTTTCAGCTTATGTCAGCATTAGATCAGTGGTAGCACACTTGCCTCTGAGTCAGAAGGTTGTGGGTTTGAGTCCCACTCCAGAAACTTGAGTGTAAAGAATTTAGACTGACATTGCAGTGCAGTACGGGGGGGGTGTCACAGTAGCCCAGGTGCAGCTTTTTGGATGAGATTTTAAACGAAGCCCCCATCTGCCCTCTCACCAAGGGTTCATTAACCGCACCTTCTAAATATGTGACCTCCACTTAGAAGAACAAGGGCAGCATGGATATAGGAACACCACCACCTGCAACCACATGGAGTGCAGCGGTTTAAGAAGGTGGCTGACCACCACCTTCTCAAGGAATACTAGGGAGGGACAATAAATGCCAGCCTTGCCGGTTCCCAAGAATGAATAAATACATTTTTAAAAAGTGAGCGTGTATACTGTGTTGGTCTGACCAACATGCATGACATTATGCTTATGTATTATTTGACAGACTCGACTATTCCAATGTTTCCCTGGTCAGACTCTCATCTTCTACCTGCAATGAACTTGAGCTCATGTAAAACTCTGCTGCACTTATCCAAACTCACCGCAAATCCCATTCACCCCACCCCACCGTGGCTCATTGACCTACATTGCTTCATGGTCCACCAACATTTTGATCTTAAAAATTCTCATTGTTTTTTTTATCCTTCCATGGTCTCATCCCTTCCTACCCGAAATCCAGAGAGCCAGTACTGTGCACTCTCTGAACTTGGCGGTGTGAGCACTGTGTGTTTTCTGAGCTCCGTAGACTGCCTGACAATGAGTGGATCACATTACACATTGCAGGGAACATTGAATCATGCTAGAGCTGGCGGGGTCAAATTACACGTTCCAGACAAACTATTGGGTGTGTCCTCCAAGGCGATCAATCAGAAATCTGGTCCAGCTCACTTGTGTTGCAAATAGACACAGCTTGTTAAAATATCAATTGCTGAATCACCCTCTGAGTTAATGAGTATATCTCTGCTGGGGCTAATTGAGATCTGTTGCATCATGTGGTTTGGAAACTCCTCCTGGTCACTATGCCATCAGCTTTAGAACAAAAGTACTGAGAAAAGCAGCAGAAATAAACAGAGACAAAAAGGATATTAAAAAGACAATCAGAAATCTGATGCCAAAATCGCATCTTTAAAATTGGCCTCAGTGCCAAGATTTCCCTCATGAAAGCTGGTTTAACTAATGATAGCTTCTAATAAAATGTTCCTGTTTGAGAGAAGACTCTCTTTTTAAAATCGTTTCCAATGGGGAGACTCCCCCTTTAAAATGTTCTCAATACCGATACTGCCCCTTTAAAAATAGTTCCTGATGCTAAGACTTTCCCTTTAATGGGTTCAATCTCAAATGTAATATTCAGCAATTGGCAATGAAGATGATTAGTAAATTACTCAAAAACACAGTCAATTATTAATCTAGTAATAGGCACGAGAGAAGCGTAATTAGTCATGAAGGGGGCATCGAAAGCTGAGGCATGTTCCTTGTGTGGGCTCACTGCCAAAATTTCTTTCTGTCTTCCTTTGAATGGTCTCTGGTAGGCACCGAAGAACGACCAATTCCTGCCCCTGCACTTGTGCCGCGAATAGCAAGTGTTAATAAATCATCTGTCAGCTGAGGCATTGCTGTCAGAGGCTGTCTCGACAGCCCGTGCCCCAGACTGCTGGTGTCAGCAGAGAGGAGAGGCTCTCTGGAAAGTCTGAGTGCCCCTCAGGCCGTGCACTGCATAGCAATACCACAGCTGCCTGCTGCAGCTCCAGCCCCGGCTGCCACTCAGGGATATTCTCAGGAGCTTTCGGCTGTCTCATCAGCACCCCCCGCCTCCCCCACCACCCCCACCCCCTACTGCCGCCTCAACATCGAACCACACTGCGCTGTCACTCCATGCCTGATGGATGGGCAACCCCACCCCCCTCCCAACTTTCGCAAACCGTCCTGTCATCAGCCTGCGATTAATAACGTGCAGCAAATTTTCTTCCTTACGTTTTCTCTAATTAATAATATTGGGTGGTGGTGGGGGGAAGGCTGCGGCTAAGTTTATGACCGTGAGGCAATGTCATTTTTTTCTTCACCTAATCAGAAATTTGGGATTAAGGTCCACACTATCAACTGGATTCCCATTCAAGCAGTGGTTTAGGATCACAGCATCATTACAATGCAACACTCACTTGGCTGCGAGTAATGCTCAGTTTCAACAATGCATTGCCCACATTTGTCTGTGACTCTGCATTCGTAGGCAAGTTGTCCTTCGATTACTACTTAGTGTTTCAGTATCAACGTAGTTTGTTGTGAGGGCTACCTACCACGAGCACTACGAAGAACACTGCTTAATCTGTCTTTGAGGAGTCAGTGGACACTGGAATATAGATAGTAATTATATTTATATAGTGCCTTTCATGATCTCAGGACACCTCAAAGCATGTTATAATCAATTCAGTACTTATCAAGTATAGTCACTGCTGTAATGTGTTGTAGTATGCCTTTAAAGGATTGCAGCATGACACCAATAAAAGGAAGTGTGTCATGCTATCCAGGTTTAGTTTCACCTATGCTTTCAGCAGAGCATACACACACAGCTCTGCAACTCTGATGTCCTCAGGCTTTATACCTTTGTGTAAATGTTCTCATGTGCCTAGACCCAATAAATGAACCCACAATGTGTTTGCACAATCCCTTACGAGCGTTTGGTGATTTATATCATTATAATACAAGAGATGGGCTGGGATTTTCTGGCCCCATCATGGCAGGACCCTCCACGGGAGATTTGGTGGCCAGCCAATAGTCCATTGATTTTTGGCGGGACCGGGTGATCCCAGTGGCAGGTGGAGCCAGAAAATCCTGCCCATGGTGTGCAGCAGTGGTTCCTTCTAAACAGCATACTGCTCAGTCGGGCAGCAAGTACAGGTACGACATGGTGGACAATCTTAGATTGTGCTACGTGGCATGAGAAGGACCTTGACATTTTGGTCAGACTGCAGCCGCAGTGTTGGGGAGTGGTGAAATTGCAGCATAGTATACTCAAATAAAAAGCTGGTAAGCAAACAGACCCCTTGTGGTGAGACTGCAGCCTGTCAGTTCATTGAGTGGGACAGTGTGCCGAGAGGACCAGCACCAGGTTAGTTCAGCCGGGGAAGGAGTGACCAGGGTGTGGGCCGGATCAATAGTGAACGAGAGGGAGTCAACCAAACAAGAAAAGATCCTAAAAATCGGGCCAGAGGAGGATGTGATATTAATGGACGGAGCTTTGGAAAAGTATGCGAAAGCGGCTACAGCGACACTCATCTCAGGCACAACAGGAGAAGGAAATTCAAAGGGATATTGTCAGAATGTCCACAGAATTCCCCAGTTTCAACTGGGATGCAGCTGACCTCCTGTCTGAATTCAGAATGTTTAAATGGTTTCTTGATTCAGGTATGTCTGAACCAGACAAGCAAGCCATAAAAATTTGCCTAGCAATTGAGAATGAAGGTCTGCACAGGCCGAACACATCAGGATTAACAGCAGAAGAGCTAAAGGATCCCAAAAAGATATGGACTACATTGGAAGATCAGCTCAGAAACAGATTAAACTTCCGTATTCATCGATTGGAGTTCATATAATTTTGATAACAGCCTGCAGAATCCATAGACAACTTCATCAGCAGATGCAGAGAAAAGGGTGCATACTGTGATTTTTCGGATGCAGAACTAGCAGACAAAATTGTTGAGTTGGTCCATAGAAGCGTTTCAGAGAGATCTGCTAGACAAGCCCAAAATATGTAGTATCAAAGAGTGACTCAAGAATGAACATAAATATGAAGTGAGCCTTGCAGGTCAACAAAGCTTACAGCACCTAAGCACAACCCCAGTTGTTGACGCACTTACTAAAATGCCCAAACTTAGCAAGACATGTGTAAGGTGTGGCCTTCTGCATGCACCAAGGAAATGCACAGCTTTCCTTCAATTCTGCAAGTCATGTGGCAGAAAGGGTCATTGGCAGTGGCAATGCACGAGAGCAAAGGCTGATGCAGCTACAAAGAACCATGCACTGATCCATACAGACCATACACAAGCAATTGTTATGATACAGCAGTTGATAAAGGCTGAGTTGTTTAAATCCCAAAGGGAAACTTGAACAACTGCCATAACCTATATTTTCAATTGGTATGTTTGAGATGCAGCTCTGAATTCAGGAATAAAACCACCAAGCTTCAAGAGGTTTTTTTTATGTAAAACTAAATTAAATATTTATTAAGTTAACAACAAATTAAACACATACACATATCTACAAATTACTACCATGGTAACTTTTAAACAAATCCCCAAATTTAATCACTCCTAGGTAAACCTTCACCAAGGCAACAATAACTCATAGGTTTTAAACAGACACAAGGCAAAGCACATTTGACCTTACGAATTCAAACTGAGGCTTCTTGCAGTTTGGTTCCTTTGCAGACACAGTTGTAAGTCTACAGGCTTGTTAGGTCTTAAATGCCTCTGACTTACACACACAAACTCCTTTCTGTTTATACTTAGCTTCCCCTTTGAATGTACATTTACCATTGTATTACTAGGCTTTTAATGCCACATTTTCGAACAATAACATTTTCATTACTAATTTTATGAGTAATATAAATACATTGCTTGGCGTCTCCCAGCTAGGTGCAAGATTTTACCCCCTTTATTCAACAAATGCAAATTTACACTTTACCTTTTAACTTCCTTACGTTTATCAAATTAACATCTCAGAACTACTATACATTAAAGCACCCAGACTAGTTGGCTTTAATCCAACTAAGACACGCACAGTCAAACACATAGACACAGACCCTATGACAATTCCATTTTAAAAATAGTTTCCAATAACATTATTGACATTAATACCTCTTCATGACACAATAAAATGACCATTTGGTATCCCATCAGAAACATATACATAAGGTAATTGACAAACAAGATAATGACGATGATGTGCATGACAAGACAAAGAGTGCTGAACATGTTTTTGAAGCCATCAATCTCATGGAAAACATAGATACTGTCACACCATTTGAGGTGTTCGCCAAGATTCAAATTATCTGTCCTAAGAAAGTTGGCAACTACTCATTATTGGCCAAGATTGACACAGGGGCAAGTGCCAACATACTACCCCTGAAAATTCTAGAAGACATGTATCCACAGACATGGAAGGCAATGGCGAAGTATACTTCTGCGCAACTTTCAGCGTACAAGGGTTCACTTATTCTATACACAGGATCCATAGTCCTGGAGTGCAAGTACAATCAATTCTCCTGGCTGTCGCAGATGTTCTACATCATGGAGACTAAAGGCCTGGTGATCGCAGATCTACCAGCATGCTTTGACCTCACACTAGTAACAATTCATGGAATTAGTCAGACATGACACGGCAGATCAGCCTCAGAAACTACTCCTACCACTTCAGTTCATGACCTAAAATTGCAATATCCAGAATGATTTGACAAAATTAGAAATTTCAAGGGAGTTGCAACATTACGTTTGCAGGAGAATGCAAGTCCGTCAATTGATCTGGTACATTTTGTGCAACGCAAATACCAACAGCTACAAGAAGAAATGGCAAAAGATGCTAAACTACAGAAGCTATGGAAAACTATCACTGAAGGATGTCCCGATTCAATTTAGCATGTCCACAAACACGTTAGACAATTTTGCCCTTACCGGGATGAGCTAGGCATCTCCCCGGGAATTATTTTTAAAGGCAGGTAGGTCATCATACTGGAATCTTTGTGACCTGATATTCTTCAATAACTTCATCACTTACACATGGTTATTGGTCAGACAAGAAGACTAGCAAGAGAGATGGTCTATTGGTCAGGTATGAACAATAACATTGGAGTCATTGTCAAGAATTGTGAGGCATGTCAAGAGCATATGCCAAGTCAGCAAAAAGAACCACTGATTCTATATGATGTTACTACCCATCCTTGGTCCAAAATCACATCCGACTGCTTTAATGTCCGTGGCACTGACTCAGTCATCATCGTTGACTACTTTACCAAGGACCTAATCATTCGACAATTGCGCAATCCGTAAAGCACAATTTTCGCATGCACTCTAAGCGTTATTTTCAGTTTATTTGGTGTGCCTAGAGAGATCATTACGGATAATGGTCCGCAATTTATTGGTAAGCCATTTCAGGATATGTATAAGAAGTGGAATATTGATCACACTATTTCTTCTCCTCATTACCCTAGATCTAACAGTCTAGCTGAATGAATGATTCACATGGTGAATTCCCTAATTCTCAAATGTAGACAGACCAAGCAAGATCTACATATTGCAGTGTTACATCTGAGAGCGACACCTTTAAGTGTAACTATTCCATCACCAGCAGAGCTCATGTTTGGCAGACCAGTGCATTAAATTTACCTACTCTTACTCATTCAATTCTCTCAGAAACTAGGGCGCAAATGCTAAAACTGCAAGAGAAGATGACCAACGTGCATGATAAAAATGTGGGTATAGAATTGCCAAGTTTACAGTTGGGACTACAAGTTTGCAACCAACATCCCACAGGAGATATGTGGCAACCAGTCGAGTTGAAAAGTCATTACACACAAAGGTACAACGAATGATGGGGTTCTTGGTAAAGTAGCCAACGATGATGATGAAGTCAGTGCCATGGATATGACTGAGGACAAATCAGATTAATCACAGTGCAGTTCTATTGCATCAAGGACAAGATCCCAAATGCAACCAGGAACAACATCCAAGAATAACAATCCCACAAATCACTGTGAGTAATTTAAGACACCTCTGGACATGGTTACCATTACAAGATCTGAGCGTACGCTCTAAAGACTCATCTGTTCTATGTACTTATGTAATGGGAGCTAAACATGAACATGTATTTCCCCTTCTTTGGAAGAGGAAAAAGTATCTTTAAAGAGAAAAGGGGATGTTATAAAATGCCTTTAAGGGATTGCAGCATGATATCACTGAAAGGACGTGTGTCATGAGATTCAGTTTTAGTTTCGCTTTTGCTTTCAGCAGAACACACACACAGACAGCTCAGCAGCTCTGATGCCTTCAAGCTTTCTGCCCATGTACATCTGTTCGCATGTGCCTAGAATTAATAAATGAACCCACAGTGTGTTTGCACAATCCCTTATGAGCGATTGGTGCCTTTATACCATTATAAAACACAATGTAGGAAAAGCAGCAGCCAATTTGCACACAGCAGGTCCCCTCAAACAGCAACGTAATCATGAACAAATAGTCTGTTCTAGTGATGTTGGTTGAGGGATAAATATTGGCCAAGGACTCTGGACAAATGGGTATAATGTGAGGAAATGTGAGGAGGGTATTCACTTTAGTAGGGAGAATAGAAAAACAAGATAATTATTAAATGTTGAGCAACCATCAATGTTGGCGTTCAGAGACAGTTGGGTGTCCTCATACACAAATCACAATGTTAGCAGAAACTGTTAGTCAAAAACTGAACTGGACAAGCCATATAAATACTGAGGGTGGAATCGTCCCAGATTTGCCCTAAGTGCGGTAGTGGGCGGGTGAAACTACGTTTTACCTGCTGGACATGATGGCGGGTTTTCATGCCCTATCATCCCAAATACACGGCATTAATTTTGCATTCCTGAGAAACCCAGCATTTCGATGGCAGGCAGGCTCCGATTTGCTGTCACCTCGCCGATTCACCATGCCAGGCACCACATTTAAAGTACAGCCACGCTCAATTCTTCCAGCTCAGGACTGCAGCAAAGAAGACATGGCCCCAAAAGACAGGAAAACTGCAGCCCTCGAGCGCCTGTTGAATCCTGTGGAGGCCCTCTGTGATGTCCTCTACCCCCGATCTGGCCACAGGATGGGCAGCTACATTACTACTCTGGCTTGGTAGGCAATGGCAGTGGTGATCAGTGCCAATGCTGCACAGAACCGGCTGGCCATCCAATGCAGATAGAGGATGAATGATCTCAATCATGCAGCCAAGGTATTGGAGCCATCTCATCACTCTAAACTCACACACTCAAACCCATCACACAATCACTGGCATCTCACTCACTGTCAGCTCAAGGGGCATCACCACCCATTCTCACACACATGCCCTCACATGTCCATCTGGCTTCATCTCCTCAGACCTCACCATCTTGAGGCCACTTGCACAGAGCAATATGTGTCCCCACACACACCCTGGGATACCCTCCTTCCCCAGCACAGCTCTCGTCCTGCAGCCTCTTCCCTTGCCTGAGGCCACTTCTCCCCCTTCCCCAAGCAAGACCTTGCCCTGAAGCTGTTGAAAAGCCACCCACATGTGGCTGATCTGCTAAGTACAGACCTACCCGTGAGCCCCCTAAAAGTGATGTGGTGCTGTCTGTGAGGCCTGGCGCTGATGACTGTGAGTGCTGACCGAAGCAAGGTAGGCAAACAAACCTTGAAGTCCCGAGCGAAGTGCAGCCGGCCAAGTGCACACCTTATATAGGTGGACGAGGAAGGATGATCCTGGGGGCAGTGGGGAGTTAAGTCCAGTGAAGTGGCCTTATAACGATATGATGATGTACTACAATGAGTTTCCTGATGTCCGATGGCGGGGAACACGGCCTACCATCAGTGGGCGGAGCGGACGATCACAAACTGGTTTCACAGCGTTGTGAAACCAATTTTTGGCCTTCTGGCCATGTTGTCTGCTCACGCTACTGAACACACCCGACGCCTGTGGGCATGGAAAATCACAGCCTGTGGCTACAAGAGCAGGTCAGAGGCTAGGAATCCTGTGATGAATAATTCACTTCCTGATTCTCCAAAAACTGTCCACCATCTATAAGGCACAAGTCAGGAGTGTGATGGAATACTTTCCACTTGCCTGGATGTGTACAGCTCCCACGACACTCAGGAAGCTTGACACCATCCAGGGCAAAGCAGCCCGCTTGATTGTCACCCCATCCTTAAACATTCACTCCCTCCACCACTGATGCACAGTAGCAGCAGTGTGTACCATCTACAAGATGCACAGCAGAAACTCACCATTCTTTTTAGACAGCACCTTCCAAACCCATGACCACTACCATCTAGAAGGACAAGGGCAGCAGGCACATGGTAACACCACCGCCTGTGTTCCCCTCCAAACCACTCACCATCCTGACTTGGAAATATATCTCCATTCCTTCACTGTCGCTGGGTCAAATTCCTGGAACTCCCTTGCTAACAGCACTGTGGGTGTACCTACACCACAGGGACTGCAGTGTTTCAAGAAGGCATGAGAGGTGATCTTGTTAAAATATACAAGATTCTGAAGGCTTGGCAGGGTAGATGCTGAGAGGCTGTTTCCCATGGCTGGAAAATCTAGAACTAGGGGTCTTAGTCTCAGGATAAGGGGGTTGGCCTATTAAGACTGAGCTGAAGAGAAATTTCTTCACTCAGAGGGTTTTAAACCTTTGGTATTCTCTACTCCAAGAGCTGTGGGTTCTCAGCTGTTATATTTGAATATTTTCAAGGCTGAGATCGATAGATTTTTGGACTCCGAGGGGATCAAATGATATGGGGATCAGGTGGGAAAGTGAAGCTGAGGTAGTAGATGCTCTTATTGAATGGTGGAGTCAGCTTGAGGGCTCTTATGGCTATTTCTTATGTCCTTATGTTCTTATGCACCCATATCCTCTGTGATATGGAAAATCACAGCCTGTGGCTATGATTGGTGGAGTTGCGACTGACAACAATGGATAAAATAATTCCTTGAAAAAAATGGTTAAATTGTTTTTTTTTAAAATTTCTTGTGCTCTAATCATTTTCTAGATTTGCCCACCAAGTTAACCAGCCTCCTGATACGTACACTGTCGGTAGTTCCAAAGCTTGAATGATGCCTCTTCTTTAGTTTTCTAATGAAAACAAATTAATTCTATTGGTTCATGTCGTGATTGAGCCATTGTAATCAGCCTTTGCTGACACCCTCTGCAGCACGTCGATCAATTAATGAAAGGCAGGGTGTTCCAAATGTGTTATCATTAATGATCTGCGCAGTTCGAGTAACTTGCTTTGAATTTAAAGAGGCAGATTTTGTCACTTAGCAGTCTTGCTGCAGTGATGTGCTGAACGGGATACACTTTGGGTAGAGGGCGGGGTGGGCAGTTGTTCTTGGTTTGTGGCTGGTGACACCACCCGCCAGATAACCAGGATCACTGATTCATCCCATTTAACCCAAGTCAAATGCCCCCAAAATACTCTCTGTACATGAACACTTTTACACTGACTGAACATTAAAGAAGGAACTTGCATTTATATTGCACCTTTCGCAATTGGAGGAGCGCTTTACAGTCAAGTGACTTTTTTTTTGGAAGTGTAGCCACTGCAGTAATGTAGGAAACACAGCAATGTGATAGGGACCAGATAATCTGGTGTTGGTTGAGGGAGAAATGTTGGTCGAGATCTAGGGGAGAACTTCTTCGAATGGCGTCATGGGATGTTTTCCATCCACCTGAGAGAGCAGACGGTGCCCTGGTTTAACAACTCGTCCGAAAGATAGCACCTTCAACATTACAGCACCCCCTCAGCACCGCACTGGGAGTGTCAGCCTAGATGTCACCCTTGAGTCTCTGGAGCGGGACTTGAACACATAACCTTTGACTCAGGGGTGAGATGGACGGACTTCTGGTCTCTCGCGGAATGAAAGGGCATGGGGAGCGGGTGGGAAAGTGGAGTTGAGACAGACTATCAGCCACGAGCATACTGAACGGTGGAGCAGGCTCAAGAGGGCCATATGGTCCGCTCCTGCTCCTGTTCTTATGTTTTTTTAATGTTCTTATGAGTGCTACCCACTGAGATCTTATTAACATGGTCACATGCAAACATTTGCCTGAGTCCAGCAAAGTGGGCATCTGTTTGTAGCTGTCCATGGGGGAGGGGAATGCAGCACCCTACCTCTCTTGAACACTTCCTGCTTAAAATGTTTCCTCCAGTTACAGCTGCAAATCTGATGGCTGCACTTATACTTGTATGGGAAAAAAAGATAGTTTTGGTTTGCTTGTCAACTTCTATAAATGGCAGGCCCCACATTGAAGTTTCATTAGAGTTGTCAGGGGCAACATTAATGGAGAGCAGCATCTGCGCATCACTGGCTTGAGGCAATCAGAAGGCATCGGAACATCTGTAGCATGAACTCTGGGAGATTTCAACCCCTGAACCGCACCTTTTAAAATTTTTTTCCTTGTATGTGGGCATCACCGGCTAGGTCAGCGTTTGTTGCTCACCCCTAATTACCCTCAAGAAGGTGGTGGTGAGTTGCCTTCTTGAACTGCTGCAGTCCATGCGGCCTAGGTGCACCCACAGTGCTGTTAGGAAGGGAGTTCCAGGATTTTAACCCAGCAACAGTGAAGGAATGGTGATATATTTCCAAGTCAGGATGGTGAGTGGCTTGAAGGGGAACTTACAGGTGGTGGTGTTTCCATGTGTCTGCTGCCCAGGTCGTTGATGAAGCAGCTGTAGATGGTTGGGTCGAGGACACTACCGTGAGGAACTCCTGCAGTGATGTCCTGGAACTGAGATGATTGACCCCCAACAACCACAACCACCTTCCTTTGTGCTAGGTATGACTCCAACCAGTTGAGAGTTTCCCCCTGATTCCCATTGCCTCCAGTTTTGCCAGGTCTCCTTGATGCCATACTCAATCAAATGTTGCCTTGATGTCAAAGGCAGTCACTCTCACCTCACTTCTGGAGTTCAGCTCTTTTGTCCATGTTTGAACCAAGGCTGTAATGAGGTCAGAAGCTGAGTGACTCTGGCAGAACCCAAACTGAGCGTCAATGAGCAGGTTATTGCTAAGCAAGTGCCGCTTGATAGTACTGTTGATGACCCCTTCCATAACGTTACTGATAATCGAGAGTAGGCTGATGGGGCAGTAATTGGTTGGGTTGGATTTGTCCTGCTTTTTGTATACAATTTTCCACATTGCAGGGTGGATGCCAGTGTTGTACTGGAACAGCTTGGCTAGGGACGCGGCAAGTTCTGGAGCACAAGTCTTGAGTACTATTGCCAGAATATTGTCAGAGCTCATAGCCTTTGCAGTATCCAGTGCCGTCAGCCATTTCTTGCTATCACATGAGCTGAATTGAATTGGCCAAAGACCGGCACTTGCGATGCTGGGGACCTTTGTTGGAAGCCGAGATGGATCATCTACTTGGCACTTCTGGCTGAAGGTTGTTGCAAATCTTTCAGCCTTATCTTTTGCACTGACATGCTGGGCTACCCATCATTGAGGATGGGGATATTTTTGGAGCCTTCTCCTCCTGTGAGTTGTTTAATTGTCCACCACCATTCACGACTGGATGTGGCAGGACTACAGAGCTTAGATCTGATCTGTTGATTGTGGAATAGGTTAGCTGTCTATCACTTGCTGCTTATGCTGTTTGACACTCAAGTAGTCCTGTGTTGTAGCCTCACCAGGTTGACACCTCATTTTTAGGTATGCCTGGTGCTGCTCCTGGCATGCCCTCCTGCACTCTTCATTGAACTATTGATTCAAGAGGTGAGAGTGTTACCCCGCTGAGCCATGGCTGCCATCTTCTAATGACTTTACTTATGATCATATCGCTCCACCTAACATCTGTTTTTACATTCTGTCTGCGTTGGGCACCTAAATCTTTGTTTGCCATTAGCTTGTGAAACTATGGGAACAGCTGAAAGATGATCCGTTTAACTTCATCGATTATGGACGCAGATTTGCAAATCACAGGGCAGGCTAAGAGCAGCTCTTTGACGAACATCGAGGGACTCATCTACAGAAATGAAATGAAAGGCATCTCTGCTGCCCCTCCCCCTCCAACCAGGAAGCATTAGTGCTGTTAACAATCATTAGAACTGGCCTGATGTGTACTGCTAGTCCCTAGGTGATTACAGTAATTATGACACTGTTTTTGCTCCTACATGCACAGATACAGAAAGCTAACACACTTCCATTAACTCCCACCAATATATGTCAATAAACCATTAATGGAGGGTGCGGCGGGTGGGGGGGATGGGGTGCTGGGGGACGGGAGCAGGGGGAAGAAATTTCCAATGCTAAGGGGAAAACTTTGACACCACGTTATTGTTCTGACTAATAGCTTGCAGTTTGGTATTACTAACCCACTGTTACACCTGAAATAAACCATTTGTAATCAGACAGCATTATACTTCTAGTAACATACGATAATGTGTCAAATAACACATTGCTCTATCTCTGTCATGTTTTGGGACCTCTGATTATTTTCAACTTCACCAAAGGATTTTGAGGTTATGTTGTGTTTAATGAATCCATATCAACATTTAAACAAAGGGCAGCTCCCCAGAGCCTTTCCAGTCATGAGATGGTGCACCATTAACCCCAAAACTGCCGCCCTCCAATGTAGATATGCATATCTTAGGAAGGATGTACTTATGTCTCCGAGGTGGTACAGCAAAGATTCACTAGGTTAGTCCATGGAATGAGAGGGTTGTCCTATAAGAAGCTGAGTAAATCGGGTCTATATTCTCTGGAGTTTAGAAGAATGAGAACTGATCTCATGGAAACATGCAAGATCCTGAAAGGGATTGACAGGGTAGATGCTGAGAGATTTGTTTCCCCGGCTGGGAATCTAGAACATAGGGGCACAGCCTCAGGACGATCATTTCAGACTGAGCTGAGGAGAAACGTCTTTACTCAGAGGGTTGTGAAGCTTTGAAGTTGTTTACTTCAGAGGTTGTGAATGCTCCATCATTGAGTATATTAAAGGCTAGGTTAGACCCAGCCTTTTTGATTGTCTAGAGAATCAAAAGATATGGGCGGCCAGCGGGGAAGTGGAGTTGACCACATTGAATGATTGAACAGGCTCGAGGGGCCAAATGGCCTAATCCTGCTCCTAATTCTTATGTTCTTACCTTCACAGATAGGTAAAAAGATAAACACAGGCGTATCTCTAATAACGAGAGAGGTACACAAGAAAGTGTACTCTATGGTGTCATGACAGTGGATCACAGACCCAAATTATGTATGGCATATTGAACTTTTTAAAGGAAGATATGTGTTTTATAAAAAAGACATACAAGCAAAAGCTGGCAGAGGATGTAAAGCAACCACTTTCTGGAAAATTCCTATGTGGATTATACTTGAGCTACTAGTCCAGAGACCCTGGAATGTCACACCTAAAAAGGTGTCAAAGCCTACTTCAGACAGAGACACTTGAAAGAAGAGATACAATACAAAAGACTGAACTTTAATCTCCTGTGGTTGCGGAGACAATGGAGACTGATTACCACATCTCAGCAGAAACTACCTCCTGTTGAGTTATATCTCAGAATGTGGAAATGGTCTGAGTTGAAAGAAAGCAGATTCAGGGTGAAAGACATGTTTGTTTTACCCTTCCAGGAATATACAAGAAAATAGGTTAAAAATCCATCTGCTGACCTGTGTGTTCTAGTTCTGGCGTGCTAGTGTGCGCTGTGAAGGCCACAGCAGAAGAACATTAATAGATATCCCTGTAGTTTGCAGGTAAAAGTCTATCTCTCTTTCTCTCTGGCTGGAGGTAAGTTAGCAAAGCTATAGTTAAAAAGGAAACAGGGCAAATCCTTCTAACCTGCGGAACCAAGTGTCTCCAAACCAACTGCTCAGTTGCGAAAGTCAGCTTTGCCAGAATCGCCCAACTTTACGGCTGCATCGTTTTGCCATCTACTCCTCACAGACAAGCCAAAGACTGATTTGTATATCTTTTTTTAACTTTTACTTTTGGACTCAACTTCTCATTTCTGATGTGTGTGCACGTGTGTTGCGTTTTTATTACTTTTTTCCTGGGTTTATAGTAACTAATTAACTTATACTTTCTTTGACTCAAGAAAGCCTAACTAATTGGCTCTTTCTAAAACATAAATACATTTGGACTGGGAAAAGGTATCCATGAGGGAAGGGATCCCTTTTAAATTAAACCCAGCTGTGACCAAACGAGGAGGCTGAATAAAGGAGGGAGCCAGCTCATTCCCCCTCACCCAGGAGAAAAATAAAATTGGGGTCCTGTTCAGAAAGTTAACAATTTGGGGTATCTCGTCTGGGATCATAACAAATTGGGGGACCTCACCCGGGGATCAGTCGTCACAATGGCTAAATGTTTCTTGAGCCTGCAGTATCATGTTGGAATTTCTACTCAGGATTTGCAATAGGCCCATCCTGCCTATCCCACAAGTTCAGCCTGCCTGATTATTGCCAACGTTATCTGCACTACAATGAAAGATCTTTCCAAAATGGCTCTCTGCTTCCTGCATCCTAACTAGCCCATTCTCCCTTTACCGCTGTGCATGCTGATTTACGTTGGCTCCCAGTTTGGCCAAGTCTTAATTTTAAAATTCTCATCCCAATTTTCAAACCCCCTCCATGACTTTACCCCTTGCTATCTCTGCAACCTCTTCCAGCTCCACAACTTTCTGAGAAATTTGCGCTCCTCCAGCTTTGGTCTCTTGTGCATTCGCCAACTTCCTTCGTCACAACACTGGTGTCCATGCCTTCAATCGCCTAGGTCTTAAATTCTTGAATTTCCTCCCCAAACCCCTTTGCCTCTCTGCCTTTTTCTCTTCCTTTAAGACGCTGCTTAAATGCCGCAGGAGTGAGAAAAGAACAAACTATAGGCCAGTTAGCCTGACATCAAGGGTAGAGAAAAAGCTAGAATCCATCATTGGGGATCTGGTAACAGGACACGTAGAAAGTTATCGTGTGATTAGGCAAGACCAACAACAGTTTTATGAAAGGGAAATTGTGTTTGAAAAATCCATTAGAGTTTTTGAGGTTGTAGTGAGCAGGGCAGATAAGGAGGAACCAGCGGATGTCGTGCATTTGGATTTTCATAAAACATTTGCTAATATACCACTCATGGGGTTGTTACATATGGAGTATTTTTGGCATGGGTTGAGGAGTGGTTAACAAACAGAGAACGGAGAGTAGGAATAATCAGGTAATTTTTGCACTGACAGGCTGTAACTAGTGAGATGCTAAAAGGGTCAGTGCTTGGACCTCAGCCACTTAAAATGCATAAAAGTGATTTAGATGAGAGAAGGAGAAAGAGAGATGAATATGTCGTAATATGCCATTAAGGTGCAGCAACATGACATCACTAGAAAGGAAGTGCGTCATGCGATCCAATCTTAGTTTCACATTTGCCTGTGAAAAGGTCAAAGCACAACTCTGATGTCTCAAGCTTTCCACCTTTGTATAAATGTTTCCATGTGCCTAGTCTAAATAAATGAACACACAATGTGTTTCTCCCTAGTCCCTTATGAGTGATTGGTGTGTTTATATCATTATAACAACATGACGAGAGAGAGAGAGAGAGGGAGATATAGCTGGACAGACAGACAGACAGATAGATAGATAGTCATGAAGAGATATTAATGTATATAATGTTATTTTTTTAAAAATAGAAGTTGGCCTGTGTGTGTGTTAATTGGATTAAAGCCAGCTACTCTGGGTGCTTTGATGTATAGTAGTTTTGAGATGTAAACAATAAGCTAGAGGGTGCATTTGCATTTTGTTGAATAGAGCATTCAAGAGTGGGAGTGAAATCTTGCACCTAGCTAGGAGACACCACGCAATGTTTATATTACTAATAAAATTGGTACTATGAAAGGGGTTCAAAGGGCCTGGTGACACAATGAGAATTTACACTCAAAGGGGAAGGCTGGGTATAACAGAAAGGAGTTTGCGTGTGCAGGGCGGAGGTATGTAATATGTGTATAAAAGCAAAATACTGCGGAAATTGGAAATCTAAAACAAAAACAGAAAATGCTGGAAAAACTCAGCAGGTCTAGCAGCATCTGTGGAGAGAGAAACAGAGTTGACGTTTCAAGTCCGTATGACCTTCTTCATGTAAGATCAGAGCAGCTGTAAGCCTACAACTGTCTGCAAAGGAACCAAATTGAAAGGAACCTCATTTTGAATTTGTAAGGTGAAAAATGCTTTGCCTGATGTCTGTGTAAGTCTCTCGGTTATTGTTGCCTTAGTGGAGGTTAATTTGGGAATTTGTTAAAAAGTTATGATAGTAGTAATTTGTAGCCATGTGTATGTGTTTAATTTGTTGTAAATTAATATATGCTTAATTTAGTTTGATATAAAAACCTCTGGAGGCTTGGCTGGTTCACTTCTGAATTCAGAGTTGCATCTCAAACATACCAAATGAAGATAGGTTATGACAGTTGTTTAAAGTTTCCCTCTGGGATATTAAATAACTCAGCCTTTAACAACTGCTGTGTCATAACAATTGGGTGCTCTTGGCAGGATAATATTTATAGGGGAGAATTTTCCCCATGTCGGGCAGGCTGTGCAGGAGTGGGCGCAGACCTGATCGCCACCCGCGATCGGGTCCGCGCTGCTATTTTACACGGGCGGGTCAATTAAGGCCCACCCAGCATAGTTCACGTCTCCTGTGGATAGCGGGATTGGGCAGGCGGTAGCAGGCGTACACAGACCACGGGGTCCAATGGTGACCCGGCGGTCTGTTTAAGTGAAGGCCTGGCAGCCTTTGCAAGGTTGCTCACAATGGCTAGCAGAAGAGCACATCAGAGGGGCAATGTGCCTGATGCAAGTCCAGAGGGTAGGCCAGCAGAGTGGTGTGCCCCTCCTTTTTCCCACGAGTGCCTAGCTGCCCTCCTGGAGGAGGTGGCAGCGCAGCAGGAGGTCCTTCTCCCAAGGGACGGGAGGCGGAGGCCCCCCCACCTGAACAAACGTGCGTGGGAGGAAGTGGCTGAGAGTGTTAACTCCCACGATGCGGTGCGGCGCGCATGGCTCCATTGCCGCAAAAGATTCAATGATCTCCTGTGCTCGGGAAGGGTGAGTACCATGTTGCCCCAAGTCACTTAATGCAGCTATCACCCTTCCCCCCCCGGCCCTTCCCACCCACCCCCCACCCCTGACAAATCTGAGTACAGTAATGGCATTGAATCCCTCACGGCATGTTTCCCTCGCTGGGTGGGCCAGCAGATATTGCCCATGCCCAGTTCACCCTGAGAGCATTGAGCTAGGACGTGTTCTGCATCCGCAGCATGTGTGGCACTGACACCCAGAGTATAGAATGGGGGTGAAACTCAAGGGTCTGCACCTAGGCAGAGTGCTGGAACTGGGAAGCACATCGAGGTCAGGGTGCTAACATGCTGGGAGGGGAGCTTTCAGTTGGCGGGGCACCAATCCATCTGCTGGTCTTTGCACTCCTCGTGCTTGTGCCTCCTTGCTTAGCAAAGTGACAACTTGTGGTGCCACATGTGAAGTAGGCAGCATCTGGGCAAGGGGGGCAGGGGGGAGGGAGGTGGGGGTCAGCCCTGCCTTGTTTGGGTGAGTGTGCAGCAGCTGCGGGGTGATGAAGAACCAGAGTCCTGCAATGTCCCACCCTGGCTGGGGTGACAGGGATGTGATGGGAATTTAGGTGCAGGCTGGACTAATCAATGCTCTTCTCTCCTTTCCAGGAGAAGACTGCGCACAATGCCTCTGAACGAATGCGGACTGGCGGGGGGCAGGCCCAGTTGGCCATCCTAACGGCTTACAAGCGGTAGGCCATGGATCTTGAGAGGCGCCATGCCCTCAGGTCCACCGGTGGCGGTGAGGCTGGAGTGTTAAGGGGAGGTATGTTTGGCGAGCACTCAGGTCACCATGTGTGTCCCAGCAGCCATGGCACTGCTGAATGCTCGGTGATTGAAGTTAGCAACATGGGTTGACCATTGATTATGGAAGGATGAGCGCATAATGATCCAGGGGAGCTTTGACATTGCCTGCACTGTAACTAACCAAATGTCCTTTTTCTTCCTTTCAGCATCACTGGAGCAGGGCTGGGAGGAGGAGGCAAAAGGCCCACCTCTCACCCCATAGGCCCCACAGGAAATCCACTCACCAGTGTCACACCATCTCAGCCAGGCAGGCACCAGCGTAGATACTAGCACCTCGGTGGGAATTAGATATTTGGCTGGTGTCCTGGGGCACAGTGGTGAGGGCACTTCAGACTAGCTTGAGGTGCAGGCAGAGACAGAGATTGCCCAGGGCACCAGCAGTCGAAGGACTGGTGGGGACCAGGTACATGCTTGGTCGGTGACTGATAACATGCCTCTGGAGTCCGTGAGGCAGCGAACACTGGAAGTGCAGTGGAGTATGCGGGAGGATCTGGCGGAGATACATGAGGCTGTGCGTGGCATGGTGCCCGTGCTTGAGGAGTCCATGCGGAGCATCACCGATGCAATGAGCCTCATGGCTGAGCGCCATGCTTCCTCTATGGAGAGAGTGGTGATTCTCATGGAGAGGCTCCTCCTAGAGACCAATCATGACCTTCTGGGGTTGCACTCAGACCTGCAAGCCCTCACAGCGGCATTGACCTCAGCTGGTCAGTGCCAGTGTGGGAGATGATTCGGGCACCAAGTATCCCAGCTCAGTGCCCATCCATCTACGGTGAGCAGGGAGGTCCGAAGCGACCTCATGTCGGCGCAGCAGCTGCCTATCATCTCTGTGGGGTCCTGTCAGGACACTCCGGATGAGGGCGGTATCTCCTCCGTCCGTCTGCCAGTGACCGTGGCATCCGATGAGGTTGCGTCGACTGGGGAGGAGTCAGCTGTGGCACTGGCCGCTCCCTCCCAGACGGGGCCATCAAATGTTCCACAGGCCAGAGGACATCCGTCAAGGTCATCGAGGCCAACAGGACAGCACAGTTAGCAGGCTGTCTCAGATACCAGTGCCAGCGAGGGGGCAGCACCTAGACTTAGCACCCGTAAGCATAAATTTAAGGCACCTTAGGCACACCATGGGTTTCTCATTGGTGCTTTTATGTTGGCCTATAGTAGTTTCTGGAAGGCTTGGTGTGATGTCCAACACCTTTCTTCTTTTGCTTTATGAAGTTACATTTGTTCCCTCAATAAATTTTGACATGTTGCCATGCCTCAGGGTGATTCCTTACTTCTGCAAGGGGATGGGAAGCAATGATGTTATGAGTGAGTTGTTTGATATTCAGCTTTATTGACAAGAGCCTTAGTTAATGTTAGTATCCAGGCTAATATAGCACTCAGGTATCGAGTGTGGAGCTTGCAGTCGTGGCGTGTGTTGAAGGTCCATCTGTGGTGGGCTAGCTGAAGGTTCGTTTGATTAAATCCTTTTGGGTGTCCCTGCCTCCATGGAGTATGCCCGGGTCAGCTCCTACCCCCTCAGCGTTCTCCTGTGCATATTCATCATTGGACTCACTGCTGGACTCATCATGTGCATCCGGACCAACTGCATCTACGTCTTCCTCGTCCACTGCGCCGCCCCTTTCCAGCGCCAGACTTTGGAGAGTGCAGCATGCAACCACTACCAGCGACACACAATCTGTGGGGTACTGGAGTGCGCCCCTTTAGCGGTCCAGGCATCGGAAGTGCATCTTGAGAAGGCCGATGGCTCTCTCCACCACAGCTTTACCAAGGTCATGATTGATTGTGTAGGATCCCTACTGAAGACTAAAAGTGGAAATCAGTATTTACTGACAATAATAGATGTGTTTATCAGGTTTCCTGAAGCAATACCTTTAAGAAATATTACAACTAAGAGGATTGTGGAGGAGTTAATTAAATTTTTAAAAAGATATGGTTTACCTAAGGAAATAGAATCAGATCAGGGGTCAAATTTCTAGTCACAGCTCTTTAAGGAAGTAATGAACAGTTTGGGGATAAAACAGTTTAAGTCAACAGCTTATGACCTGGGGTCACAAGGAGCTTTGGAAAGATGGCATCAAACTTTAAAAACTATGATGAGAGCATACTTTCAGGATTATCCACAGGATTGGGAAACAGGAATTCCATTTTTGTTATTTGCTATAAGAGACGCTCTTAATGCGTCAACTGGTTTTAGCCCTTTTGAACTAGTTGATGGTCACGAGGTAAGGGGACCACTGAAATTGATTCATGAGAGTCATGTGGACTATATCAGCTTAAAGCCATGCCATTTGGTATGAGGAATGCACCTGTGACATTTCAAAGACTGACAAACAAAGTAATTGTGGGTCTAAGCAAGTGTGCTGCTTAAATTGATGATCTAATAGTTTTCAGTCAGACATGGGAGGAGCATTTACAGCATCGGAAGAATTATTTACTTGACAACAAGAAGCTAGAAGAAGGTGATGAACTTGGCTAAAAGTGAATATGCAAAAGCGCAAATTATGTATCTAGGCCATACCACTGGACATGGTAAGGTGGCTCCGAGAGATGCGAAAGTCAAGGCTATCATGGATTTCCCAGTGCCTACAACAAAAGGAGAAGTTTTGAGATTTCTGGGCATGAGTGGGTTTTACTGGAAATTTGTACCAAACTTTTGCTGTGTGGTTGCCCCACTGACTGAACTATTAAAAAAGAACAAGAAGTTTCAATGGACACCGGAGTGTCAGAAGTCATTTGATAGTTTGAAAACTGTATTAACTACAGCACCAGTTTTGGCAGTACCCAATTGTGCCAAGCAATTCGAGTTGGCTGTTGATTCAGACAATATATATGCGTTGGGGCTGTACTGTTACAAAAAGATGACACTGGAATTGAAAAACTGATAGGGTATTTTTCGCGGAAGCTGAATGTACAACAGAGAAGATATTCAATGATCGAAAAAGAGACTTTGGGTTTGGTATTAGCATTGCAGCATTTTGAAATTTATGTTGCAAACAATTCATTAGAAACAATTGTTTATGCAGACCGTAATCCTTGAGACAAAAGTGCAAGGTTTTTTAGGTGGAGTTTATTATTACATCCATTTAATCTACGGATTATACATGTTGCTGATAGAGAGAATCTATTTGCAGATGCATAATCAAGAGTTTTATGCTTAAAGGAAAATTAGACATTTTTTAAAAACCTGAACACTGAACTGGAGTGATTTCTGTTGATACCAAGGATTTGTGTATATATATTGTTATGTTAATACATGCAACTGGTAATGTAATAGGGTAATAAGTATAAGAGATAGTGTGAGATGGATTATTAAAAAACGAAGCTGTCTTTTAGAACTATGACAGTTGATTTTTCGATCGGATATGAAGCGATATTAATGTATATAATGTTATTGGAATTATTTTTTAATAGAGGTTAAAATAGAGGTTTAGTCTGTGTGTGTGTTAATTGGATTAAAGCCAGCTAGCCTTTGGGTGCTGGGTGCTTTGATGTATAGTAGTTTTGAGATGTATCCAGTAAGGTAGAGGGTACATTCGCATTTTGTTGAATAGAGCATTCAAAGAGTGGGAATGAAACCTTGCACCTAGCTAGGAGACACCAGGCAATGTTTATATTACTAATAAAATTGGTACTATGAAAGAGGTTCAAAGGGCCTGGTGATACAATGAGAATTTACATTCAAAGAGGAAGGCTGGGTATAACAGAAAGGAGTTTGTGTGTGCACGTCAGAGGCATGTAATATCTAGCAGCTGTAAGCCTACAACTGTCTGCAAAGGAACCAAATTGAACCTTATTTTGAATTTGTAAGGTGAAAATGCTTTGCCTCGTGTCTGTTTACGTCAATTGGTTATTGTTGCCTTAGTGGAGGTTAATTTGGGAATTTGTTAAAAAGTTATGATAGTAGTAATTTGTAGCCATGTGTATGTAGTTAATTTGTTGTAAATTAATACATGTTTAATTTAGTTTGCTATAAAAACCTCTGGAGGCTTGATGGGTTCATTTCTGAATTCAGAGTTGCATCTCAAACATACCAATTGAAAATAGGTTATGACAGTTGTTTAAAGTTTCCCTCTTGGCTTTTAAATAACTCAGCCTTTAACAACTGCTGTGTCATAACAACAGATAGAGGATCTTTCATGATCTCAGAAAATTCTAAAATGCTTTACATCCAATGAAGTATTTTTGAAGTGCAGTCACTGTTGTTTTGCAGGAAACACAGCCCCAATTTGCGCCCAGCAAACTTCCAGAAATAGCAATGTAATAATGAGCAGGTAATCTTTTTGTTAGGCTGTATCTATTTGCAACACAAGTGAGCTAGATAAGACTTCTGATTGATCACTTTGGAGGACAAGGCACACCCAATAGTTTGTCTAGAATGTATAATTTGACCGCGTCAACTCTAGCGTGATTCAATGTTCCCTGCAGCGTGCAATGTGATCCAGTCATTGTCAGGCAGGTTAGAGTTCAGACAAGGCCCAGTACTAACACTACTGCTTTCAGAGTACAGAGTGCTCACACGACCGAGCTCAGGCTCACGCTACCGATTTCAGAGAACACACTGCGTTCACACTGCCAGTTCAGACAGGAAGGGATGAGACTGCGGAGAGTCATCAATATAACAATGAGAATTTTTAAGATCAAGGTGTTTTTTTTTAAAGTTTCTATAATTTATTGATTTACTATGAGACCCAATATATAGAGATAATCAATACAGTAGAAGCCATGAGCTAGAAGCAAATTTGCAATCCAGCCCATCTGTACTCAATTTCTTGCAAACGCTTGGTCCATTCCTCTAGTCTTCCCTCCAATTTTGAGGGGTGATCTTGCCAATGGGAGACACGTTCCATGTGAGCCCAGTCTGCGTCACAACCTAACCCCAGACTGCAACACAGGATGCTAATCCTCTTACAAGGACAGCATTTCCATACTTGTCATGAAAGTCAGGACCAGATTTGTGGTGGGCTTGTCTTGTTACAATTTGACGAATGCTCCAACCGGACAGGGAAAGCAGACTCTTGGTCAAAGGCACCATCTCCACCTCACGCCTGTTTACCCTTAAGATCAAGGTGTTGGTGGACCATGAAGCAAAGTAGGTCAATGAGCCTGGGGGGTGAATGGGATTTGCGATAAGTGCAGCAGAGTTTTACATGAGCTCAAGTTCATTGCGGGTAGAAGATGAGAGTCTGACCAGGGAAACATTGGAATAGTCAAGTGGAATAGGCAAGAAATACCTAAAGTAATGTCATGCATGTTGGTCAGACCAACACAGTATACACGCTCACTTTTTAAAATGCATTTGATCATTCCTGTGATGCAGGCAAAGCTGGCATTTATTGTCCCTCCCTATTTTCCCTTAAGAAAGTGATGGTCAGCCACTGCCTTGAACCACTGTAGTCCATGTAGTGCTGTTAGGTAGGCAGTTCCAGGACTTTGACCCAGTGACAGTGAAGGAATGGCTGTATAAGCCAAATTCAGGTTTGTGTGATTTGGAGCTAGGATTGCTGATGATGGTATTCCCATGTGTTTGCTGCCCTTGTTCTTCTTGGTTGGAGAGGTCACGGGTTTGGAAGATACTGCCGAAGAAACCTTGGTTGTTTGCTACAGAGAATCTTATAAATGGTACACACTTCTGCCACTGTGTACTGGTGATGAATGGAATGAATGTTTAAGGTGGTGGATGGGATGCCAATCAAGTGGGCTGCATTTTCCTGGATGGTATCAAGTTTTTTGAATGTTGTTAGAATTGCACTTATCCAGGCAAGTGCAGAGTATTCCATCACACTCCTGACTTGTACCTTATAGATAATGAACAGGTTTGGGGAGTCAGAAGGTCAGTTACTCTCCACTGAATTCCCAGCCTCTGACCTGCTCTTGTAGCCACAGCATTTATGTGGCTGACCCAATTAAATTGTTGGTTAATGGAGACAACCAGAATGTTGATGGTGAAAGAGTTAATGGTTGTAATACCATTGAATGCCAAGGGAAGTTGGTTATCCTCTCTCTTGTTAGAGATGGTCATAACTTGTCACTAGTGTGCTACAAGTTACTTATTACTTATCAGCCCAAGGCTGGATTTTCACTGGCTCTTGCTGCATGAAAGTAAAGACTGCTTCAGTATCAGAAAAATTGTGATTGGTGCTGAACATTGTGCAATCATCAGCGAACATCCCCATTTCTGACCTTATGATGGAAGGAAGGTCATTGATGAAGCAGCTGAAGTTGTTTGGGCCGAGGACACTACCCTGAGGAAATCCTGCAGTGTTGACCTGGAACTGAGATGTTTGCCCTCCAATAACCACAACCATCTTCCTTTGTTTATGTATGACTCCAGCAGAATTTTCCATCCTGATTCCCATTGATTTAGTTTTACTTGGGCTCCTTGGTACCTCACGTGGTCAAAATGTTACTGTAATGTTAAGACCAGTCATTCTCACCTCATCAGTGGAATTCAGTTCCTTTGTCCATGTTTGGACCAAGTCTGTAATGAGGTTTGGAGCTGAGTGGTCCTGGAGGAACCCAAACTGAATATTGATGAGCAGGTTTTTGGTGAGTAGGTGGCAAATTGTTGATGACACCTTCCATTGCTTTGCGGATGATTGAGAGTAGACTGATGGGATGGCAATTGGCCTGATTAGATTTGTTCTGCTTTTTGTTTACTTGGGCAATTTTCCATTCTGTGGTAGATGCCCGTTTTGTAGCTGTACTGAAACAGCTTGGCTAGAGGTGAGGTTAATTCTGAAGAAGAGGCCTTCGGTACTACAGGCAGGATGTCGTCAGGGCCCATAGCCTTTTCTGTATCTAGTATGCTTAGCCCATTTCTTGATATCACATGGGGTGTATTGAATTGGCTGGAGACTGGCAGTTGTGACATTGGCTCCTGTGTTATAGCTTCACCAGGTTGATGCCTCATTTTTATGTCCTACATTCCTGATTGAACCAGGGTTGATCCCCCAGTTTGATGGTAATGGTAGACTGCAGGCTAAGCTAGACCATGAGGTTACAGATTGTGGTTGAATACAGTTCCGCTGCTGCTGATGGCTCACTTTGCCTCATTGATGTCCGGTTTTGCGTTGCTAGATCTGTTCTGAATCTATCCCATTTAATACAGTGATAGTGCCACACAATACAATGGAGGATGCAATCAGTGTGATTGTAGAAGTTGCTGGTTTGATCATATAGGCCAGGATTTTTCATTGGTCGGGCAGGCTCGGCGGGAGCGGGCAGGGGCAGTCGGGAACGCAACCGCTGCCCGTGCTTGGCTCCGCACCCCCATTTTATGCGGGCGGGCAATTTAAAGCCTGCCCAGTGTAACATGTGAGCGGTAGCACTACCTGTGCAGGCGGGGGGAGGATGGAGAGTTGGGTCCAGCACGCGAAAGAACGCTTCAATCTCTCTGAGGCACGGAACTGCCTCAGGGAGATTGAAGTGTTTTTAAAAAAAAAATAAAAACAATAAAAATTTCATGAAACCTGACCCTTCATGTGTCACATGAGATGGGGCATGTTTTTATTTTACAGAAAAAGTTTTTATATAATCATTATTAGCTTTAGGAAACCTCATCCCGCTAGTGTACCGAGCAGTCCCTGTCGATGTACCGAGCAGTCCCTGTCGATGTACCGAGCAGTCCCTGTCGATGTACCGAGCAGTCCCAGTCGATGTACCGAGCAGTCCCAGTCGATGTACCGAGCAGTCCCAGTCGATGTACCGAGCAGTCCCAGTCGATGTACCGAGTGGTCCCTGTCGATGTACCGAGCGGTCCCTGTCGATGTACCGAGCGGACCCTGTCGATGTACCGAGCGGTCCCTGTCGATGTACCGAGCGGTCCCAGTCGATGTACCGAGCGGTCCCTGTCGATGTACCGAGCGGTCCTTGTCGATGTACCGAGCGGACCCTGTCGATGTACCGAGCGGACCCTGTCGATGTACCGAGCGGACCCTGTCGATGTACCGAGCGGACCCTGTCGATGTACCGAGCGGTCCCTGTCGATGTACCGAGCTGTCCCTGTCGATGTACCGAGCTGTCCCTGTCGATGTACCGAGCAGTCCCTGTCGATGTACCGAGCAGTCCCTGTCCAAGTACCGAGCAGACCCTGTCGATGTACCGAGCAGTCCCTGTCGATGTACCGAGCGGTCCCTGTCGATGTACCGAGTGGTCCCTGTCGATGTACCGAGCGGACCCTGTCGATGTACCGAGCAGTCCCTGTCGATGTACCGAGCGGTCCCTGTCGATGTACCGAGCGGTCCCTGTCGATGTACCGAGCAGTCCCTGTCGATGTACCGAGCGGTCCCTGTCGATGTACTGAGCGGTCTCTGTCGATGTACCGAGCGGTCCCTGTCGATGTACCGAGCAGTCCTCAGCAGCTCCAGGGACTAAGTACAGAAGGGGAAATGGTTAACCAGTTAGCAGGCAGTGCAGCCGGCCGGTAGTTAGAGCCACCCGCCTGGTAGTACGGCTGCAGTTAGCTGCACACCAGCCCAGCAGCTCCAGGAGCTAAGTATAGATAGGGAAATGGTTAACCATTAGGTTGGATGGGCAGTGTAACATTCAAGTTAATTACCTGTTTAATGGCCTTAATAGGCCTATCATTTATCGGCGGGTGCGCAGCTGACTGCGGCACACACCTGCCGGACAAAATATTGCGCGTCATTTTACGTTCAGGCATGTCTGGCCTGCTCCTGTATGCCAAATGGAAAATTCTTCCATAGAATCACAGAATGATACAGCTCAGATGGAGGCCATTCAGCCCCTTTTGCCTGTGCCTGCTCTTGATACAATTAAACCCACTCCCCTACTCTTCCCCATTGCCTTTTAAGTGCTTCCCCTTCAAGTATTTCTCCATTTGCTTTTCAAAGTTACTATTGCATTTGCTTTTCAGCACTTCCTAATAACTCGCTGTGTAATATATTTTCCCCTCATGCCACCTTTACTTTAAATCTGTGTCCTCTGGTTACTGATCTTTCTGCCACAGGAAACAGTTTCTCCTTATTTATTCTATCAAAATCCTTCAACATTTTGAAGACCTCTATCAAATCTCTCCTTAACCTTCTCTGCTTTAAGAAGAATAATCGCAGCTTCCCCTGTCTCTCCATGTGATTGAAGTCCCTCATCCCTGGGACCATTCCAATAAACCTTCTCTGCATCGTCGCTAAGACCTTGCCAACTTTCCTAAAGTGAGGTGCCCAGAGCTTTGCCACAATTCCACAGGAGCTGATGAGCAAATTTCAGAACTGTGAGGTTTGGCAGAACGATAGACTCAATTTTAAAAAAAAAATGTTGAGCTATTAAGAAAAGAAACAATTCCTGAGCAAAAGTAAATCAATATCATAACAATAAATCATTAAGTTAAAAAAGAGCAATTAATAAAAATGACCAGAGTGTGAGAGGGTCAGTGTGCATGTGTCTGGCTCACTCCCAGTCTCAGGGTGTTCTCACTCACTCACTCACTCTCACCCGCTGTGAGCGGGCGTGTGTGGATGTGTTGGTGTATGCTGGTGAGTGAGAAACATGAGACTGGGAGTAAGGCAGGTACGTTCTCTCACTCCCCCACACTCACACACTCACTCTCTCACTCCCACACACTCACTCTCTCACTCCCAACCACACACATACTCACTCTCTCACTCCTACTCCACAGGGACTGCAGTGATCCAAGAATTTCTCAAGGGCAATTAAGGATGGGCAATAAATGCTGGCCTAGCCAGCGATTTCCACATCCCATAAATGAATTAAAAAAAATGTACAGCCCGTCCTGTCGACTCCACTCAATCAACAGTTGAGTGTTATAATGCAGGAAACTTTCAGTAACGCAGGCAGTATCTGTGGACAGAGGAGCAGGGTTAACACTTCAGATCAATGACCTTTCACTGGACGGTGAAACACTTGTTTCTCTTTTGGTAAAGGTTGCCTGATTTGCTGAGTGTCTGCAGCATTTCATATTAGATTTCCAGCATCTGCAGTATTTTATTTTAGAATGTGCAGAGTGATGGTCAGAATCAGTGATAGCGCCGTCAGGAAACACCTATGCACTGCTGAACCGTTCACCAATGCTAAGTTTGAGTGGGCTTTGCGGGCCTCCTCAAAAATGAACGGGTGCCACTAGATCACATGCAACACTTTACTATGCTAAAGGTGCTATACAAATGCAAGTTGTTGTTAGCAGCAGAGCCATCCCTTTAACCTTGTCTGACCAAAAGCTCCCACGAGGGCTGCTAGGGGCTTAGTGGTCTGATTAATGCATTTTTGCTAATTCTCGCTTATGGGAGATTCTGTGTAAAAAGAGATACAGCTAAAAAAAAATCTTTACTTTCCTAAAATTATTCTGTGGCAAAATTGGTCTTTGTTGGAGTGCCTTGAGTTCGAATATAGACAAATCTTTATATCTAATACAATGGATTACCCTGGAAATTTCAAAGAGATGCAAGAGTATCGAATAGAAAGCTTTGGACCCTCTTTCCTCGCCACCTAAAATAATCAATTCCTCCGAAATGGCCTAAGGTATTAAATTAACTTCCATGCCAACTGGCTTGTGCGGTTTGTGACTGTAAGTGCAGCAATCTGTTGAGAACAGTGCTGAGTCACAATCAATGCAAGTAGCGAGTTAGATTCACTGAAAGGATTGCGGGTGTTCAGCTTGGGGTGGTCAAAAGTGAAGAAAACATACTTCCTCAACATTTTATTCACACCGCAGCATTCTACCACAACCCCCCCCATCCCCTACCACCCCCGCAAAATTTTTGAATTTTTTTGACCTGTTCACAGAAGCTGTGTGAGTCAGTTGTGGGAATGTTAATCTTGATGAGGGAGCTAACAGTCTAGATTTACCAGTTGCATTACTTTAAATGCAACTTGCGTAAAACGAATGGGCCAATGCCAGCATTGAAATGACAGCAATTGATAATCTAAAGAAAGGCCTGTATTTCTATAGCGCCTTTCATGATCTCAGGATGTTGCCAAGTGTTTTACAGCCAACTAAGTGTTAATTATTTTCATTCACAGGATGTGGGTGTCGTTGGCAAAGCCAGCGTTTATTGCCCATCCCTATTTGCGCTTGAGAAGATGGTGGTGAGCCACCTTCTAGAACTGCTGTAAGTCTAGGAGTTTTGGCACAACGGAATGGCTTGTTATGTTATTTGAGTGGTTAGTTAAGAGTCAACCATGTTGCTGTGGGTCTAGGGATGTTTCAAAGTGTATTCACTACTGTAACGTAGGAATCTCAGCAGCCAATTTGGGCGCAGCAAAGCCCCACAAAATGACGATGTGATAAGGACCAAATAATCTGATTTAGTGATGTTGGTTGAGGGATCAATGTTCGCCAGGATGTGGGGAGGACTCCATTTCTCTTCATTGAAATAGTATGATGGATCCTTTCATGTCTCTCTGAAAGGGCTGTTGAAACCTTGATTTACTGTCTTAACTAAAAGACTGCGCAACACTCTGGGGTTAGCTTGGATTTATGTGCTGAGGTCTCCAGAGCGGGACTTAACCCTGCAACTTTTTGATTCAGAGGCTAGAGTGATATCCCTGGACCATAGCTGACACTGATTGCAGGTGAGGGTCTCCTGGCAAAAGGACCTTTTTGTTTCTCTACCTCTCTTCCTTCTCTTCCACTCCACATTGGAAGCTAGCATTAGAAACTTCATAGGCAGAACCTTCCTGCATAGAAAATAATCGCCGGTTGGGACTGTTTCCCAGTCCCGACCCTGGTACAGTCTCTTGTCTTGCGTGATGTCGCGATCTAACAGGAGGTGGTTAATTAACAGCCTGGCCCTGTGTTCACCGTTCAATTCATGGCCTTGCTTTAATGTCATGTTCAAAAGACGGCGCTGCTGCCTTGGGACTGCACTGAGATGTCAGCCTAGATTCTGTGCTCAGGCCACTAGAGTGAGGAGGCCCAGTCAGAGGGTGACAGCACAACACGGGAGGCCCAGTGAGAGGGACCCTGCTGCACTGGACAGCTGACCGCGTCACCAGCAGAGATTGGCGCTGCTGAGGCAGTAGGTGAGTGTGAGGGCACCTTAAAATGGAGACGCTCTAAGATGGCTGTGGGGTATTTTGAAAGAAAGAAAGCCCCAGAGGTGTTAGGACCATTAGTGTGGAGGGGGTAGGTAGTCCTCAACCAACATCACTGAAACAGATTGTCTGGTCGCAATCACTTTGTTGCAAGTGGGGTCTTTCTGTGTGCAAATTGGCTGCCATGCTTCCTAAGTTACAACAGTGACTACACTTCAAAAGTACTTCACTGGCTGCAGATTGCTTTGGGACTTCCCAAGGTCATGAAAGACGCTGTACAAATGCAAGTTCTTTCTTCCCTTCAAGAGCTGCACTAACAGCAGATTCAGACATAACGAATATATCTTTATCAAAACATGAAAGGAGGGCATTGGTCTCTTCAGATATCACCAGAGAGGGTTTGTTATAAATAGAATATTGATCTGTTTAAAGAGGTTTTTTTTGTCCTCAGCTGTTAAGGGAAACATAATGCGCCAACCCTCTCTAAATGTTAATGTGGTCAGTAATCCATTACCAGAAATCTGCTATCACCTCAGTGCTACCTCATGTCACAGTCCTTTGTAAAACCCTTAAAAGCAACAACATGACTTAGCTGTCCACTTTCTCCACTGAAGTAAATTCAAGTTTTTAGTCATTGCTAGTCTTTCCTTGAACTTATCAAAATTTGACTACTAATAGTTATTAATCTTGATGAAATCATCGTATGAAGAAAGTCCCACCAAAACCTCTGTACCAGGATGTGGTTTTCAAGCACATTTTTTACCCCTTCGCTATTCTCAGTGGTATTTGTCATCGGATGTCAAGGGTTGTTGAGGAATGAGACTTTACCGCAACTGTTTTCATCCCATATCAAGGGTCAAACCCTCTGAGGTAAAGTTTGAAACTCCCTCCAACCCACCCTGACCTACAACGACTCCACATCACCCAATATTTCAAATTTCAAATTCTCATCCCCCTGTTATAAACCCATTCATTGTCTCACCCCTCCCTATCTCTGTACCTTCCTCCATTCTTCTGTTTCTAGCCTGCTATGCATCAGCACCTCCCTTCCCACCCCCTCCCCCTCTCACCTCCTTTGTTCTACCAATGACAGCCATGCCTTCCATTAAGTTCCACCCTTTGGAATTCCCTTCCACAAGTCTCTCTCTCTCTCTTTCTCTCTCTGAACCTCCCTCTTTTCCTTTAATTAAAGAATGATAGAATCATAAAAAGGTACAGCTCAAAAAGAGGTCATTCGGCTCATCATGACTGTTCTAGTTTTTTGGTAGAGTTAATCTATTAGTTCCACAGGGACTAGTATTTACTCTATCAAAACCATTCATGATTCTGACTACCTCTGACTTCCCTCAGTTCCACCAGGCCTGATCTCCCCCTCTCACCGGAACTGTTACCTCCACTAGGTCCCAATCTCTCGCCCCTCCTTCCATCAGCCCTTGCGCCATCCCACTAGGTTCCAACCTCACCCGCCCCAGGTTTCAATTTCCCTGCCAGGCCTCAATCCCTCTCCCCCATCAGGCCTCAATATCTCCACCTCAACTAGGCCTTGATCCCTCCCCCTTTGCCAGACCTCGAACCCTCAGTTGTTCTCCCCAATAGACACCGATCTCCCTCCCTCATCGGGCCTTGATCCCCACCCCCACAACCAGGTTCCGATATCCCCCCTCCCACTCTAAGCCCCGGTCTCCCCATCCCACACCAGGCCTCGATCTCCCTATCCCAAAACAGGCCTCGATCCCCCCCTCCTACACCAGGCCTTGAACTCCCCTTTCAAACCAATTCACCTCCCCACCCTCCTCAGGATCCAATTTCTCTCCCCACCTGGGATTGGCAGCACCCTCTGTTCCATACCCTCCACCCCACTGCTTGAACCCCGGTCCTGGCATGGACGTATCTGCTGCAGTCTGTCAGTGACTGGTTCCCCATGGTGTATGATGTTTCATGTGCCTGCATACACTGTAATGTAAAGGGGCTTGGTAGAGTAAGGGTTAACGTGGGACTGGAGAATAGCACCCCCCAAGGTAGGATGTATAAAGCCACATAGTAATAGACTGAGAGAACAGTCTAGAGAGAGCAGTCTAGAAGCAGCCAACCTGCATGGAGGTAACAGCACCATGCATGACAGTAACCTGGGATCTGTAAATAATTAAAGGTTAACAATAAACGGTTCATGTTTAAATATAGAAATCTCAAGATCTTATCATCTAAAGAACCCATATTACAACACCCTGTCTGGCTGAAGGCCTAGCTCTCAATCAGAATGGGCCTTTGGCCAGGAAACCAATCGCTGATGTCACTAATGTGCTTAGGAGTTAAAACTACACAGCTTGGGGACGAATCCGGAGTGTTGAGTTCTCCATAACTTTCTGACTGACTTGCTCCCTGGAAGTTATAGATCAGTGAAAATTCTGCCCCAACCCTGTATAATAGAGCCAAGGATCCCAAGTGCTATTCAATAGCCTTCTCAACTTGCCCTGAAATCTTCAAAGATTTATGTACATACGTCGCTGGGACTCTCTATTTCTTTAAAATTGAAGTATTTAGTTTAAATCTCTCCTCATTTTTAAATATATCACTTTGCACTTCTCTACATTTAACTTCATCTGCCATTAACTTGCCCATTTAAGACTCTGTTCTCCTGAAGTCTGTTACTATTCTTCTTACTGTTTCATTACCAGTTTTGTGTTGTCTGCAGACTTTGAAATGATGTCCTATATATATATATATATATATATATATGAAAAAGAGCAGCAGTTCCCATACAGATCCATGGAGAACACCAAGACGCTCCTTAAAACTCACCTCTTTCGCCAAGCATTTGGTTATCCTTTTCTAATAACCTTGTCTATTTTTTGATTCAGTCTCTATGGAGTGTTACTGGCGGTTTCTTGAGAGCCAATGGATAAAATGCGGTTGTCGGCAATAACCACAGGGTTACTTTAGCAAGCTCCTGCCACGAGATCTCATCTGCCTGCAATTTTTTGTTGTGTGTGTAAGCTGTGTGTGTTAGCTGTGTGTGTTAGCTGTGTGTGTTAGCTGTGTGTGTAAGCTGTGTGTGTTAGCTGTGTGTGTAAGCTGTGTGTGTTAGCTGTGTGTGTTAGCTGTGTGTGTAAGCTGTGTGTGTTAGCTGTGTGTGTAAGCTGTGTGTGTAAGCTGTGTGTGTTAGCTGTGTGTGTAAGCTGTGTGTGTTAGCTGTGTGTGTTAGCTGTGTGTGTTAGCTGTGTGTGTTAGCTGTGTGTGTAAGCTGTGTGTGTTAGCTGTGTGTGTAAGCTGTGTGTGTAAGCTGTGTGTGTTAGCTGTGTGTGTAAGCTGTGTGTGTTAGCTGTGTGTGTAAGCTGTGTGTGTTAGCTGTGTGTGTTAGCTGTGTGTGTAAGCTGTGTGTGTTAGCTGTGTGTGTAAGCTGTGTGTGTTAGCTGTGTGTGTTAGCTGTGTGTGTAAGCTGTGTGTGTTAGCTGTGTGTGTAAGCTGTGTGTGTTAGCTGTGTGTGTAAGCTGTGTGTGTTAGCTGTGTGTGTAAGCTGTGTGTGTAAGCTGTGTGTGTAAGCTGTGTGTGTTAGCTGTGTGTGTAAGCTGTGTGTGTTAGCTGTGTGTGTAAGCTGTGTGTGTTAGCTGTGTGTGTTAGCTGTGTGTGTAAACTGTGTGTGTTAGCTGTGTGTGTTAGCTGTGTGTGTAAGCTGTGTGTGTTAGCTGTGTGTGTTAGCTGTGTGTGTAAGCTGTGTGTGTTAGCTGTGTGTGTAAGCTGTGTATGTTAGCTGTGTGTGTAAGCTGTGTGTGTTAGCTGTGTGTGTAGGCTGTGTGTGTTAGCTGTGTGTGTGTAAGCTGTGTGTGTAAGCTGTGTGTGTTAGCTGTGTGTGTGTAAGCTGTGTGTGTTAGCTGTGTGTGAGGCCCTGCCAGAGAAATGGGAGCCTTGCAAAATTTCTTTGACCAAGCAAAGTTCCCTCCTGAGAAATAGAGAAGGATGATTGTTTGGTTCAGTTGAAAGGTCATCAGTCTGAAATGTTAACTTTGTTTCTCTCTCTGCAGGGGCTGCTTGACCTGCAGAGCGTATCCAGCATTTTCTCTTTTTATTTCAGATTTCCAGCATTGGCAGTACATTGCTTTTGATTTACTATGTGAGCTAAGTGGAGTGAAATTATAAACAGGTTCTTAGGAGCACAGAAATTGTTCCATGTACTATTCCACACAAAGGGAAGTCTTTAATTTCAACTCTCTTAACAACCAAAGCTGCCTTTCATAAACCAAAGCCCTGCATATGGAAATAGCTTATGTGATTAGAATGGCACAGAGGATTAAAGGTGGATGAGGATGTCGAAAGATTCCCTCAAAAGAGCGATATCTGATCAAGCAGAAAGGAGATTGTCCCAAGCAGGCTATTCACTAAATGGAGCTGTGTTTAAGATTTAATGGGCTGTGCTCCTTTTGGGTAGCACACCGCTAGTTTTCAATTACAATGTTTGTAATTGGATGGGAGACAGTGATTTGATGTTGCTAACAAGTTGCTGATTAATGAGAACACCCTGAGATTAGGTGTGGGTAGTTCCTTAATGCACCAGTGTTGCTGGGTGCTGGTTCTCCCTGTCAGTAATACAGATGATGGATTAGTTATCTATTATGCGTTGATCAAGAACATGTATTAAATATTCATGGCACATTGTGTTCTCTCTATCTCTTTCTCTCCCTTGAATAACATGTACTGTTTGTTGAACAAGACAGGCAACACACAGAGGGTAGGGGCAAACAAATACTCCAATCCATTGGGAGTAGATCAGTCAGATGTCTTTACCTCTCATATGCTGCCATCTCTCTCTATTTGGTTGTCTTGCTGGCTCTCTTTCTCTCTGCCTCCCTCTGTCCTTTGTGTGTCAGTCAGTAGCAATCTCTTCTCTCCATTAGAAGGTTGTGGGTTCAAGTCCCATTCCGGGACTTGAGCTGAAAAAATCCAGGCTGATGCTCCAGTTCAGTACCGAGGGAGTGCTGCACTGCCAGAGGTGCTGTCTTTCAATGAGATGTTAAAGCCAAAGACCCAGCTGCCCTCCAAGGTTTATGTAAAGGACGAGTCCTCCTTCGTTCTTTGACCAATATTTATCCCTCAATCAAATGCAGGGAAGTAGGAAAAGGGAGTGGGACTAGGTGAATTGCTCTTGCAGAGAGCCAGCATGGACATGACAGGCCGAATGGCCATCTGTGCTGTAGCTATTCCAGGGGCAGAATTTTCTGGGTGAAGTACGGGGTGTGGGCCCCGCACGTCAGCGCGTAAAATGAAGCGCGGTGATGTTGGGCGAGCTTCCTGACGTCACCGCGTGCCATCGCGATATATCATCGGGCGGGTGCGCGATGAAGTGTGACCCATGCCCGCCATTAATTAAAGGGCTAGTTAAGGCCCTTAACTCGGCAATCGATGCCGATTTTCAGGCATCCGTGCAATCTTCGGCTGGGCGCAACAGGCAGGCGGGTAAGCGACCTTTTAACAAAACTCATCCATAGGCAGGATAAGAGGGCTCAGTGGGGTTGTCAGTCTGGTCTGTGAAGTATTTATTGCAGAAAGCGTTTTAAACTTGCCTGTGTGACCTGTAGCAGTTCAGAATGATTTCCAGCATCTTTCTGTGTACTTTGAATCTTCAGCTCAGCAGTCTTCAGTCAGTAATCTTTATCGGGCCTGCAGCTTTCCGGACGCCTCCGTTTAGCCTGGTTATGGGTTCTGACATGTCAACTGGAGGCTGCTCCTCTGAGGAGGAAGGAAGGGCTAGAATAAGGAGGAGGCCTAGAGTGCACAATCAGCCTCCAGGGGAGCCACCTTTGGGAGGAGAGGCGCAGGCACAAGGAGCGCAGGGGAAGGAGGTAGTCCAAGGTGGAAGGCAGAAGATGCCACTATCCTGTTGCCAGGGTATACAAGCGGCGAAGCAGCTACCTCAGTATGACTGAGGTGCAGTGCTGAAGGAGGCTCCATCTGTCAAGGGAGGCAGTCAACTACATCTGTCAGATGATTGGTCCTCAGATCTCTCCTAACTGTGTGGGTGGACACCCCATCCCAGTTGCCCTGAATGTCACAGTTGCCCTCCATTTCTATGCCTCTGGCTCCTTCCAGGGTTCGGTGGGTGATCTTTGCGGTGTCTCTCAATCAGCTGTGCACACTTGTGTCAAGCAGGTTACAGACGCTCTGTTCAGACAAGCATTGACCTTCATCCACTTCCGCTGTGACCAGGCAAGCCAGACACAGCGAGCAAGAGGCTTCACGGCCATTGCTGGCTTCCCCCGTGTCCAGGGTGCAATAGACTGTACACATGTGGCCATCAAAGCGCCAGCAGGTGAGGACGGTGCCTTCGTCAACAGGAAGGGCTTCCACTCCATGAACGTGCAGATAGTGTGTGATCACAGGATGCAGATTCTTCAAGTTTGTGCAAGGTACCCAGGCAGCTCCCACGACGCCTACATCCTCAGACACTCCCAGGTGCCGGGGCTCTACAGTGCTCCGGCCCGGCTGGATGGATGGCTGCTGGGTGACAAGGGCTATCCCCTCAGAAGGTGGCTCATGACACCTCTCCACCATCCAAGAACAGAAGTTGAGCAGCGCTACAATAGGAGCCACGGCTCCATAAGGGCTGTGATGGAGAGAACCATCAGTCTTCTCAAGATGCACTTCCGATGCCTGGACCGCTCAGGGGGCGCACTCCAGTACCCCCCAGATCGCGTCTCTGTGATAGTGGTAGCATGCTGCGCTCTGCACAATCTTGCGCTGGAAAGGGGGGAACGCAGTGGACGATGAAGACTTTGACGCAGTGGATGCGGCTGCACATGGTGATGCAGTGTTTCGGAGGATGAGGGAGCACAGGGCAATGATGAGGGGCTGAACGCTGATTCAGGACTACACCAAGGAGGCAGGGACACCCGGGGCACTTTAATCCAACGAACCTTCAGCTAGCTCCACACGCATGGATCAGGAGGACCAGCCTTGCCTGGCACTTCCATACTCGGCACTTAAATGCTAAATCTGCCAGGTCATCAGCTGCAACTAAGGGCTTTGCACATAAACCTCAATGTCCACTCAAACACTCATGACATGTCTGTGAGACATACAAATGCAGCACAAAGGAGCCAACCTCAGCCAAGGTAACAAATATAGATTTCATTTTATCCATCATATGATCCAACAAAATGAATCCCAAACGTTTTTACAACTGCAAAAAATAATAATTCCCTAATCTAGGGCCAACACAAAATCACCAGTGACAAACCCGTGAAGTGCCTAACGTGCCTTATGCTTACGTTTGTGGGTGGTACGTCTAGTTGCCGCCCCATCGCTCGGAGTGGCTTGTGAGACAGCCTGCTGACTCTGCTGTCCTATTGGCCCTGATGACCTTGGCGGTCGTCCTCTGGCCCATGGAGCCTGTGCTGGCTCCGCCTGGGAGGTAGTGGCCAGTTCCACAGCTGGCATCTCCCCAGTTGTCACAGCCTCAACGGCTGCAATGGTCACTGGCATAGGGGTGGAGGAGCTGATGCCCTCATCTGGAGCGCCCTGAGAGGAGCTCGCAGCGACGACAGGCAGCTGCTGCGCCAATGTGAGGTCGCTTCAGACCTCCCTGCTCACCGTGGATGGATGGGCACCGAGCTGGGACACTTGGTGCACAGACCCTCTCCCACATTGCCAATGACCAGCTGTGGCCACTGGCGCTGTGAGGGCTTGCAGGTCCGAACGTATCCCCAGGAGAAATTGGCTGTTCTGCTGGAAGCCCCACTCCAGGAGAGTTGCCACTCTCTCCATGGAGGAAGCATGACGCTCTGACATGTGGTTCATGGCATCACTCACGTTCACATCACATCACTCATTTCCTGCAGCTGCTGCGTCATGGACAACTCCAGAGGCACATCATCACGCACCGACTGAGCATGTGCCTGGTACCCTGCAGTCCTCCGACTGCTGGCGCCATCGGCACTCTCCGTCTTTGCCAGCGATTGTGAAGTGCCCTCTCCACTGTGCCCCGGGACACTAGCCGATGTTGCAATTCCCACCAATATGCTAGTATCTGTGCTGGTGCCTGCCTCGCTGAAATGGCGTGATGCAGGTGACAGTTCAGGCCCCTCAGGTGTGAGAGGGGGCATCTGGAATTGCTCCTGGCGACCATGCTTTGATGATGCTGAAATGAACAACAAGGACAGTGGATCAGTTGGTGTCCACACAGTGACACTCTTCATCCCTTTCCCCCAGGCTCATTATGCGCTCAACCTTTCAGAACCTAAGGAGACGAACATTGGTGGGGGACAAATAGTCAGGAGGAGGCCCAAACATTACAGGTGGATACAGACGGGATGGTCAGATGGTCTAAGGAATGCCAAATGGAATGTTATGTGGATAAGTGTGAGGTGATGTACTTGGGCGGGACAAACAAGGTACTCCATACACGAGGAACTGTAGGACCGTGGAAAGTAAGGACGATTAGAGGGACCTTGTTGGGCATGTTGACAGGCCCGTTGAGGTAGCGGCACAGGTGCATAAGGTGTTTAAGAAGCTAAATGCCAGACTTGCCTTTATCAGCCGAGGAATAGAGTGTAGGAACAGGGAGGTCATGTTGCGTGCAGAAAATGCTGTCGAGGCCACAGCTACACTTCTGCATTCAGTTGTGATCAGTGCTTCATGGGAGGGATGTGATTGGAGTGGAGAGTGTGCAGAGGCCGTTGACCAGGATGCATGCTGGCCTGGAGAGTTGGAGTTGTTTGGCTGATCGCGTGTGCCCGACGAGCATAAAACTCAGGCCTAGGTTGCTCATTGCCCTTTTCCATAGCTAACCTTAACCTGATGGCACGATGATCGCTCTTTCCCAAATGTTCCCCAGTGCCACTTGATCCATTTGACCCACCTCATTCTCCAGAATCAGATCCAGCGATGCCTCCTTCCTCATTGGACTGGAAACATGCTGATCGAGAAAATTCTCCTGGATACACTTCAAAAACTCTTGCCCCTCTCTGCCCATTACACTAGTTTATATTAGGATAGCTAAAGTCCTCCATTATTCCCACTTTATAGTTTTGCACCTCTCTGTAATTTTCCTGAAAATTCCCATCTCCATCTTTCCTGAACGTCTTGCATCTTGGAATATTTAGTACCCAGTGCTGCCTTTTTTTGAGCCGGGTCTCCATATTTGCCACATCCTATTTTAATGCACCTGTAGCTCACCAACCTTTTTAAACACATGTTGTGCGTTGTAGTAATCTGATGTGTAATATACCTTTAAGACAAATGTTGTAATGTAAGATCACATGATCTTGATGCTCAGTAGCAGAGTAGCGTGGGCAACCTCTGTAGTCAGTAGTCTTGAGTTAGAGTCTGAAGAGTGAAGGCAGAGTTTTGAGTTGTAAGCACACAAGTGTAGCTGCTGGGTTCCTTTTGTAAATAAACACGGTCTGCTGACATTCTCTGTCTCTGTACTGACTCAGTCACCTTGAAACAAGCATGCAACCTGGATCCTTTAACCCCAACAAACCAGGGCACTGGATCCAACAAACTGGTGACGAGAGTAAAAGACATGAAAGGACATGAAAGGACGAGGTAAAAAACAAGAAAGAACGAAGGAAATCAGAAGAACAGAAATCGGGCTGCACCTCGCACGCTAGTTGTAAGTGAAGAAAAATTTCCTCCCTGATTGTTGAAGCAATCCTCTCAGAGCATGCCGCAATTTGGAAGAGTGGAGCCTTTCGATCCAACCTCGAACGACTGGTCTCATTATGTTGAACGTCTCGCATTCTTCTTCCAGGCGAACTACTTCACAGGGGAGGAGAAGAAGCGCGTGATCTTCTTACCCATGTGTGGGAGTAAGACATATGGATTAATTCAAAATGTGTTGGCGCCCAGTGCTCCAGATTAGAAAAGTTTTGTTGATTTAGTGAACCTCGCAAAGAATCACTACCAGCCCAAGCTGTCGACGATGATGCAACAGTTCAAATTTAACTCAAGGAATAGAGCCGCGGGGGAGACAATTGCTTGATATGTGGCAAGTCTGAAACAATTAACTGAATGTTGCGAGTTTGGTACGTCTATCAATGCTTTGCTTAGAGATCGTTTGGTGTGCGGTATAAGTGAAGATGCGATTCAGAAGAGATGACCGTCTGAAACAAAGTTAGATTTTCAGAAGGCACTGGGAATCGTTCTGGCAATAGAAGGTGCAATGCGAGACCCGAAAGCCATGCAAGAGCTTAAAATAGCGCTGTCCTCCGTGTTGGGCAGGGAGCCTCAGCCAAAAAGAGAGTGTGTGAAAGTGCAGAGCTTTACTCAGAAGCGGGAAGCAGCCACCGCTAGCAGACAAATTAAAAGAGATAATTTAGCAGCAAAAACATGGCATAATAGTAACAGGGGTGGAAGCAGACAACCTTGTAATGAATGATAGCTTAATAAGATCAAATGTTTCTTCTGCCATCAAAAAGGACACCTCATGAGATATTGTAAAGATAGAATCAGACAGACTGTCAGACAAAAGCAAGAATTTTCCCGTTGCTGATGTGTAAAATGATGTTGGGCGGAACTCCCGACGTCATCCCGCGTCATTTGCATTTTCAGGTCGACGGGGGCGCAGCTGAGTCAGCTATACACCCGCCAACTTGTCAACGGCCTATTGAGGCCATTCAAGAATCAATTAAAGCAATTAGTGGACTTGCCCGTCCAACCTTAAAGTTGGCGGGCAGGTCGGGAGCGCTGGCGGCCACCTGAAAAAGCATGAAACATCATCCACGGGTGGGATGAGGTTTGATGGCTGAATTAAAAAATTAAGATTCACTCTTACTTAAAGTTATGTCCATGTCCCAACTCATGCGACATTGCCACATGAGGGGACATGGATGGCAAATGAAATTTTCGAAACAAAAACTTTTTCCCTTTGGGAACCGATCTCCCTGAGGCAGCACTTAGTCTCAGGGAGATCGGAGCGCCCCTTTGTGTGTATGTGCAAAGGAGCGCACTTCTGCATTTGCCACTCCCCTCCCCCGCCCGCACAGGGAGCGCATAATGCTTCTGTGCGGACGTCATGCTGGGTGGGCCTTAACTGGCCTGCCCACGGAAAATGGCCGCCCGCTCCCGCACTTCCCCCCGATGGGGGAAAATTTTGCCCAATGAGATTAACAGCGTTGAAAAGTCTGAAGTAATAGATTCAGATATTTATTTGTTATATAATTTAATGGGAGGAAGAACAGAACCTATCGATGTAACCATAAGAGTGAATGAGAGGCCTATCAGAATGGAGGTGGATACTAGAACAGCCACTACAGTGAAATGGGAGCATATTTTTAAATACCTGAATCATGGGGAACGGAAACTAAATTTAGAATAAACTGATGCCAAATTGAAAACTTACACAAGAGAAGACATACAGGTCAAAGGCATATGTAAAGTCACAGTGCACTACGGAGGTCGAACAGTGAAATTACCCTTAATGGTGGTAGCAGGCGAGGGACCTGGTCTCTTCAGATGAAACAGGCTAAAACGAATTAAATTGGAGTGGACTAAAATTCCAACTGAGAATAAATAGGCTATCAGAGCTACTACAAAAATGTAAGACCACAAGACCATAGATGTAGGAGCAGAAGTAGGCCATTCGGCCCATCAAGTCTGCTCCGCCATTCAATGAGATCATGGCTGACCTGATAATCCTCAACTCCACTTTCCTGCCTTTTCCCCATAACCCTTGATTCCCTTACTGATTAAAAATCTGTCTATCTCAGCCTTGAATATACTTAATGACCCATCCTCTACAGCCCTCTGTGGTAAAGAATTCCATAGATTGACTACCCTCTGAGAGAAGAAATTCCTCCTCATCTCTGTTTTAAATGGGTGCCCCCTTACTCTCAGATTATGCCCTCTGGTCCTAGACTCACCCACAAGGGGAAACAACCTCTCAGCATCTACTCTATCAAGCCCCCTAAGAATCTTATATGTTCCAATAAGGTCGCCTCTCATTCTTCTAAACTCCAATGAGTACAGGCCCAACCTACTCTACACCTCCTCTTAAGAAAATCCCTCCATACCCAGGATCAACCTAGTGAACCTTCTCTGGACTGCCTCCAATGCCAGTATATCTTTCCTTATATAAGGGGACCAAAACTGTTCACAGTATTCTAGGTGTGGTATAACTAGTGCCTCGTATAGTTTTAGCAAGACTTCCCTATTTTTATACTCCATTCCCTTTGAAATAAAGTCCAGCATTCCATTTGCCTTCCCTATTACCTGTTGAACTTGTATGCTAGCTTTTTGGGATTCATGCATAAGGACACCCAAATCCCTCTGTGCTGCAGCTTTCTGCAGTCTTTCTCCATTTAAATAATATTCAGCTCCTCTATTCTTCCTGCCAAAGTGCATAACCTCACATTTTCCCACATTATATTCCATCTGCCACATTTTTGCCCACTCACTTAACCTGTCTATATCCCTCTGTAGATCCTTGTGCCATCCTCACCACTTGCCTTCCCACCTATTTTTGTGTCATCTGCAAACTTGGTGATAGTACATTCATTTCCCTCATCCAAGTCATTAATATATATTGTAAATAATTGTAGCCCCAGCACTGATCCCTGTGGCACTCCACTAGTTACAGGTTGCCATCCTGAAAATGTCCCCCGTATCCCAACTCTCTGTCTTCTATTAGTAAGCGAATCCTCTATCCATGCTAATATACTACCCATAACACCAGGGGCTCTTATCTTATTAAGTAGCCTTATGCATGGTACCTTATTGAACGCCTTTTGGAAATCCAAATATATTACATCTACTTTATCTATCTTGCTTGTTACTTCCTCAAAGAATTCTAAGAAATTTGTCAGGCACGATTTCCCCTTCATGAAGCCATGCTGTCTCTGCTTGATTAGGTTATGTATTTCTAAATACTCTGCTATTACATCCTTTATAATAGACCCTAACATTTTCCCACTGACAGATGTTAAGCTAACTGGCATATAATTAGTTGTTTTTTGTCTTCCTCCCTTTTTGAATAAAGGTGTTACATTGGCAGTTTTCCAATCCTCTGGGACTTTTCCAGAATCTAAGGATTCTTGGAAGGTTACTACCAGTGCATCCACTATTTGTGTAGCTATTTCCTTTAATATCCTAGGATGCAACCCATCAGGTCCAGGTGACTTATCCGCCTTTAGCCCCATTAGTTTCCCTAGTACTTTTTTTTCCAGTGATAGTTATATTTATTTCCTCCCCCTCTTCCTTTGCCCCTTGATTATTTAGTATTTTTGGAATGCTATTAGTGTCTTCTACCGTGAAGACTGATGCAAAGTTTTTATTCAACTCCTCTGCCATTTTCTGGTTCCCCATTATTATTTCCCCATTCTCTAAGGGGTCTGTGATGACTTTGGCCTTTCTCTTCCTTTTTATTTATTTAAAGGAGCTCTTACTGTCTGTTTTTATATTACTTGCTACTTTACCCTCAAAGTTTATTTTCTCCCTCTTTATTATTTTTTTAATCATCTTCTGTTGGTTTTTAAAACTTTCCTAACCTTCTGGCTTACCACTAATCTTTGTCACATTGTATGCTTTTTGTTTCAATTTGATACTATCCTTAACTTCCATGGTTAAGCATGGTTGGTTTATCCCTTTCCTACAATCCTTCTTCTTCACTGGGATATATCTTTGTTGCGAGTCATGAACTATTTTCTTATATGTCTGCCATTGTTCATCAACCTTCTTTTCTGCTAAAATCCTTTCCCAGTCCACTCCAGCCAACTCTGCCCTCATTCCGTTGTAATTACCCTTATTTAAGTTTAGCACAGTTGTTTTCGAACTAAGTTTCTCACTCTCAAACTGAATGCTAAATTCCACCATGTTATGCTCACTGTTTCCTAGGGGATATTTTACTCTGAGATCATTTATTAAACCTGCCTGATTACGCATTACCAGATCCAAAATAGCCTGATCCCTGGTTGGATCCACGACATAGTGTTCTAGGAAACTGTCCTGAATACACTCTGTGAATTCTTTCTCATGGCTACCTCTGCCAATTTGATTTTCCCAATCTACATGAAGATTAAAGTCACTCATGATTAGAATACTTCCTTTTTTACATGCCATCATTATCTCCTGATTTAATCTCTGTACTACTGCATAGCTACTGTTAGGGGGCCTATAGACTACTCCCACCAGTGTCTTCTTCCCCTTGTTATTTCTTACCTCCACCCATATGGATTCCACATCTTCCAATCCAAGATCATTTCTTGCTATCATACTTATTCCATCTCATACTAACAAAGTTACCCCACCACCCTTTCCTTCCTGCCTGTCCTTTCGAAAAGTCACATACCCCTAAATATATAGTTCCCAGCTTTGATCTCCTTGTAACCATGTCTCCATAATGGCTATAAGATCATACCCATTAACCTCTATTTGTGCCGTTAATTCATTTATTTTGCTCTGAATACTGTGTGCATTTAAGTAAAGAGCCATTATTTTTGCCTTTTTACTATTTTTTTCCCCCTTTGACCCTATTTGCTGCTGTTTTTTCATCTTTGTACACTCTGTCCCTTCCTGTCACACTCTGGGTATCATTACCTAAATAGCTGCCCTGCAATGTTGCCATATCCTTTTGTTTTGTAAGCCTACTTATCCCCTCTCCAGAATCCCCTCGACCCCTCTATTTAGTTTAAAGCCCTCTCTACAGCCCTAGTTATTTAATTCCAGGTCCCAGGATATTTCGTGAAGCCCATCCCACTGGAATAGCTCCCTTCTACCCCAGTACTGGTGCCAGTGCCCCATGAACTGAAACCCATTCTTCCTGCAACAATCCATGAACCACACATTTAACTCCTTGACTTTATTTATCCTTTGCCAGTTTGCCTGTGGCTCAGGTGGTAATCCTTGGAGGTTCTGCTTTTTAATTTAGCTCCTAACTGTTCGAATTCTTTCAGCAGAACCTCCTTTCTAGTCCTATCAATGTTGCTGGTACCAACATGGATGATGACAACTCCCCTCCCACTCCAAGTTCCTCTCCATCCCTGAGGAGATGCCTTAACCCTGGCACCAGGCAGGCAACACAGCCTTCGGGACTCGCGCTCATAGCTGCAGAGAACAGTATCTACCCCCCCCTAATTATACTGTCCCCTATCACCACTATGTTCTTACTTTCTCCCCCGACTTGAATGGCTCCCTGTACCATGGTGCCGTGGTCAGTTTGCTCATCCTCTCTGCAGTCCCCGCTCTCGTCCGCACAGCTTGCAAGAACCTCACAACCGTTGGACAATTGCAGGCGCCGAGGCTCCTTGAACACTACCTCCTGGTTCCACATACCTGCCTCACCTGCAGTCACACTCTGCTGTCCCTGATCCCGGATAAATTCGAATTATCTAATCTGTGGGGTGTGACCGCCTCCTGCAGCAAAGTGTCCAGGTGACTTTCCCCCTCCCTGATGTGGTGCAATGTCTGCAGCTCAGAATCCAGCTCCTCAACTCGGATCCAAAGTTCCTCGAGCTGCAAACACTTACTACAGATGTGTTTGCTCTGGATCACCTTGGTGTCCAGCAGTGCCCACATGCTGCAGCAGCAACACATCACCCATCCTGCCATTGCTATCGTATTTAATTTAATTTATTAATTAATTACTCTAGTATCCCTGGTCTTCGCACTTCATTGAAATTAATTATTTACACCAGTATCGATCTTATACTTAACAAACTATTTTTATGAAAGAGAAAATAAAGACTAGAGATCTAAACACTAACTATAGGCTTTAATTTTAATCTAAAGACTAGAAATACTCACCAATCCAACTCACCAACCAGCTGCTTTCCACACGCTTTTTAAATGAAGTCTCCCTGCTCTTTGTTGTAAATGAAGTCCACATGCTCACCCACTCTCCGTTCTCTGTTTTAAATAAAGTCTACATGCTCACCCCACTCTCTGGGCAGAATTTTCTGCCTGTCAGGTGGGCAGGCCCGACCCAATCTCCGGCGGGTGGGGAGCCGATCCCCGCCAGAGAAGCGGGCCCCGCCGCCATTTTAAGTGGGTGGGCCAATTAAGGCCCGCCCAGCGTGACGTCCGCTGGGAAGCGCTATGCACTTCCTGTGCGGGCGGGGGGAGGATTCCCCAAATGCGAGAGTGCGCTCTTTCGCGCATGCGCACATCTCCCTGAGGCTAAGTGCAGCCTCAGGAAGATCGCTGAAAGCCTCATAAACTTTAAAAATAGAAAAGTTAAAAAATCCTTAACATGTCCCCCTCATGTGACAATGTCACACAAGATGGGACATGTTAATAAATTTCAGTGAAACTTTAATAAAGTGTTTTAAACCCTACATGAAACCTCATCCCGCCGGTGGATGAGGTTTCATGTTTTTTCAGGAGCCTGCTGGGGCTCCTGGCCTGCCCACCAACCTCAAGGTTGGACGGGCACGTCATTTAATTGCTTTAATTATCCTGTCAATTGGCCATTGACAGGTCGGCGGGCAGACAGCTGATCTCGCTGTGCCCCTGCCTTCCTGAAGATTTAAATGGGGCGCGGTGACATCGGGGGTTCCCCCCTATGTCATCCTGTGTCATTTATGTGTCGGCGAGCAGGCCCCGCCCCCTGCTCACCAACAGAAAAATTCAGCCCACTGTTTTAAATTAAGTCCACACGCTCGCCCTGCTCTTTGTTTTAAATATGCCTCAGTTTTCAAGGATGAACTTGAAAAGATTGAGGGACTGCAGGCAAAAATTCATGCAGATCCAGAGGCAACACCAAGATGCATAAAGGCAAGACCTTAAGCAATGCAGGAAAAGGTAGACGCCGAACTGAACAGATTAGAAAAACTGGGAGTGATATAACCAGCAGTTTTCAGAGTGGGCAGCACCAATTGTACCTGTTCTCAAACCTGACTGAAGTGTTTGAATTTGTGGGGTCTACAAATTAACAGTCAATAAAGTGGCTAAGTTGGACAGACAAACTGTGCCAAAAATTGAAGACTTGTGGGCTAAACTGGCAGGCGGGACTGCCTGAATGAGCTTGATATGAGTCATGCTTAGCAATAATTGGAATTAGAGAAGGCCTCCTGGAAGTTTGTCACCATAAATACACATAAGGGTTGTACCAATACACCCGTTTACCATTTGGTGTACCTTCAGCTTGCGCCATATTCCAAAGCACCATAGAAAGTTTGCTACAGGGACTGTTGAAGTTTATTTGAATGACGGTCTCATGACTGGACTCACTGAAAAGGAACACTTGGTGAACTTGGAAGAAGTTTTGAAATGTTTTTCGCAAATTTGAATGCGATTTAAAAAGAAGTGCACATTCCATGGCCTACATCCAATGAAGAAAAAGTGAAAGCCATTAGAGAAGCACCAGTGCCAAAGAATACATCCGAACTGAAATCATTCTTGGGCTTGATCAATGACTATGGACGCTTCTTGTTTAATTTGTTGATCGAACTGGCACCATTGTATTACTTGCTCAAGAAAAACCAGCAATTGTTATGGCAAACACCACATGAAGAAGCTTTCACAAAAATGAAACAATTGTTACAATCATCTACTTCTGGTACATTTTGACCCAAAACAAGAGTTGGTATTAACGTGTGACGCATCTTCCTATGGAGTGGGAGCAGTGCTTTCCCATCAGATGGATGGTGGATCAGAGCAACCTATAGGGTATGCATTGCGAATACTCAGCACTACAGAGAAAAAACACTCTCAAATAGAAAAAGGCGGCCTGCCAATCATTTTTGGTATTAAGAAGTTTCACCAATATGTACACGGTTGTCATTTTACTATCATATCGTACCACAATGGATGGAAAAATAGAAAACTTAGTGAGAAGCTGTATGCAGTGTCAGCAAGTACGAAAATGACCTGCAACAGCTCCATTACACCTGTGGGAATGGCCAGGAAGGCCATGGGTATGAGTACACATCAACTATGTGGGACCTTTTATGGGGACAATGTTTCTCCTTATCGTCGATGCGCATTCAAAATGGATAGACATATGTGAAGTGAGGTTGCCAACATCTCCTGCTACAATCGACAAGCTATGACAAAGTTTCGCAATCAATGGACTACCTGACATGGCCGTATCAGACGTTGGAACAGTATTCAAGCTGAGTTTCACTGATTTATCAGCCTTAGCGGTATTATTCATGTAAAAACTTTACCATACCACCCTTCTTCAAATGGACTGGCCAAGAGACCAGTTCAGACATTCAAATCTGGCATGAAGAAATTGTCTGGAGATTCTATAGCAACTAAACTAGCACATTTTCTTTTCCATTATAGAACCACCCCGCATACAACAACAGGTGTCACACCTGTGGAATTGTTGATGAAGCGCTGTCTCTGATCAAGATTGAGCCTAATTATGCCAAATTTGGGGGGGGCGGGGTGGGGGGGAAGGTGGAAACTAGTCAAAGAAGTCAGAAAATTGGACATGACTGTCACAGTTGTGACAGGACGTTTAATGTAGGAGAGAAAGTATTTGTGAAGAATTTTAGAGAAAGACCAAGATGGTTGTTCGGTGAAGTAAGTGCAGTAATGGAACCTCTTTCCTACCACGTGAAAGTGGAAGATCGAGTCATATGGAGACATGTGGATCATATAAGAAGAGGAGAAACAAAATGCACAGAAATGATTCCACCAGTGTTTGTGACTGAATTAACGTCTCCTGTTGAAAGAACTCAACTGAGTGTAGATGTGTCTGAAGGGCCGACTGTACCTGAAAGAGTCGAAGAAACAGGTTTGCAGGTGCCCACTGAAGAACCAGTTGCTCAAACGACTACAGTGAGGGAAGTTCCGGATCAAACATCAGAAGCTGTAGAGCTGAGATGTTGTACATGCATAAGGAAACCCCCAGAAAGACTAACTTTGTTAATTATTGATCTGTGTGAATAATTTGATATTTTGAGAAAAATGGTAAAGTGTATTTCTGAGTAAAGGGGGAGGGATACAGTAATCTGATATAACTTTATAATTGTAATATAACTTTAAGACAAATGTTGTAATGTAAGATCACATGATCTTGATACCCAATAGCAGAGTAGCGCGGGCTACCTCTGTAGCCAGTAGACTTAAGTTAGAGTCCGAAGAGTAAACAGAGAGTTTTGAATTGTAAGCGCATAAGTGTAGCTGCTGAGTTCCTTTTGTAAATAAACAGAATGTGTTTCTTCTAAGAATGGTCTACTGATCTTCCCTGTCTTGGTACCAACTTGGTCACCTCAAAACAAGCATGCAACCCAGATCCTTTAGCCACAACAAACCAAGGCACTGGATCCAACATGCGTTTACATAGATGTGCTGCAAACCTAATTTAGACCTTATTGTATTCCGTATTACCCTGACCCCACCTAATATTTTACTATTTCTTACTCAGGTGCTATCCGTCCCTTCTGATCCTTTGTGCATCTTGCTTCTCCTTTCTAATGCTTAAAGCAACAAGTGATGCCAATGGATCTAAGAGGATAACTACAGCAGGCCATGAATTTGCAACAATGAAATTGATGTGCAATCTTCCTATTGTTCCATCAAAAAATGCCTGACCCTGCTGGAACGTCTATATAATCATAGAATAGAATAGAATGCTTACAGCACTGAAGGATGCCATTTACCTCATTGTGTCTGTACTGACCATTTGCAAGAAAAAATCACCTAGTCTCACTGCCCCTTAGCTCTGCAATTTTTTTTCTCTTCAGATAATAATCCAATTCTCTTTCAATAGACATGGTTGAATTTTCCTCTACCACATTCTCAGACAGTTCATCAGAATTCTGCAGGGCAAACCTATGGGTGTACCTACACCACATGGACTGCAGCGGTTCAAGAAGGCAGCTCACCGCCACCTTCTTAAGGGCAACTAGGGATGGGCAATAAATGCTGGCCCAGCCAGTGATGCTCACATCCCATGAATGAATAAAAAAAGAACCATCTGGATTTGGGCAGAGGCGCCAGGAGCAAAGGCGGACAAGTGGATGATAATGGCAGAGCAGACTCGAGAGGGTGAGTAAGCTACTCCTGTTTCTAATATCCCTCCCTTGGTGTAAAATCCACAAAGAAGCGTGTCTAGTAGTGGCTGATAATGATGGCTTATGAAGCACTGATAGAGATCAAGGCCAAGTGTTTGAAGCCAATACTCCTGCTGAGCCGGTTGAGCGCCACAGAGTTCGTGATAGATCAGAGCCAGGTTTGAGCTGAAGGCGCCAAAGACTGCACCTGCTGCTTCTTCATAGATATAACTGTAATCTGCCTTTTGGCAAAGAGGACGGAAGAAAGAATTCTTTTTGAAAGCTGTGTTAGCAGATAGAGAGGGCACACTCTGTGGGTAGGCACAGACTTAATAAGATACCAGTGCTAAAGTGTACAGTTTGAATAATTCCAAATCTTTATAGATATTCAAGCCAAGTTAATGTGATTATGTATTGGTGCTCAAAGCTCATTTACATGCACCCAATATTCTTTGATTCTGTCAATGCAATGCAACAGCATGCTAGGGAATGTATTGGAGCAGTCTAGTTTGAATTGTACCTACTTCCTCTGTCCCTGTCGATATGCGGTTACAACTTGCATTTATATTTTTCTTATTCGTTCACAGGATGAGCATCACTATCTGGGCCGGTATTTACTGCCCATCCCTAATTGCCCTTGAGAAGGTGGCGGTGAGCTGCCTTCTTGAACCGCTGCAGTCCATGTGCTGTAGGTGCACCCATAATGCTGTTTAGGAGGGAGTTCCAGGATTTTGATCCAGCGGCAGTGAAGGGACGGGGATATATTTCCAAGTCAGGATATTGTGTAGCTTGGAGGGAAACTTGCAGGTGGTGGTGTTCCCATAGGTCTGCGGCCCTTGTCCTTCTAGGTCATTGGTATTCACCACATAGATGTCTTTCCGCCGACCCCTCTTACTATATCTCCCTGGGCTGTTTTTTGTACCGTATTATGATGAAGAACTGAATGCCTAAGCCAGGGCTTCCCAAACTATGGGCCATGACCCCATGAGCAATTGGGGTCACAAGTTCTTTATCCTCTGAGGCAGCAGTGCTGGCTGTGAAGCGAAGACTCTGGCTGTGGGATTGGGTCCAAGTCCCCATGACAGGCACCTGCACAATTTTTTTTGCTGTGGTTTGGAGGGCAAGGCCTAAGGGGATGAGCTGAGGTCCCAGCACTGCCCCAATCAGAGCCTGCAAGATGATTGTGGAAAAAAACATTGCTCCCTGCTCTCACAACTCTTCCCCCTCCACCCTCCCCAAGCATTCTCACAACTCCCCCTACCCCACTGTCACAATACACCCCCACTCTCACAGCTCTACCATCCCCCTGCTCCCACAACTCACCCTTCCCGCTTTCACAACTCACCCTCCCCACTCCCACAACTCATCCTTTGTTCTTAAATCTCTTCCACTACGCTCCCCCAACCACTCCCCTAACTCTCACAACTCTTCCCCTCCTGCTTTCACAATTCTTTGGCCCATTCGCACAATTCTTCCTCCCCACCCCTGACCACCCCATGTCATTCACAATCACATTCACTTGTTGCTTTAAGCATTAGAAAGGAGAAGCAAGATGCACAAAGGATCAGGAAGTACAGATAGCACCTGAGTTTGTGGTGGAAGAATAAGTCCAAAGCTAGTCTTTTTCCATAAATTGGTTTATTCTTGAGACAGCTCTTCAGTGTAACAGATTTCCTAGTACCTGCTGTAACTATTTATACTATTTTGATGGGAGAACCAGTGCCCATCACCTGTTTTAACTAAGAATTGTATTTAACAATGTAATTGCTATGCAATGTAATTACTGATACATTGACAGATCCCTCTCTTTTCTTTTTAAATTAAAGCTTTTGAAAAATTAAAGAACATTCTTTTTGAAACAAACAGAAAGAAATAAAGTAATGTTTTTTTCACATTTATAGATCCCACATTTCCTTTACCAAATATATATATAAACAACCATAAAGCAAAAAATAAATACATATAGGGTTTTCCATTTCATCATTATAACATAAGATGCTCCTCTTCCAATACATTTAGTAATTTCTTGGAGCAGGCATTTCTTCTCATAAAACAGTCTGACTTGTGTCAACCCAATGTATCTTGTTAGAGATCTCTCCAACATTTCTTTTATGCTTTATTCTTAGCCTTTTTTCAGCAACACCTTTCGTTGAATGAACATTATCCCAAAGAGATTGGTTGTCAACATAACATTCTATGGGCAAACTTTTCTCACATTGCCCCTCTTATAATATTTCTGTCAGTATATTGGATAAGTAAACCTCATAGATATCGCTTCTACTAATGCCAGTGTTTCAGCAGCTAAGGTGCTTTTCACTACCCTTTTTATTTTCTTGGCCTCCCAAGCCAGTGGGCAATATTTATCATTCTTTCCTACCAAGGGTATGATAAACCCTGCTGTGCTAGAGTACCCAACTGGAAGATTAGCATGTGAAGCTTGGCTAAAAATGACCATATCTTCTGGTCCACTGAAGGCTGGAAAATTGAGTGTGCATCCTTTTAAATTTAATTTCTTTAATGTTTTATTTGCTCTCAAAACTTCCCCAACCGTAGCATGCTTCATCATAGTACTCAGCCCCAGCACATCATAAGTAGCGTCAGCTCTAGCGAGTACACAAACAGTTCAAATGCCCAATCAAACTTCTCAATGGTTCTGTTTCTTCCTTGGAAGCAGTTGGAAGCAGGATCCTTTTTTTGTGAGGACCTAACCTGATTTATATGGATGCGATTAACATTTTCTAAATAATGTTGTTAATTCAATGTCACTCCTGGCTTGCACTGCTTAATGCCTAAACCTATGTATTTAAAAGCCCCTGAAGCCTGACTTCTGACCTGGAATTCCTCCTTTATCTTCTCGATTACCCATTGCTCAAATTCTGCAAAGCCTCCCCACAGAAAACCATCAACATGCATGATAAGGATTCCAGCTAGTTTCTCTTCATGATACCAGTAGAACATCACAGGGTCTGCCTTTAATTGAATGCAACCTGTTTTCAACAAGACAGAACTCACGGAAAAATGCCATACTCTTACGCATCATTCAACACTTGTTCAATTTCCACAGCTTTCCTTCTACACAACCAGCTTCTTTAAGTGGTTTCAAAAAAATTCCCTTTGAAACTTCTCCCCCTGCAAAAATGCAGCCTTTGTCTCAAACGATTTGCACTCCCAGGAATATGATGCTAAAATAGCTATAAAATATCTTCAAACTCACTTTCCTCACAGTAGGCTAGTCCACTCTGACATCCTGATCCCCAAGTCTTTCTTCAAAGCCTCCGGCTACTAATCTCGCTTTAACTTTGTATCTTTTCTGTACAGATCTACCTGTGAGATAGGGCTGGCTGTGCCCTGTCAGCTATTTCAGTATATACCCCAAGTTCCTTCCAACTTTCCAACTCTTTCAGTCTGGCTTCCTCTATCAGCTTATTTTCCAATTTATTAGCAACTACTAAAACCTCTCGGTCATAAGGACTTCTACTTCTATCGACATTCCTAGCTTGTGCTACAGTCCTTGTTCTTGTCAAGCTATAGTCTCTACTCGTGTTCCTCTCCCTTTCTGGACTACAACTATATGCTCTTTCTCCCATGCGAGGAGAGTCTTATTTGCAAGTCCATGATTTTTTCCTGGGGTCACGACCACTTTCTGGTCCACTGTCAGAACTCATAATGCGCTTTCTTGGCTTCCACACCTTTACCTCGGTTTGCCAATCCATGGGTATTGTCTCCTGTCCTTCATCCTGCACATTTAGCCAATGTTTGTATTTACCAGTGGCCTTTCCTGCTCTCCCTATGATGGTGACATCCCTCCACACACTGGTCCCTTCTGGTATGTATGTTACCTTTGTTCCTACTTTGGGTAGTTGCCCTTTTGAATGAATAGCCTTACCCTGTACCTCAGTGTTACTTTGCTCATTATCAGTCGCCCCTCTATCTGCCATAGTCTGCTCCTCATAACTGCCCAGCGTGTGTGTATGTGAAATGCACGATACCTCTTCACTTTCTATGTCCTGTTCAGAACCTGTAAAGATACAGTCAGTGCCAATTAACTGTGAAGAACGTACTCTAACAGTTTGAATGCTGTGTTGCACAACTACCACTTTCCCATCACTCCCTGTTACCTTGCCAGGTCCTTTCCACTTTTTCCAGCCTTCCATTTTGTAATATACCATGTCTCCTTGTCTAAACTGTATTCTTGATGGTCTTATGTGGTGCCATAGGGCCTGCCGCATTTTCTCCGAAACCTCAGCTGTAATGAAAGATTTTCTGCCCACGTGCAAAGCGTTCAGATGAGCAGAAAAGATGGAGCTAACATGCTAGTCCCTTCGAGAGCAAGGGGAGCATCAGATAGTATTGAAGGCAACTTCGGGTTCCTTCCATTCACCAACTGGTACGGACTGTACCCCTCAACCATTTGCAAAGAGTTCTTTGCGTGCACCGCCCATGCTAACACCGTTTGCACTTTGAAATCTGGTTGATAGCCAATATTTTATGTAACGTTGTCCATTACCGCATGGTTTCTCTCGCAAAGGCCATTACTAAACGGGCTCTCAGCCACAGTGTGTACAACTATAATGTTCAAATTTTCATATATGTCTCAAAATTCCTCATTTGTGAATTCCCCACCATTATCTATCAGGAATTTCGTTGGTGTTCCTAATCCTGTTCCCATCCATTTCTCCATGAACTTATTGACAGTGGTCCGTTTCTCCTTACTATATATTAAAGTGGATAGGCTAAATCGGGTTGCCATAATCTATGAAGCGTAATAAAAAAATACTCCTATCCTTGTCCCAAACTTTCGAGTCTATTGTCACTGTGTCATTAAATTACCTGGCTAGTGGCAAGCTCACAACAGGACACGGTGGTGTCATGCAATATTTAATACAAATTTCACACTGAGCAGTGATTTGCTCAATAAGGTCATCGTATCATTTATCAACCATGCCACCAACTCCCAGTAGAGTTTTCAATTCCTGTGGCGCCGGATGTGCAAACTTCCAAATGATCTTCTTTTTGTCCACCAAATTCTTAGTCCCAGAAGTTAACAAAACTTCATGGGCTTTTTGATGAGAATTCTCTGGCTCCCTTAGTGACAAGCAATAATGGTCTGACCAAGTGAAATGCAGATCCATATTTTTTCTGACACAACCATTCTATCATTCTGCATGTCTAGCGTCATCTGAGCCTTTTATCATCGCAGATCGACTTAACAATAGCGGTACCTTGCTAGAAACCACATCAGTATTGATGAACAGACTGATCCCTGCTATCTTTCAAGGGAGGACAACCCTTTTGGAGGATGTTAATGTGTTATCATCTCCAAACCTGAAGCAGGTAGAGCCTTCATATTCCTTGACCCTCCATTGGTCTGCCTCATCAAGAGGCTTCAGGTAGCAGTTAAGACAAACCATCCCACACACTGTGGAAGTGTAACCACTGTCTAGAACTGTACAGTTGAAAGAATCAACCATTAAGATACTCATCACTGGATTCAAACTTTCAGTGATCAATCCAATTCCAACATGGCAGTCACCATCATCATTTTCAGCCTCAGGAGAACCTGTCTCATGGGTTACTTCAAAAACACAATTCTTTTCCTGTTGGCAATTCATTGCATAGAGATAATGAGAATCACACCGAAAACACCAATTAATCATTCCCCGTGCATTTTTTGGGTTTAAACCGTCACTGTCCCTGACATGCTTTTTGTCCCAACTCTCAAATTGGCTAAGGTTACGACCATTTTCAGACCGCTTGTCATTAACCCCATCTTTGTATTGGAATCTTCATCTAATATTTGGTTGATCTTGAAATTCGGCCACTATGGAATCTTCCATCCTTTGTTTCACAGCATAGTTGTTTGTATTTGCTAAGAAAGTGGCTGGGAGTGACAGTTTCCACACCCCAGAAATATTTTTTAGGGCAGCAGCCATTTGCTCTAGGAGGGAGTCTTTCCCGTGGAATTGAACCCCCGTTGGTACTAAAAGCCTATCAACATGGGAAATGTGAGCACAATCCAGTAACTTAAATGCTAATACCGATTCCAGAATTTCAAGTTCAAATCTCTGTAGTGTCTTGTACCACATAACAAAATCCACGATATATTCTTCCATGGACTGATCATCTGTTTTCCTATAGTTATCAAAGATTGTCCAAGCTTCAAATGATTCCAATAACTCATCCTTTTCGTAAAACTTATCCAAAAATTGTAATAGAAGGGTCAACCCTTCTTCATTGTCCAAGTCATCCACTTCCATTTCTGGAAATACTTTACTGCTAATCGTACTCTTTTCTGATAATGATAAAGCCAAGGGCACACCTTGCTCCTTTTGGGGTAAAGTGGTAACCAATGTCCATATTTCCACCTTGTTTTTTCATTGGTGATATGGTTCAGACTCAGAAAAAATTGGTGGCTAACCAAAGGTTGAGATTTTGCACCACCCTTCCGCCATTCTGTAACTTAAATTGTCAGCAGCAATATGCTTCTTTTCCCTCAGAGCATTGAGACAAAAAACTTCATACTCAGCAATCAATCACCAAAGTTTAAAGTTCATCCTCTGCTACCATGTCATTCACAATAAGTGTTTATGGTGGAAGAATAAGTCCAAAGCTAGCCTTTTTCCATAAGTTGGTTTATTCTTGAGACAGCTCTTCAGTGTAACAGACTTCTGAGTACCTCCCATCCCAGAGTGTTCCAGCCGTAGCTATTCATACTGTTTTGATGGGAGAACCAATGCCCATCACGTGTTTTATCTAGCAATAGTCTTTAACAATGTAATTGCTATGCAATGAAATTACTAATACATTGACACCCCACTCTCAGAACCTTTCCCCCCTCAAGTGGCCCCATCAAAAGTTTTCAATATCATAATTGGCGTTCACTATTTTTCTAGCAAATACCACTGATCTAGGTGGTGGCGGTTTTGGGTATGAAAGATGCTAGTGAAGGAGATTTTGATGAGCTTCTGCAGCGCATATTGTATATGGTACACACTGCTGCCGCTATGCACTAGTATATAGTACTCTTATTGTAGAATAACATTACGAGATGCTTCAAAGGAGTGTTATCCAATGAAATTTGACAATGAGCCACATAAAGAGATATTAAGATAGGTCTTGGCCAAAGAGGTAGGTTTTAAGGAGTGTCTTACATGAGGAGAGAGAGAGAGGGAGAGAGACTGAGAGGTTTACGTAAGGAATTTCAGAGCACAGGGCCTTGGCAGTTGAAGGCATGGCCGCCAACAGTGGAGTGATTAAATTCAGAGATGCAAAAGAGGGCAGAGCTGGAGGAATGCAGTTTTCTTGAATGGATATAGGGCTGGAAGAGGTTATAGAGATAAGGAGGGGTGAAGCCATGGATGGATTTGAAAACAAGGATAAGAGTTTTAAAATTGAGGTGTTGCTGTCCGAGGAGCCAAGGTAGGTCAGCGAGCTGAGGAGTGACAGGTGAAAAGGACTTGGTGAGAAGGGAAACAGCCCATTCCAAGCTAGAGTAGGGCCTGGATAGCACAAGCTCTTGGGTTAACAAGTGCCAGGTATGAACATACAAACATATGAATTTAGAGCAGGAGTAGGCCATTCGGCCCCTTGAGCCTGCTCTGCTATTTGATGAGATCATGGCTGATCTGTTTGTGGCCTCTATTTTCCTGTCTACTCCCACACCCTTTGACTCCCTTGTTAGTCAAGAATCTATCTAACCCAGCCTTAAAAATAGTCAATGATTCTGCCTCCACTGCTCTCTGGGGAAGAGAATTTCATAGACAAATGACCCTCTGAGAGAAAAAAATTCTCCCCATCTCCATCTTAAATGGGAGACCCCTTATTTTTAAACACATACTTCTTGTCTCTCCCATAAGGGGAAACATCCTTTCAGCATCCACCCTGTCATGTCCACTCAGGATCTTATATGTTTCAATAGAATCCCCTCTCATTCTTCCAAACGTCAAAGGATACAGGCTCAACTTGTCCAACCTTTCCTCATAAAACAACTCCTTCATCCGAGGAATTAGCTGAGTGAACCTTCTCTGCACAGCTTCTTTTGTAATTATATCCTTTCTTAAATAAGACGACCAAAACTGTACCCAGTACTCCAGGTGTGGGGTGGAATTTTACTGCCCCATCATGGCGGGGGTGGGGCTGCAAATGCAGCGAGCCATTCAAAAGCCCAGTGACTTCGGCAGGATGGTAAAAACCTGGCACCGTGAAATTCCACCCGTGGTCTCACCAGCGCTCTGTACAACTATTGCAAAACTTCCCCACTTTTATATTCCACCTCCTTTGCAATAAACAACAACATTCAATTTGCCTTCCTCATCACTTGCTGTCCGCGCATATTAACATTTTATGATTCATGTAACAGGACGCTCAGATCCCTCTGTATCGTAGAGTTCTACGATCTCTCTTCATTTATATAATGGGCCGTAATTCCTCGGAGTGACAATCAGCGTTGGATTGACACTGCGTGCCCAATTGTTTACTCTAAATTTCTTCCGTGCCTGTCTTGCCTGACCTTCCGACTCAGGCTGGCGAGATCCAGGCAGCGCAGCTGTGTCGAGGCCCAGCATCGCAGTCCAGCACAGTCGGACTGAAGAAGGACATGTCCCCTTTTCTATGGCACTAGCTGCTGTAAACCAGGTAAGTCCAAATGTCCATTGAAATTGACAGGCCAGGGCGAAGGTAAGTGCCTAAGGTAAGTGGATAAGATTTGGGATGGGGGGGGTGGGGGGGGAACAGAGGTCAGGGGTGGAGGTGGGTGCCTGGTCGGGTCGGGTGAGGGTCAGTACTATGGGGGTGGAGGGATTGAATCGGTTCGGTTCATGTCAGGGGGATTTCCATGGGGAGTCAGGTTTGTGATTTAAATTGCATTTTCGGATGGTTCCCAGAGCAGGGCTTTTGCCCAGAGGAAGTGTACACTTCTGGGCAATTGCTGTGCAAATCCTGATTTTTGAAGTTTTGAGACAGATTTCCAAGCTCATCTTTGGGGTACTCCCCGAATCCAACACTGGCAAGCTCGGAAATTATGGCCCAATATATTGCTTTTCTATTCTTCCTGATAAAGTGGACAAGTTCACATTTTCCCACATTATACTCCAGCTTCCAAAGTTTTGCCCACTCACTTAACCTATCTATATCCTTTTGCAGATTCCTTATGTCCTCCTCAACTTAATCTCCTACCTATCTTGTGTCATGAGCAATTTTAGCTGCCATACATTCAGTCTTTTCATCCAAGTCATTGATATAGATTGTGAATAGTTGAGCACGGACCCCTGTGGCACTCCACTGGTGGCATCTTGCCAACTCAAAAATGACCCATTTGTCCCTACTCTCTGCTTCCTATTAGCTAACCAATCCCTTGTCCATGCTAATATGTGACCCCCTACACCATAAACTCTTACTTTGTGTAGTAATCTTTGATGTGGCACCTTGTGAAATGCCTTTTGGAAACCCAAGTGCACCACATCTACATCTTCCCCTTTATCCACATTACATGTCCCTCAAAGGACATCAATACATTAGTCAAACATGAGTTCCCTCATCAATGCCAAGAAATGAACATCTCAAATGAAGAAAAAACACACAAGGACCCCTTCCCCTCATGTCAATCTTCACCACCACTACCATTATTGAAACTCTCACCACCAACAGCTTGGAGGGCACTATTGACCAGAAACGTAACCGGACCAACCATCTTAAAATTGTGACTACAACTCTGGGACGAGTGGCTCACCTCCTGATGCCTGAAAGCCTCTCCACCAAGGCTCAAGTTGAGAATGCGATGAATGCAATTGTAACAACAATTAACAAAACTTGTCACCATAATTATGACCAAGTGAGTTCCAAATGGCTCCCTTCTTTGTCCTCTCCTTATTTGGTGCAACAGGTTTTTTTGTATGAAAAGGATATACTTGCCAATTCAGTGAGTACTTAACTGTTTACACGCTGGGATCATAAAAACCAATAGGACAGTTTTTCTTGAGTGTAACAAAGAAAGAAGTTAGCTTCATTATACTTAAACTGATCTAAGTAAAATAATAAAATATGCACTGCCTTTCACGCACACACACACACACACACACATACATTCAAAGTTCACTCACACACAAATACAGATTACAGAGTGGGAAAGGGTAGATTGGACACATTAGAGTCCATAAAGAAAAGTAAAAGAGTATAGAGTCTGCAGTTTGGTGTTTCGGCTTGCTTTATTTAGGCTGAATATGATGGCCCCGATGCTTCCGATTTAAACATGTAGGTGGCTGAATTGGTTGTTCTTTGGTAGACAGTAGTGCTGTGTTGGATTCTTTTAAGAAATCTCTGTCTGCAGCAGGGTGCTCCTGAATGATGACAGTCAGCAAACAAGGCTCGGAGCTTACCATGCGAAGCAGGAGGGGCTACACTTAGGTCTTCTCCCTAAGCTGCTTGTCCTCAGCTCTGCTGAGATAATGTGCTTAAAACATTCAAAAGGTTGGCTTGTCATTTGACTTTCCTTCTCCAACTGCCAGGGGGATTCAAAAGAAAGATATTGTCTGTGTATTCCAAGGACGACTTGATTAGCTCATGTCTGGAAACTAATTGAGACAGGTTCCCATTGTCCTAGTGATTATTCTTAATGGCCTTTCTCCAACAGCTGAATACCTCAGGTGATTGCCATAGATGCCTTCCTAATGAGACAGGGGATGTGAGTCCTTCATGCTCCCCTGAAGTCATTGTCTTTGATGGATTTTGTAGACAGACTGACACTGGTCCACCGAAATGGAATGTGGGGTGTATAGTAATGCAAGTTTGGGTTAGCCATCTTGGGTTGTGAGTTCCAGTTGTTTTAACCTCTGTGTTTTTTAAAAAGTCTGTTTTTAACAGTTCCATTCAGGTTTCCAGCCACTGAATTAAACTTCATTATTTGGCATAAAGCACATCTTCATGACCCCATCCAGATTGATGTGATCCACTTGCTCAGTAGCCCCTGCAACAACACCTCCAACACTCACAAAGGGAGCAGTGTTAGCGGCATGCCTTCTGTGTGCCATAGTGACAAGAAACCCGCTTATCTGTTCCCCCATTATGGTGAGATTCAGGCTGTCTTGCTTGATTTTGCATTTCTCAACCCCAATAATGGGCCAGGCTTTCTGGACAATTGTTTCCTCTGCCTGTTAACCTAGTCAAATTTGGAGGGGGACCCTCAATAGTCAGTCCATTGTTCTGGCTCCATTTTACAAAAAGCATATTGAGGCACAGGAGAAGGTGCAAGGCAGAATTACAAGGATGATCGTGGAATTGAAAGGTTATAACTATCAGTAATGTCTGAATAGGCTGTGTCTCTTTTCTCTGGAGTGGCCAAGATGAAGGTTTTAAAGGTTATGAAGTGTCTCGATAGGGTAAACTTAGAGAAAGTGTTTCCACTTCTGATGAGATATTAAACTAAGGGTCATAAATATAAGATAGTCACTAATACATCCAGTAAGGAACTCGGGAAGAATTTCTTTACCCAGAGAGTGGTTGGAATTTGGAACTCACTATCACAGGGAGTGGTGGAAGCCAATAGTATAGATGCATTTAAGAGGCAGCTAGATAAGTACACAAGGGAGAATGGAATAGAAGGATATGTTGATAGGGTGAAGGGTCATGTGGAACATAAACACCTGCACAGATCTGTTGGAACAAATAGTCTGTTTTTGGTGCAGTAAATTCTATGTAATGGGCAATGCGGGATGACTAGCCTGTGAAGTACTGACACAGGTGCATCTATACCATAGTTTAGTATAGTCCCCATTTTGACCTGTCTCGCAAATTCTCAGATATTTTACCAATCATATCAGTGTACCTGTATCTATGCATTAAGAGGATAAAAATGTTTTAGGAGGCATGCTGTGAAAGTGAGGAGGATTCCAACCCGTTATACCTGGATTACATTTAATGGCTTAATGTTGGGACTGATGCTTATTATGTTATTAAAGGAGATTTATTCAGTATTAAAACCAATTGTATCTATCTCCCACTATGTGCTGGCTCATATCATTACAGTTTGGATCAGATCTGGGGAATTACACTGGCAGGTCTGACAGACAGTCACTGTACAGCTTTGAAAAGATAAAAATGAAAGGAAATGCGTATCTCTCTCCCTGTCGCAGCATTTGCTGCATGTACCCTCTACCTTTAATCCTTTGTTGTGTATATCCCTCTAACCCAGATCCATCGATGTCTGTATCCCTGTATTCCTGCCCCTTCAGTCTCTGTCTCTGATCCTTGGCACATTTCTCTCTCCATTCATTTCTGCTCAGAGGTGATCCTAACCTGTTGACCCTTACCAAATGAATAACAGCATTAGTGTTTGGACTAGCCTTCCTCTTCTAGATTTGTAAATATTGCCCTTAAAGCCCATAATGACAAGATGCCCCTCTTTCATTCCAGGAAATAGTGTGTACAGTGGATGCAGTAGCCAATTGCCAAACGCTCCATTTACATCCATGCTGGTGTTGTTGCAATGGGAACCTTTTTAACTAATGTGATCAGTCGCAGTAAAAACAGCTTCAGTGATTCATGACAATGTGTAAGCAGACAACAGCAGCTCCCAGTGCATTCGCTTTCCTGTAAATGAGCTGACAGCACTCACGCTGATGATTAAACACCGAGATAGATGACTGCACAGACAGTGTCTCCTTTCTCTTGTCTGTTTGTTTTGTGGGCAATTAGAGAGTTTAACTTACAAAACAAAGATGGAGCCCTCTCCTCAACACAAAGAAAATGACATCTCCTCAGCCCTCACTACCAATTTGGAAATCACCACCCCATGCCCTCATATCTGGACCCCTCCTATTTGATCTGTGGGACCTCTTTCCAACCAAGAAAATTTCTTGTTCAAGCCTTTCATTTGGCCCATCATCTCTGTGCTGGCTCTTTGAAAAAGCTAACCAGTTAGTCCCACTTTCCTGTCCCTTCTCCATTTCCCAGTAGTCCTTTTCAAGTATTTATCCAATGTCCTTTTGAATGTTACTATTGAATCTGCTCCCACCACCCCTTTGAGCAGCGCATCACAGATCAAAACAACTCACCGTGTTTAAAAATATAATCTCCTCATCTCCCCTCTGGTTCTTTAGCCCTCTGATCAACTGTGCCCTCTGGCAAAGCCTCTTAATTTTGAACATTTCCATTTAAATTGCCGCTTCACTTTCTCTGCTTGAAGGAGAGCAATCCCAGTTTCTGTAGTCTCTCCACTTAACAGTGGTCTTTCTCCCCTGCTACCATTGTAGCTAACTGCCTCTCACCTGGAATTATCACGTTCTTTTACTGCCAACTCACAGACACATAGGACAGAATTTTCCCGTTGGCATGTGGGGGCGGGCCCCGCACTTCCGCGCGTACAATGGCGTGTGCTGATGTCGGGCCAGCGTCCCGATGTCACCGCGTGCCATTGCGATACTTCGTTGGGCGCGATGATATCCGCTGTGTGCCCACCATTAATTAATGGGCCACTTAAGGCCCTTGGCTCACCAATCAACGAAAATTTTTCAGCGCCCATGCAATCTTTGGGTCGGCGCACGGGCACAATGGGCAGGTGGGTAGGGCACATTTGTATAAACCTCATCCACGGGTGGGATAAGAGGCTCACTGGGGTCGTGAATGTGCTTTGTCGAGTATTGATTTTTCAAAGTTATTGAAACTTGCCTGTGTGTTCTGCAGTACTTCAGAACACATACCAGCTGCTTTGTCTGACCCTTAACCTTCAGGTCAGCACTCAAAACTGAGGAATCCTTTTTGGGCCTGCAGGTTTCAGGAAGCCTTCCCTTAGCTTGGGAATGGGAGCTGAACTGCCACTGGAGGCAGCTCCTCTGAGGAGGAAGGGAGGGCTAGAAGGGGGAGGAGGCCAGTAGTGCACATTCAGCCTCCAGGGGAGCCATCTTTGAGAGGAGAGGCGCAGACACAAGGGGTGCAGGGCCAAGAGGTAGACCAAGTGGAAGGGGCCACAGAAGACGCCACTATCCTGCTGCCAGGGTTTACAGGCAGCGAGGCAGCTACCTCAATATGTCTGAGGTACAGTGCCGAAGGAGGCTCTGTCTCTCAAGGGAGACAGTCAACTATATCTGTCAGATGATAAGGCCTGAGGTCTCCCCTAACTGTGTGGGTGGATGCCCCATACCAGTGGCTCTGAAGATCACAGCTCCCCTCTACTTCTATGCCTCTGACTCCTTCCAGGGCTCGGTGGCTGATCTTTTGCGGTGTCTACCAATTAACTGTCCACACTTGTGTCAAGCAGGTCACAGGTGCTCTGCTTAGGCATCCATTGACTTTCATCCACTTCCTTTGGGACCAGGCAAGCCAGACACAGCGAGCCAGAGGCTTCACTGCCATTGCTAGCTTCCCCCGCGTCCAGGGTGCAATAGACTGCACACATGTGGCCATCAAGGCACCAGCAGGTGGGGCCGGTGCCTTCTTCAACAGGAAGGGCTTCCTCTCCATGAACGTGCAGATAGTGTGTGATCACAGGATGCTGATTTTACAACTCTCTGCAAGGTACCCAGGCAGCTCCCACGACGCCTACATCCTCAGACACTCCCAGGTGCCGGGTCTCCTCAGTGCTCCAGCCCGGCTGGATGGATGGCTGCTGGGTGACAAGGGCTATCCCCTCAGAAGGTGGCTTATGACACCTCTCCACCATCCAAGAACAGAAGCTGAGCAGCGGTACAATAGGAGCCACGGCTCCATAAGGGCTGTGGTGGAGAGAACCATTGGTCTTCTCAAGATGTGCTTCCGATGCCTGGACCGCTCAGGGGGCGCACTCCAGTACCCCCCAGATCATGTGCCGCTGATAGTGGTTGCATGCTGTGCTCTGCACAATCTTGCGCTGGAAAGGGGGGACGCAGTGGACGATGAAGATGTAGACATATTGGCTGCGGCTGCACACGATGAGTCCAGCAGTGAGTTCGAGGATGAGCACGCACAGGGAAATGCTGAGGGGGTAGACGCATACTGCAAGGAGGCAGGGACACCCGGGAGGCTTTAATCTAATGAACCTTCAGCTAGCCCACCACAGATGGATCACCAGGACAAGCCTGGGCTGTAGGCTCAATACTCGATACCTAAGTGCCAAATCAGCCAGGTTAGGAACAGTAACTAAGGGCCTTGTCAATAAAGCTGAATGTCCTACAAAGCACTCCTAACATTTATGGAAACCATATACATGCAGAAGAAAAGAGGCACCCTCAGTCATGGTCGCATGTCTGAATTTAATATCACAGGCAAAGAAACTTAGTGAAACAAAATGACAAGGGTGTTTCAATTCAAAGCAAATCATAAAGACCTCATCTTGGGCCAACACAAAAGCACCAGTAAGAAACCTGTGGTGTGCCTAAGGTGCCTTATGGTTAAGTTTCCGGATGCCACGTCTTGGTGCTGCCCCATCGTTGGAAGTGGCATCTGAGAGAGCCCTGCTGACTCTGCTGTCCTGTTGGCCTCAATGACCCTGGTGGTCATCCTCTGGCCCGTGGAGCCTGTGCTGGCCCCGCCTGGGAGGGAGCTCCCAGTTCCACATCTGGCATCTCCCCAGTCATCGCAGCCTCAGCAGATGCTACAGTCACTGGGAGAGAGGCGGAGGAGCTGCCGCCCTCATCCGGAGCGCCCTGAGAGGTGCCCGCAGAAGTGACAGGCAGCTGCTGTGCTGACGTGAGGTCACTTCGGACCTCCCTGCTCACTGTGGATAGATGGGCACCAAGCTGGGAAACTTGGTGCCCAGACCATCTCCCACACTGGCAATGACCAGCTGAGGTCAATGCCAATGTGAGGGCTTGCTGGTCAGAGCGCATCCCCAGGAAGCCTTGATGGGTCTCCTGGAGGAGCCTCTCCACGAGAGTCGCCACTCTCTCCATGGAGGATGCATGGCGCTCAGACATGTGGCTCATTGCTTCAGTTATCATCCGCGTAGACTCCTCCATCATGGAGACCAAGCCAAGCATAGCCCCATGTATCTCCCCCAGATGCTCCCGCACACCCAGCCACATTTCCTGCACCTGCTGTGTTGCGGACAACTCGAGAGGCACATCATCAGGCACCGACTGAGCATGTGCCCGGTCCCCTGCAGTCCTCCAACTGCTGGCGCCATGGGTACTCTCTGTCTCTGCCAGCTCCTCCAGCGACTGTGATGTGCCCTCACCGCTGTGCCCTGGGACACTAGCCGATGTTCTAACTCCCACCGAGGTGCTAATGCCTGCCTGGCAGAGATGGTGTGACGCTGGTGAGACTTCAGGACCCTCAGGTGTGAGAGGAAGCCTCTGCTGCTCCTCCTCCTGGCCCTGCTCCACTGATGCTGAAAGGAAGAACAAGGACATTGGATCAGTTAACGTGGAGACAATGACAAAGTGCATCCCTGTCCCCCGGATCATTATGCGCTCATCCTTCCATAAGCAATGGTCAAACCATGTTGCAAAATTAAATGACTTAACATTCAGCACTGCTATGGCTGTTGGGAGAACAATGCTGACCTCACTGCTGGGCATACATACCTGGCCGTGGCACCCCAGCCTCACTGACACCAGTGGACCTGGGTGCATGGCACCTCTCCAAATCCAGGGCCTCCTGCTCAAACTGGCTGAGAATGGCTAACTGCGCCTGGCTGCCATCAGTCCTCACCCGCTCTGCAGCATTATGAGCATTCTTCTCCTGAAAATGAGAGAAGAGCATTGATTAGTGCAAATTGTACATGGACTCTCTTTGCTGCCGGCCCACCCCAACCAGAGTGGGACATATCAGGGCTCCAGTGCCTCCTCACCCCGCTGCTGCCGAACACTCACACAAAGATGCTAGGCCTGTTCCCCACCCCCCGACCCCCCACCTTGGCCACAAGCTCCCTACATCACATTAGGCACCACACGGTATATCCTTCCATAGCAAGGAGGCTCAAGCACATGGAGCGCAGAGGGCAGCAGATTGTTCATTGCCACGCCACCTTGAAGCTCCCCTCCCACAAGTTATCACCCTGGCTTGGACACATCCTGGAGTTCCAGCACTGCATCTAGGTGCAGCTCCTCCAGGTTGCCCCCAAAACAATCTCAGTGTACCACTTGCTGCGGGTGCAGAACCCATCTCTTCACCACCCTCTCAGGGTGACCTCGGCATGGGCGATATCTGCTGGCCCACCCAGCAAAGTACGCATGCCGTCAATGATTCAATGCAATCACTACACTCAGACTTGGAGCGGGGGTGGGGGAGGGGTGGGGGCGGGGTAGGGGGGGCAGCAGAGGGGGAAAGCCAACCTGCTGGGTTAAGGGACCAATGCCAACATTGTCCTCACCCTTCCAGAGCGCAACAAGTCATTGAAGCGCTTGCGACACTAGATCCAGGTGCACCGCACGACATCGCGGGAGGTCACCACCTCTGCCACCTCCTCCCAGGCATGTTTCATCATGTGGGGGGGCCTCCTCCTCCCGTCCTGGGGAACCAGCATCTCCCGCCGTGCTTTCACCTCCTCGAGGTGGGTAGCAAGGCAACCAACGGAAAAATGAGGGGCACAGTGTCCCCCAGCCCTACCCTCCAGCCTGGCCTGCCCCGATGGCCTATCCTCCAGCCGGACCAGCCCCTATGGCCTACCCTCTGGCCTGGCCTGCCCCGATGGCCTATCCTCCGGACTTGGGTCACCTCCATTGTCCCTCTGCAGAGCCCTTCGCCTAGTCATTGCGAGCGGCCTTTCCAAGGCTGCCAGGCCTTCCTTTATACAGGCCGCCGGGTCGCCATTGGACCCGGTGAGCTGAGCGCGCCCTCCGCCACCCGTCCACTCCTGCTATGCACGGGAGTTGTGAAGTACGCTGGGTGGGCCTTAATTGGCCCGCCCGTGATAAATGGCAGCATGGACCCGATTGTGGACAGCGATTGGGTCCATACCCGCCTGTGCCCGCTCTTGCTCCACGCCCCCACCAGCCAGAAAATTCAGCCTATACCATTCAAGGGAGAGACAGTTGGAGGGGGAGGGGGAGAGCCACTTATCTCATCATCAACTTTTCCCAAGTTCAACCCACTTATATTTAACCTTCACAGGAGGTCTGTTGTGGAAGTTGTCAATCGAAACTTATCAGAACCAACTTTCCAAAGATTTTTTTCTCAGATAGCAATGGCACCAGAGTTCATCATAATGATATTTTGGGGGGAGAGGTCAGAAAAGAGCACTTGCACCCTTGATTTCTCAGACAACCTATTTGTCTATTGACTCCCCACTACTTGCTAATTGGGTCATACATACATAGAAACATACGAATTAGGAGCAGGAGTAGGCCACTCGGCCCCTCGAGCCTGGTCTGCCATTCAATATGATCATGGCTGATCTGTTGTAACCTCAAGTCCAAATTCCCACCTACCCCTTATAACCTTTCACCCCCTTGCTTATCAAGAACCTATCCAGCACTGCCTTAAAAATATTCAAGGGCCCTGCTTCCATTGCCTTTTGGCGAAAAAAGTTCCAAAGACTCACAAAACTCTGAGAGAAAAAAATTCTCCCTATCTCTGTCTTAAATGATCCTTATTTTTAAACAGTGACCCTAGTTCTAGATTCTCCCACAAGACGAAACATCCTCTCCACATCCACCCTGTCAAGACCTCTCAGGATCTTATATGTTTCAATCAAGTCACCTCTTACTCTTCTAAACTCGAGCATATGCAAGCTTAGACTGTCCAACCTTTCCTCATAAGACAACCTGTCCATTCTAGGTATTAGTCTAGTAAACCTTCTCTGCTTCCAATGCACTTACATTCTTCCCTAAATAAGGAGACCAATACTGTGCACACCAGATCTGTTCACACCAACGTCCTGTATAATGGACGCATAACCTCCCTAATTTTGTATTCCATTCTCCTTGCAATAAATGATAACATTCTATTAGCTTTCCTAATTACTTGTTGTACCTGCACACTAACCTTTGGTGATTCATGCACTAGGACACCCAGATCCCTCTGCATCTCAGAGCTCTGCAATCTCTCACCATTTAGATAATGTGCTGCTTTTTTTATTCTTCCTGCCAAAATGGACAATTTCACATTTTCGCACATTATACTCCATCTGCCAGATCTTTGCCCGAATATAGCACAAAGTGAGTGAATAGAACTGGTCCATTGGAATTATAAACATGGGGAGTGACTGGGATAGGTTGGTCCATTAGAATTTTTGTTACTGTTGTGTTGTCGAAGATAAACCAGTTAGAATTTATTGAGTTAAGTCTGAGGTGCTATATACTGAAAAGTGATGAATTAGTCCAATTTGAGCACAAAAGGATCTGTTGCATGTTGGATACGTATGTATTGTTGGTGTGGAAGAGGTATTTCCAGCTCTGGACTTGCAAAGCTCACGTATCCATTCGGCCAGTGCGACTCTGCTCTGTTCGTAGGAGGGGTGGCGCCTTTGCTGATGAGTCTGTGCCGCATAGAGCAATCCTGTGCGAGGTTCTCCCATGCTTCAGGAATGATAGTGAAGCTCTTTAGTCAGACCTTGAAGAGGTTTTTCTGGCCTCCTTGTGAATGTTTCCCTTCAATTAGCTTGAGTTTTTTTTTGGCAAGTGCTCAACAGGCATTCTGGTAATATGTTCTGCATGTCTTATCCGAGTTTTCTTCAGTGGAGTGTGGATGCCAGGCATGTTGGTCAGGGAGAGACCCTCAGTGTTAGCAACCTTGTTTTGCCATCTGATCTTGAGTAGTCTCCACAAGCAAGTCATGTGAAAACAGCAGAGCTTTAAGCCTGCCTGTCCATGCCTCACAAACATATAAGAGAGTGGGAAGGACAACCACTTTGTATATCTTGACTATTGTTGAGAGACTAATTGCTCTTCACTCTCAGTTGGTTTTTCATAGCTTGCCAAAGACAGCGCTGGCCTCAGCCATTCTGGCATTAACTTCATTGTAAATGTGAACTTGTTTGGAGTCAGTGCTGCCAAGGTAGGGAAATTTGCCATCAATGCTTTATGATTGATTGTTGAGGGATGGTCAATTCAGAGCATTGTTAAAATGTCCTGTCCATCTTGCCAGGATTTTAGTCTTGTCTGTGATCAGTGTGGCTCCATCAGTGCCGAGAGAGGAATTTCCAGAAGCTTTTGGATTGTAGATTGTCTTCAGAACGTAGAAATGTTTAGTATGGCTTCTGTCTGTGAACGATTGTACTTCTTCTGCCTTTTTGCTTAGCTGGCAATCCTACATCTCGCTAATCTTTGATTGGATGGTTTTACAGATATTTTGAAAGTAGCTTTCTTTGATGCAGATGAACGGTCATTTTGCTCTGGTGTTTATGGTGGTGGGTCCCAGATGTACTAGGGCGATACAGTGTACCATATCTCTGGAGGCTTTACAGCTATCCTATGCAATGTGAGAGACAAATTTAAGAGCATCTGGCTAGCAATCCAGATCTTCTGAGAAGTTTTGCCTCACAAAGTCCATTTTGAGCCTCGAGATGTTGCGTTTCCTATTGATTGATTTCCCCCAGGGGCATCTCTTGGGCTGAATGTGAATGTTTAGCTTTGAGATAATGAGTCTGTGGTCAGTCCAACAATCTGATCCACACATGGCTTTAGTCACCCTGACATCCTGCCTGTCCTTTCTTCTGACAATAACGCAGTCACCTAGATGCCAGTGCTTAGAGTGAGGGTACATCCGGGATGTCTTGCTTCGGTTTGGCAGACGGAATACAGTGTTGGTAATGAGGAGGTCATGCACTGCACATCTTCAGCAGAAGAAGGCCATTGTTCTTGCTGTTACCAACTCCCTTTCTCCCTGTAGCACCCTCCCAGGTCTAATGGTCATTTGGGTCTGTTGGGAGGCTGGCAAGTTTGGAGGCCAGGTTGGACTTGATAACCAACCCTACTCCTGCTCTATGCCACTCTTCATTATTATGACCACACTAGAAGATGGTATATCCAGCCTCAGCTGCTATAATTTGCCCTTCATCAGTTAGATGAGTCTCACTTAATGCTGCTACATGGATGTTGCATCTGGCAAGTTCTCTGACAACCAGGGCTGTTTGTCTCTCTGTTCCACAAGAGTTCACACATTCCATGTGCTGATGCTAAGCGGTGCTACCTTTGTCTTCTTTCACTTGTTGTTCGACCATTGTAATGGGATCCCTGTTAGTTACAGCAAACTGGCCAGGCTAGGGGAAGCAGGCAATGTTTAGAGTGCCTTCCTCATGCCATGGAGGGGAGCAGTGTGATCCTGAAGGTGGCTCCTCAGTCGCTCAGGGGGCTGCCGAAGTCCATAACCGCTTTAATTCGGTGAAAGACAGCCCTATGGCCTGAGCCACTTGGGCTGTGGCTACAGCTTCGTCACTCCCCCACCACCACTGGACTTGAAGATTGGATGATGAATGCATTGGCGGGTGATATCGTAACTTGCATGTGAAATGGATTATACTGAAGGAGAGTCGCGCTGCGCCAACCTCGCTCTCTCATTCAGGAATATCTGAATCCAGTGGCAAGACAAAGTCAAGATGGCTGGAGATGATTCCGGATGCAGTGCACGACCTTGGTATCCCGAGTACCTGACCACCTTAGAGTTTGCGCTGAGTAAATCTTTACATGCAAGGATAGGCAAATCCTAGCTCCCCAGTGGGTGAGACACATTGGCTACCTTCACTTAGTTTTGCCCACCTGTCGAGATGCTTTGCCGGGGCATGGCGATTGGTGCATTCAACAAGTACTTGGAGCCACAGATGAGAGCTGGGTGCTGGTGAGGAGCAACAAAAGGTGAACCACTCCGAAGAGTGCGATAAGACACCCATTTTCAGAGTGCTGCCCCTCCAAGATGCACCCCATACACCCATTGGAGTTACATACATGTGGAGTGGTTGGGAGAAGTTTGGGCCTTTGGAATTATATACACTGTGATTGACTGGGGACATGTTCTGTTCTGATTTGAATGGCTCCTTAATCAAAGAGTGTTAACAATATAACAATTTCACATTGTGAATGGACTGAAGTGACAAAGATTCAGTAATATAATCCATTACAATAATGCGAAAATAACCTCAAGAGCATTAGCTTGGGACGTGCTGATATATTTATATAAGCATGTGCAAGTTGGAAGCAAAATTATCAAAGGAAGTAGAACGTTTCCTTCCAAAGAATAATGGACATGCTGTCTGAATTCTGGAGTTTAATTAAATTAAAGTAGTTAGATGGAATGTAAATAGAACACTGGATAGCTGAAAATTATTACACAAGGTAATCTAAGGTTTCATAGACAGAATAATGGTTGTTTGGAAGTCAGAGGCTGGAATCTATTCTAGGGCTTAGATGTCTTGTACATAGAATACTGGATACCTGGAAGTAATCAAGGAATTCATATCACATCATTAACTATATGAGAAATTTCTAAGGTTTGTGAAGCTCAAGCAAGACTCTGTGACGCTTGAAACTCTCCAGGATATAATTTTTCAAATGAAATGTATATTATGAATTTTGTGACAATGAATTTATTCAGTTTTGTGCCACTTCTTCATAAGAAGTCACTCTCATTGAAAAATCAAAAATAGAAAGATGATTATGCTGAAGGATTGGTGACCGAGAAGTGATTGCACTGTTTTGTTTTACAAGATGCCGAGTCTCTTTCCTTTCACCTTCCCAAATTTGTAATTTGTTCCAGTGACTAGAATTTTCCAGGTCTAATCCAAGTGGTTTACAGAATCAATTGGAGACCATTGGGACTGCAATCCTTAATTGCTATGGCAACAGACCTTGCAAGAGACTAGCACCATCTTAATACACAGTGGAATTTGAGAGCGGGATAAACAAGAGATTGGAGATTGAGGGCACAAAATTTTTATTTTCTTTAGTTATTCATTTGTGGTGTGTGGGCATCTCTGTCAGTTATTGTCCATCCCTAATTTCCCTTGAGGAGGTGGTGGTGGGCAATTTTCTTGAACTGCTGTAGCCCGTGTGGTGAAGGTATTCTCATAATGCAGCTTTGTACGGATTTTCCATGTCCGGTGTCAATGAAGGAATCATGATATATGTACAAGTCAGGATGGTGTGCGTTGCAGGGGTACTTGGAGGTGGTGATATTCCCATGTGCTTGCTGCCCTTGTCCTTCTAGGTGGTAGAGGCTTGGGAGATGGTACCGCAGAAGTCTTTGCAAGTTGCTGCAGTGCATCCTGAAGATAGTCCCACTACAGCTTTGGTGCATTGTTGATGGAGGGAGTGAATGTTTAAAGCAGTGGATGGGGTGCTAATAAAGTGATCATCTTTGCCCTGGATGGTGTTGAGCTTCTTGAGTGTTGTTCGAGCTGCACTTATCCAGGCAAATGGAGAATGTGCCATCACACTCCTAACTTGTGCCCTTAGATGGTGAACAGGCTTTGGGGAGTTACTCATCACAGAATTCCCAGCCTCTGACTGTTTTTGTAGCCACTGTATTTGTATGGCTGGTCCAGTTAAGCTGTTGGTCAGTGGTGACCCCTAGGATTTTGATAGGGGCTGTGGGTTCAGTGGTGATACTGCATAGAAGGTCACAGAGAGACGGTTAGATTCTCTTTTGCTGGAGATAGTCATTACCTGGCACTTGTGTGCCATGAATGTTACTTGCTACTTATCAGCCTAAGTGCCATTGTTGTCCAGGTCTTGCTGTATGTGCACACAGACTACTTCAGTTTCTGATGAGTTGTGAATGGAGCTGTATGCAGTGCAATCATCAGCAAACATCACCATTCTGACCTCATGTTGGAGAGGTCATTCATGAAACAACTAAAGATGGTTGGGCCTAGGATATTGCCCTGAAGAACTCCTGCAGCGATGTCCTGGACTGAAATGAGTGACCTCCCACAAACACAACCATCTTTTTTTGTGTAGGGTATGACTCCAGCCTTCAGAGCGTTTTCCCTTGATTCTCGTTGACATATTTGCTAGGTCACCTTGATGCCACATTCTGTCAACTGCTACCTTGATGTCAGAGGCAGTCACTCTCACCTCACCTCCAGAATTCAGCTCTTTTGTCTATAATTGGACAGGACTGTAATGATGTCCAGACATGAGTGGTCCTGGCAAAATCCAAACTGAATAACGGAGGAGGCTGAGATGGATCATTCACTCAGCAATTTAAGCTGAAGATAGCAGCAAATGCTTCAGCCTTGTCTTTTATTCTCATGTGCTGGTACCACCATTGTTGAGGGCGCGAATGTTATTAAGCCTCTCGTCCTGTTGTTGTTTAATTATACACCACATCCATAGCCAGCAGGACTGCAGAGCTTTGATCTGATCCATTGCTTGTGGGATCACTCACCTCTGTCTGCAGCATGTTGCTTCTGCTGTTTAGCATGCAAGTAGTCCTTGTGTTATAGCTGCACCAGGTTGGCACATCATTCTAAAATATACCTGGTGTCGCTCCTGGCATGCTATTCTACACTCCTCTTTGAATCAGGATTGGTTGCCTGGCTTGATGGTGTTTCGTTGAGTGTTTGCTACTTGTGGTGTGTACTACTTAGACTTGTAGAAGTTACCAAGAAGTCTTTATTAACATTACTGAACTATATATGTATTTACAGTAAAGGATACAGGTATGGAGAGGACTCTGTGGCATGTCCTTACATGTTGCTACCTAGCTCTATACTGCTGACCTAAGCTCTAGCTCAGGTGACTTTATCCTTCATTACTAGAGGGGTTGAACATAAAAGTAAGGATGTCATGCTTCAGTTATACAGGGCATTGGTGAGACTGCACCTTGAATACTGTGTGCAGTTTTGGTCCCCTTATTTAAGGAAGGATGTAAATGCATTGGAGACGGTTCAAAGGAAGTTTACTAGATTGCTACCTAGATTGAGTGTCTTATGACACTTATGACAATTGTGAGTCTTATGAGGAAAGGTTGGACACACTGGGCTTGTTTCCACTGGAGTTTAGAAGAGTGTGGGGTGATTTGATTGAAGTATACAGATCCTGAACAGCCTTGACAAGGTGGACAGCGAAAGGATGTTTCCTCTTGAGGGTGAGTCCAGAACTAGGGGGCACTGTTTTAAAATTAGGGGTCACCCTTTTAGGACAGAGATGAGGAGAATTTTTTTCTCTCAGGGGGTTGTGCGACTTTGGAATTCTTTGCCTCAGGAGGTGGTGGAAGCAGGGTCATTGAATATTTTTAAGGCAGAGATAGGTAGATTCTTGTTAGGCGAGGGAATCAAAGGTTATCGGGGTTAGATAGGAATGTGGAAATCGAAACACAAGAAGATCAGCCATGATCTGATTGAATGGTGGAGCAGGCTCGAGGGGCCGAATGGTCTACTCCTGTTCCTATTTCTTATGGTCTTATGACTTCTTGCATTGCTGGTGGGCAGCACCGTACTCAGTCCCAAGTTAACCCTTAATGTGCCATATCCTTTTACTACACCTCCCCCAAGTCTTTATCCCCTGGATATAGACTGACAATGTTTACTTACAGTTTGATTCAAGTCTTGTATTGTCATAAGACTTGTATACCTAACTTCAGTGTTGCAACCATAATGACACTAACCCTAAACTACTTTGTGACTAACATTACAACACTAACAGCATACATTAACAGAGCTCATATCACACCATCTCCCCCTCCCCCGCCGTTTAAGTCTTTGAAATCAGAGGTTCAGGTAGTCTGGGAGTCTGAGGACCCTTCCACTCCTCATTCACCGTCTGGTCGGGTGAATGGCGGCCTCTAATAGTTGCCTGCTCTTGCTATTGGTTTGGAAGTGGCTCCAGTGTATGCTTACCCTCGTGAATGGTGCTTCATCTTGTAATGGGGGGCAGCCTGGCCAGTGACTCTACCTGTTACACCTGATTCTGTCCTCTGATGTACCAACTTGATGGAACAGGATTATTGGTCCTCGATTAGGCAAAGGACTGGACCTTGTCTCCCGAGGTCTGGGATCCAAACTTTGTCGGCCCTGGTGCAGCTGTGGCAGGTGCCTGGTGCAGTGTCACCAATTGCAGGTGGAGCCCTGCTTCTGTTTGTAGGCCAAGTCTTTCTCCCACACAGCCTGGTGGTCTTTGGCTGACAGCCCTGGCAGGAGTTTCTTCGCAGGATTGGAAGTTGAGTGTGCGATTTCCTGCTCATCAGGAGCTCTGACGGGGTGAGGCCGCATTGTAGGGGGTGGACCTTTATGTGAGTAGGGCAGTGGGAAAGTCCTTGGTCTTCTTCAAAAAGGCCTTTATCATGTGTACCGCCTGTTCTGCTTCACCGTTGGACTGCGGGAACTTGGGGAGCTGATCTGGGCGCAGAATCAGCTGCTGCTACTGAATTTGCAAAGCATTGGTTAACAAATTGGGGATTGTTATCAGAAACAAGCCCGTCTGGGATGCTGACGGTTGAAAACATTCCCTTGGCTGTCTTGATGATTGTCCCCATGGTGCTTGTATGGAGTTTCTGGACCTCCACCCACCTGGAGTAGTAGCCCATGACGTTCAGGAAGGATCTGCCATTGTGGCTGGACAGGTCTGCTGCCAGCTTTGGCTGTGGCCTGTCGGGAAGCTGTGAAGGAATTTGTGCTTCTCTCCGGTCCTGGTAGTGTCAGGCACAAGTGTGACAATTGGCAATGGTCTCTTCTATTGCCTTGGAGATGCCCAGCCACCAGGCTGTGGATTGGGCTCATGCCCCACATTTAGTGATGCCAAGATGTCCCTGGTGTGTCCTCTGGAGGACGGTCGCCTGCACGGAGGGTGGAATGACTAGCGGCTTGTCATTGACCAGCAGGTCCCCCGTGATGGTGCAGTGGCTCTGTTGCTCAAACCACGCTTCTGCTGAAGTACCACTTGATCGCTGATGAGGCCATCCCTGTAGACAGTAGGAGTGGGTGTGGGTACACCTCCTCGCCATGATGCTGTTCTTGGCAGAGCTGTTGAAGCCAGGTCGTGGATGCCGGAAAGAGGCTAGCGTTGGCCTGGGGAAGGCCTCCACTTCGCTAACAAAGGTGACATTGTGGTCAGTTGGAAGTTCTGCAGTGACCCTTGAAAGGACATTGGCTGCTGTCTGATTCTTCCCCTGGACGTGGATGGTCTCATATGCGAAACACATGAGGTGTAGGTGAAAAAAGACTGAACCCGAGGGGGCGTCTTTGCGAGCCCCGTCTCATTGGGCAGAGAGGCCAGTGGCTTGTGGTCTATCTCAATGGTGATTTTGAGGATAATGGTGCAGCCCGAGGTCTCTTTGTAGGCCATATAACCCCCAAAGCTTCTTTATCATGACGGGATACCTGGTTTCTGTGTCCAATAGTCCTCTTGAAGCGTAGTAGGCTGTCACCACATGCTGTCTGGAAGCTCCTGAAAGAGAACAGCCCCGAGGCCTGTGGAGGTGTCAGCTGCTATGGTGGTGGGTTGGGTGGGTTCATAATGAGCCAGGATGTCTGTAGAGAGCAGCATGTGCAGGGAATCCGACTCCCAGGCTTGGGTCTTCCTAAGTAAGAGTCTCAGTGGCTCTGTGACCTGTGCCAAGTGGGGCAAGAATTTCACCAGCTGGTTCACCACACCAAAGGGGTGTTGCAAGTCTGGGATAGAGGAAGGAGCGGGGAAGTCGGCGATGACTTTGGCTTTCTGGAGGCTCATGTGATACCGCTGCTGCTGACAACATGGCCCAGGGAGCGGATGGAGGTTTTTGAGAACTCGCATTTTTTGTTCAGTGTTAGCCCAGCCTCCTGCAGCCATCCCAGAACCGCCGTGTGCCACTCATTGTGTTCTTGTGCCATGGACCCATGGGCCAGAACATCGTCCATGTGGCAGACGACCCCTTGCAGGCCCTGCAGGATGCCTGACATCGTGCATTGGAAGATTTCCAGTGCCAATGTGACCCCAAAGGGTAGGCGATTGAAGCAGAATTTTCCACAGTGTGTAATGAAGGTGGTAGGGAGCTGAGGTTCCTCGTCGAGGGGAATTTGCCAGAAGCAGCTGTTGGCAGCCAACTTTGAGAAACTGCGTGAAAGTTTGGTCAGACTCTCATCCACTGAGGCCATGGGGTGGACCTCCCTGGTCACGGCTTTATAGAGCTGCTTGAGACCGACATAAATGCGGAGAGAGCCGTTCATTTTACAAACCGTGACCATCCTTGAGCACCATGTGGTGGGTTGCTTCACCGGGGAGATCACTCCCATATTTATCATGTTGTGGAGCTGGCGCCCTTGAGGGGGTGGGAGGGCCTTCCGAGGAGTGAAGAGGCATAATGTCTTGTTGTCACTCCTGAGTGTAATTCTATAGGCATTCTTAAGGTAACCTAGTCCCACAAAGAGGGTCAGGAACAATTGCCTGTATTTCAAGCCAGGCTGTAGCTGACATGTTTAGGAGGTTGAGTTCAAATCAGGCATTGTTGTTTAGCAGTGAGTAGTCCTGGTTATGGACCACAGAGAGTTGTGTGGGTTGTCTTGGCCCCATATTGGAGAATAGCTGGCAGGGTTCCCTTGACTCTCAGGCGGTGTCCTCTTGCTGCATGGAGCGGGGTGTCCGTCGGTTGGAGCCATAGGTCTTTAAGCCTTGGTGCTTTATTGGACAGGACATTTACCCAGGCACCAGTATCTGGTTTAAAAGTGGTCCAATGGCCATTCATCAAGATGTCCGCATTCCAGAATGGAGTGCTGGATCATGTGATGTTGCCAAGGAAGAATGACTGGGTGCCCTCTGGATGGGCGACTTGGACTTTGTTGAGAAAGGAATCAACTGGCTCCCCAGGATCCTGTTAAATTTGGTACATTCCAAGATCTTGTTTACTTGCAGTTTGAAAAAGATGTCAAAAGATTTTAAAACATTTTCAAACTTAGCATATGATTCATCTTTGTCTTGCCTGGTGATTAAATCATCCCCAACAGGCCCAATTGAATAAACTGATGTGCTAACCTGTTTTTCCACTGACTTTTTATTTAATCCTGTTGCTGTGTTATATCTGAGCAGCCTTTTTCTCCAGTAACTCCAATTGTGAGATTGGTTCAGGCCATAGGTAAGGCACATTGGGAGTGGGAATGAAGAATTGTGACACATAGTTGAAAAATTTTAAGGTGTGGGCCTCCCTTTAAGAGGTCAGAGGATTTCAAAATGGCTCCACTGGCATTGCTGAGAAGGTTTTCGTGCACACATATTTCAGGCTTTTGTTGTGACTTTAAAAATGGTGGCGATAGGCCAAGAGGAGGAAGAAGTTGTAAAATGGCTGCGGGTCAGGTTGTGGCTGTGGGCCAGTAGTATGGCGTCAGCTTGCTGTGGATCGGTCTGGGCTGGGAGGACAGAAGTCTCGCTGGCTGGAAGGCCAAAAATGTGCTAGTCACTCGGGAACTTCTGCGTATTCGATGGTTCTTTTTTCTTTTGTTGCACTCCGGATTCGGGGGCCACGTGGAGGGGCACCGAGTCGGAGGTTGGGCTTGTGACAAACGTGCTACTGAGTTTTCTGCCTGGCTGATTTTTAAAAGAAATAGTTCACAGGACTGACTTCCATGGAACTTTAAGAAGGTTGTATCTCACCCTGCAGGCTGCTGGCTGCTAGCTCTGCTTTGTTGAAGCTGCTTCCAGAGGGATGTAGTGGAGACTTTATCTTGAGCCTAACTTTTGCCTTTATTCTCTGCTGCCAGGATCTTCTGTCTCTGGAGCTTTCCAGGTGAATTTTCTCAGCTTCTTGCGTCCTGAGTGAGGTTTTTCAGAGCAGAAATTTGTCACTTTTCCTTTTTTTGATTTTCTGTCTTTTTACAGGGGATGTGCATGTTGATCTCCAGCTGCCACCATGTTTTGTTGGGTTGTTGCTACCCATGGTGTGCACTGCCTAGACACCATTAAGCAGTATTGTAGAAGTTACCAAGAAGTCTTTATTAACATTACTGAACTATATACAGATTTACAGTAGAGAGCACAGGGATGGAGAGGACTCCATGACATGTCCTTACATGTCACTACCTAGCTATACACTGCTGACCTAAGCTCTAGATCAGGTGGCTTCTTACATCACCAATGGGCGGTACTGTACTCAGTCTTAGGTTAACCCTTAAAGTATCAGATCCCTCTACTACAGACGGTAATGATAGATTGAGGGATATGCCGGGTTGTGAGGTCACAGATTGTGGTGGTATACAATTCTGCTGGTGTTGATGGCCCGCATCTCATGGATGTCCAATTTTGAGCTGCTAGACCTGTTTTTAATTTATCCCCTTTAGCACAGTGACAGTGCCACCCAATATGAAGGATTGTAACCTCGGTGTGAAGATGGGGCAAGGACTCTCCACAGGACTGTACGGTGGTTACTCCTACCAATATTGTCATGGGCAGGGTTACGATTCCTGTGGAGACCAGCAATTTTTAAAAAAAGTGATGAACCCCACAGCGACGAATAGAAATGGTCAAAAGTCAAGATTTCACATTTTAAGACTTTTACTGTAACAAACAAACTAAAATCAACAGAACTAAACATAACTTAACAAGCAACCATTAAACCAAACTAAAGAGAAGGTACTTCCCCATTAGCTAACCAACACAATCAAAATACATTTTGACACGTTTTACTTTATGCCACACTTCTGGCGGATAGGTAGCCTTAAGGAGTAATTACCCAGCTCCTCCTAGCTTTCCAGAGCACTCCCTTCTACCTGCCTATGTCAGGGTGAGTCTTCCATGGTCCTTTGAAAGTCATTCCACTCAGTCTTCTAAGTATCCCTGAACTGACACCCAGCAGTAAGGCCCACAATGGGGACTCCTTGTTTCTTAAATCTCCAGATGTCCTGTCTCTTTGAACAGAGAACCAGTTCTCAGTTAGCTTGGTGGCATCTGTTTCTGTCTCCCTCTCCACGTCTCTGTGTCTGTGCCCAGAAAACTAGCTGCCCCCCTTTTCTGTCAAGATGTGGAACTTGTCAATTGACTTTCTATAAGTTTTAGTTGCAGATCATATGAGCCTGTCTCCAAAGTTTAGTATGATCACCACCCCCCTCGTCAGGCCATTCTATTTCACTTTAAATGAAAGGAAACATTTTAAAACATAACCGCCTCATAAGTCTCACATTCTTAACAGCAAATGCATTTGCAACAGGTAGATTGGTGCAGAAGAGATCCATTTGGCTTTTCCCTTGTGTTGGTTCTCTCACCACCTGCCACAAGAACAGTCTGGTAGTTATGTCCTCCAGGACTCTGTCAGCTTGGTCATTAGTGATGCTATTGAACCACTCCTGGTGATGGACATTCTGTGCCCTCAGTGCTTCTTCCATGTGTTGTCCCAAAGCTGATTCAACAGTTGTGGGAGGATGGTTAGTGGTAACCAGGAGAAGGCTTCCTTTGCCTATGTTTGACCTAATGCCATGAGACTTTATAAGGGCCACAGCCAATATTGAGGACACTCAGGTCCACAGCTGTATACCACTGTGCCACCACCTCTGCCGGATCCATCCTGCCAGTGGGACAGAACACATGGGGAATGGTGATGAAGGTACCTGGAATGTTGACTGCTAGGTATGATTCTGTGAATATGACTATGTCAGGCTGTTGCCGAACTAGTCTGCAGGGCAGCTCTCTCAGTTTGGTGCAATCCCAATCTTTGCAGATCGACTGTCCTGGGTGTGCCTTTGTCTTTGTTCAAGATGGCTGCAAGGCAGTCTGAATAGTTTTATCCTGGGTGTAGTGGGTTGATACAGCTGTTGCTAGCAAGCAAGGCCATTCCAGAGGGCAGCTCAGTTTCTTTTGGTGTATTCCTCTGGGACAGAGTGAAGCAGTGGTGTACAGCATCGTCCCTCTTGTCCCTGGGATCTGCTCTCTTCTTGCCTAGAACCCCTCGGATCCGAAGTGGACTAAATCTGCCTTGTGTGAAGACCCAATTCCCTAATGGTCAAATGTTCAGAGCACAATAAAACAAGGGAGCGCTTAATAGGAAATTGAGAGGAGTGGCCAGCAAGGCAACAACAGATCAAATACAGGGAACTGAAGTACTGAACTGGCTCAGTGGGAGGCACTGTTCTGAATTTGATTGATCAGCAGAGGGAGCTCTACACTATTCCTCCAATTTTAGCTGTACATTGATGCTGGACACTGAATATAGAAAAATATTTTGGTCGCTTAAAACTGAAATCTTTCAGGCAGCAAAAAAAACACAAACTTTATGAAACTAATTTATGCAAAACCATTTAAGATTTTGCTTTTGGAACCAAAATCCTACATTTCCACTTCAGTAGTAGCTGTGGTTCACTTACCCGAGTCAGAAGGTTGTGGGTTTAAATCCCACTCCAGAGACTTGAGCATACAATCGAGGTTGACACCCCAGTGCAATATTGTGGAAGTGCTGCACTGTTGGAGGTGCTGTCTTTTGGATGACATTTTAAGCTGCCCTCAGGTTGATGTAAACGATCCCAAGGCATTTTTCCAAGAAGAGCACAGGCGTGCTCCCTGGTGTCCAAGAGAACATTTATCATTCACCACTCAACATCTCTAAAACTGATGATTTGGTCATTAACGCATTGCTGTATGTAGGAGCTTGCTGTGTGCAAATTGGCTGCTGCATTTCCTACATTACAACAGTGATGACACTTCTTTGGCTGTAAAGGACTTTGGGATGTCCGGAGGTTGTGAAAGGTGCTATAAAAATGTAACTCTTTCTTTCCAAGTAAGGCGGCAGGCAGTTTTACAGAGGCTTATGTTGCATTCGTAGGGTTGGGGAGGAAGAACTGAAGAGACTTTTCCGGAATCTTCAGTCAGCAGCATGGGAAATAGTCAGAGAGATGTGCACAAATGATTTTTGTAACTGGCCCTGTCTTCACCAATAGACATGTTCCACTCATTGCACCAGGCATTATTGGGTATGAGAGAATGCTTTACTGCTTTGACCCTCACTGGTACTGGATTGTAACCATTTTCCCATCGCATCCAGTTGCTTATTAACGAGAGATTCAAAGATTATTGGGGCTTAAGCAGGAATGTGGAGTTGAGGCCACAATCAGATCAGCCATGAAACGTTAACTGATTTCTTCTCCGCCGATGCTGCCAGACCTGCTGAGTTTTTCCAGGTAATTCTGTTTTTGTTTTGGATTTCCAGCCATGACCTTATTGACTGGTGCAGCAAGCTCGAGGGGCCGAATAGCCTACTCCTGCTCCTAATTTGTATATTCATATGTTCGTATGACAGTGTGTGATGGGAGTCAGGTGGGGTGTAGTAGAAGGGAAGTTCTATCAACAGAAAAATTAAGATGTTGAGAAGATACAGTAGGTTGGTCAGAATCTGTGGTAGAGACAGACAATAACGACATGCATTTATATAGCACCCTTTAGCTCAGTTACAATTGTACCAAGGCACTTCACAGCAATGTCATCAAACAGAATTTGACACTGACCCATGTAAAGAGATAGCAGGACGGGTGACCAAGAGCTTGGCCAAAGGGGTAAGTTGAGCTGAAGAAACAAAGAGGTTTTTGGAGGGAATTTCAGAACTTGAGGCCTAGGCAGCTGAAGTCACAGCCGCCAATGGTGGGGTGATGAAAATTAGGGATGCCAGAATTGGAGGAACACAGAGATCTGAGGGTTCCAGGGCTGCTGGAGATTACAGAGATAGGGAGGGATGTGTCCATGGAGGGATTTGAAAACAAGGATGAGGATTTTAAAATCTCCACAGGTTAAGGCTTTAGGCAGAAACCTTGATCAGAACTGGTTCATTAATATCTTTTAGGGGAGGAAATCTGCTGCCCCTACCTGGTCTGGCCTACATGTGACTCCAGACACATAACAACGTGGTTAATTCTTAACTGCCCTCTGAAATGGCCTAGCAAGCCATTCAGTTGTATCAGGTCGTGATGAAAAAGTAGATTAAAAGTAAAACCGAAGTAAAATATGGAATTGACCTAGACACCAGAATCAGCAAAAGCACACCCAGCTTAGCCAACCCTGCAAAGTCCTCTCATTAACATCTGGGGACTTGTGTCAAAATTGGGAGGTCCGTCCCACAGACTAATCAAGCAACAGCCTGGTATTGTCATACTAATCGAATTAAACCTTATAGACAGTATCCCATCACCATCCCTGTGTATGTCCTGTCCCACTGTCAGGATAGGCCCACCAGAGGTGGTGGCACAGTGGTATATAGTTGGAGCGGGGAAGGGCCCTGGGGCTCGGGACCCCATGAAGTTTAATGGCGTCAGGTCAAACACAGGCAAGGAAGCCCCCTGGTGATTACCACCTACTGCCCCCCACCACACCCACCCCCTCAGCTGATGAATCACTATTCCTTTGTGTTGAACACCACTTGGAAAAAGCACAGAGAGCAGCAAGGAGACAGAATGTACTCTGCTTGGGGGACTTCAGTGTCCATCACCAAGAGTGACTTGGTAGAACCACTATTGTGTGAGCTGGCCAATTTCTGAAAGGACTGCCAGACTGGGTCTGGGCAGGTGGTGAGGGAACCAACAAGAGGGAAAAACCTATCGGATCTCACCCTCCCCAATATATCTGTCACAGATGCATCTGTCTATGACAGTATCAGTAGGTGTGACCTCTGCACAGTTCTTTTGGAGACAAAGTCCCATCTTCACACTGAGGAACCCTCCATTATTCTGAATTGCACTAACATCGTGCGAAATGGGATAATTTGAAATTGATCTACCACCTCAAAACTGGGCATCCATGAGGCGCTGTGGGCCATCAGCAACAGCAGAATTATACTCAAGCACAATCTGTAACCTCATGGCCCGGCATATCCCCCACTCTACCATTACCATCAAGCTGGGGATCAGCCTGGATAAATGAAGAGTGCAGGAGGGCATCCCAGGAGCAGCACCAGACATACCTAAACATCAGGTGTCAAATGAAGCTACAACACAGGACTACTTGCATACCAAACAGTGGAAGCAGCATGTTACAGACAGAGCTAAACGATCTCATAATCACCAGATCAGATCTAAGCTCTGCAGTCCTGCCACATCTAGTTGTGCATGATGGTGGACAATTAAACAACTCATTGGAGGAGGAGGCTCCACAAATATCCCCATCTTCAATGTTGGGGGAGCCCAGCACATCAGTGCAAAAGATAAGGCTGAAGTATTTGAAACCATCTTCAGCCAGAGGTACCGTGTGGATGATCTATCTCGGCTTCCTCCGGAGGTCCCCAGCATCACAGTCTTCAGCCAATTCAGTTCACTTCACGTGATATCAAGAAATGGCTGAAGGCACTGGATATTGCAAAGGCTATGGGCCCTGACAATATTCCAGCAATAGTACTGAAGACTTGTGGTCCAGAACTTGCCACGCCCCTAGCCAAGCTGTTCCAGCTCAGCTACAACACTGGCATCTACTCGGTTATGTGGAAAATTGCCCAGGTATGTCCTGTACATAAAAAGCAGGACAAATCCAACCTGGTCAATTACCGACTCATCAGTCCACTCTCGATCATCAGTAAAGTGATGGAAGGGGCCTTCAACAGTGCTATCAAGCAGCACTTGCTTACCAATAACCTGCTCACTGACACCCAGTTTGGGTTCTGCCAGGGTCACTCAACTTCTGACCTCATTATAGCCTTGGTTCAAACATGGACAAAAGAGCTGAACTCCCGAGGTGAGGTGAGAGTGACTGCCTTTCACATCAAGGCAGCATTTGACAGAGTGTGGCATCAAGGGGCCCTAGCAAAACTGGAGTCAATGGGAATCAGGGGGAGAACTCTCTGCTGGTTGGAGTCATACCTCGCAGAAAGGAATGTGGTTGTGATTGTTGGAGGTCAATCATCTCATCAGCTCCAGGAGATCACTACAGGAGCTCCTCAGGGTAGTGTCATAGGTCCAACCATCTTCAGCTGCTTCATCAATGACCTTCCTTCCAACATAAGGTCAGAAGTGGGGATGTTCGCTGATGATTGCACAATGTTCAGCAGCATTCGTGACTCCTCAGATACTGAAGCAGTCCATGTCCAAATGCAGCAAGACCTGGACAATATCCAGGCTTGGGCTGACAAGTGGCAAGTAACATTCATGCCACACAAGTGCTAGGCATTATCATCACTGAATCCCCCACTATCAACATCCTGGGGGTTACCATTGACCAGAAACGGAACTGGACTAGCCATATAAATACTGTGGGCAGAGTCATCCCAGATTTGCACTAAGTGCTGTAGCGGGCAGGAAAAACAATGTTTTACCCGCTGGCCGCAATGGCGGCTTCTCATGCCGTATTGTCCAAAGCCTGCTGCATTAATTATGCATTCCCAGGAAACACGCCATATCCATGGCAGGCGGGCTCTCATTCGCCCGCCACACCATCACCTCGCTGCTTCATCATGCTGGGCGCCATATTTAAAGTGCAGCCATGTGCACACAGCTCAGTGATTCCAGCCCAGGACGGCTGCAAAGAAGACATGGCTCGGAAAGGCCAAAAGACTGTAGCCCCCTGCTTCAGCGATATGTCCCTCGAGCGCTTTTTGGACACCAAGGAGGCCCAGCGTGATGTCCTCTCTGGCTGCAGGATGAGCAGCTGCATCACCAATCTGACATGGGAGGCAGTGGTGGTCAGTGCCAATGCCCTGCAAAAGAGGACAGCTACCCAGTGCCACTACAGGATGAATGTTATCATCCGTTCTGCCAGGGTAAGTCACTCTTCTGATCACTCTCAACCCACACACTCACAAACCCATCACACATCCACAGGGATCTCACACCTCAAGGGACAACACCACTAACTCTCACACACACACCACCACATCTCCATCAGGCTCATTCTCTCTCGAGCTTGCGTCCTCATCCCCGGCTCCTCACCACACAAACATTCCATGCAGTGCCATGTGTCCTGCTCACACTGTCCATCTGTTTCCATGCAGGAGAACCCTGCTCACATCAGCAGGGAGAGGTCCCAGACCAGGGGTGGAGTGGCCCACATTAGGCCCATCACTCACTTTGAGGAGCGTGCCATCACACTGACTGGTGAGGACATGTCTGGTCCCTGTGACGATGGTGAGGTTGGTGGTGAACACCGATGTGAGGATCCTGCACCACATCATCCCTCTCTCAACGCAATTGTGAGTGCTCTCCCTCCTGCTTTTGACTTTGCTGCCCTGCACTAATTATTTCTACTTTGGTTCACAGGGAGCTCTGCCAAGTGACCAACACCCTCAGCCAGCCAGTCCCTCAGCTCCATCCAGGTCCTCACCTCCAGCCAGGAAGGCACCTCCTCCATTAAAGAGCTGGAAATAGGCAGCCTGGAAGACCCGTCACAGCGCTTACCCACCCTGTCCACTAGCGCAGAGACACACACCTTGGTGGGACCTAGATCGAGAGCAGGCTCGGGTTCACAACCTGGTGGTCACTGCATGGACACACGTCTGCAGCAGGAGGAGGCAGGTTCAGCTGTGCTCACCAGCATTTGGGGGACTGCTGGGAAAGAGGCATCTGTGGGGCCCGAGTCAGATGACGAGCCTCTGGATTTGGCCTTCAACTCATCTTAGAGTCAGCAGAAGGCATCGGAGCATCACACAGAACTGTTGGAAGCCCTCAGCAGAGTCAGAGGAGTGCGTCCGCCTGCTCTCTGATGAAGTGATGCCCACATGCACGTGTATGGAGGTCTCCATGAGAAAGATGGCAGATGCCATGGAGACCCTGGCCAGCAGAACATGGAGATGTGTGCAGACCTGCATTCCATCGCCGAAATCATGTGTGAGTTCCTGCAGTGGTAACGCGAGAGGGAAATGGGGCAGCCCGACATCCCTCCAGGTGCTCCTTCCCCTCCAGGAGTCAGGCTGGGGCCTCTGGGCATCCAAAAGGAGGGGGAGTGGCAGCTGGACACCCCTGGGTCATCCACTCAGGAATCTCAGAGGCTGTCCTCTCCCTCTGAGTCCCCTTTGCCTGAGAGCCCCTCAACCTCATCCTCTGTCACCGCAGAGAGAGCAGCCGGCCAACGAGTGACTCTGGAGGGAGAAGTGTGTGTGTGGCAGGGCCTTTCGGAGCTTCGTGCAAGCATCTCCCACACACACGAAGCCTTCCTCCATCACACTCATCTCAATGTCCTGAGCATTTTCAATGCTGGGGTTCTCTTTCAGTTGTCCATCTGAGCTGACCTGCATCTCCACCCACCCACTGACTGCACCTCCATGCAGCACTTGATCTCGCCCACGGCTCTTGTTTCACTTTCCATTTAGGCAGCATGGTAATGCTACAGTTTTTCTTTCACTCCCCCATCTTTTCCCCTCCTCAGTCACCCATTTCCTCTCCTCCATCACAGCTGACCCCCCTGGCATCACCTTCCTTCTCCACTCCGTGACCTATCAGCCACAACCCTTTTCCTTCGGGGGTGTCCAGGTGAACATGCACGTTCCCTTCCTCCTGAAAATCCCACCCCCATCCACACTCACCTCCCCGACCTCCTCCTTCCCACCCCCAGGATCCATGTCTGCCTCCGAGTTCCCAGCGACCACCCTCGTTGTCCCCCCTACCACTACCGTCGAACCCTCACCCTACCACCCTACCGCCTCACTCTGCCCTCGGTCATTCTCACCATTCCTTCATTTCACACCCACCCTCAGTTCAGGCCCCAGGAGACAGCCATGGACTGATCAGAGCCCACACTTGCACATTCACTTGGACACTGTGAACCCCTTCACCCCTTGGAACCCCTTTACCCCTTGGAACTCCTTCCTCCCTGGACATCCCCCCCACTCCTTAGTCCTCCCCCCGTTCTCCAGACCTACCCCCACTTAGTCCTTCCCTCTTCCTGACTCCCTCAGATGCCCTTACTTCTTCCTCCAGCCTTACTCACTCTCCTCTCAGCACACCTTCCTCCCCCTGGACTCCTTCCCCTCTCGGCACTCCTTCCCCCCTCCAAACTCCTTCTCTTACATCTTACACCCCCTTTACACCTACCTCCCCAGTTGCTGTCTTCTCCCTCGTTACCCCCTCTTTCCCGTACTCCCTCCCCCCTCCCAAGCTCTTCCCAACACCTACATACCTTCCCTCCCAAGCTCACCCCATCCTGGCACCTTCATTCCCCCCTCCAAACCTCACCCCATCCTGTACCTCTTCCTCTCCCAGTTGATCCTAGACCTTCCTCTCCCACCCCCCCACCCCCCGGTACATCTCCCTCTCCCAGTCACAGCTGGACCTTCCCCTCCACCCCTTCGACCATCATCCATTGTGAGCAGATCCTCAACGGTGACTTTCCAACTTCCGTGAGCTGCTTTGCAGCAGAGCCACATCTATGAGAATCCACCCAGCATGTTATGGACATTCCTCCAGTGTGCAGTTGCTGTAGGGCTCCAGCATCTTCTGTTCCGGCTCCAGCATCTTCTGTTCCTCGGATGTGGGCAATGTGAACAAGGCCCTGTCAGTAAGTTCCAACTTCTACACGTCACATTTGTCAGGATATGTTCTGCACCAGTGTGCAATCATGCCAACGTGGGCGGACAATCCAGTGGGCGGGCTGGCCTTATAATGATATGCAGATGTATTACAATAAGGTTCCCGATGTCCATTGGCAGGGAACGCAGCCCGCCGTCGATGGGCTGAGCTGACAGTCGCAAACTGTCTTCACGATGTTGTAAAACCGATTTCTGTCCTTCCCACTACATTGTCTGTTCACGTCACCAAGCACGCCCGATGCCAGTGGGCATGGAAAATTCGGCCATGTGGCTACAAGAGCAGGTCAGAGGCTCGGAACCCAGCGGCGAGTAACTCACCTCCTGACTCCCCAAAGCCTGTCCACCATCTACAAGGCACAAGTCAGGAGTGTGATGGAATACTCTCTACTTGCCCAGATGAGTGCAGCCCCTACAACACTCAAGAAGCTCGACACCATCCAGGACACTTCTCCCCCTTCCCCAAGCAAAACCCAGCCCTGCAACCATTGAAAGCCACCCCCATCTGGCTGATCTGGTAGGTAGAGACCTGCCTCTGAGCCCCCTAAAAGTGATGTGGTGCTGTCTGTGAAGCCTGGCGCTGATGACTGTGAGTGCTGACCGAAGCAAGGCAGGCAAACAAACCTTGAAGTCCTGAGTGAAGTGCAGCTCGCCAGGTGAGCATCGCTTATGTGCTGTTGTGAAACACATCGGGGTGTTTTCCCGCCGACATAGATGGATGATCCAACGGGGGAGGACGATTCCGGCGGGTTGGACTAATAATAATATGCAGATGTATTACAATGAGGTTCCCGACGTCCGATGGTGGGAAACATGACTCGCCATCGGCGGGCTGAGTGGACGATCGCAAACTAGTTTCACACCATTGTGAAACTGATATTATCCGCTCACGCTCCTGAACACACCCGACGCCAGCAGGCACGGAAAATCCCAGCCATCTACAAGACGCACTGCAGGAACTCACCAATCCTCCTTCGACAGCACCTTCCAAGCACATGACCCCTACCATCCAGAAGGACAAGGGCAGCAGATAGATGGGAACACCACCACCTGGAAGTTCCCCTCCAAGCCACTCACCATCCTGCCTTGGAACTATATCGCCGCTCCTTCACCGTTGCTGGGTCAAAATCCTGGAATTCCCTCCCTAGCAGCACTTTGGGTGTACCTACACCACATGGACTGCAGCGGTTCAAGAAGACAGCTCACCAGCACCTTCTCAAGGGAAATTAGGGATAGGAAATAAATGCTGGCCTAGTGAGCAACACCCAGACCCCGTAAGTGAATAAAAAAATTCAAATTTCCAATGGGTTTGAAAGTGCAAGACCATTGGCAGTATAAATGGCCCAGTAACGGGGTCCTTACGCCATTAAATAACAGCCCTAACATTACGTACCAAATTTAGTTTGTATCTACAGTGTAAATGCTACCATTTCTTAACACTCATTAGAAGAGTATCTCTTTTTTGAGGCCAGGTTTCTCCGCAATTCATCCTAAACTCAGCTACCGGTTCCCTAGTTCACACCATGTCTGTCAGCTCTGTGTTTGCTGAGCTATGTTGGCTCTGGTGCAGCAAGGTTCCAGATTTAAAATTCTCATCTTTGTGGTCAAAACCCTCCATGGCTCCAACTTCTTCTGACCTCTGCGACTCCTTCCAGCCCTTAAGCCTCCGAGATTTCTGCACTCTTCCAATTCCAGCATCTTGTGCATTCCCAATTTTTATCACACCACCGCTGGCGGCCATGTCTTCAGCTGCCTAGGCCCAAACCTCTGGAAATTCCTCGTTAAACCTCTTTACTTCTCTCGCCTCCTTCTCCAGGATCAGCACGACATATCACTTCCTGCCCGCAAATCCCTGGATTTTTTTTTTTTACACACTGATAATGTTGTGGGCCTGTAAACTGTGGCCCGTTAATGGGCTTCGAATCAAAAATATTATCTCGGAATAAAAACGACTTTATGACGCTCACATGTTCTGTTTGTGATTTATTTCAGGCAATCTGACAAGCAATATAGTGAGCCAAAGTGACAGACAAATATTGCCTCGAGTCCTCTAGTGATAAGTGTGCGTTATGTCGGAGTGACTCCTGTCCTGGGCAGCTGTTGCAATTAGCCTGGAGGATTTCAGTTCACAAAAGCTTTTAGCAGAGCAACGTGCAGTCCTGTTTCTGCTCCCGGCAGTGTAGGATGCAGCCCCGTGCAAGTAACAAGCTGGGGTGCGAGTGTGGAAGGGGTGCGGAACAGGGAGAGTGAAAGTGTGCAAGAGGCTGGAGTGAGAGCATGCAACTGACCAGAGTAAGAGTGTCGAATGGGTGAGAGTGGTGAGTGTGTGGAACACGTGGGAGAGAGTGTGGAACAGGCAGGATTGAGGGTTTGGAACAGGCGAAAGTGCAGAACAGGCGGGAGTGAGAGTGTTGAACAGGCGAGAGTGAGAGTGTGGAACAGGCAGGAGAGAGAGTGGAACCGGCAGGAGGGAGAGTGGAACAGACGGGAGTGCGAATGTGGAACAGACGGGAGTGAGAGTGGAACAGGCAGAAGGAAGAGTGGAACAGGTGGGAGTCAGAGTTTGGAACAGGCAGGAATGAGAGCGTCCAACAGACTGGGATGAGTGTGTGACACAGGGTGGAGAGTGAGAGTGTAGTTTGACCGGGTGAAGGAAAGACATGGAAATGTGATTGACTCGGCTTCCATTCGGAGAGTGAATAGTGACTGAATCTGCGAATTATCTCGGGAATTAATTCAAAAGACAAATGTTTATGTAAATAAATTGTTCCTGCAAATAAAGTCTTTGTATAAAACTGGTTCAAATTTAAAATGGGATTAATAAGAGGAAATAAGAATTGGTGAAACGAGCTGTGGTAAGATGGTGGTGGGAAAGATTTGCTCTGAGGTATGAATCTGACATTTTAACTGGCTGGGCTCTCACAATTAATGTATAATGAGGTTAGCAATGGACTCGTTTCAAGGAGCAATTAAGAGATTAACTTTTGTAAAAATTGGAGACTAAGTGCCTTTCATTTTCTCCTGGAATGTGCATTATGTGTGGGTGGTTTCAGTAAGTTGGGTTTCCAGTAACACGAGGAATTTTGTAGCTTTTGAAGTGAGTGCAGATGGGAAGAGCCAGACGAGCACTCCACGGGAGTAAACTATAGGAATCTGTGCTTCCACTGGGAGACCATCGCTCAGCTGATGCACATATCGGAAGTGGGGGGTGAGCTACTCTGGCCATTTCAGCAGACGGGATGAATATATTCCCAGGAAACCCCTCAGAAATTTAGGGACACTCAGACTCCAGCCTCGAGACAGCTCATAGAAAGGTACAGCAGCGAGTCTTCCCTGAATTTGGTGTGCAGGGTCCCTTTAAATTTCTGGACCAATCCCTTCATTCACTTAATTGTTAATAATTCAAGGCCACTTTGAAAGGACTATAACTGCAACATTCAGTGGAAATACTCAAGACGTACCATAGGTAGCAGCAACTCCCTAGATCATATGAACATGTGAATTAGGAACAGGAGTAGGACATTCGGCCCCTCGAGCCTGCTCTGTCATTTGATAAGATCATGGCTGGTCTGATTGTGGTCTCTACTTTCCTGACCAACCCCTTTGACCCCCTTGTCAATCAAGAATCCATCTAATTCAACCTTAAAAAGTATTCCATGACCCCACCTCCACTGCTCTCTGAGAAAGAATTCCACAGACTAACAATCCTCTGAAAGACAAGGTTTTGCCTCATCTCCATCTTAAGTGGAGACCTCTTATTTTTAAATGGTGGCCCCTAATTCTAGACTCTCCCATGAGGGGAAAGACTTATAAGGAGTCTGTTTACCAAGTTCCTTTTTAGAAAGAGAATAAAGACTTGCATTTATATAGTCGCTTTGACTTTTGGACATCCCAATGCACTTAAAGCCTATTAAATACTTTTGAAGTGTAGCCGCTGTTGGAATCTGGAAACCCTTTCAGCCAATTTGCACACAGCAAGCTCCCTCAAAGTGATAAAGATGATTTAACTGCAACTGTCTTGAGTGGCGGATCTAAAACAGAAGCTTTCAAAATGCAGACCGGTGTCAAGCAAGGCCATGTGATAGCCTCCATACTATTTACAATCTACCTGACAGTCGCTATCCACTTCATCAAAGATCAACTGCCCTCTGATGTCAGTAGTAAATACCACCTAGTTATAAAACTTTTTAACCTCAGTTTCCTCCATGCCAAAACTAAACTGACCACCATCGACAACATGATCTACAGTGTGCGAATGGTTGCAGAGTCATTGCCCACTTTGCACCAGATTTGCAAGCTGCTCTCGATTACTTCGATTCTGCATATAAGAAACTTGGACTGGCCTTGACTGTTGCCAAAACAAAACTCATATATCAACCAGTACCTGGTCAGCCGAAAATTCCACCTCCCATATATGTTGGGGGAGAGACTCTGGAATACATTGAGTGCTTCACACACCTCAGCAGCCACCTGTCTCAAAAGGTCCACCATTGACAAGGAGATCCAACATTGGATCAACTGCGTCAGCTCGGCCTCCTACAACAAAGACCTCCGCTAGTCAGCAAAAGTCCGGGTGTCCAGAGCAGTTGTCGTCACCACGCTCCTGTACTGCAGTGAGACCTGGACTGTGTATCAGTGACATGTAAGAGTGCTAGAGGAATTCCAGCAGCAATGCCTCCACTGCATCCTCTGGATTCAATGGGAGGACAATGGAACAAATGCTAGTGTCATTCTTGCAGTCAACTCCACAAGCGTTCAGAGAAAACTCCTGTAAAATAAACTTTGATCGACTGGACACTGTCTGTGTTGCCAAAAAGAATCAGCTCTGCCAGTTCCTGTTTTCTCAACTCTCCACAGGGGGACAAAGAAAATGCTTCAAAGACACCCTGAAGCTCTACTTGAAGAGAGGCAGCATTGACATTGATGACTGGGAGGAGCTTGCTAGCAATTGCTCAAAATGGCCACAGCTTGTTCATCGCACTGCATCATTCTTTGAATCCAAATGCCTTAATGACAAGGCAAAACAGCGGCAGAGAAGGAAAGGAAAGGAAGCAAATCCTGCACTCCAGATCCCACTATCTCGTCCTGCCCCTTGTGCACAAAGATCTGCGGGTCAAGAATCAGCCTGTTCACTCACATGAAGACACATAGCGGAAAGGCATGGCCCTGAGCAGACATCATCCTTGAATTGAAGGACAGCCAATGATGATGATAATCTGCTTTACTAATGTTGGTTGAAGGATAAATATTGGCTAGGGCCTAATTTTCAAAGTAGTGCCGTGAATTCTTTTGCACCCACCTGAGAGGGCAGCTTTGGTTCAATGTCTCATCCAAAAGGCAGCACCTCTGGCAGTGCAGCACTCCCTCACTGGGGTGCCAGCCTAGATTATGTTCTCAAATCTCTTGTGGTAGACTTGATGCTATGGCCTTCTGATTCAGGAGGTGAGAGTTTGATACACTGGGCAACTCTTGTAATAGTTCTTGTTACTGGATGGAACAGAGGGCATATTAAAAGGTGGGTTTTTGAACCTGGTTCCCATAGTAACTAGTGAAATTCAGCCTCTCCAACCTGTTCCGTCATTCAATGTGATCATGACTGATGTGTATCTTAACTCCATTACCTATCTTGATTCCATACCCCTAATGACCTTACCTAAAATAAATGTAGCAATCTCAGTTTTCAAATTTTCAGTTGAATTCCAGCCTCGACAGCTTTTTGGAGGAGAGAGTTCCAGATTTCCATTACCCTTTGTGTGAAGAAGTGCTTCCTGACATCACCCTTGAATGGCCTGGCTCTAAGATTAACATTATGCCCCCTTGTTCTGGGCTCCCTCACCAGAGGAAATAGTTTCACTCTCCCTCTACCGAATCCCTTAATCATCATAAATATCACAACTGAATCTTCAACCCTTAATCTTCTATAGTCAAGTCTATGTAAGCTGTCCTCATAATTACACCAGGATTTCTGGTTAATCTGTGCTGGAACCCACTCCAAGGGCATTATATGCAACCTGTGATGTGGAACCCAGAATTGAATGCCTTAATCAAAATGGGGGCTGTAACCCATAGCTTTATACAACTGTAATATAACTTGCACCCTTTTGTCTGCCAGCCCCCTTTGCGATAAGCAACTCGTTCAACATGTACTTTTGAAAGTATAGTAACGTGGCTGGTTAGACAAAAGGAGCTTCAATCTGGGGGATGTGTGATACTTCCCATGTTGTTTTCCTGTTGTGATCTTATTTTAATGACTTGGTATTGATCAGCAGAGTGTTTCTGCTGAGACAGTTCCTTCATGTTAATCACTGTATTTGTTCCACGCACTAGAAATCTACACTTTACATGTATTGCTCACTCCTCATTTTCACTGCGCCAAAAGTTTAACTGTAGTCATTTAAAAAAAAAATTATTTTCCCCTCCTCTCCTGAAAGGGGTTAACAGCTTGTTGACTTTCAGGTGATACTGCATCCGCCCTCTGAGGTGGACTTAAGCCGTTACTTGCATAAGAGCAATGAGAGTTCTTCTGCTGCCAACATTTATCCCTCAGCCAATGCTGCAATTTGCTGCTTGTGAGATCAGTTGGCAGTTGCACTTGATTACAACAGTGACTGTAAGAGGGCTTGTTGCATTGAATTTTACTTGCCATGCATGGTACTTTACAAAGAGTTGCTTTTTTCACTGGACTGTCACTCTCTTGGGGTATGGTGATGTAACTGAGGTCTCAGGTCCGCAGTGTTGTCAGAATTCTGTCAGAGGGAGACGTGTGCAGTGGGGGTCACAATCCTAACCTAATGCCTCTACTTAAAATTCTAAATCTGCAATCCTGGGTGAAAATAGAGCTATCAGTTCCACTGGGTCCTTAATGTGCATTTCAGTATGTCAATCCATTTGGATTTGTATCGATGTAACACTTGGAAAACCCAACTCTCTCTCTCAGTCATTTCTGTTTGACCCTGTTTGTCCACTTTCTCGTCCCTATCTCTTTCTGATGTTCTGTCTCTTTCTGTATCATTATTTGTTTCTGTCTTTCTCTGTTTCTTCTCTCTAGACTCTTACTGCCTCTCTGTCTCTATCACATTTCATCTCTTTCTCTTTCTCTCTCTCCCATTCCGTGTCTCGCTCTCTCCTATCCTGTTTCTCTCTCTCCCTCCCACATTTCTCTATCTTTTTCTGCGTCTGTTTTTCTCTCTCTCTCTCTTTTGCCAACTTCCTCCTTTGTTTTAAATCTCTGTGCGTCTTCAGTACCTTTGTCTTGTGTGTTCCTGTGTCTGTGTGTGTCTCTTTCTGTGTGTGTGGGTGTGGGTGTGTGTGTTTGTCTCTCTCTCTCCCACTCTGTCCTCTGTACTGTGAGAGACAGGTAGATCTAGGTATTGCCAAGGGATCGCTAGACAAGTAGGTCAGAAAACTAGGCTTCCAGAAATAAATAAAACCTGTCACCTCAGATCCTGTTAAGATTAACTGGGACTGCGAGCAGTGAATGCACTCAGATGCAGTATGCCTTCTGAGCTGATCTGTTGTAGTCAGTGTGTTTTGCAGCAGAGAGGGCCTGGAATGAGAAGCTTTGGCACATTGTCAAGACGTGTGATCACTAGCAGGGGTTATGCAGGACCAATCTCAATGTTTATTGAGTAACTTTGTCCACTGGCATTGTTGGTGTCAGCTATGCCTCAGTGGCTAGGACTGTCTATCTCCTGAGTCAGAAGATTGTGGATTCAAGTCCCATACTAGAGAGCACACAATCTGGCCTGGCACTCCAGTACTCACCTTTCAGAGGTGCTATCTTTCAGATGGGAGGTTAAATGTTTCAAGGAAGTGCAGGGGAGTTCTCCCCAGAGTCCGGGCCAATATTTATTCCACAATCAACATCACTAAAGACAGGCCTTACTACATTGCTGTTTGGGGGAGCTTGCTATGCACAAATTGGTTGCTACATTTCTCACATTACAACAGTGCTTACACTTCAAAAGTACTTCATTGGTTGTGGGATGCTTTGCGATGTCCTGAGATTGTGAAAGGTGCTATATAAATGCAGTTGCTTCTTTGGGGTCACTCTTGATACATTGATTACATAGGGCCAATATTAATGTTCATTCAGCAGCGGATTCCTTTGGCATTAAGAGTTTGATTATGAAGCCATTTGTTATGTAAACAGGGAGCCGCCAACTGCTGAAGATTTACAGCTTAGATGTGTCTAACATTGCTTTTCTCCTGCTGTAGGGCAAGCAGTTGACCAAAAGGCAGTGGAAGGGAGGAGGGCAGGGATAGTCAAGCAAGTGTCTTTCTTATGCACCTCTGGAATCAGTTGGGTGTATATATAACAACAAGTTTCATTGATAAAGCACCTTAACATAGTAAAACATCCCAAGGCACTTCACAGGAATATAATCATACCAAATTAGGCACTGAGCCATGTAAGGAGGTAGTTGGGCAGATGACCACAAGCTAGGTCAAAGAAACAGGTTTTAAGGAGTGTCTTAAAGGAGGATAGAGAGGTAGAGAGACGGAGAGGTTAGGGAGGAAATTCCAGGGTGCAGGGCCTTGGCAGCAGGTGGCACAGCCACCAATGGTGCAGCAATGGAAATTGGAGATGAACAGAGTTGGAGGAGCACAGAGATCCGGAAGGGGCTACAGAGGTGGGGATGGGAGAGGCCATTGAGGGATTTGAACAAATGAGGATGAAGGCTTTGCTGGACTAGGAGCCAATGTAGTTCAGGGTGCACAGGGGAGGTAGATGGGACATGATGGAAGCTATGGTGTGGGCAGCAGAGTTTTGGATGCGCTGAGGTTTAGGGAAGGTGGTGGGTGGGAGGCTAACCAGGAGAGTATTGGAATTGTCTTAGTCTGGGAGTGGGATACAGGGCTGATGGGGAGGAGTAAAGCTGAAAGAGGCGGAGGGAGTAGCTTAAAGTGAGAACATAATAAGCAGGAATGAAATGACTGGAACTGAGGGTCTATATGAGTTTGTGTCCAAAACTGTTACATCAAAACCCTGAACCCAATTCAGACCCCATGCCTTTTCCAATCTCACTCCCCCACCCTGGTATTATTACACAGCCATCCCTTGCATTAAGGTCCCTACACGCTGAGACATCCCACCCTACAGGCCTTGAAGAAATCACTAATTAACATGAAGCCCATCTAAATAAAAAAGGGTCAAATCACCAGAGGTGAAAGGTGAAAGGCTCTTTTGAGGAGCCAGGTCCTTTATCAAACACATTCACTCAAACTGGGCCTCCAGGCCTACTGCTACACTCCATGGGCTTCAAAGACTTGGAGAGGGCAAAAAAGGGGCTTTACAAAAATGGGATCAGTAAAGCTGGCATTGTTCTTCCTGGAGCAGAGAAGGCTAAGGGGAAATTTAATAGAGGGGTTTAAAATTGTGAAAGATTTTGATAGAGAAGGTAGGAGTTCCAAAGAAAAGCCATATTGGACTTGAAATGTTAACTCTGTTTCTCTCTCCACAAATGCTGCCAGGCCTGCTGAGTTTTTCCAGCATTTTCTGTTTTTATTTCAGATTTCCAGCATCCGCATTTTGCTTTTATGTCAAGTAGGAACAAACCACTTCCACAGGCAGAAGATCTCGGTAACTAGAATGCATAGATATTGGCAAAAGAGCAAAGTGGGTAAATCAAAAGGAATTTCTTCATCCAGCAAGTTATGATCTGATTGAAAGGGAGGTAGGAGATTCAGTTGTAACTTTCTAAAGGGAATTGGGGTAATACTTGAAAAGCAAAAGGTTATGGGGAAAAAATTGGGGCAGGGCAAGGAGGCGGGGACGAATTAGACAAATAAGAGCCAACATAGGTAAGATGGGCCAAATGGCCTTCTTCTGCACTGTGTGATTATTTGCTTCTGTGACTCTGGGTTCCTTCCAACAAAAGCTCTGAGCCTTCTTTTAGTTTTTATGCAGTCACCCAAGAAGCATGTGGAGTCGGAACATGGGGCAGTGGGATCCAATCACAGCTCTGACAGGCCCGATTTTACCTCCTCCCCTTCCCCCCCCCACACACACATTTGGAAAGTAAATATTCCGCGCTAGAAAGGAGCTGTAAATTATTTAGCGACATTGTTTAGGTTACCATTCCTCGTATTCCACTCAGCCTGAGGCAATTATCGGGAATGATAATGAATCTTGACACTGCAGTGCTGCACAGTCAGAGGTGCCATTTGGGATGAGATGTGAAACTGAGGTCATGTCTGCCCTTTCAGGTGGATGTAAATGATCCCGTGACACTATTTTGAAGAGGAGTGGGGGAATTCTCCCCGGTCTCCTGGCCAATATTTATCCCTCAACCAATGTCACTGAAGCGGATTATCTGGTCACTGCTTCAGTACTGTTTGTGGAATCTTGCTGTGTGCAAATTAGCTGTCGTGTTTCCGACACTACAACTGTGACAGCGCTTCATAAAGTACCTCACTGGCTGTAAAGAACTTCTGAGATCATGAAAGTTTCTGTGTAAATACAAGGCTTTCTTTTTTTGAAGAGGAATTTAAAAAAACCAAATTGGAATTGGAAAAATTGGCTGAGTGTAGGCTGGAGAGAGAGAGAGAGAGAGAGAGAGGTCAGAGGCTAGGAGCTAGGAGGATAGTAACAGTGTCCGTGTAACCGAGGGTTATGGAATGCTCCTCAGTTTTGTTCTCTTTGTAAGATGCCAGCAATAAAATTTATAACCGTGTCATAAATGATAGATGAAAAAAAAATTAAATTCAATAGTAAAAGGAGAATGGAAACAAATAATCAGGTTAACGTCCTAGTAATATCGCAATAAAAGGAATTCAATCTGAGATTGTTGATCATGTTAATATTTGAAGAGCTTAGTTTGCAGCCATTGCTGTGGTATGCCGAACAGGAAGAGCTGTTTGTGTTTAACTCTCTCTGACGCAGTCACTTACTATCCAAATTGCACATTCAATCACAGGCTAGGAAGCAGGTCTATGCCATAGCTCAGTGTCAGAAAAAACTCGAGGATAAATATGTGAAGAAGAAAATATCTATTATGTGAATGCACTGTTCATACATCTGCGTCACACCGATCTGATAACAGCACAAATGAATGGCTGAAAAATAAAGAATCAAAACCAATTTAAAATGTGTCAATAATCCTTTCAAACACTACGATGTGGTAGTCTGCACATCTCAAATTAAATAGTACATAGTGCAATGGGCAGTGAATTAAATACTGTATAACACATTAAACAACAGAGTCTGTCAGCCGTCCCTTGATTCAAGGATGACATCTCCTCAGGATCGTGAGTTTATGCTGATTTTTGACCTGCAGGTCTTCGGGCACATGGCGCAAGACATCTCATGAGATAGTGGCATCCGGAGTGCGGGATTTGCTTCCCTTTCTTTCCTTCTCTGCTGCTCTGCCTCATCATTGAGGCATTGGGACTTGAATTGTGATGCCGCTTGATGGACAAGTTGTTGCCACTCTGAACGATTGGTATCAAGCTTTAACCATTCATTAATGTCAATACTGCTGTGCTTCAGGGAGAGCTTCAGAGCGTCTTTGAAGTGTTTTCTTTGTCCTCCACTAGAACGTTGGCCATCTGAGAGTTGAGGGAACGGGATCAGGCAGGGGAGGTGCTTTTTGGCCATCCGGACACAGTGTCCAGTCCATCAAACTTGATTTTTCAGGAGTTTTGTCTGAACGCTTGTGGAGCTGGCTTCAAGAAAGACACTAGAGTTTGTTTGATGGCCCTCCGATTGAATCTGGAGGATGCAGCAGAGGCATTGCTGATGGAATTTCTCTACCACTCTTACATAGATACACAGTCCAGTTCTCACTGCAGTACAGGAATGTGTTGACAACAACTGCTCTTCTCACTCGGACTTATGTTGACTCGCAGAGGTCTTTGTTGTCAAACCACCTCTGCTGCCGTTTGTGGAAGGCTGAGCTGGCACGGCTGAGCTGGCACAGCTGACCCAGTGTTGGTTCTCCTCGGCAATGGTGGCCTTTTGAGAGAGGTGACTGTCGAGGTATGGGAAGTGCTCAACATTTTCAACATATATGGAAGGTGGAATATTGGGCTGACAGGTACAGGTTGATATATGAGTTCTATTTTGGCAACATTCAAAGACAAGCGAGTTTCTTTTGTGCAGAATTGAAGAAATCGAGAGTGGCTTGCAAATCTGGTGCAGAGTTCACAACAACTCTCCAGTCGTCTGCACACAGTAGATCATGTATGTCTATGGTGGTCAGCTTAGTTTTGGCACAGGGCCGACTGAGGTTAAAGAGTTTTCCATCTAGATGGTATTTAATACAGACACCAGAGGGCAGTTGGCCTTTGATGAGGCAAAAAGCCACTTCCAGGTAGATTGTGAATATTATGGGGGCTATCACACAGCCCTGCTTGATACTGGTCCAAATTTTGAAGCTGCCTGTTTCAGATCTCCCACTCAAGGCAGTTGCAGTTAAATCATCATGAAGCTATTGTGGGAATGTGACGAAGCTCTTTGGAGCACAATCCACAGAGTCTTGTGATTTACTGAGTCAAATGCTTTGGTCAGGTCAGTGAATGTGTTGAAGAGTTTTGGTGGTGTTCTTTTTCCTCAGATTTGTTTGGCAAAAAAAAACTATGTTGGAATTTCCTGTGGAAGGTCTAAAGCCACTCCTTGTCTCTGGCCTCAGCCACAGGAAGAATGCGTCTCAGGGATTTTCCTGCTATGGACAAAAAGGCTGAGAGAGTTCCCACAGCGTGATGTATCTCCCCTCTTGAAGATAGTTACTATTGTCACATTCCTGAAGTCTGGGCAGTGGGTGTGGCAGAGAGTTCTTTCTCCTCCCAAATCTGCAGGATGGGTGTCTGGAGTTTTGATGTGAGCAAAAGTCCGTCAGCTTTGAGGACCTCAGCTGGAACACCATCGGAGCAGCAGGTTTTGTTGTTTTTCATCTTTTTGGTTGCTTGTTGCAGCTCTCCCGTCAATGGTGGGCCACCCATGGATTCTACCACAGGCACTGGGGGATAACCTGGGGAGTATCCACTGCCACTGTGGATCCACGGTTGAGTTATTCAAAATGTACTTTCCAGCATTGACGAATGGCATTGTCACCCTTAAGAGCAGAAACATCATCTTGTGAGCGAAGAGGATTTTGTCCATTTGATCTTGGTCTATGGATGGCGCTAGTGGCTTCATAGGAGTTTTGAGCGTCATGATAGTCAGCATATTGTTGGATCTCTCGGGCTTTCTCTTTCCACCACATGCCCCTTTATCATCTGGCTTGGTCTTTGGGCATCAGCCTCGAGTCACTGGAATGCCTCCTCTTGGCACGTGACCCAGGCAAGAAAGGCTGCTTGTTTTCATTTCAGGAAGTCATATATTTCAGCACTGTTTTTGTCTAACTAGCCCTGGTGATGATGATGCTCAAATCCAATGATCTGGGCACAAGAGTCCAGTACAGCTGACTTTGTTTAATCCCAATGTTCTGCAATTGAGTTGGATGTGCAAAGATCTTCCAGATTGGTTGTGTGTTGCACTTGGAATTCCTTCGTTCACTTGGAGAGTAAATACTTCAGAACACACTAAACAATGGAGATTAAATACTATATGACCCATATCACATGGCCAATATACTTTCTAGCATACCCTGGAGTTAGTTCTGGGCTGGAATGTATTTGAGGGTTTCAGCTGATTTATATATTAAAAAGTTCCCAGGCATGAGTTATGGGCAAGAATCTAATCGGACTTACACGAGAAGTTTCTACACTGGAGTGACAAAGTGGTTTTGTATTTTGACTGCCCCTGCTGAGATCAGCTGTGTGTTTAGCTGGAATTAACTCCCATCTTCTTGTCCTTAGATAAATGTTACCGTCATTTGAGCTGGGTGTGCTTGGCTTTCGGTTAATGATGGTAAATAAAGCAGCAGCAGCCAGCCTGGATTAATATTCCCCTCAAACACTCTGCCTACATCCAGGGGAAAATGGAAAGTGCTCCTCAAACGCAGAGGTGTCGAGATTAATTTCGTTGAGCACAAGTGTAAATGTTTGAGGTGCGAGAGGTCACCTGCCCCCTTTCTCCTTGCCTGATGTCGCTTTGCAGGAAGTTTTAAAAAGCTGAACCCTCGCGGCTTGTTAAACAGAGGAAGGTGGTCTGGTGTCACTGGGAGGGAGCAGATATTGAACACCGGTAGCTCTCACTGCACTAACAAACCAACGGACTCCTGTCTGTCAGTGGGTAGCTGAGCTGGCAGTTCAGCAGCAGCAGTGAATGCCTCTATAAGACCAGACCCTATACATTCAACAAGGAATTTTCACTACTGTTATGGAAAACTGGGATTAGCTCATCATTGTCCCCTCTTGTTCTCACTGGAAGATTTGGCTTTTTATATCTCCTGATCGCATTGAGTCATAGATTCATTTACTGCACAAAAGGGGGCAATTCGGCTCATTGTGCCCATGCCTGCCCTCTGCAGAGCAATCCAGTCAGTGCGATTCCCTGCTCTATCCCCGCAGCCTTCAAGCTTATTTCCTTCAAGTGCCCATCCAATTTCCTTTCGAAATCATTAACCCTTTCTGCTTCCACTACCCTCATGGGTAGTGATTTTCAGGGCATTACCACTCACTGCGTAAAAAATTGCTTCCACATACTTCCCCTGCCTCTCTCGTTTAACCTCTTAAATCTGTGCCCCCTCATGCTTGTACCATTAGCTAATGGGGAGCATTTTTCCTTGTCTACCTTATCTAAGCCTGTTATAATCTTGTACACTTCTATCAAATTTCCCCTCAATCTCCTTTGCTCCAAGGAGAACAACCCCAGCCTTTTCAACCTAACCTTGTAACTAAACCCCTCCGTCCCTGGAACCACTCTGGTAAATCTCTGCACCCTCTCAAGGACTTTCACATCTTTTTGAAAGTGTGATGACCAGAGCTGGATGCAATCCTGTAGTTGGTGTCAAACCAGAGCTTTATAAAAGTTCCGCATAATGTCCCTGATATGTACTCAATGTCTCTATTTATGAAGCCCAAGATCACTCCTTCAATAATGTCCTGCCACCTTCAAAGATCAATGCACGTGCATCACCTCCTGGTCCCTCTGTTCCTGCACACTCTTTAGAATCGTCCGTTAAGTCTATATTGCCTCTTCCTACGCCTTCTGAAAAAATGCACCACCTCACACTTCCCTGTATTAAATTCCATCTGCTACTTCTTTACCTATTCTGTTAGCCTATCTATGCCCTGTTGCCAGCAATTTGTATCACCCTCACTGTTTGCCACACCTCCAAGTTTGGCATCATTGGCAAATTTTGAAATTTTATTCTGTATTCCAATATCCAAATCATTTGAATATATCAAAGAAAGCAGCGGAGATGGCACTGCCCCTTGGGGATCACCAATAGCTACCACCCTCTAGTTCGAAAAATACCCATCTACCACAACGAAGATAAAAGCAAAATACTGCGGATGCTGGAAATATGAAATAGAAACAGAAAATGCTGGAAAAACTCAGCAGGTCTGACAGCATCTGTGGAGAGAGGAACAGAGTTAACGTTTTGAGTGTCCTCTGAAGAAGAGTCGTGCGGATTCGAAATGTTAACTCCGGTTCTCTCTCCAAAGATGCTGAGTTTTTCCAGCATTTTCTTTTTTTATTTCATCTACCACAACTCGTTGCTTTCTGTCCTTAAGCCAATTTTTTTTATCCATTTGAACACTGACCCTCCTCAATTCCATAGCCCTGATTTTGTTAACCAGCCTTTTATGTGGAATTTCATCAAAGCTTTCTTATAATCCATATAGACAACATCCACTGAATTCCCTTCATCAACCTTCTATTACTTCATCAAAAAAGTCAATTAGATTAGTCAAGTACAATTTCCTTTTTACAAATCCATGCTGGCTCTCCTCAGTTAACTCAAACCTCTCCAAGTGCCTGTTGATTTTTTCCCCTGAATATGAATTCCAAAACCTTACCCACCACTGATGTTAAACTAACTGTAGTTACTGGATTATCCTTGTATCCTTTATGAATGAGGGTGTCACATTTGTCACTCTCCGATCTTCTGGCACCTCCCCACACCTAGGGGGAGATTAAAAGTTTAAGGTAAGCCCTTTTGCTATCTCCACCCCACTTCCTTTAACAACCTGGGATACAAGCCATCCAGGCCAGGTGACTTGTCTACCCTAAGCATAGCCAGCCTTTCCAGTACCTCCTCCCTTTCAGTTTTCACGCTCTCCACTGCCTCCACTATATCCGCTTCTACCAATATTTTGTCAGATTCGTCTTCTTTAGTGAACACCAATACAGAGAGCTTGTTAAGTATTCCAGTCTTACCTTGTGCCTCTAAGCATGTATCACCCTCGTTGTCCCTAAAAAGACCCACTCCATCACTTACTATCACTATTGCTGGTAGAGGATTTTTGGGTTTCTTTTATATTAACTGCCATTCTCTTCTCATTCTCTATCTTTGCCAGTCTTATTTTCCTCTTCACCTCCCTCTCAACCTTATTGTATTTGACCTGGTTCTTGCTTGAAGTATTCACCTGATATGCATCGTACATCCTTCTTTTTTGTTTCATCATAACCCCTATTTTCATTGTCATCATTGTCATCAAAGCCATGTTTTTGGCTCCCTTGCCTTTGTTGGAACGTACCTAACTTGTACCTGAAGCATCTCTTCCTTAAAGATCACCCATCATTCCGTTACAGTGCCTCCTGGCAGTCTTTGGTTCTATTTTACTCTGGCTAGATCCCTACTCATCGCATTGAAATTAGTCCTCTTCCAAATTAGAAGTTCTACATTACTAATCTAAACCTTATGATATGCTGATCACTGTTACCCAATTGCTCCCCCACAGTCTCTAGGCCCATCTCAGTTCCCAGTACCAGATCCAGCCATGTCTCCTTTTTAGTTAGAGTCATAGAGCCATGGAGGCCTACAGCACAGAAAAAGGCCCTTCAGCCCATCGAGTCTGCAACAGTCAAACAAGCCTAACTATTCTAATCCCATTTTCCAGCACCAGGCCCATAGCCTTGTATGCCATGGCATCGCAAGTGCACACCCAAATACTTCTTAAATGTTATGCGGGTTTCTGCCTCCACCACCCTTTCAGACAGTGAGTTCCAGATTCCCATCACCCTCTGGGTGAAAAAACTCTTCCTCACATCCCCTCTAAACCTCCTGCCCCTTACCTTAAATCTATGCCGCCTGGATATTGATCCCACCACCAAGGGGAAAAGTTCCTTCTTGTCTACCCTATCTACGCCCCTCATAATTTTATACACCTCAATCATGCCCCCCCTCAATCTCCTTTGCTCCAGGGAAAATAACCCCAGTCTATCCAATCTCCTCTCATAACTAAAACTCTCCAGCCCAGGCAACATCCTAGTAAATCTCCTCTGCACTCCCTCTAGTGCAATCACATCCTTCCTATAATGTGGATTCCAGAACTGCACGCAATACTCTAGCTGTGGCCTAACCAGCGTTTTATACAGTTCCAGCATAACCTCCTTGCTCTTATATTCTATGCCTTGGCTAATAAAGGCAAATATCCCATATACCTTCTTAACTACCTTATTGACCTGTCCTGCTACCTTAAGGGACTGGTGGACATGCACATCAAGGTCCTTCTGATCCTCGGTACTTCCCAGGGTCCTACCATTCATTGTGTATTCCTGTGCCTTGTTTGTCCTGCCCAAGTGCACCACCTCACACTTATCCGGAATAAATTCCATTTGCCATTGATCAGCCCATCTGACTACCCTGTCTATATCTTCCTGTAATCTAAGGCTATCCTCCTCACTATTTACCACCCCACCAATTTTCACGTCATCCACGAACTTACTGATCAATCCTCCTACATTCAAGTCTAAAACGTTTATATGTACCACAAACATCAAGGGACCCAATACCGATCCCTGGGGAACCCCATTGGACACAGGCATCCAGTCACAAAAACACCCTCGACCATCACCCTCTACTTCCTGCCACTCAGCCAATTCTGGATCCAATTTGCCAAATTGCCTTGGATCCTATGGGCTCTTACCTTCGTTATCAGTCTCCCATGCGAGACCTTATCAAAAACCTTGCTGCAGTCCAAGTAGACTACGTCAAATACATTGCCCTCATCTACACACCTGGTCACCTCTGAAAAATTCCATCAAATTGGTCAGACATGACCTCCCCTTAACAAAACCATGCTGACTGTCCTAGATTAATCCCTGCCTCTCCAAGTGTAGATTAATTCTGTCCCTCAGAATTGCTTCCAATAGTTTCCCCACCACTGAGGTTAGACCGACTGCCCTGTAGTTCCCTGGTTTATCCCTTCCTCCCTTCTTGAATAACAGTACCACATTGGCTGTCCGCCAGTCCTCTGGCACCTCTCCTGTGGCCAGGAAAGTATTGAAAATTATTGCCAACACCCCTGCTATCTCCTCCCTTGCCTCACTTAACAGCCTGGGATACATTTCATCCGGGCCAGGAGATTTATCTACTTTTAAGCCTGTCAGACCACTTAGAACCTCCTCCCTTTCTATGCTAATTTCTTTAATTATATCACAGTCTTTCTGCCTGATTTCCATACCCACATTGTCCCTCTCACTTGTGAACACCGACACAAAGTATTCATTTAGAACCCTACCTACATCTTCCGGCTCCACACGCAAATTATTACTAGGGTCCTTAATGTGCCCTACTCTTTCCCTAGTTATCTTCTTACTCTTAATGTACTTGTAAAATAACTTTGGATTTTCCTTTATTTTACCTGCCAATGGTTTTTCATGCCCCCTTTTTGCTTTCCTAATTTCCTTTTTAAGTTCACCCCTACACATTCTACACTCCTCTTGGGCTTCTGCTGTTTTGAGCCCTCGGTATCTGCCATAAGCCTCCCTTTTTCTCTTTATCCAATCCTGTATATCCCTCGACATCCAGGGTTCCCTGGATTTGTTGGTTCCACCCTTTATCTTTTCTGGAATATGTTGGCCCTGTACTCTCCCTATTTCCTTCTTGAATGAGTCCCACTGCTTTAACACAGATTTACCTAAAAGTAGCTGCTCCCAGTCCACTCTGGCCAAATCATATCTGATCTTATTAAAATCGGCCTTCCCCCAATTTAGAACTCTGATTTCTGGCCCACCCTTGTCCTTTTCCATAACGAATCTAACGGGGTTATGATCACTATCTGCAAAATGTTCCCCCACTGATACCTCTACCACTTGCTCGGCTTCATTCCCTAAAATTATGTCCAGGACTGCCCCCTCTCTTGTAGGACCTTCTACGCACTGGCTTAAAAAGCTCTCCTGGATGCATTTTAAGAATTCTGCTCCCTCTAAACCCATCACACTATGACTAACACAGTTAATGTTGGGGAAGTTGAAATCCCCCACTATTACTACCCTATTATTTTTACACTTCTCTGAAATTTGCCTACATATCTGCTCTTCTATTTCTCTCTGACTGCTTGGGGGCCTATGGTACACTCCCAGCAATGTGATTGCTCCTTTTTTGTTTTTAAGTTCTACCCATATGGCTTCATTTGAGGAGTCTTCTAAGATGTCATCCCTCCTTACTGCTGTGATTGATTCCTTGATCAATATTGCCATACTCCCTCCTCTTATACCTCCTTCCCTGATTGAGAATGCACTGATCAAGGAAGTTCACCAGAACACCTTTCAGAAACCACTCCCCATCCCGCAAACACCACCCCTCCTTAGTCTTTACTCTAACATTATCCCAATTGATATTTGGGCAAATAAAGTCCCCTAATATCACCACTCTACAGTTTTATGTTTCCCTGCAGATTTGTTCCATCTCTCTCTCTCTCTCTGTCACTGTTTGGAGGTCTATAGAGTGCCTTAAGTAACGTGATCTTAGCTTTTTTTTGCTTCTCTGCTCCAACCAAATGGATTCTATCCTTGCCTTCAAGGACATCCGCTCTTTCCAACACTACATGCCTTCCTTAATCAGTACTGCCACCCCACCTCTCATTTTTCCTTCTCTATTTTTTCTGAACACTTTATATCCTTGAATATGAAGCACCCAGTGCTCACCATTTTAAGCCACATTTCTATTATTGCCACTACATCGCATTCCCACATGGTTATTTCTGCCTGTAGCACACCGACCTTATTCTCTATACTTTGTGCGTTTATGTGCAACCATTGTGATCCTGTTTTTGCATTCCTCGTGGTCCTTCTTGTCTAATATGGTCCTACTTCTGTCTCTGGTACTCTCACTTTATACACCTTATTCCTCTTTTCTGCTTCTAGATGCTACTGCCCATTCCCTTGCCAATTTAGTTTGAACTCTCCCCAACACACTAGCCAAGCTCCCTGCAAGGACATTGGTTTCAGTCCTGTTGAAGTGCAACTCATCCCTTTTGAATAGGTGCCATCTGTCCCAGATCTGGTCCCAGTGCCCCAAGAACCTGAAGTTAATCCTCCTGCAATATGCCTCAAGCCACGCATTGATCCTCGTAGCCTTCCTATTTCTATTCTGGCGAGCAAATGGCACTAAGAGTAAATCCAGAGATTAATATCTCAGAGACCTTTGGATGGCCACCTTCTCTGAGATGTCCTTGACCTTAGCACCAGGGAGGCAACACACCATGCAGGACTCACGATGGCAGTTACAGAAATGCCTGTCTGTCTCCCTGTGCATGGAATCTCCAATAACAGCTGCATTTCAATGCTTTGCTGTTCCCTCCTGTATAGTCTCTTCCCCATTGTTTCCATGATCTGGGCTGCACTCCTTCAGGGTATTGGCACTTCCAGCACTCTCTAACACTGAGTGTCTGTTTGAGACTGGCACACGCCCTGAAGACTCCTGTACTTCCTGCCTCTTCCTACTCTTTTGGATGGCCACCCATCTACTATCCTGACCTCTCACTGCCTGTGAAGTGACCACCCCCTGGAATGGAGGAAACTGCCATCCTCCCTGATGCTCTGCAGTGTGACTCTAGCTGCTCCTCAAGCTTGGAAATCCCGAGCTTGAGCTGGAACATCTCTTAGAAACATCTCAAAGTGTGTTACACAAAGAACTAAAATATTGATTTGCATTTATATAGCGCCTTCCATGACCGTGGGACAGCCTAAAGTGCTTTACAGCCAATGAAGTATTTTTGCAGTGTAGACACTGTTGTGATGGAGAAAATGTGGCAATGCAATAAATGATCATTAAACCTGCTTACGGCATTGGTATTTGAGGGATGAATGTTGGCCAGGACACAAGAGAGCTTTTGGGTCTTCTTTGAATAATATTGTGAGACCATAATTTGCCTGCCTGTACCATTGAATCAGTTTAATATCTCATTTGAAGGATGGTAACTCCAACAATTTGACATATCCTCAGCACTACAAATCATGTCCTTAAATCCTAGTGTGGGCTTTTACCCTCAAGCTCTGACCTGGAGGCAACCTGCAGAACAACAGTCAACAGGGACAGAAGACATTCTTGATAAACTTTTTCGGGGTGAGATATTGAACTGAGGTTTGGTCTGCTCACTTAAGAGGATGTAAAAAAATCCCATAGCATTAGTTTGAAGAGGAGCAGGGGAGTTCTCCCCAGTGTCCTGGCCAATATTTATCCCTCAGTCAATATCACTAAAACAGATTATCTGGTCATTGTCACATTGCTGTTTGTGGGAGCTTGCAGTGTGTAAATGGTCTGCTGCATTTCCTACTTCACAACAGTGACTACACTTCAAAAATTCTACATTGACTGGAAAGGGATATCCTGAGGTTGTGAAAGGTGTTATCTAAATGCAAGTCTTTCTTTCCTTTTTTACAATATCTGACAGGGCCCATCTTGCAACTGCTCAAACACTTGGACCTTTTCATTATAAAAGAGGTAGTACTTCTCCTTCAGCTCCCTGGCCAATGCCCATTATCACATTGGATGTCCTCAAACTGGATTCCATGAGGTTCTGTCCTTTGTTACTCTTGTTTCTCTCTGTAGGATGATGCACTCTCTTTCAAACAAGCAGAATGCAGCATTTGGGTTTCTCACTGATGATTATGCCGCCCGAATGAAGAAATCTTGTTTCCAGTAATGAAAACACCCTCCCCACCATCTTATTGGAGCAGGAACGTGAAACAAAAAATTATCTCAAGAGCCCAGTAGGAGAGCAGGGCTTTTAAACAACTTAAAAGCAGACAAATTATATCGAGAGTAAGGTGCTCACCAACAGCACTTAATCCTTTTATCTGAAAGAAAATGGTCAGATTGCATAGAAAGAGAAAAAGAGACTTTGATTGGAGTTCCCTTGTGAGAGAGAATATTCTCATGCAAATCTTTACTTAGGTCATCTCACAGAGAGCTAAGAAAAGGAGGCAGTGAAGGTGAATTGGCACAGGGATAAACAGGCCAACCTTAACACACTTTCTATTGGCCAAAGCAATTTGCGACCATTCAATGAGTCATCTTGTTGACGTCTGTCAGTGCAATATCTAGATGACTGTTCAGCATGACTCAAGGGTCAAACAGTACTCTTGTTCTCGTATTCACCATAGATAATACTTCAGCTTCAAAGTCCTCAAGAAACAGGATAGCAACAAGCCGTCTCTGTTGTATCTGTTAAGGACAATGAACCTGGATTGGCTCGGGCCTTCTTCTGTACGTAGCCTCCTCGAATCCTACAACGTGATTGCTCATGTCTACCCAGCAGTCCCATAGATTGTTGCCAGCCCCACCTTGGGCTCCTCCCTCATGACCATTCCCTCCACCACTAGCCAAACCCGAGGACCAACCTGACTTTATCCCCATGGACCTGGTGAGCTGCCTCTGGGCCTTGATTGATGTCCATAGTGGGCCAACGATTGGCAAATAAGGCCTCATGCCCAAAAATGGGCAAGTCTTGGGCCCAGGTCTCCTAGCGCTGTTCCAGGCACCGTTTATTCAGGCCTGAAGATGGGCTGCTATGAATTTCTGACTCTCCATGTAAATTGCGCATAAAGAAATGGAAGGAGAAATCTGCAGTCAGTTTACAAGAGATGAGTAGAAATAACATAATCATTGTTTTGGGAGATTTTAATCCCGTTACAGAAAGGGACCAAATGGAGAAAAGGGTATGGAATTCCTAAAATATGCACAGGATTCCTTCCTTGAACAGCATAGTTGGCCTATATTGACAGAAGTGCTGCTAGATCTGTTTGTGAGTAATGAAATAGTCAGACGGTAGTAATACTGATCTGCTTAAGGGCAGGTCCTTTGTTCATTTCTCCACGCCTCACAGTCCTCAATTGTTCATATTTCCCATTTTCAATTTCATGTGGACTAACATCGTCATTCTCTTTCTCCCTCTTGGTCTATATCCCTCTAATCTTCCTTCAATCTCCTCCTTCAGCAAGTTCTCATGGCTTAGATTATGGCGAATCAAAGCTTGTTGCCTTTTCTTGATTCGCTAATGATCTTTGCTCCTCCGCCATCCTGAGGACTTCTCCATTGCTCTTCAACTTTCTAATCTTTGGCTGTCCGCATTTCTCAAGGTCCACATTTCAGTCCCATGCAACCAGTCACAGCCTTGATAATTGTTTCCTTGAGATCTCTTTTTTTGTACTTTCATGAGATGTGGGGTGTTGCTGGCAAGGACAGCATTTGTTGCCCCATCTATAATTGTCCTTGAACTGAGTGGCTTGCTAGGCCATTTAGAGGGCCACATTGCTCAGGGTCTGGATGGCATTGGTGAATCAAATGGGTTTTTACACATAGTTGCCATGGTCACTTTCAATTCCAGATTTATTAATCGAATTTAAATTTCATCAGCTGCCTTGGTAGGGTTTGAACCCATGTCCCAGAGGTTTAGCCTGGGCCTCTGGATTACTTGTCCAGTGACACCACTGTCTCCCCATTCTACTCTACTCATTCCCATGTGAAGCAACTCTTCATGTTAGTCAGGTGGATGAAGTAAATATTAGTGAGCACCTTGGGAATACTGACCACAATAAAAGCGTTCAGATAAAACCAGGGGGGAAAGTCAGTACAAAACCTAAAACACCGGATTAGACAGGGGCAGAATTCAGAAAAATTGAGGAACTCATAGTTTCCCTCATAATAATAGATCCCCCAGCATAATGTACGACCTCCCTACCACCACCTCCCAGCCAGAACCCTTCTCATTCCAGGATGTCCAGATGAACATGCACACTCCCTACCTTCCAGAGAACCCCACTCCGTTCGTGTTGAACTCCCGACCTCGTCCTTCGCACCCCCAGGGTCTGTGTTTGTCTCCGTGTCCCCACCAATCACCCTCGCTGCCACATCTACCGTTACCGATGCACCCTCACCCTCCCACTCTTCCAGCGGGAAACACGGCCCGCCATTGATGGGTGGAGCAGACAATTGCAAACTGGTTTCATCATGACGTGAAACCGATTTTTGGCCTTCCCGCCATATTTTCTGCTCACGTCCACCATGATGCTCGATGCCAACGGGCACAGAAAACTCTGCCCTAGGAGAGGAATTCTAGTTTGACAGTTTAACAATCGTGTGACAATAAAATACATTTTTAGAGGCAGATACAATGTTAATCCTGCCTCATGTCACAATGACTGTGACTGATAGATTTTTGATAGGTAGGGGTATTAAAGAGGTTAAGATGAGTCAATGAAGTTGAAGTATAGATCAGTCATGATCTAATTAGAGCAGACTCGAAGGGCTGAGTGGCCTCCTCCTGTTCTTATGCCCCGATGAAGATGAGGCTTTAATGAACTCTTTTGATTTGTAAATTATCATACTGTTATCAATTTGTATGCATTAATCTCCTTGACAGTGTCTCCCTCACTATCAAATCAAACAATCCTGGATGAAGATTTCAAATCAATTAACCAATATACAATTTCTGTGTGGATTCCTTTATTGTCTTTCTCCTACTGTTTTATCAATGCTTCATCAACAAGGGCTCATGTTAGACAAGCTTCACAGTTCAATGGTCTGCATATACAAGCAAATAAATTCCAAAAAGCCTAGGCCTCATTTGTGGAGATATGTTTGATAACCAGGTGCAAAAGCAACCAGAGTACTGTTACTGTCCCAAGGCCCCACTCCAGTCTCTTATTCAACAATTCAGTGAACACTGAAGCAATAGAAAGGAGTCAACTAAATGATTTGTACCTATGCAAAAGTGGCAATGAACTATAATTTACCAAACTGAACAGGTTAGTTTCTGGGCTGATCTCTAAGACTGAACATTTAAAGATCATTTCGTAGCTAAACCCACACCTCTGATTGAAAATGCTGTGTTGATTGAATAGATAGAGCTGGAGTGAACTGGAAAAACTGTGACAGAGGAATTCTACACAATATGAGCGAATAGGCAGGAGTTCTGCTTATGGTGGGATAAGGTACTCAGGGACTGAATGTAATGGGTTTAATCCATTTACATTCTATATAATGGGATTAAATATAAGGGGTTTGGTCCATTTCCAATCCATGTAATCGGAGTGAATATAAGAGGTTTGATCCATTTACATTCTACATAATGAGATTGAATGTAACAGGTTTGGTCAGTTTACCTTCTACATAATGAGATTGAATGTAAGGGGTTTGGCCAGCTTAAATTTTATATAATGAGATTGAATGTAAGGGGTTGGTCAGTTTTCAATATAATGAGGCTTTAATATAATGAGACTGAAAGTAAGGAGTTTGGTCAGTGTATGTTCTATGTGATGAGACTGGATGTTAGATCTTTGGTCAGTTCATGTTCTATATAATGAGATTGAATGTAAGGAGTTTGGTCAGTTTACATTCTATATGATAAGACTGAATGTAAGGTGTTTGGGCAGTTTATATTCTATATGATGAGACTGAATGTAAGGGGTTCGGTCCATTTATGTTCTATATAATGAGATTGAACATAAGGTGTTTGGCCAGTTCACGTTTTATATAATGAGATTGAATGTATGGGGTTTGATCAGTTTAAATTCTAAATAATGGGATTTAATGTGAGGGGTTTGGTCAGATTACGTTTTATGGAATGAGATTGAATGTAAGGGGTTTGGTCAGTTTATATTCTATATAATGAGGCTGAAAGATAGTTTAGATTCTATATAATGAGATTGAATGTAAGGGGTTTGGGCCATTTACATTCTATAAAATGAGAGTGAACATAAGGGCTTTGGTTAGTTTAAATTTTATATAATGAGATTGAATGTATGGGGTTTGATCAGTTTAAATTCTAAATAATGGGATTAAATGTAAGGGGTTTGCATTCTATATAATGAGATTGAATATAAAGTTTTTGGTCAGTTTATATTCTATATAATGAGATTGAATGTAAGTGGTTTGGTCAGTTTAAGTTTTATACAATGAGGCTGAAAGTAAGGGGTTTGGACAGTTTACATTCTATATAATCAGACTGAATGTAAGGGGTTTGGTCCATTTATATTGTATATAATGAGACTGAATGTAAGGGGTTTGATCTATTTACATTCTATATAATGAGATTGAATGTAAGTGATTTGGTGCCTTTACATTCCACATAATGAGACTGAATGTAAGGGATTTGATCCATTTACATTCTATATAATGAAAGGGAATGGGTGACCATCAGGAACAGTAATAGACTCAGGAAGGTAGTGCAGGAGTCCCCTGTGGTCATCCCCCTCTCTAACAGATATACCGCTTTGGATACTGTTGGGAGGGATGGCCTCTCAAAGGAAAGCAGCAACAGCCAAGATCACAGCACCGTGCTGCTCAGAGGGGCGGGAGGAAAACAAGTGGCAGGGCTATAGTGATAGGGGATTCAATAGTTAGGGGCACAGACAGACGCTTCTGTGGTCGCAAACATGAATCAAGGATGGTATGTTGCCTCCCTGGTGCCAGGGTCCAGGATGTCACAAAGCGGCTGCAGGACATTCTGGGGAGGGAAGGTAAACAGCCAGTGGTCGTGGTACACATTAGTACCAACGACATAGGTAAACTAAGGGATGAGGACCTGCAAACTCAGTACAGGAAGTTAGGGGGTAAATTAAAATGCAGGATCTCAAATGTAGTAACCTCAGGATTACTCCCAGTTCCGCGTGTTAGCGAAAGCAGGAATAAGAGGATAGACCAAATGAACACGTGGCTGGAGAGATGGTGTAGTTGGGAGGGATTCAGATTCTTGAGGCACTGGGACCGGTTCTGGGGAAGGTGGGACCTGTACAAACCGGACGGGCTGCACCCAGGCAGAGCTGGGACCAGTGTCCTTGCGGGGACTTTTGCTAGTTCTGTTGGGAGTATTTAAACTAGTGTGGCAGGGGGATGGGATCCCAGGAGTAGGATCAGATAGGTCAGATTCAGATCAGAAAAATGGAGGTGGAACATTAGCTAGGGATGTTGTGATAGACATGGTGTTACAGGAGAAGCAAAGTTTAAAAAGTGTCCAGCAAGGGAAATTGACAGGGTTAAATTGTTTTTACTTCATTGCAAGGAGTATTACAAACAAGGTAGATGAGTTAAGGGCACAGGTAGACACATGGCAGCAGGATGTCATTGCTATCATGGAGACCTGGCTAAAGGAGGGACAAAACTGGCAGCTTAATATCCCTGGTTATAGAGTCTTCAGACACGATAGAGTAGGAGATAAAAAAGGAGGGGGGGTAGCACTAATGGTTAAAGAATCAATTCCAGTTGTGAGAAGGGATGATATAATAAATGGGTCAACAAACGAGGCTTTATGGATTGAGCTTAGAAATAAAAAAGGGGCAGTCACACTACTGGGAGTATAATACAGACCCCCAAATAGTGAAAGGGAGATAGAAGAGCAAATATGTAGGCAAATTTCTGCTTGTAAGAACAAGAGGGCAATAATAGTAGGAGACTTCAACTATCCTAATATCAACTGGGATTCAAACAATATAAGGGGCACTGAGGGAGAAAAATTCATGCAGTGTATCCAGGAAAATCTTTCAACCAATTAGTGACAAACCCAATGAGAGGAGATGCAATTCTAGACCTAGTCTTGGGGAACGAAGAAGGGCAAGTGACAGTTGGCGACATATCGGGGACAGTGATCACAATTCAGTTAGATTTAGCTTTACCATGGAAAAGGACAGAGATAAGGCAGGAGTAAAATTCTTGAATTGGGGGAAGGCAAATTTTGCAGAAATGAGAAGGGACTTGGCTGAGGTGGACTGGACAGCACTGCTGGAGGATAAAACAGTGGAAAATCAGTGGGAAGCACTAAAAAGCGAGATCCTAATTGTACAAAGTAGACATGTCCCCAACAAAAATAAGAGTGGTACCCTTGGTTGTCTAGAGGAATACAGGGGAAGATCAAAGAGAAAAAGAAAGCATACAATAGGCACAAAGTACTAAGCACTGCAGATAGCCTAGACGAATATAGGAAGTGCAGGGACGAAGTAAAAAAGGAAATAAGGAAATCAAAGAGAGGGCATGAAAAAAGATTATCAAGTAAAGTTAAAGATAACCCAAAGATGTTTTACCAATACATGAATGCTAAAAGGTTAGTTAAGGAAAAAATGGGACCTATCAGAGATGAAGATGGAAACTTGTGTGTAGATGCAGAGGCTGTGGGAAGGGTTTTGAATGAATATTTTGTCTCCGTGTTTACAAAGGAAAGGGAGGATGTAGATATAGTAGTCCAGGAGGAACACTGCGAGATATTGGACGGGATAGTCATAAAGAGAGAGGAAGTACTCGAAGGGTTGAAATCCTTGAAAGTTGATAAGTCACTAGGACCAGATGGATTGTTTCCCAGGCTGCTGAAGGAAGTCAGGGAGGAGATAACAGATGCTCTGAGGATGATTTTCCAATCTTCACTGGATACAGGGGAGGTACCGGAGGACTGGAGAAATGCAAACGTAGTTCCATTGTTTAAAAAGGGATCAAAGGAAATGCCAAACAATTATAGGCCAGTTAGTTTTACATCGGTGGTGAGAAAATTAGTAGAATCAATCCTGAGAGATAGGATTAACTATCATGTGGAAAGGCATGGACTAGTCAGGGATGGTCAGCAAGGATTTGTCAAAGGAAGGTCTTGCCTCACATTTGATGAAGTGACAAGAAGGGTTGATGAAGGTAGTGCGGTGGATGTTGTGTACATGGATTTTAGCAAGGCATTTGACAAGGTCCCACATGGCAGATTGGTCAGGAAAGTAAAAGCCCATGGGATTCAGGGTAATGTGGCAAACTGGATAAAAGGTTGGCTTTGTTACAGGAAACAAAGAGTAATGTTCGATGGATGCCCTTGCGAATGGAAAGTTGTCTCAAGTGGTGTTCCACAGGGCTCGGTGTTGGGACCCTTGCTGATATGTTATATATTAACGATTTGGACATGAACGTGGGGGGCACGATTGGGAAGTTTGCAGATGACACAAAGATTGGCCGAGTAGTGGATAGTGTAGAGGATAGCCATAATCTCCAAAGTATAGATGGGTTGGTGGAGTGGGCGGTAAAGTGGCAGATGGATTTTAACATAGAGAAGTGTGAGGTCATACATTTAGGGAGGTCAAACAGTTACAAGCATTACACAATAAATGGGAATATACTAAGAGGGGTAGATGAAGTGAGAGATCTTGGCGTACAAGTGCACAGGTCCCTGAAGGCAGCAGTTCAAGTAGACAAGGTTGTAGAGAAGACATATGGAATGCTCTCCTTCATTGGCAGAGGTATAGAATATAAAAGTAAGGATATAATGTTGGAATTGTATAAAACACTGGTGAGGCCACAACTGGAGTATAGTGTGCAGTTCTGGTCACCACATTACAGGAAGGACGTAATAGCTCTAGGGAGAGTACAGAGGAGGTTTACAAGAATGTTGCCAGGTTTAGAAAAGTGTAGCTACGAGGAGAGTTTGGATAGGTTGGGGTTATTTTCCTTAGAACAAAGAAGGCTGAGAGGTGACTTGATTGAGGTGTACAAAATTATCAGAGGAATAGATAGAGTGGACAGGATAAAATTGTTTCCCTTAGTGGAGAATTCTAGAACCAGGGGACATAGATTCAAGATAAGTGGCAGAAGGTGTAGGGGGGGACATGAGGAAGAACGTTTTTACGCAGAGGGTAGTGGGTGTCTGGAATTCGCTGCCCAAGTTGCTGGCAGAGGCAGAAACTCTAAACTCTTTTAAAAAGTGCTTGGATCTGCACCTTAAATGCTGTAAGCTGCAGGGCTATGGGCCGGGTGCAGGAAGATGGGATTAGAAAGGGCACCTGGGTGTCCTCGGGCTGGCATGGACAGGATGGGCTGAATGGCCTCCTTCTGTGCTGTAACTTTTCTATGGTTCTATGGTAAGGGGTTTGGTCAGTTTACATTCTATATAATGAGATTGTATATAAGGGGTTTGGCCCATATACATTCTATATGATGAGAATCAATGTAACAGGTTTGGTCAGTTTACATTCTACACAATGAGATTGACTATAAGGGGTTTGATCCACTTACATTCTATACAATGAGATTGAATGTAAGGGATTTTGGTCTGTTTTCATTCTATACAATGAGTTTCAATGGAGGCGGTTTGGTCCATTTACATTCTACATGATGAGATTAAATTAAGGGGGTTGGTCCGATTACATTCTATGGAATGAGATTGAATGGAAGGGGTTTGGTCAGTTTACATTCTATATAATAAAATTTAATGTAAAGGGTTTGGTCAGTTTACATTTTATATAATGATATTGAATGTAAGTAGTTTGGTCCATTTACATTCTATATGATGAGATTAAATGTAAGGCGTTTGGTCAGTTTACATTCTATAGAATGAGATTGAATGTAAGGGGTTTGGTCTGTTTTCATTTTATACAATGAGTTTCGATGTAAATGGTTTGGTCCATTTACTTTATATATTATGAAATTAAAATAAGGGGTTTGGTCCAATTACATTCTATGGAATGAGATTGAATGTAAGGGGTTTGGTCAGTTTACATTCTATATAATGAGACAGAATGTAAGGGGTTTGGTGCATTTACATTCTATAGAGTGAGATTGAATGTAAGGGGTTTGGTCAGTTTACATTCTATATAATGAGATTGAATGTATAGGGTTTGATTAGTTTAAATTGTAAATAATGGGATTGAATGTAAGAGGTTTGGTCAGTTTACGTTTTGTATAATGAGGCTGAAAGTAAGGGGTTTGGACAGTTTACATTCTATTTATGTGATTGAATGTAAGATGTTTGGTCAGTTTACATTCTATATAATGAGATTGTATATAAGGGGTTTGGCCCATATACATTCTATATGATGAGAATCAATGTAACAGGTTTGGTCAGTTGACATTCTACACAATGAGATTGACTATAAGGGGTTTGATCCACTTACATTCTATACAATGAGATTGAATGTAAGGGATTTGGTGAGTTTACATTCTATACAATGAGATTGAATGTAAGGTGTTTTGGTCTGTTTTCATTTTATACAATGAGTTTCAATGGAGGCGGTTTGGTCCATTTACATTCTACATGATGAGATTAAATTAAGGGGGTTGGTCCGATTACATTCTATGGAATGAGATTGAATGGAAGGGGTTTGGTCAGTTTACATTCTATATAATAAAATTTAATGTAAAGGGTTTGGTCAGTTTACATTTTATATAATGATATTGAATGTAAGTAGTTTGGTCCATTTACATTCTATATGATGAGATTAAATGTAAGGCGTTTGGTCAGTTTACATTCTATAGAATGAGATTGAATGTAAGGGGTTTGGTCTGTTTTCATTTTATACAATGAGTTTCGATGTAAATGGTTTGGTCCATTTACTTTATATATTATGAAATTAAAATAAGGGGTTTGGTCCAATTACATTCTATGGAATGAGATTGAATGTAAGGGGTTTGGTCAGTTTACATTCTATATAATGAGACAGAATGTAAGGGGTTTGGTGCATTTACATTCTATAGAGTGAGATTGAATGTAAGGGGTTTGGTCAGTTTGCATTCTATATAATGAGATTGAATGTATAGGGTTTGATTAGTTTAAATTGTAAATAATGGGATTGAATGTAAGAGGTTTGGTCAGTTTACGTTTTGTATAATGAGGCTGAAAGTAAGGGGTTTGGACAGTTTACATTCTATTTATGTGATTGAATGTAAGATGTTTGGTCAGTTTACATTCTATATAATGAGATTGTATATAAGGGGTTTGGCCCATATACATTCTATATGATGAGAATCAATGTAACAGATTTGGTCAGTTGACATTCTACACAATGAGATTGACTATAAGGGGTTTGATCCACTTACATTCTATACAATGAGATTGAATGTAAGGGATTTGGTGAGTTTACATTCTATACAATGAGATTGAATGTAAGGTGTTTTGGTCTGTTTTCATTCTATACAATGAGTTTCAATGGAGGCGGTTTGGTCCATTTACATTCTACATGATGAGATTAAATTAAGGGGTTTGGTCCGATTACATTCTATGGAATGAGATTGAATGGAAGGGGTTTGATCAGTTCACATTCTATATAATAAAATTTAATGTAAAGGGTTTGGTCAGTTTACATTTTATATAATGATATTGAATGTAAGTAGTTTGGTCCATTTACATTCTATATGATGAGATTAAATGTAAGGCGTTTGGTCAGTTTACATTCTATATGATGAGATTAAATGTAAGGGGTTTGGTCAGTTTACATTCTATATGATGATATTGAATGTAAGTAGTTTGGTCCATTTACATTCTATATGATGAGATTAAATGTAAGGGGTTTGGTCAGTTTACATTCTATATGATGAGATTAAATGTAAGGGGTTTGGTCAGTTTACATTCTATATGATGAGATTAAATGTAAGTAGTTTGGTCCATTTACATTCTATATGATGAGATTGAATGTAAGGGGTTTGGTCTGTTTTCATTTTATACAATGAGTTTCGATGTAAATGGTTTGGTCCATTTACTTTATATATTATGAAATTAAAATAAGGGGTTTGATCCAATTACATTCTATGGAATGAGATTGAATGTAAGGGATTTGGTCAGTTTACATTCTATATAATGAGACAGAATGTAAGGGGTTTGGTCCATTTACATTCTATAGAGTGAGATTGAATATAAGGGGTTTGGTCAGTTTACATTCTATATAATGAGATTGAATGTAAGGTGTTTGGCCAGTTCACCTTCCACATAATAAATGTAGATTGAATGTAAGGAGTTTAGTCAGTTGACATTGTAAATAACGAGGTTAGATTTAAGCTCTTGGTCCATTTACAGTCTATGTGATGAGTTTGAATGTAAAGTTTATGGTCAGTTTATAGTCAATGTAATGAGATTGATTGTAAGGGATTTGGTCAGGTTACATTCTGTATAATGAGATTGAATGTAAGGGGTTTGGTCTGTTTTCATTCTATACTATGAGTTTCAATATTAATGGTGTGGACCATTTACTTTCCATATGATGAGATTAAATTAAGGGGTTTGGTCTGATTATTTTCTATAGAATGAGATTGAATGTAAGGGGTTTGGCCAGTTTACATTCTATAGAATGCAATTGAATGTAAGGGGTTTGGTCAGTTGACATTGTAAATTATGAGGTTAGATGTAAGGGCTTGGTCCATTTACAGTCTATGTGATGAGATTGAATGTAAGGGATTGGTCCATTTACATTTTATAGAATGAGATTGAATGTAAGGGGTTTGGTCAGTTTACATTCTATATAATGAGATTGAACATAAAGGGTTTGGTTTGTTTTCATTGTATACAATGAGTTTCAATGTAAATAGTTTGGTCCATTTACTTTCTATATCATCAGATTAAAATAAGGGGCTTGGTCCAATTACATTCTATGGAATAAGATTGAATGGAAGAAGTTTGGTCAGTTTACATTCTATAGAATGAGATTGAATGTAAGGGGTTTGGTCTGTTTACATTCTATACAATGAGTTTCAATGTAAATGGTTTGGCCCATTTACTTTCTATATGATGAGATTAAAATAAGGGGTTTGGTCCGAATACATTCTATATAATGAGATTGAATGTAAGGGGTTTGGCCAGTTTAAATTCTAAACAATGAGTTTGAATTAAAGGGTGTTGGTCAGTTTACATTCTAAATAATAAGTTTGTAGGTAAAGTGTTTGGTCAGTTTACATTTTATATAGTAAGGTTGAAGGTAAGGGGTTTGGTTACTTTACATTCTATATGATGGGTGGAAATGAGAAGGGTGTTCAGTCAATTTATATTTTGTCTGCTTCCCCTCCCCCACCTCCCCATTCCTCTGACACTTCTTGCTCCTTTGAGCACCTCACTTTCTTGCACTCATTTCGTTTAAAATCTCCATTCCTTGCCACCCACCCAAGTACAATAAAAACGCTCTCACCGAGATACTTCACCACTTTGGCCCCGCAGCCTCTCCATAGAGAACACCTGATCCTTGGAGATTGCAATATCCACCTCAATTCATCATGTTCTCTTTCTGCTGAGTTCACTGGCCTTCTGCTCTCCCTTAAGCTCTCCCTCCTCCTAAACTCTCCAACCCATAGTCACTGCAATCCTCTCTACTCCCATTGTGTCAATCACAGATAATACCATCTCTGATCACTTCCTTGTTCAGCTGGTGTGCGACCACCACAATCGCATCCTGCAGGTCTGCACACGATTCCCAGGGAGTGTCCATGGCTCCTACATTCTCAGTAGGTTCTCAGACCCTTGATGTGTTCCAGGGTCCACAGAGGCTGCAGGGTTGGCTCCTCGGGGAGAAGGGCTACCTACAGAGGACATGGCTATCCACTCACAACAGCTTTCCTCTTGCACTTCCCCCTGTCTCTGCTGATGGAAAACAATTTTTTCTCATTCATTAATAGTTGCACTTTCAAAATCCCAATCACCTAGCCTTTGGCTCTCCATTTAGCACATTTCTGCAGCTGCCTATCTGCTCAACTGCAACTACATTTCCACATTTGATGCCCTCGTAACTAATAAAACCATTACTCTCATTCACCCTGGCCCTTCTCCCAGTGCAATCATTGTCCCCACTCCCTTAAGCTTAAGGGACACAGGCTTGAATGGATATGGCAGACAACTTGTTTAGCCGTTCCTCACCTGACCTGACTGAGCCACAGTAAGTGTTATCAAGCCCTGCTCCCTATTCCAGGATCATCCTAGAATACAAAGGTAACCCCTGGCTTCTTTACTGCAGTCCGTCTTCTTATACCCCTCTCCCATGTCTCCTTCATCCTCACCTCCAATAATAAATGTGGGAGCTCATGGATTTCAGTGTCACTACGATCAAGGCCATCCATTCAGTTGCCTCTGCCATGTCCTTCTCTTCGCCTAGCCCACTGGGCCAAACTGCCTCTAAGGACCCCCTTCACTTTAGTCCAGGACTTGAATTTTTCTCTATTTTCTCTCCTATCTCCACTTGGGTACTGTCCCCCTCTCCTTCAAGTCTGCCATCATCACCACTCTCCTCAAAAATAACACTGACCTCTTTGTCCTTGCAAACTACCACCCTTTCTTCTCCAAAGGCTTTTTGGCATCCTGTTGCCTCCAAAATCCATGCCCATCTTTCCCAGAACTCAATGGTTGAATCCCTTCAAACCCTGCCACAGTACGAAATAGCTCTTATCAAAGTCACAAATGTATCCCCGGTGACTGAGACAAAGGTAGCTCCCTTTCCGCATCCTTCTCGACCTGTCTACAGCCCTTGACACGGTTTGACCACACCATCCTCCTCCAACGCCACTCTACTGTTGTGCAGCTAGGTAGACGGCACTCACCTGGCTCCATTCTTATCCGTCCAGTCATAGCCAGAGAATTACCTGTAATGGCTTCTCATCCTGCTCCTGTTAGCTCTGGGGTCCACCAAGGATCTATGCATGGCCCCCTCCTATTTCTCATCTACATGCTGCTCATTGCAACATCATCCAAAAACACAGTGTCAAATTTCACATGTACACTGATGCCAACCAGTGCTATCTCAGTGCAGCCTCTCTTGACTCATCCGCTGTGTCTAAATTGCCAGGTTGCTTGTCCAACACCCTGCGCTGGATGAGTAGAAACTTACACTAACTAAATAGTGGGAAGATTAAAGCCACTGTCTTCAATCCTCAGTCCAAACACTGTTCCCTAGCTGCTGACTCTATTTCTCTCCCCGGCAACTGTGCTGCTGGCGACCTCCAGGCCTGTCATTCTGGGCGGGGACTTCAACTGCATCATCGATGCGGCTGGACGATCCAGCAGGGCCGGAAGCAGATTGGACGCTACGTCCAGATCCCTGATGGAAACAGTTAAGGACGCCAAGCTGCACGACGTCTTCAGCAACCCTGCAGACGGAGCGCAGCGTAGATACACCTGGTCGCGGCCAGACGGGTCCATTCGTTCCAGGATAGACTTCCTGTTTGTGTCCCGTGCATTCACAGTCAGATCCACCGACGTCAAGCCGGTGTTCTTCTCTGACCACTGCCTCCTACTGGCGGACTGCCACTTGGAGGAAGACCTGAGGGTGGGCAGGGGGGCATGGAAGCTAAATGTGCAACTGCTGACCCCAGAGAACATTGAGGAGCTCAAGAGGGATTACAAAGGTTGGAGAACCGTGAAACCCCTCTTTGAGTCCCTGACACACTGGTGGGAAGTGATCAAGGGAAGCATCAAGAGGTTTTTCATCCTCAAAGGCACCCAGAAAGCTAGAAAGGAACAGAGGGAAATGTCCCGACTCCAGGAAAAGATGCAGAATCTGCTCCGGCTGCAGTCGATGGGGGTCGATGTCAAGGAGGAGCTCCAAGAGGTGAAGGGCCAGCAAGCCTCGCACTTTGCCTCGGAGGCCTCCAAGATCATCTTCCGTTCCAGAGTCCGCTCCGTGGAGCAGGATGAGACGTGCTCACGTTTCTTCTTCCAAAAGGTACACAGAGAGCGCTCTGTGATCAGCAGCCTGAAGGAAGAAGACGGCTCAGTAAAGTCATCACGGTCCGACATTCTGAGGATCAGCAAATCCTTTTATGCCGGACTGTATGACGTGAAGCCCACGGACAGCACGGCCTCCCAGTCCTTCCTGTCCTCTATCACGGAGGTCCTAGACCACAGTACGCGGGAGAGCCTAGACAAACCGCTAACTCCTGACGAACTGACTAAGGCCCTCGAGTCCTTCGAGAAGAGTAAAACCCCCGGAAGCGACGGCCTGCCGGCGGAGTTGTATTCGGCTCTGTGGGACTTGATCGGCCCAGACCTGCTAGAAGTGTACGAGAGTATGCTCCTGGCCGGCAGCATGTCAGAATCCATGAGGAAAGGCATCATCACCCTCATCTACAAGCACAAGGGGGAAAGGGAGGAAATTAGAAATTGGCGACCCATTTCACTGTTGAATATGGACTATAAGATTCTGTCCAAGGTCATCGCCAACCGGGTCAAATCCGCTCTGGAATTGGTGATTCACCCTGACCAGACCTGCTCTGTGCCAGGCAGGAAGATCTCTGACAGCCTGGCGCTGCTCAGGGATACGATTGCCTATGTACAGGACAGGGGTGTGGATACCTGCCTCATCAGCTTGGATCAGGAGAAGGCCTTTGACAGAATATCGCACACCTACATGGGGGATGTGCTCTCCAAAATGGGCTTTGGGGAGGGAATTCGAAATTGGATCCAACTGCTCTACACTAACATCAGTAGCGCAGTCTCAATCAATGGGTGGGAAACAGATAGCTTTCCGATTAAATCTGGAGTCAGGCAGGGCTGCCCTCTCTCGCCTGTCCTTTTTGTGTGCTGCATAGAACCCTTTGCCGAGTCCATCAGGAAGGATCCGGGCATAAGAGGAGTGACGATCCCAGGCAGTGGAGGCACTCAGGTAAAAGCCTCCCTGTACATGGACGACGTCGCCGTCTTCTGCTCGGATCCGCTGTCGGTGCGCAGACTGATGCACGTCTGCGACCAGTTCGAACTGGCCTCGGGAGCCAAGGTAAATCGTGGGAAGAGCGAGGCCACGTTCTTTGGGAACTGGGCTGACCGATCCTTTGTCCCCTTCACTGTCAGGGCTGACGGCCTGAAGGTGCTGGGGATATGGTTCGGAGGGACCGGGGCATGCGTTAGAAACTGGAAGGAGCGAGTGGCTATGGTGAAAAGGAAACTGGGCATGTGGGAGCGACGCTCCCTCTCCATTGCGGGTAAGAACCTGGTCATCAGGTGTGAGGTACTCTCGCTGTTGCTGTACGTGGCGCAGGTCTGGCCCATTCCACACTCCTGCGCGATGGCGATCACTCGAGCCATCTTCCGCTTTATCTGGAGGTCGAAAATGGATCGTGTCTGCAGGGACGCGATGTACAAGCCTCTAGATAAAGGGGGAAAAAACGTGCCCAACATCGCCCTCATACTGATGGCCACCTTTGTGTGTGGCTGCATCAAGCGGTGCGTAGACCCTCAGTACGCAAACACCAAGTGTCACTACGTGCTGAGGTTCTACCTGTCCCCGGTGTTGCGAAGGATGGGTCTGGCCACGCTGCCGCGGAACGCTCCAAGTAGTTGGACCGTGCCGTACCACCTGTCCCTGGTGGAAAAATTTATGCAGAAAAACACCTTTGACCACAAGTCCATCAGGCAGTGGTCAGCACGTAACGTCCTAGAGGCCCTGAGGGATAAGGAGAGGGTGGACCCTGTGGGATGGTTCCCCGAGCAGACTGTCAAAGTCATTTGGCAGAATGCCTCATCGCCAGAACTTTCCAACAAGCACCAAGACGTAGCTTGGCTGGTGGTGAGAAAGGCCCTCCCCGTCAGATCCTTCCTACACGCCAGGAGTCTCACCCCCTCTGCACGATGCCCTCGAGGTGGCTGTGGTGGGGAAGAGACCGTTGTTCACCTCCTTGTGGATTGTGCCTTTGCAAAGAAAGTCTGGAGAGAGATGCAGTGGTTGCTGTCGAGGTTCATCCCGAGCAGTTCTGTGACACAGGACTCTGTGCTCTACGGGCTGTTCCCAGGGACACACACCGAGACAAACATCAACTGCAGCTGGAGGATCATCAACTCGGTGAAAGACACGCTTTGGTCTGCCCGAAACTTGTTGGTCTTCCAGCACAAAGAGTTGTCCCCGACCGATTGTTGCGGACTGGCACAATCCAAAGTCCAGGACTACGTGCTGAGGGACGCACTAAAGCTTGGGGCAGCTGCCGCAAAGGCGCAATGGGGAAGGGTCGCTGTCTAAGACCTTTCTACCACAGCGCACCGAGAGACTGGGAACTGTTTAGAGCCCCTCGGGCTGTACAGATCAAAATGAAAGGCTGTAAATGACTGTAATATTGTTTGTACTGATGCACCTGGTGATACATTTTGTAAAAGTTTAACCTGGATTGTACCCTTGTAATGTTGTTTTTGAAATGGTTTTGAATGTGATTGAAGATTTTTATGAATAAAGTATATTTTTACAAAAAAAAAAAAAAAAACTGTCTGAGGCTCAACGAGCCCATTTGCAACCTTGGTGTCATGTCTGACCCTGAGATGAGCTTCCGATTCGATCACGTTTCTGCCCATTACTAAAACCACCTCTGTAGAATTGCCCAAATCCCCCTATGCCTCAGCTCATCTGCTGCTGAAACCCTCACCCATACCTTTGATTACCTGTAGCCTTGACTATTCCGATGCACTTCTGGCCAGCCTCTCACATCCTAACCTGCATAAAATTAAGGTAATCAATAACTCTGCAGCCTGTGTTCTAACTTGCACCGAGTCCTGCTTAGACATCACCCCTGTGCTTGCTGACTTACATTGGCTGCTGGTTCTTATCTTTGCCTTCAAATCCTTCTGTGCCCTCAGCCTTCCCTATCTCTGTAACCTGCTTCAACTCACAAGCCTCTGAAATAACTGTGTTCCATTTATTCCAGCCTCTTGAGCATCCCCGATTTTAATCACTCCACCATTGACATGCCATGCCTTCAGCTGCCAAGACCCTAAGTCCTGGAATTCCCTCGCTACACCTCCCTGTCTCTCTACCTCTCTTTCCTTCTCTAAGGCGAGCCATGAAACCTCACTTCTTGACCAAGCTTTTGGTCACCTACCCCAATATCTCCTTATGTGGCTAGATGTCAAATTTTATTAATAGTCGTTCCTTTGAAGCACTGCGGGGACATTTACGACATACGGGTTCTATAAAAATGCAATTTGTTGCTGTAGATATTCTTTATGTTAGGGATGAGTGGGAAAGGGATTTGTCAGTTTACATTTTATACACAGTGAGTGAGAGAGAAGGGGCTTGATTTATTTACATTGTACAAATTGCGATTCACAATTGCCAATTCATGTACTAGGAGTAAGTTAGATGAGGGTATCTTCATTCAATGATCTGTGATTTAGTTTAAGATTATCAGGACCTGACTCCTTTAATGAAATAAGCTAAAAACAAAAATCCGACACACAAGGCTGGAGGTGATAATACAGTAGAAATTAATCAAAGATTTTGTACAAGGAACAAAGGAGGAGAGCATTAAGTAATCAATTTATTGTGTAGTCCTTTGAATTTTCCTTGTCACTTGTCACTTACTTCTCTGTTCGTGACTAAGAACCCCTGGCTTCCTGAACATAAGGCAGACTTATAAGCCTCCACTTGTCATTGTCCTTGACTCCTCCTTCAAGATAAATATCCCTGCCGGTGGTGCGTGCTTAATTTCTAAATGGACTGAGCTGCTCATAATCACAGTTAGAAGTCCTGGAAGCAGCGTGACATTTACAATTAGAAGTGGCATTTGCCATCATCATCGCAGAATCCCGGCAGTGGTCCGATTACCAGCTCGGACCAATTACAGGTCCGACGGATTCAGAAGCAGTTTTCCCAGAAGGAGCACAGCATGCATTCATTATGAAAAAAGACAAGCTTGATCCTCGGCACGAATGCTGAGCAGGAGTATGTGCAAAGCCTCCTAGGGGCAGGCAAAGATGCCTCGGTCAGATCAAGTGGTGGACATTCTCCAGGGAAACTAAATTCCAGTGTCTGTGTGAAAGGAAGAAACAAGTTACATTTATATAGAGCCTGTCACCACCTCAGGACATTCCAACATGCTTTACAGCCAATGAAATACTTTCTGAAGTGTAGTCACTGTTGCAATGTGGGGAACATAGCAGCCAATTTGCACACAGTAAGCTCCCACAAATTGCAATGTGACAATGGTCAGGCAATTTAGTTTAGCGATATTGGTCCAGGAGACATTCCCTGTTCTTCCTCTAAATGGTGCCATGTGATTTCACCTTTTACCTGAGTGGGCAGGCAAGGCCAAGTTTTTAATGTTTAATGAGAAAGAAGGCATCTCCAACAGCACCGCATTCCCTCAGTAATGCACTGGAGTATTAACCTAGAATTTGTCATGAAGTCTTTGGAGTGTGACTTGAACCTACAACCTATTCATTCTGAAGCAAGGGTACTACCGCTCAGTAAGTCTTGAGGTAGTGTAGGAAGAATTCAACACTCTTGGTGCTGTTATTTTTACCGAGTCACGCTGATTCTATCACATAGCCCTGGGCCGGTCCATACATTGATCGAATTAAGATTCATGATGCAATATAATTGGGTCAGAACGTCTGAGGAGTGGAAATCACCATCAGAATGTCACTCCACTCCTTTTGACTTACCCAAGTTGGGGGCTGCACATTTCTTGTTTGGCCTTCTGACTCGGGTCAGGTGGGAAAAGTACAGTGCAGCGGGGGTGCAGCAGGTTCCCGAGTCCTTCCAGTGCAGGGCAGCAGTGTCGGGGGAAGTGAAGCCACACACCCTTTTTACGGCACTGGCTGCTGTAAAGCAGGTTAGTTAAAAGGTCCCAGCCACTTTGAGAAGCCAAGGAGAAGGTAAGTGTGTAAGAAAACTGGGTGAGGGTGGTTGGGAGTTGGGGAGATTGGACAGGGGTCAGGTGGTCAGGGGCTGGTTGGGGGAGTCCATGCAGGGGTGGGGGTGGGTTAGTAATAGTTTCAATCCTTCTAACTTCTCCTGGGTAACTATTCTGCTAAATGAGTTGGAACAATCCGAAGCCTCCGATTTAAATCGGAGTATCGGATGGTTCCAGGTGCAGGGTTATTGCCCATTGGAAGTTTGAACTTCCTGGGCAATTCCCACGCGGTCATCACATGGGGGACTTCTGGGATGACTCCCAGCACATCTTCTGGGGTACCTCCGGGGTGCAGCCCTCCAGGGGACAGAAGTTCTGGGCCAACATATATCAGTCAGTGCCTGTCTGGGGGTTTTCCAATTCTGATTGGATGGGATTGTGGTGGTTTCATCACATGACTTCCTTGATCCAACAACTCCGCCTCCACACCGCCCTCATTGGTCACTCATCATGTCCATCCTCGTGGTGCACGGTCTTGCCTGGACAATGGTGAACCAGGCAAGCTCTTTGCCACTTGAATGAACGATTCTCGACTCTCAGTCAAACAGCTTTGTTTCCCATCTCCAATATTTTAAGAAGTAACAGGTGCAGGGGTTCCAATAAAATGACAGAAACAGTTGACCTTTAGTTGCCCGATGATTTTTCTCCTGGGAGTTTCAGAACAGTGTTCTTCAATGTCTGCAGATTGCTGGTCAATCCTGGAGAGCTGTCAAGCTTACACATACCTGGGATAAAGTTCAAGGCAGTAATTCATTCGCTACAATTTGCTGGCAAAGCAGGAAGCTCATGAGCAAATTAAAAAAGACTTACATTTAGATAACAACGTTCATAATCACCAGATGGCTCAAGGTGCTTTACTGCCAATGGAGTTCTTTTGAAGTGTTGTCCACTGTCGGAAACACGACAGCCAGTTTGAGTACAGAAAGCTCCCACAAACAACAATGTGAAATTGACCAGCTAATCTGTTCTTGTGATATTGATCGAGGGATAAATATTGGCTGGAACACGATGGAGAGCTCTGCTGCCCTTCAAAATGGTGCCATAGGATCTTTTACAACCCCCCCGAGCAGGCAGATGGGGCCTTGGTTTAACATCTTATCTGAAATATGGCACCATTGACAGTGCGGCACTCCATCAGTACCATACTGCCTTCACAGTAAAAGATGCAAAAAGCATCCCAAGAATAGTAGAAAAGCAGGGGGGAAAAGGAAAGGAAGAATTTAAAACAATCATGTTCTAGGGAAACTAATGGGACTAAAGGCTGACAAGTCCCACGGACCCGATGTCCTGCATCCTAGGATCTTAAAGGAAGTGGCTATAGTGAGGGCAGATATATTTGTAATCTGAAATTCCGTAGATTCTGGAAAGGCCCCAGCAGAATGGAAAACTGCAAATGTATCTGCTCTATTCAAGAAAGGAGGGAGATTATGGTAAAGTAAGGTACCCTGTCCCTTTAAGAGAATGCAAGTATACTGATCATGTGACAGCATTGACGAATCACTGTACAGTGCAAGCAACTGGCAACTGTAAGTCTAGTTCTGGAGGTTTCTGAGTGAGCACGTATGATCTGGTGCTCTGCCCCATGTCTCAATAAATCATCACTGTTTATTCTTACAAAGGTATCTCCCCCATTATTGATTGCAAGCAGCAATTGAGGAGAACAAAGGAGGGCGTGCAGTTAGAGTTCGGTTGGCCCACTCATTTACCCAAGACATAAAGGTGGTGATAAGGATAAAGAACAAAAGAAAATAAATTTCAAAATGGGTGAGCAAAGCATTGGAAAGAGCATCTGTACTTAGCTTGTCAAATAGGCGACAGCCGGCAATTGGAGCAGAACTCGTGCTGCAGTTTAAAATAAAAAAAAACCCTGCAGAATCGCAATCACAGGATCTCGCCAAAACTCAAAAAGAGTGCAAGAGTAGAGAAAAGCTGGCAGGACTTGAATGGTTGGTCAGGTGGATCTAAATCCGAGGAGATGAAGCCCTATTCTAATCGCAAACATGAACTCTCTTGCCAGGATGGCATATTACTCTGGGGAGCAAGAGGGCAAAGGCTGTTACTAGCTGAGCTACATAGTGCTCACCCAGGCATTAGCAGAATGAAGATGCTCGCATGTAGCTATTTGTGGTGGCCAGGTATGGACTTGGATACAGAAACCCTGGTCAAAAGCTGTTCTCAATGCCAGCAGGTGCAAAACCTCCTGCACTTAGCTCCATTGCACCCATGGGAATGGCTGGGGTGGCCATGGGTGCACCTCCACATCAATCACATGGGACCCTTCTTGGGCACAATGTTCCTTATACTGATTGACTCCCACTCCAAATGGATGGACGTCTATGAAGTCCGGTCACCCATGTCGGCTGCCACCATAGACCATTTGTGGTAGAGTTTTACAGTGCAAGGGTTGCAGGAGGTCCCCGTGTCTGACAATGGGACCGCTTTTACCAGCGGAGAGTTCCACAGGTTCACGACCCTTGACAGCATTACCCATATCAAAACCTCGCCCTACCACCCAGCATCGAACGGCATGGCTGAGCGGGCAGCCCAAACCTTTAAATCTGGGATGATAAAGATGGAAGGGGACCCCATCAGCACAAGATTGTCCCGGTTCTTGTTCGCATACTAGACCACGCCACATACAACAACTGGCATTGCCCCTGCAGAACTACTAATGAAGAGATGTCTCTCCACCCGCCTGACCCTTACCCAGCCGAATTTAGGGGGAGGATGGAGAAAAGCCAAGAGGTGCAGAAGACCAGGTATGATGGTCATGGTCACGAAAGAACTTTCATGGTGAGAGATGCAGTCCTCGCGAAGAACTTTGGGGATGGGCCCAATTGGCTGTTAGACGAGGTGAATGCAGTAACTGGCCCCTCTCCTATAATGTATTGGTAAACGGCTGAATAATTAGATGACACATGGATCATCTCTGCAAAAGAATACCAGTCCCACAAGAAGAAATTCAATCTTCATCTATGCTTGAGTTTGTGCCACATGTAGAGGACAGGTAATATGATTTGGAAGCACTGGTGGGGCAGGTGGGACCCGAGGGGGTCGAGGAGACAAATCTGCCAATTTCCACCAAGGAACCTAGTGGACAACTGTCCCCTGAAAAGGAGGTCTCGGAAAAACTAGCCGAGGTTGCTGAACTGAGACGCTCAACATGCTCCAGAAAGCCTCCTGAGATACTTGACCTGTAAATAGCTATTGTGTAAATAGTTAATGTGTTTTAAGCTTGTTAGCTGTACTTTTAAGTAAAGGGGGAGAGATGTGGTAAAGTGTGGTACCTTGTCCCTTTAAGAGAATGCAAGTGCACTGATCATATGCCAGCACTGACGAATCACTGTACAGCGCGGACAACTGGGAACTGTAAGTCTAATTCTGGAGGTTTCTGAGTGAGCACATATGCTCTGCCCTATGTCACAATAAACCATCACTGTTTATTCTTACAAAGGTCTCTACCCGCTATTGATTGCAAGCAGCAATTGAGGAGAACATAGGAAGGTGTGCAGTTAGAGTTTGGTTGGCCCACAAACTCATTTACCCAAGACATAAAAGAGACAGGAAGCAGAAAACTCCAGCCCAGTTAGCCTAACATCTGTCACTTGGAAAATGCTGGAATCCATCATTAGAGAGGACATTTAGAAAATCATAATTCAATCAGGCAGAGCCAACATGGTTTTATGAAAGGAAAATTGCGTTTGACAAACTTGTTAGAGCTCGTTAAGGATGTAACAAGCAGGGTAGATAATGGGGAATCAGTTGATATAGCGTATTTGGATTTCCAAAAGGCCTTCAAGAAGGTGCCACATAAAAGGTTACTACAGAAGAGAAGAGATTGTGAAAAAATAGTGTGGACGCAGGATTGGCTAACTAACTGGAAACAGAGCTGGGATAAATGAGTCATTTTCAACTTGGCAAACTGTAGCTAGTGGAGTTCCGCAGGGATCAGTGGTGGGGCTTCAACTATTTACAATTTATGTTAATAACGTGGGGCGAAGGAACCACCTGTATTGTGGCCAAATTTGTTGATGATACAAAGATAGGTAGGAAAGCAAGTTGTGAGCAGGGTACAAAGAGACTGCACAGGAATATTCTTAGGTTAAGTGAATGGGCAAAGAATTGGCAGATGGAGTATAATGTGGGAAAATGTGAGGCTGCCCATTTTGGCAGAAAGAATAGAAAAGCAGAATATTATTTAAGTGGGATAATAATTATAGTTTTGACAAACGTAGGACTGTAGCTTTAAGAATAATCCTGTGTTGTAGGATCACATGATCTATGATTTAGTTAGTTTGATGCACACATGTAGCTGCTGTTGCTGTCTTATAAATAAAATTTAAAGGTTCCACAAAGAAAAGTTGCCTGAAAAATCAACTCGATAACAAGTGGAGGGAGACTGCAGAGGGATCTGGGCATCCTTGAACATGAATTGCAAAAAGTAAGCACACAGGTAATTAGGAATAGCAAGTAATTAGGAAGGCAAATGGAATGTTGGCCTTTGTTGCAAGGGGAATGGAGTATAAAAGTAGGGAAGACTTGCTACAATTGTACCGGATATTGGTGAGACCGCACCCTAGAGTACTGTATATGGTTTTGGCCTCCTTACTGAAGGAAGGATATACTTGGTTTGGGAGCAGTTCAGAGAGGGCTCATTAGGCTGATGTTTGGGACAAAGGGACTGTCTTGTGAAGAAAGGTTGAGCACGTTGGGCCTATACTCATTGGATTTTAGAAGAATGAGAGGTAATTCAAACATATAAGATCTGGAGGAGGCTTGACAAGGTAGATGCTGAGAGGGTGTGTCCCCTCGTGGAGGAATCTAGAATTATGGGGGAAAGTTTAAAAACAAGGGGCCTCTCAGTTAATACAGAAATAAGGAGGAATTTTTTCTCTCAGAGGGTTGTTAGCCTGTGGAGGCTGGGTCATTGAATATATTCAATGGCTTAGACAGACTTTAGTTTGACAAGGGAGTCAAGGAATATGGCGGACAGGCAAGAAAGTGGAGCTAAGACCATAATCAGATCTGCCATGATCTTATTGAATGGCGAAGCTGAATGGCCTACTCCTGCTCCTATTCCTTGCGATCTTATAAGTGTCAGGCCTGATTTTTGTGCTTAATCTCGAAAAAGGAACTTGAAACCAGAACTTTATGACTCAGAGGCAGCAGTGCCACTCACTGAAACAGGCTGGTGAAAGCCTCGAGTCATAGAGTCATAGAGGTCTACAGCACAGAAAAAGGCCCTTCGGCCCATCGACTCTGCACCAGTCAAACAAGTACCTAACTATTCTAATCCCATTTTCCAGCACTAGGCCCATTGCCTTGTATGCCATGGCATCGCAAATGCACATTCAAATACTTCTTAAATGTTATGAGGGTTTCTGCCTCTACCACCCTTTCAGGCAGTGAGTTCCAGATTCCCACCACCCTCTGGGTGAAAAAATTCTTCCTCACACCCCCTATAAACCTCCTGCCCCTTACCTTAAATCTATGCCCCCTGGTTATTGATCCCTCCACCAAGGGGAAATGTTCCTTCCTGTCTACCCTATCTATGCCCCTCAATCATGTCCCCCCCTCAATCTCCTCTGCTCCAGGGAAAATACCCCCAGTCTATCCAATTGCTCCTCATAACTAAAACTCTCCAGCCCAGGCAACATCCTGGTAAATCTCCTCTGCACTCTCTCTAATGCAATCACATCCTTCCTATAATGCGGATTCCAGAACTGCACGCAATACTCTAGCTGTGGCCTAACCAGCATTTTATACAGTTCCAGCATAACCTCCCTGCTCTTATATTCTATGCCTTGGCTAATAAAGGCAAGTATCCCATATACCTTCTTAACCACCTTATTGACCTGTCCTGCTACCTTAAGGGACTGGTGGACATGTACACCAAGGTCTCTCTGATCTTCAGTACTTCCCAGGGTCCTACCATTCATCGTGTATTCCCGTGCCTTGTTTGTCCTGCTCAAGTGCATCACCACACACTTATCCACATTAAATTCCATTTGCCACTGATCAGCCCGTCTGACCAGCCCGCTATATCCTCCTGTAATCTAAGGCTATCCTCCTCACTATTTACCATCCCACCAATTTTCGTGTCACCCGCGAACTTACTGATCAACCCTCCTAGATTCAAGTCTAATTCGTTTATATCGTAAACAGCAAAGGACACCGATCCCTGTGGAACCCCACTGGACACAGGCATCCAATCACAAAAACACCTCTCGACCATCACCCTCTACTTCCTGCCACTCAGCCAATTCTGGATCCAATTTGCCAAATTGCCTTGGATCCCATGGGTTCTTATCTTCATTATGCAGGAACTTATCAAAAGCCTTGCTGAATCCAAGTAGACTACGTCAAATGCATTGCCCTCATCTGCACACCTGGTCACCTCTTCGAAAAATTCAGTCACATTGGTCAAACATGACCTCCCCTTAACAAAACCATGCTGACTGTCCTTGATTAATCCCTGGCTCTCCAAGTGTAGATTAATTCTGTCTCTCAGAATTGCTTCCAATAGTTTCTCCACCGCTGAGGTTAGACTGACTGGCCTGTAGTTCCCTGGTTTATCTCTTGGTCCCTTCTTGAATAACGGTACCACATTGGCTGTCCTCCAGTCCTCTGGCACCTCTCCTGTGGCCAGAGAGGTATTGAAAATTATTGCCAGCACCCCTCCTCCCTTGCCTCACTCAACAGCCTGGGAAACGTTTCATCTGGGCCTGGAGATTTATCTACTTTTAAGCCTGCCAGACCACTTAGAACCTCCTCCTATTCTATGCTAATTTCTTTAATTATCACAGAATCACAGTGCAGAAGAGGCCCTTCGGCCCATCGAGTCTGCACCAACACGTGAGAAACACCTGACCTACCTACCTAATCCCATTTACCAGCACTTGGCCCATAACCTTGGGCCAAGCGCTCATCCAGGTACTTTTTAAAGGATGTGAGGCAACCCGCCTCCACCACCCTCCCAGGCAGCACATTCCAGACTGTCACCACCCTCTGGGTAAAACAGTTTTTCCTCACATCCCCCCTAAACCTCCTGCCCCTCACCTTGAACTTATGCCCCCTTGTGACTGACCCTTCAACTAAGGGGAACGGCTGCTCCCGATCCACCCTGTCCATGCCCCTCATAATCTTGTACACCTCGATCAGGTCACCCCTCAGTCCTCTCTGCTACAACGAAAACAACCCAAGTCTATCCAATCTCTCTTCATAACTTAAATATTTCATCCCAGGCAACATCCTGGTGAATTTCCTCTGCACCCCCTCCAGCGCAATCACATCCTTCCTATAATGTGGCGACCAGAACTGCACACAGTACTCCAGCTGTGGCCTCACCAAGGTTCTATACAACTCCAACATGACCTCCCTACTTTTGTAATCTATGCCTCAATTGATAAAGGTAAGTGTCCCATATGCCTTTTTCACCACCCCACTAACATGCCCCTCTGCCTTCAGAGATCTATGGACACACACACCAAAGTCTGTTTGTTCCTCAGAACTTCCTAATGTCATGCCATTCATTGAATACTTCCTTGTCAAATTACTCCTTCCAAAATGTATCACCTCACACTGTTCAGGGTTAAATTCCATCTGCCACTTATCTGCCCATTTGACCATCCCATCTATATCTTCCTGCAGCCCAAGACACTCAACCTCACTGATGACCACCAGGCCAATCTTTGTGTCATCCACAAACTTACTAATCCTACCCCCCACATAGTCATCTATGTCGTTTATATGAATGTTGAATAATAGGGGACCGAGCACAGATCCCTGTGGTACGCCACTGGACACTGGCTTCCAGTCACTAAAGCATCCTTCTGTCATCACCCTCTGCCTCCTACAACTAAGCCAATTTTGAATCCACCTTATCAAATTACCCTGTATCCCATGTGCATTTGCCTTCTTTATAAGTCTGCCATGTGGAACCTTGTCAAAGGCATTGCTGAAATCCATATAAATTACATCAGCTGCACTACCCTCATCTACACACCTGGTCACCTCCTCAAAAAATTCAATCAAATTTATTAGGCATGACCTCCCTCTGACAAAGCCATGCTGACTATCCCTGATCAAACCTTGCCTCTCCAAGTGGAGATAGATACTCTCCTTCAGAACTTTCTCCAATAGTTTCCCTACCACTGACGTGGGACTCGCTGGCCTGTAGTTCCATGGCTTATCTCTACAACCCTTCTTAAATAGCGGAACCACATTAGCTGTTCTCCAGTCCTCTGGCACCTCCCCTGTGGCCAGAGAGGAATTAAAGATTTTGGTCAGAGCCCCTGCGATCTCCTTTTTTGCCTTCCTCAGCAGCCTGGGACACAAATCATCTGGACCTGGAGATTTGTCCACTTTTAAGCCTGCCAACACCTCCGATACCTTGTCACTCCCTATATCAATTTGCTTAAGAACCTCGCAGTCTCTCTCCCCGAGTTCGATACCTTCATCCTCATTCTCTTGAGTGAAGACGGATGTGAAGTATTCATTCAACACTCTAGCGATGTCCTCTGGCTCCACCCATAGATTGCCCCCTTGATCCCTTATGGGCCCTACTCTTTCCCTGGTTATCCTCTTCCCATTGATATACTTATAGAATATCTTGGGATTTTCCCTACTTTTACCAGCCAGAGCTTTCTCATATCCCCTCTCTGCTCTCCTAATTGCTTTCTTAAGCTCCACCCTGCACTTTCTGTGCTCCACTAATGCCTGTGCTGATTTGCTTCCCTTGTACCTGCTAAAAGCCTCTCTTTTCTTTCTCATCACAACCTGAATATCTCTGGTCATCCATGGTTCTCTGGGCTTGTTACTCCTTCCTATCACCCTGGAGGGAACATGTTGAGCCTGTACCCTCCCCATTTCCATTTTGAACACCCCCCACTGTTCCTCTGTAGATTTCCCCACAAGTAGCTGTTCCCAGTCTACCTTGGCCAGATCCTGCCTTATTTTACTAAACTCCACTCTCCCCAAATCCAAAACGTTTTTTTGCAACTTGTCGATTTCTTTGTCCATAACAAGCTTAAACTGTATCATGTTGTGGTCGCTATCGCTAAAATGCTCCCCCACCACCACCTCAGCCACCTGTCCGGCTTCATTCCCCAGAATTAGGTCCAGCACTGCGCCGTCCCTTGGTGGACCCTCTACATATTGACTGAAAAAGTTCCCCTGTACACATTTCAAGAAATCCACTCCATCCAAGCCCTTAACACTATGTCTATCCCAATTAATGTTGGGAAAGTTGAAATCACCTAATATAATTACCCTATTGTTATTGTTTTTACACACCTCTGCAAATTGTGCACATATTTGCTCCTCAATTTCCTGCTGACTATCTGGGGGTCTATAATAAAGACCTAATAATGTGGCTGCCCCTTTTTTATTCCTAAGCTCTACCCACAAAGCTTCATTTGAAGCCCCCTCCAATATATCATCTCTCCTTACTGCAGTAACTAACTCCTTAACTAATAATGTAACACCTCCTCCTCTTTTACCCCCTCCCCTGTCTCGCCTGAAGATTCTATATCCCGGAATGTTGAGCTGCCAATCCTACCCTTCCCTCAACCACATCTCAGTGATGGCTACGATATCACAATTCCATGTGTCAATCCTCACCTTTAACTCATCCGTTTTATCTGTAATACTCCTGGCATTAAAGTAGAGGCCATCCAGCCTTGCCTTACTCCCTTGAAGCTTAATGCAGCTGTACTCCCTCTGACTTGATCATTTTACTGTATTATGATGTGTCCCTATTCTGCTAACATGCTGTGTCCCCTCCCCCTGCCGAATTAGTTTAAACTCCTCCCAACAGCACCAGCAAACCCTCCCGCAAGGATGTTAGTCCCACTCTGGTTCAGTTGTAGACCGTCCCGCTTGTGCAGGTCCCACCTTCCCCAGAAACGGTCCCAGTTATCCAGGAATCTAAAACCCTCCCTCCTGTACCAACTCTTAAGCCACATATTCATCTGCGCTATTCTCCTATTTCTGTGCTCACTAGCACGTGGCACTGGGAGTAATCCAGAGATTACAACCCGAAAGGTCTTGCTTTTTAGTCTACTGCCTAACTCCCTGAATTCTTGATGCAAGACCTCATCCCTCTTTCTACCAATGTTATTGGTACCAACATGTACCATGACCACTGCCTTATCACCCTCCCCCTTCAGGATGCCCTGCAGCTTTTCAGTGACATCCCGGACCCTAGCACCAGGGAAGCAACATACCATTCTGGAGTCACGTTAGCGCCTATCTGTTCCCCTGAATATAGAATCCCCTATTACTATTGCTCTTCCTTCCTTCCTCCCCTCCTGTACAGACAGGCTGCTTGTGGTGTCAGAAGCTTGGCTCTGTCCGCACTCCCTGGAGGAACCGGTGCCCTCATCAGCCTCCAAAACGGAATACCGATTTATGAGGGAGTCCCTAGAGGACTCCTGAACTACCTGCCTGTTTCTCTTGGACTGCTTGGTGGTCACCCATTCCTTTCCTTCCTCAAGTCCCTTCATCTTCTGTGTGACCACCTCTCTAAACGTGCTATCCACGATGCTATCAGACTCACGGATGCTCCACAGTGTCCCCAGCCGCCATTCCAGCTCTGAAACCCAAGCTTCCAGGAGCTGCAGCTGGACACACTTCCTGCACACATGCTGGTCCCAGGCACTGGAAATGTCCCCGGCTTCGAGGAGCATGAGGAGCACACCACGGCTTTGAGCGCTCCTGCCATGACTTATCCCTTTAAACTAAATCTTTTAAGTCAATTACTCTAGGGCCTTTCTTTCCTGATCCTCGTTGCTATAGAATATACAAACAATAACCACAAAGAGACCTTAAACTATAAGCGATTAAAGTAGTAAATACCTTACCCACTACTTACTAGTGATTCCTTTCCCTTGTAGCCTCTACTGCTGCAGCAGGGCAAGACCCACACTCAGTTCAATTCCCACTTTGCACAAAATTGCCAATACCCACTCTGGCTGTGCCCCACTCAGGATGTGCTCTCTCCCCTGTTTGTGTGCAAGCATATATCATAGTCTTTCTGCCTGATTTCCATACCCACATCGTCCTCCTCACTTGTGAACACCGACCCAAAGTATTCATTTAGAACCCTACCTACGTCTTCTGGTTCCACACACAAATTACCACTATGGTCCTTAATGGGCCCTACTCTTTCCCTAGTTATCTTCTTAATCTTAATCTACTTTTAAGATAACTTTGGATTTTCCTTTATTTTACCTGCTAATGTTTTTTCATGCCCCCTTTTTGCTCTCCTAATTTCCTTTTAAGTTCCCCCATTGCACATTCTACCCTCCTCTAGGGCTTCCACTGTTTTGAGCCCTCGGTATCTGCCATAAGCCTCCCTTTTTCTCTTTATCCAATCCTGTAAATCCCTCGACATCCAGGGTTCCCTGGATTTGTTGGTCCCACCCTTTGTCTTTACTGGAATATGTTGGCCCTGTACTCTACCTATTTCCTTCTTGATTAAGTCCCACTTTTCTGACGCAGATTTGCCTAAAAGTAGCTGCTCCCAGTCCACTCTGGCCAAATCATATCTGATCTTATTAAAATTGGTCTTCACCCAATTTAGAACTCTGATTTCTGGCCTATTCTTATCCTTTTCCATGACAACCTTGAATCCAATGGAGTTCTGATCACTATCTGCAAAACGCTCCCCTACTGATACCTCTACCACTTGCCCGGCTTCATTCCCTAAAATTAAGCCCAGGACTTCCCCCTCTCATGTAGGACCTTCTACGCACTGGCTTAAAAAGCTCTCCTGGATGCATTTTAAGAATTCCACTCCCTCTAAACCTATCACACTGTGACTAACCTAGTTAATGTTGGGGAAGTTGAAATCCCCCACGATTACTACCCTACTATTTTTACACTTCTCTGAAATTTGCTGACATATCTGCTCTTCTATTTCTCTCTGACTGTTTGGGGCCTATGGTATACTCCCAGCAATGTGATTGCTCCTTTTTTGTTTTTAAGTTCTACCCATATGGCTTCATTTGAGGAGCCTTCTAAGATGTCATCCCTCCTTACTGCTGTGATTGATTCCTTGATCAATATTGCGATACCCCCTCCTCTTTTACCTCCTTCCCTGTCTCGCCTGAAGACCCTATACCCTGGAATATTGAGCTGCCAATCCTGCCCCTCTCTCAACCATGTCTCTGTGACAGCAATGACATCATACTTCCACGTGTTAATTTGTGCCTCAACTCATCTGCCTTATTTGACAGAGTCCTTGCATTAAAATAAATACCATCCAACCTTGACAAACTCCCTTGTGCCTTAACTGTCCTATAATTTCTATGCTTTCCAGACTCACTTGCTCTCTCTTCTAATTTTGGCTGAACCACCTCTCAGGATCCCATCCCCCTGCCAAGTTAGTTTAAACCCTCCCCCACAGCACTAGCAAACCTCCCCGCAAGGATGTTGGTCCCATTCCGGTTCAGGTGCAACCCGCCCACCTTGTACAGATCCCACCGCCCCCAGAAATGGTCCCAGTGTCCCAGAAATCTAAAGTCCTCCCTCCTGCACCATCTCTCCAGCCACGGATTCATCTGGACTAACCTCCTATTTCTAATCCAGGTTACTACCTTTGAGGTCCTGTTTTTTAATCTGTTCCCTAGCTCCCTAAATTCTGCTGGCAGGACCTGATTCCTCTTTCTACCCATGTCGTTGGTACCAATATGTGCCACAATCTCTGTCTGTTTGCCCTCCCCCTTTAGAATGCCCTGCAACTGCTCAGTGACATCCTTGACCCTGGCACCAGGGAGGCAACATACCATCCTGGAGTCACGTCTACAGCCGCAGAAAAGACTGTCTGTTCCCCTTACTATCGAACCTCTTACCACTATTGCTCTGCCCCTATTTTTCCTCCCCTCCCCCATGCAGCCAAGCCACTAACAGTGCCATGAGCGTGGCTGCACTCTACAGAGGAACTGTCACTCTCACCGTTTTCCAACACAGAAAAACGGTTCTCGAGCGAGATGCACCCTGGGGATTTCTTGACTATCTGCTTGACACCTTTCTTCTGACTGATGGTCACCCATTCCCTCTTTGACTGCACTTCTGTGAAGTGACCACGTCTAAAAATGTGCTATCCACGAAACTCTCAGCCTTGTGGGTGCACCTCAGTGCCTCCAGCTGCCGCTCAAGCTCCAAAACTCCACTTCCTGCACACGTGGTCGGTCAGAGCGCAAGGAGCGTCTAGGACTTCCCACATGTTGCAGGCGGTACATAACACGGGACTGAGCTGCCCTGCCATGCCTCTAGTTGAAAAAAAACCTCTTACTTTAAGTTAAATACAGTAAAAAAAGTTAAATTATTTATGTACTTTAAATAACAACCAGAACCTTTACCTCTCCTTAGCTTAGTCTATTTTAAAACTGGAGAAAAACACTTACCCAGTACACACTAATCAGATGTGTAAGGAGAGTTGACTGAGTTGATACCGATTACCTGACATTCATTTTAATATTTGGCTAACATCCTTTTTACATTTCAGCTTAATTACCTTGGCCTCTTCTTGTTTGAATGGGGGTGAATGAGTAGATCTTTGGACAATTTACATTTGATATATTGGGAGTGAATGGGAAAGGGTTTGACAAAGCCCTGTTCTTCTCATTGGTCGCCTTCCAGTGCTTTGTTATAATCCAGATCATGAACATTCATAGAATCAGAGCACAGAAGGAGGCTATTTGGTCATTGTGCCTGTGCCCACTATTAGAAAGACTGACTCAATTAGTCTCACTTTCCTGCATTTTCCCCAAAGCCCTGCTGTATTTTCCTTTTCAAGTATCATTCCAATTCCCTTTTGGAAGTTACTATTGAATCTGCGTTCAGGCAGGGTATTCCAAAGGCTAAGAAACGGCTGTGCAAAAAAAAAACTCCTCATCCCACTTTCAATGATCTTATATCTGTGTCTTCTGGTTACCAAGCCTCCTGCCAGTGGGAGACAGTTTCTCCCTATTTACTCCATCAAAACTCTACATAACACTGAAAACTTATTTAACCCACACCTCCTCTACTCCAACAATCCCAGCTTCTCCTGCCTCTCCACACAACTGAAATCCCTCATCCCGAGTATATTCGAGCAAATCTCCTCTCTTATCCCAGAAGGAAAAATCAGCTGAAGATGGTTGAAAATGGCAACTTGTCTACCTGGCCTCTAACTGGGATAATGGGGGTATATACTGGGAACAACCAGAACCAATGGAAATCCAACCAGAACTCATTTCTGAGTTGGTGGTGTCGTGGTAATGCCATTTGGATTAGTAATACCAAGGCCCAGCTAATGTCTCTGAGCACATGGGTTCAAATCCCATCATAGCACCGGTGGAATTTAAATTCAATGAATAAGTTTGGAACATAAAGCTAGTCTCAATAATGGTGACCATGACAACTATCGACAATTGTTGTTAAAAACCCATCTGGTTCACTAATGTCCTTCAGGGAAGGAAATCTGCAGTCTTTACCTGGTCTGGCCTACATGTGATTCCAGACCCACAGCAATGTGGTTGACTCTTAACTGCCCTCAGTTCAAAGGCAATTAGGGAGGGCAAAAATGTTGGCCTTGCCAGTGATGCCCATGTCCCATGAGAGAATAAAGAAATTTTGCACCTGGTTCTATCAGCTGACTCTGGTTGTGATTTACTGGGAACAACCGGACCTGTGAACTGGGGACTGACTGGCTGACCTTCAGCTTGCATGAGTGTTGTTATGGCTGCTCTGCTGTGTCTATATGGCACTGGTTGAATATCAATTAATTTTGCCAGAACAAGGACCCTGACAGGTTTACAGCTATGGCACCAGGTTAAAACCTGCAATGTTCCAAGCGCATATTTCACGGGTCGGTAAAATACCCATTTCCAAAATGAAAATTCATTCACCATTCACACATATCCATTGTTCCATTTCTCTTCTTTTTTTGTACAAGACAACATATGAAGAAACTCCACATGTTGAACTGTACACAAAGACACAATAATAGGGAGGGATGTAGCTGAGACCATGGCTGCCTGGAACTGGATCCCCAATTCTGGTGCACACGGTGCAAGATGCTTGTGCTGTCAATCCTGGTTTTTCTGCAGCTTCCTGTTCCATCCTGTCAGTCTGTCTGTCTGCTTCCTCACTGACACAGGCTTCTGACAGGCAATGGCATTGAGAAAGCTGTCTACAGTGATCCACACTGCTGCCTGACTTTACACAGCCAGTGTTACTGAAACCTGGTGAATGTGGGGAAACAGGACCAAATCAAGGAAGAGGTGGAGGTGGCGGAACCAAATGGAGGAGCCCCCAGCTCGGCTGTGGACACCAGCGGGGAAAACCGCCCGGAGAAACGTTTTCATGAGCCTATTGTACCTGGGCACCGGCACTAACCCTCATCCACACTCACCCTCATCCACACTCACCCTCATCCACACTCACCCTCATCCGCACTAACCCTCATCCATACTCACCCTCATCCGCACTAACCCTCATGAACAGTCACCCTCATCCACACTCACCCTCATCCACACTCACCTCATCCACACTCACCATCATCCACACTCACCCTCATCAACAGTCACCCTCATCCACACTCACCCTCATCTGCACTAACCCTCATCCATACTCACCCTCATCCGCACTAACCCTCATGAACAGTCACCCTCATCCACACTCACCCTCATCTGCACTAACCCTCATCCATACTCACCCTCATCCGCACTAACCCTCATGAACAGTCACCCTCATCCACACTCACCCTCATCCACACTCACCCTCATCCACACTCACCCTAATTCACTCGCACCCTCATGAACAGTCACCCTCATCCACACTCACCCTCATCCACACTCACCTCATCCACACTCACCATCATCCACACTCACCCTCATCAACAGTCACCCTCATCCACACTCACCCTCATCAACAGTCACCCTCATTCACACTCACCCTCATGAACAGTCACCCTCATCCACACTCACCCTCATCCACACTCACCCTCATCCACACTCACCTCATCCACACTCACCATCATCCACACTCACCCTCATCCACACTCGCCCTCATCCGCACTCACCCTCATCAGCACTCACTGTCATCCACACACACCGTCATGCACACTTGCCCTCATCCACACTCACCCTCATCCACACTCACCCTCATCCACACTCACCCTCATCCACACTCGCACTCATCCACACTCGCCCTCATCCACACTCGCCATCATCCACACTCGCCATCATCCACACTCGCCCTCATCCACACTCACCATCATCCACACTCGCCATCATCCACACTTACCCTCATCCACACTCACCCTCACCGTCATCCACATTCACCCGCACTCACACTCACCTACATTCATCCACACCCACAATCACGCTCACCCACCCAAACTGACCCACACTCACCCTCACCCTCACTCTCACTCACCCTCACCCACACTCACCCGCGCCCACACTCACCCTCACGCACATTAACCCTAATCCACACTTACCCACACTCACACTCACCCTCACTCACACTCACTGACACTCAGCCACAGCCACACTCGCCCTCACTCCCCCTCACCCACAATCATCCACACTCACTCACCCTCACTCACACTCACCCAAACTGACCCACATTCACCCGCACGTACATTCACCCGCTCCCACATTCACCCACACCCATACTCACCATCACCCTCACCCACGCCCACACTCACCCTCACCCACACCCACACTCACACTTACCCACGCCCACACTCACACTCACCCTCACCCGCACTCACCCTCACCCACACTCAGCCTCACCTTCACCCATCTCACCCTCACCCATGCTCGCCCTCACACTCACCCACACTCATACTCACCCACACTAATGCTCACCCTCACCCACACTCACACTTACGCTCACCCATACTCACCCACAGTCATGCTCACCCTCACCCACACTCACCCTCACACACTCACCCAACCTGACCCACACTCACCCTCACCCTCACTCACCCACACCCACACTCAACCTCACCCGCACCCTCACCCTCACCCACACTCACCCTCACACTCACTCACCCTCACACTCACCCACATTCACACTCACCCACTATCACCCTCACATTCACTCACATTCACCCACACTAACACTCACCGACACTCATCCACACCCACACTCACCGTCACCCATACTCACCCTCACTCACACGCTCACCCAAACTGACCCACACTCACACTCACGTGCACCCACACTTACCCGCATCCACACTCACCCGTACTCATCCACACCCACACTCACCCTAATTCACGCTCACCCAAACTCATGCTCAGCCACACTCACGCTCACCCAAACTGACCCAGGCTCACACTCACACTCACCTGCACCCGCACCCACACTCACTCTTACCCACACTCACCCACACTCACCCTCACCCGCACCCACACTCACCCGCACCCACACTCACCTTCACCCGCACTCACCCGCACCCACACTCACCCGCACCCACACTCACCCTCATCACACTCACACTCACCACACTCACACTCACCTGCACTCACACTCACTCGCACCCACACTCACCCACACCCACACCCACACCCACATTCACGCGCATCCATACTCACCCACACCCACACCTACACTCACCTGCACCCACAATCACCTGCACCCACACACACCCACACTTACACTCACCCACACCCACACCGATACCGACGCTCACCCACACTCATCCATACTCACCCACACTCACCCTCACCCACACTTAGCACACTCACATTCACCCACACTCACACTCACCCACACTCACGCTCATTCACACTCATCCATACTCAGCCACACTCACCCTCACCCACACTCACGCTCACCCAAACTCACACTCACCCACGCTCACACTCACCCTCACCAACACTCACTCACACTTGCCCTCACCCACACTCACCCGCACCCACCCTCACCCGCCCTCACCCACACTCACCCACACCCACGCTCACTCTCACCTATGCTCACCCTCACCAACACTCACCCTCACCCACACTCACACCCGCAGGGGCTGGGGGAGTGAATTTGGGGTGGGAGGGGTGGTGGTGGGAAGATAGAGACAGACCTGGAGCAAGGCCTGAACAGGCGCTTGACAGGAAAGGAGAGAGAGAGAGAGAGAGAGCCAGGGGAGCAGGTGGGTGGAGCGGGCTGAGAGCCCTGACAACCTACTGAATGTGTGTGATAGCCAGATCTGGTTACATTACTCCAATTGAGGCCTAACCAACGATGTATAAAGTTTACCACACTTCCTGCTTTTGTACTCTGTGCCCCTGTTTATAAAGACATTTACTTTTTAAACAGCCTTATTGAGTCATCCTACCACTTTCAAAGGCTTGTCTATGTGTACATCCAGATCTCTCTGTCCCTCCAGCCCCTTTTAAATTGTAGTACTCAGTTTATATTGCCTCTCCTTGCTCTTCCTACCAAAATGCATCATTTCAGACATCTCTCAATCAAACTTCATCTGCCATGTGTCTGCCCATTTCACCAGGCTCTCTACGTCATCTGGAAGACTTTTCTATACCCCCCACTGTTTACTACATCTGCATACTTTGTAATATTCCTTATGTAGCCATATCCAGGTCATTATCAAAAAGAGCAATGGCCCTAATACTGATCCCTGGACATTAGCAGGTTAGCAAACTGTGGGTGATGTCAGGGAGCTGAGGAGCTGAGCCCAATCCTATCCTTACCCGACCTGTGGACCAACTGTACACACCTGGAGAGCATCCAAGTGTAGGAGTCCGTCTGGTTGGTGTGTCTGTCACCCAGGGAATTGAGGCCAGTCTTAACAGTGTTTCGACTGAGAAGTGTAATGCAGGCGGATATATGTTACTATTGTCCGGAGTAATGTTTGTTCAGACAAGGCTAGAGGCTTAAAGTGACCATCACTTTAGCTGGATCAGTATAGGAGGAGAGGCACAGTTATTAACCTAAAGTGTCTCAGCCGCACTGTCATTAGTTCCTTTGCGTCACTCTCAGTTTCCCTCCGTGATATCACCAGCAATCATCTTTCCCTCTTTTTGTTCCTGTCTCCTCTCCGCTGAAGGTGCTGGTTGCTGTTGCTGTATGCTTGCACTGCATCAGGAGCACTCCATCCAATCAGTTACTCAATGCCTATGAGCTTAACCCCTCCCTATCTCTGTACCTTTGTCCAGCCCCACTAACTCTGAGGTCTGCGCACTCCTCCAAATCTAGGCACTTGTGCACCCCCCAATTCCTCAACCCATCATCATCTTCAGTTGCCTGGATCCTAAGTTCTGGAATTCTGTCCTTACACCTTTCCACTTCAAACCCTCTCTTCCTTTAAGATGCTCCATAAATCCTCTCTGTTTGACCAAGCTTTTGATCACCTGTCCAGATATCTCCTTATGTGACCCAGTATCATATTTTGTCTAATTACACTCCTGTGAAGCTCCTTGGCATATTTAACTATTTTAAAAGGTGCCAAATTGTGGCAGTTGTCAGCCTTGGCTCAGTCACAATACTTTTGCCTCTGAACTAGAACACTGTACGTTTAAGTCCCACTCCAGAGACTGGAGCATAAGACACAGGCTGACATGCTCAATGCAGTACTGAAGGAGCACCGCACAGTTGGAGGTGCTGTCTTTTGGATGAGATGCTAAACTGAGGCCCTTTCTGCCCCCTCAGTTGGATGCAAAAGATCCATGTGTCCATCTTTCTTTGCTGTCCACACAAGGCTAACTTGCATTTATATAGTGCCTTTAACAGTGCCATACACCTGATAAAACTACAACTTCAATTCATAGGATTGGCATCCTTTACTGGCTACACAGGCCGCTACGTACCATTGGGTAGTCAAAGCCCTGGGGGCAGGGTTTTTTAATTCTTTCATGGGATGTGGGTGTTGGATGATATTTGTTGCGCATCCCTGATTGCCCTTGAACTGAGAGGCTTGCTAGACCATTTCAGAGGGCAGTTAAGAGTGAACCACATTGCTGTGGGTTTGGAGTCACATGTAGGCCAGACCAGGTAAGGACGGCAGATTTCCTTCCCTAAAGGACATTAGTGAACCAGATAGGTTTTCATGACAATCGATGACAGTTGCCATGGGAGCACTAGCTTCATATTCCAGATTTATTTATTGAATTTAAATTCCACCAGCTGCCATGGTGGGATTTGAACCCATGTGCCCAGAGCATGAGCCTGGGCCTCTGGAATACTATCCCAGTGACATTACCACTCCCCAGAGGGAACAAGCTGAATGAAGGACCTTCCAAGAGGTGAAAGAAATGGAGAGACATCTGAAAACAAATTACAGCGAAGTTAACTGTGATTCCAAATTAACTTGGCCATCAATTCTCCAATCCCCAAAACACAGGCAAAGATCCCATGGGGCAAAAAACGGCCGTGGGCTTATTCAGCCACTGTTGGCTCCTGGGACTGGTGACAACAACGACAACTTGAAATTGAATAGCACCTTCAATGAGGGAAGATGAGCTTCTGATGGATGCCATCAAAAATAAATGGATGCCAAGCCAACAAAAGGGGGTATTAGAAAGATGTTAGAGCTTGGTTGATGGCATGGGCTCCAAGGAGGGTGCTAAAGGTGGAGGGAGAGAAAGAAAGAGAGAGGTAGATAAGCTCAGGAGTTCCAGAGATTAAACATTAGAAAGCTGAAGGCATGGCCGCCGACAGTGGCAGGAAGGGGAGAGGGAGCATGCACAAGAGGGCAGAGTCGGCTGAGCTGAGAATGAGAGCACAGTGCAGTGACATTAATTACCTCACAGATTATGATGCATATTTGCACGGCTTTAGTATAACTCCCGCCTCAGACCAGCTGTGGCACCAGACTTTCTGCCTAAGAGCCTGTGGCCAGGTTTGTCAGCAGAGTCCATGCCCTGTTGTAATTTACACAGCGGGGCTGATCACTTTGTTCATTCACACAGCTGCCGCAAGGTGGTTGAAAGGAATAAAAACAGAATTAAACTGGGGGCTAAATGTCTGGCTGGTGTGCCAGTGCGTCTCTCATTCCTCACATCGACACCTATTGTGAACAGATTAATCTTTTATTCATCAAATGTCAGCCTTGATTAACCTCAGGAAACAGAACTAATTATCATAAATTAATGGATTTCCTTCTCAGTTTGGAACATTGAGAGGCACCTCTTTGTTTAATGCGGGTGCCGATATTTTTCTTGCATTCTTTCCCTATTCTCTTCTCTCGTTTGGGGAATCGCTGAACTGTGTCAGCTGTGGGTCAGTGGGTGGTACGCTTGAACTTGGAGTCAGAGGGGCACGGGTTCATAGTCCCACTGTAGAGGGGTGCGGACAAACACTAGCCTGATGTTGCCAGCGCAGGGCTGAGGGTGTGCTGCACTTCCGGAGGTGCCGGTCATTTGGATGACCCTGTCTGCGCTCTCAAGTGAATGTCAGGGATCCCGTGACACTCAAAGAAATTCTCCTTCGAGTCCTGGCCAATATTTATCGCTCAACCAAAATCGTCCATTAAACCAGGTTGTCTGCTCATTAGTAAATTGCTGCTTGAGAGATCTTGCCTTGCGCAAACTAGCTGCCATATTTCTTACATTACAGCAGTGACTACACTTCAGAAGTGCTTCATTGACTGTAAGACACATTGGGACGTTATGAGGGCATGAAAGAGGCCACAGAAAAACAAGCCTTTCTTTTCAGTCACCTTTGCTGTCTCTTAATTTCTCTGAGGTCCTGACCTTTGACCCCTGCCACATATATTATCATACTAAAGGCTGCGGCCCTGCTCTACAGTCCGAACATCCCACTGGTTCTTCCAGCACAGCAGCTGCTGATAGAGGTCGGCCAGGCATGGAAGCACATCGAACCACTTCAGGCTTGTCACTGGGAGCAGCCGGGAAAGCCAGGGGAACCGCAAACAGTCATATTTCATCAATTAGGCCGCGTTTTCCGGTTTGCAGATTTTGTGGCAGAACATCCCATGCTCCAGAACACACCTGATGAGAGCCGACAATTCCTCTTTTCAATTGCGGTTTAACCTCAGAAGAGAAAACCAGACTCCAGGCTAGCAGCCTGCCTCTGACCTCCACCTCTCTCAAAGTCACATCTCCAGAAAGAATCCTGTCTTTCGCCTATAGAGCGAACTAATTCCCAGAATGCAAGGATACGTTGCTGCATATTCAACCTGCGACTGAGTTTCTAGGATAAAGACCAGGAATTCTGCCAGATAAAGCCACCTGAAAGAATCTTCATTGGACATTGACTTACTGGACTCCACTCACGCGAGTTAATGCTAATACCTTTTTGATTTTTTTTTAAGTGATTTGCAATTTGTAACTTCTTTCCCGTCCTTTCTCCACCTTTTTACCCTATATGCTCGTGAGATGAGTGTGGGTCATGATCCATTCCTCGGGGTTTGAATGTGTTAATAAATCCTAGTTTTGTTTCACCTTAAAGAATTTGCCATGGGGCTATTTTTAACCTTGAACCTCATAAACCAGGGTTTGGGAAACACATTTCAACAAGGGGAAGGATACTAGGAGAACCAAAGTAAATTAAAACAATCACTGCCACGGGCAGAAGAGGGGAACAGTAATAATCATTCACTTCACCTCGTTCACGTACCCGTAACATGATGGTTATCTTGTCTGGAGGTTTCTTTAATCGCTCACAGTGATCTGTGGGATTGTCATTCTTGGATGTTGTTCCTGGTTGCATTTGGGAATTTGTCCGAGATGCAATATGCAAGGTGATTGAGGAGCTGGAATGGATCTGATTTGTCCTCGGTTATGCCTCGTCTTTGTGCCTTTGTGTGTAACAACTTCATAGGACCTTGGTTCTGAACAAATCCTTGTCACCTCAGCTGGTTACCACGTACCTTCTATGGGATCCTGGACATGAACTTATTGTCCCAACTGTAAACTTGGCAATTCCGTGCCGGCATTTTTATTGTGCACATTGGTCACCTTCTCTTCTAGTTTTAAAAGTTGCTCTTCAGTTTCTGAGATTGGAAGATGGGTAAGAGTAGGTAAATTTGGCACCCACTGGTCTGCCAAACATGAGCTTTGCTGGTGATAGAATAGTTGCACTTAAAGGTGTTGCTCTCAGATGTAACACTGCGATATGTAGATCTTGCTTGGTCTGTTTGCATTTGAGAATTAGGTATTTCACCATGCGAAACATTCATTCAGCTAGACTGTTAGATCTAGGGTAGTGAGGAGAAGAAGTAGTGTGATTGATATTCCACTTCTCACATATATGCTGAAATGGCTTAGCAATAAATTGCGGACTGTTAACCGTAATGATCTCTCTAAGCACACCAAATAAACTGAAGATAGCATTTAGAGTGTGTGCGACAGTTGTGCTTGATGTATTGTACAATTGTCAAATAATGGGGTACTTGGTAAAGTAGTTGGTGATAACAATGAAGTCAGTGCCATGGACATGAAAGCAGTCAGATGCGATTTTGGACAAAGGATGGGTCAAAATTTCATGTGGAATCAATGGTGCTTTGTGCTGGCTTAGCATATGCTCTTGACATGCCTCATACTTCTTCATGATGACTTCAATGTCATTGTTCATACATGGCCAATAGACTTTCTATCTTGTGAGTCTTCTCATCCAATCTGTGCCCATGTGTGAGTGAGGCAGTTGTTGTAGAATATCAGGTCATAAAGATTCTGGTATGATTACCTGTCTGCCTTTGAAGTGACGGGAGATGCCTAGCTCATCTTGATAAAGCCAAAATGGCTTCACATGATCGTGGACATGCTGAATTAAATCAAGCCATCCTTCGATGATGGTTTTCCACAGCTTTATTGTGTAGAATCTTTTGCTGTTTCTTCTTGAAGCTGCTGGCATTTGCATTGTGCAGATTGTACCTGATCAATTTGGAGTTTGATGTCAATAAACTCAACTTGATTGGCACCACATCCACAAACATTCACTCCCTCCACCACTGACGCACAGTAGCAGCAGTGTGTACCATCTACAAGATGCACTGCAGGGATTCACCAAGGCTCCTTAGACAGCACCTTCCAAACCTACGACCATTACCATCTAGAAAGATAAGGGCAGCAGATAGATGGGAACATCACCACCTGGAAGTTCCCCTTCAAGTCACTCACCATCCTGACTTGGAAATATATCGCTGTTCCTTCACTGTAGCTGGATCAAAATCCTGGAACTCTCTCCCTAACAGCACTGTGAGTGTACCTACATCACAGGGACTGCAGCGGTTCAAGAAGGCAGCTCACCAGCTTCTCAAGGGCAACTAGGGATGGGCAATAAATACTGGCCCAGCCAGCAAAGCCTGATGGCCAGTGAAGCCCACATCCCATAAATGAATTAAAAAAACTTGTAGATCCAAGGATACATTTTCTGTTTTCACTGGCTCAGGCAAAATGCTAAGGGTATCCGATGTGACCATCAAGTTACCTGGCTTGTACCTAATCTCACAGTTGTAACCTTGAATCTTAATCCAGAGATGTTGCAATCTTGGGGTGCACTGGTCAATGGCTTTTTCCAAATCATCTCCAGTGGCTTGTGGTCGGTCTCTACCACAAAACCTTTGCCAAAGAGATAGATGTGAAAACACCTGATTCCAAATACTAAAGCTAATGTTTCCTGCTCGATGTTGAATAGCTGGATTGTGTTACAGACAGAAATTTTGAAGCCAATGCCATCGGTTTGCCTTTTTGTAGTATGCATGCTCCCAGACCTTTCTGAGAAGCATCTGTCTCCAGGGTAGTTCTCTCCCAGGATCATAAAGTTGCAATGTTGTTGCTTCTGATAATGACTGTTTCAGTGCTTCGAAGAGGTATCGATGCTCTTTGCACCACAGGAAAGGCACAACCTCTTTCAACAATTCTCTGAGCGATGAAGAATTTTGAGTGAACTCAGGAATGTATGGAGTCAAGAAATTAAAGAGACCTAGATGTTTCTGAAGACCATCCTTATCTGGAGGAGTTGGTACGGCCTTAATATCCTCTATTTTACTTGGATCAGGACATGTGCCAGCACTGGAATAAACATTCGATGTTGCAATTCAGCCTGCTGAACACCAATCCTTCATTATGTGTCACTCGTGTCAATAAGTGCAGATGATGGTCATGTTCTTGCATTGTTCTTCCTACTACAGCTATATCATCGGCGATACAGAAGCATCCTGGCACAGTGCATGTAATGCAGGCCGTGTGAGCTTGAAAGAGATCCTGGCTAACAGATAGCCTGAAAGCAAGTCATTGAAAATGGTATCATCTGAATGGGGAACAAGATGTAGTAAACTCTTGGGACTTCACCGCGAGATGTACTTACCAGTAGTCATGCTTGGCATGAAGCTTCAAGAAGAATCTTGCACCTGCAAATCTTGAATTTAACTCTTCTAGTGTGGGTATTTTGTAAGGACAATGTTTCAAAGCTGCATTTTAACATTGTGGATCAAGGCATACTCTCAATGATCCATCCTTCTTTATGACACATGTGATTGAGCTGCACCAATCTGTATGCTCTTGTGTCCTTCTAATGATTCTGCCTTTCTCCATTTTGTCTAGTTTGACCTTCAATTTGTCTTGTATGTGGATCAATTGATGGACTTGCATTCTTCTGCAAATGTAATGTTGCAGCTCCCTCGAAACTGTCAATTTTGTCGAAACATTCTGGATATTTCGATGTTAGACTGTGACCTGAGGTGATAGGAGTAGTTTCTGAGGTTGATCTGCCTTGTAAAATCTGATTAGTTACATGTATTGTGATGAGTGTCAGGTAACAGCATGCCAGTAGACCTGTGATCACTGAACCTTTAGTCTTCACAATGTGGAACACCTGTGACACCCAGGAGCATTGATTATACTTATACTCCAGGAATATTGATCCTGCACATGGAATTAGTGAGCTGTTGTACACTGAAAGTTTCATGGCTGTCGGTTTCACCTTGGCTTTCCATGTCTGTTGATACATCTTTTAGAATTCACAGAGGCAGCATGCTGGCATTTGCCTCCATGTCATTCTTGGCCAATAACCAATGGTTACCAACTTTCTTAGGGCAGATAATTTGAATCTTGGCAAACGCTTCAGATGATGTGAAAGCATATATGTTTTCCACGGGATTGACAATGTTTTCGCTGCTCATCATCTCATTGTGTACTTCATCGTAATTTTCTGCTTTGTCAGTTACCTCGTATCTATTTCTGATGGGATACTGGATGGATCTTCTTATTGCTTGAAGGTACCTGTTCCGCACGGTCCATTTGGATCTGTGCATGGCTCTTTGTAGCTGCATCACCCTTTGCTCTAGTGCACTGCCACTGCCAATGGCCCTTTCTGCCACACGCTTTGCAGAATTGATGAAAAGCCCAGCATTTCCTTGGTGTATGCAGAGGGCCATGCCTTCTACGTATCTTGCTAGGTTTGGGTGCCCTACTGAGTGCATCAACAATTGGGGTTGTGCTTAGGACCTGTAAGCTTTGTCGACCTGCAAGGATTGCTTCATACTTACATGCGTCCTTGAGTAGCTCTTCAATGCTATATGTTTTGGGCTCATCTAGAAGATCTTTCTGGAATGCTTCCATGGGAGTGAATGCAATCACCAACTCAACATTTCTGTCTGCTAGCTCTGCGTTTGAAAAATCACAGTACATACTTTTCTCTGCATCTGCTGATGAAGTGGTCTATGGATTCTGTAAGGTGTCGAAATAACATGAACTCTAGTCGATGAATACAGATGTTTAACTTGATTCTGAACTGGCCTTCCAATTAGTCCATATCTTTTGGGGATCCTTTAGCACTTCTTCTGTTAATCCTGACATATTCAGCCTGTGTAGACCTTCATTCCCAATTGCTAGTCGAATTTCTAGGGCTTGCTTTTCTGGTTCAGACACACCTGAATCAAGAAACCAGAGCTCTGTATGCTGCTTAAACATTTTGAACTCAGATAGGAGCTCAGCTGCATCCCAATTCAAACTGGGGAATTTTGTGGACATCCTGACAATATTCCTTTGACTTTCCTTCTTTTGGAGCACCTGGGATGAGCGTTGCTGTAACCGCTTTTGTGCGCTTTTCCGAAGCTCCGCCCATGAAGCTGAGTTGTGGTGGGTGTGCACCATGGAGTAATGGTGTCTATACTTTTTATTCAATTTATTGTTCATCAGCTCCCGACGCTGCCCATTATAATTGGAACCTTTTTTGCCTGATTTTTATGACAGCCTTTCCTGACTGAGCTAACCTGCTGCTGGTCCTCTTGACACGCTGTCCCACTCATGGAACAGACAGGCTATGCGCTGCAATCTCATCATGAGAGATCCATCTGCTTACCAGCTTTTTACCTGAGCACTAGCTTGGCGCTGTCTCCAAAGTTTTTCTCTGCAGTCACCCACTGTATTTTCAACACTCCCCATTGCTGTGACTTTCATTGTGGTCTGACAAAATGTCAAGGGTCTCCTCATGCCATGTTGCACCATCTAAGGCTGTTCACCATGTCGCACCTGTATTTAACATTGCTGCCACCTGTCTCACTACTGCTCATCACCATGTTGTGTTATTATAAATGATATAATTCTTGGGCTTATTTACTGTACAAGACACAAAGCACCAATCACCCATAAGGGATTGGGTAAGCATAGCGTGGGTTCATTTATTAAGAATAAGCTCATGGGAACAGTTACACATGGGTATAAGAGCTGTGTGTATGTGCTCTGCTCAAAGCAAAAGTGAAACTAAGACTGGATCATATGACACATTTCCTTTCTGCCACACGCTTTGTAGAATTGATGAAAAGCTGGGCATTTCCTTAGTGCATGCAAAAGGCCACACCTTCTACATATCTTGCTAGTTTTGGGTGTTCTAGTGATGTCATGCTGACATCCTTTAAAGGCATATTACAACACAGGCTTTGAACTACATCGCCACTCCTTCATTGCCACTGGAACTCCCTTCCTAACAGCAGTGCGGGCGTAACTATATCACCTGGCTGCAGCTGTTCAAGAAGGTGGCTCACCTCCGCCTTCCCAAGTGTAATTAGGAATGAGCATCAATTGCTGTCCATGCCTGTGATGCACAAATCCCAATAAAGAATTAAAATAATGCTTTACGGGAGTACTTTTGAAGTGTAGCTACTGTTATAATGCAGGAAACATGGCAGCCAATTTGCGCACAGCAAATCCTGCAAACAGCAATGTGATAATAAGCAGGTAATCTGTTTTTCCTGGTGTTGGTTAAGAAATAAAAATTGAGCGGAACACTGTGGATAACTCTGCTGCTCTTCTTCAAAATAATGCTGTGGGATCTTTTACATCCACTTGAGAAGGCCAATGGGGAGTTGGTTTAATGTCTCATCTGAAGGACGGCATCTCCGACAGTGCAGCACTCCCTCAATACTGCACTGGAGTGTCACATTGACAGCACTTCTATAACTGCAACAACTTGCATTGGTCTAGTGCTTTTAATGTATTAAAGATATTTCAAGATGTTTCATAGAGGCATGATCATAAACAAATAAACACCAAGCTGAACAAGCAGATATTAGGATAGGTCAAAGAGGTGGGATTTGACTAGGGTTTTAAAGAATTGGGATTGGAAGGAGAAGCTTAGGAAGGGAATTTTTGAGTGAAGCCTGGATGGTTGAAGGCTGCTGATGGGAGGGGGGAATACATGAAAGGCCAGAGAATTTGCAGTGTTGGGTGGACTGACAGCCAGTGTAGGTCAAGGAGGACTTGCTGGACTTGGTGCACATTAGGACAAGGGTCACAGAGCTTCAGGTTAGCTGGGGTTTGTGGAAGATGGCAGAGTGTATAGCCCTGGGGGTGACAAAGGCATGGATGGAGGTTTCAGCAGCAGTTGGGCTGAAATGGTTATGGAGGTGAAAGCAATGGACAATCTTTAGGTTGGATAGAGAATGGGATAAGAAGATCAGGGTCAAATAGGGTGCCAAGTCTCTGAAATGGCCTGTTTTGAAACTATTTCTTGGTCTGTACCCAGATCTTGCTCCAGGAATGCACCAGGAAGGAGTGCCACATTGACCTTGGTGCTCTGTGGGCGGAAAGATAGAAGTGAATCATCGTTTCCACTCCGACCTTTATTTGGTGACACACAGGAACAGGAGAAGGCCCATTTCGCCATTCAGTGAGATCACGGCTGATGCTTGTCTTGACTCCATTTACATGCCTTGATTCCATATCCTTTAACTTCCTTACCTCATCAAAATCAATCAATTTCAGTTTTGAACTTTTTAGCTGATTCCCCTCTTCTTGGGGTAGAGAGCTCCATGTGCCTTCAAGTACGGAAATCTTATGGAGACGAAATTGAGATTGCTCCGCCTCTTCCATGAATAACGGGCACCCCGGAAAGTTCCAGAAGGGAGCAAATGAGAGAAGAATTGTGTTAAGGGTGTGCTGACATGCAGTGTTAGTGCCCCCTCCCACCTCACCCCCAGCTGAGCAGGTTTCCTAACAACAATGCCTATCAGAACCTACTGCAGTTAAACAATCCCGCCTGACAGCATTCCAGATAGTTCCATCAGTGTGTCATATGTACAGGCTGGAGACAAGTCTAACAGCCCAGAACCGTGCTGCACAGAGCAATGAGCTGCATCAAAGTTTCAGTCCCAGGCCTTTGGCAACAGATGGTGCTTAACACCAAAACATGCTCCAGAGGAAGAGCCTTCAGGTCTGCGAGATCCCTGTCCCCAGTAGGATAACAGGGCCAGCTTTGTGAGGAGGATTGCAAAGCTCACATCGTTTGCTAGTCTAAATGTCATTCAAAGAGGTGTGCTGCGGCTGATGTTATGCTTTGAACTGGGAGCCTCGTAAGATCGAGGGGCTTGCGTTTCTATCGCACGTCGACTGCTTCCGCATTCTCCTCCGTTTCACCGCAAGGCCTTTCACAGCCTCAGCACAACCCCACAGATTTACAGCCAATGTAAAGGCTTTAACAATTATAGTCACTGAGGTAACGTAGGAGACAATAGGGCAGGACTTTTCGCTGAGTGGGTGGGCGCGCGCCCGACCTGCTCGAGTGTAAAATGACGCGCGATGACATCGGGCGAGCGTCCCGACACCATCGCGCGACATTTAGCCGGCAGCGCGCCCACCGACAACTAAAAGGCCTATTAAGGCCACTAAAGTCCCAATTAAATGTTATTTTGCGCTGCCCGTCCAACCTTACGGCTGATGGGCCGGCGAAAAGGCCAGGTGGCCTTTGCACCTTTTAGGAAACCTCATCCACGAACAGAGTCACATGAGGGGGCATGTCTTTTAACAATTTAAAAGTCTTTATTTTTAATTCTTAAACTCTTCATCTCCCCTGAGGCAGCTCTGTGCCCTCCTCCCCCTCTCCCGCAGAGGCAGTGCTGAGCGCGTTTCACGCTGGGCAAGCCTTAATTGGCCCACCAGCATGACATCACAGTCCGGCCCCGATCGCGAGCGGCAGTCGGCTTCCCGACCGCTCCCGCCCGTCCCTGCCCAGCCCGCCCGACGAGGGAAAAATCCTGGCCATAGTATCCAATTTGCACACAGGAAGCTCCCACAAACAGCAATAAGATAATGCAGCAATCTGTTTTAGTGATGTTGGATCTGAGGTTGTGAAAGGCGCCAAATTAAATGCAAGTTTTAAAAAAGTTGAACCTGATAATACGAAGGAACTGTGAGAGAGCGCAGAAATTAAAATGACACATTTGCTGAGTTGCTCTTAGATTAATGACTAATGTTAACTCCTCACTGCTATTCCCTGTCTGCAGTTTGCCTGCTTATATTCCAGAATGTTCTGTCAAGGTGGGGGGGGGCAGGAGGCCTTTAAAAGGGCCCAAAATGGAGCTGGTTGCTAGGCAATGATAGTTATGGTTCTAGGTGGACCAACTTGGGTAGACCAAGTAGTCTTTTAAATTAAATCCCTGCTAAGCACTTCCCCTCCTTTTGCTGGAATTGAGAAGGTTGAGCTGCAAAAATAGAGGGCAATGATTAAAAAATGCTACTGAAAAGGCTCACATTGGCGTAACGCAAAACTAGTTACAAACTTCTGTTATTTACAGCTCCCAACGGAGCATGGTCCACACGAACATGCACCTTTATCTCAAACCAAAGGACAGATTGCCCGCCTGTGCTTAAAGCCATCATTGAGGTTAGATTATTGTCTCGTTTCTGAGGGCTCCCCCTACCGCCACCTGCCCACTGGGCATTCAGCACCCTGCACGGGCATTCGGTGCTTGCAGAATGTGACGCAGTTTCGATCAGTGTATGCTCAGGTTCTGTTGGACACGGGTGTCCTCTGGCAGACTATTTGCACATCGACTGGTTCCACATTCTGCTCCGTTTTATCTCAAGACTTCATTGCATTCAACAGTGATAACTAACGAAAGGAGAGACACAAGATCCATTCATCACTTAGCATTATCGGGCAGTGAAACGTCGGCTACCTGGGGCAACATTCTCCACATTCTCTAGATGTTTGGGCTTCCTTTAGCTTTTGTAACACAGTACACCTCCACACCTCATCACCTCTATGAATGGAAGACTTGCATTTGCATAGCGCTAATCTGGAGCTCAGGATTCCCCAAAGCGTTTCACAGCTAGTGGAGCACATTTTAAATGTAGTTACTGTCACAATGTAGGAAACGTGGCAGCCAACTTGTGCACAGCAAGATCCCACAGATGGCATTAGAAGAAAAGGCCAGCTGATTTATTTTTGGCCACATGTCTGAGAGACAAATATTGGCCAGTATGTTGTGGAGAACACCCCCGCCCTTTTGCAGAATAGCAGCATGTGGACAGGGCACCCAATTTAACATCTCAAACAAATATCAGGACCTTCAACAGTGCAACACTCACTCAGTATTGCACTACAGCACCAGCCAAGCTCATGTGCTCAAGTCTCTGGAACAGGGATTGAACCTGCCCAATTAGCTACCAACCATGCAGAAAGCTTAACGAATGATTGCTTGTTCAGTTACTGCCAAGCTCATACTGTGAATGGGTCACTGGGATCCAGATAAGGAGGATCTATGTTGACTCATCTTACAACTTATTTTCTTTTTCTCTGCAGGTTGAACAATAGAAACATTTTAATCATTTTTGCAGCATAAAACCTCGAAGTTTGACTGAAATTTGTACCACACCCACTATTATTCTCCAGTGCATTCCAATAATGGAATATGCAGCAGAGGGATATAAGAAGAAAGAAAGGATAGTTGACAATGAGTTACACAGAATATTATAGGACACCTGGCAGTGGGACATACAGAATATAATGGGATATCAGGCAGTGTGATATACAGAATATAATGGGATATCAGGCAGTGTGGTATACAGAATATAATGGGATATCTGGCAGTGTGATATACAGAATGTAATAATATGTCTGGCAGTGTGATATACAGAATGTAATAATATATCTGGCAGTGTGATATACAGAATGTAATAATATATCTGGCAGTGTGATATACAGAATATAATGGGATATCAGTCAGTGTGATATACAGAATGTAATAATATGTCTGGCAGTGTGATATACAGAATGTAATAATATATCTGACAGAAAAGAATGGGGTATTGGCAGTGTGATATACAGAGTAGAATGGGATATCTGGCAGTGTGATATACAGAATAGAATGGGATATCTAGCAGTGTGATATACAGAATAGAATGGGATATCTGGCAGTGTGATATACAGAATAGAATGGGATATCTGGCAGAGTGATATACAGAATATAATGGGATATCAGTCAGTGTGATATACAGAATAGAATGGGATATCTGGCAGTATGATATACAGAATATAATGGGATATCAGGCAGTGTGATATACAGAATGTAATAATATATCAGGCAGTGTGATATACAGAATGTAATAATATATCTGGCAGTGTGATATACAGAATATAATGGGATATCAGTCAGTGTGATATACAGAATGTAATAATATGTCTGGCAGTGTGATATACAGAATGTAATAATATATCTGACAGAAAAGAATGGGGTATTGGCAGTGTGATATACAGAGTAGAATGGGATATCTGACAGTGTGATATACAGAATAGAATGGGTTTTCTGGCAGTGTGATATACAGAATAGAATGGGATATCTGGCAGTGTGATATACAGAATAGAATGGGATATCTAGCAGTGTGATATACAGAATAGAATGGGATATCTGGCAGTGTGATATACAGAATAGAATGGGATATCTGGCAGTGTGATATACAGAATAGAATGGAATATCTGGCAGTGTGATATACAGAATAGAATGGGATATCTGGCAGTGTGATATACAGACTATAGAACCATAGAACCATAGGGCAGGATTTTTCACTGAGTGGGTGGGTGTGCGCCTGACCTGCTTGAGTGTAAAATGACGCGTGAGGACGATGGGCGAGTGTCCTGATGTGACCGCGCACTCGCGCGATATTTCAGTCAGTGGGCACACGCGGAAGTCGGCAGGGCACCCGCTGACAATTAAAAAGCCTATTAAGGCCATTAAAGTTCCAATTAAATGTAATTTTTTGCTGCCCGTCCAACCTTATGTTTGGCGGGCAAGCGAAAATGCCAAGCAGCCTTTGCACTTTCAAAGAAACCTCATCTGTGGGCAGGATGAGGTTTCCAACAGCATTTAAAAATCAAATATAAAATTTAACATTTCATGAAGAACATGTCCCTGTTCACGTGACAGAGTCACATGAGCAGGGACAAGTTTTTTGACATTTAAAAATGTCTTATTTTTACTTTTCAAGGCTCCTCGTCTCCCTGAGGCAGCTCTGTGCCTTAGGGAGCCTTTCCAGCGTGTACGCGCAAACCTACCCTCTCATCCTCCTCCCCCCACCAGCCCCCACCCTGCCCCGGCTACACAGGCAACGTTGAGTGCTGAAGCACGCATTTCATGCTGGGCGGGCCTTAATCGGCCCCGATCGGGACTGGCGGTCCCAATTGCTCCCACCCACCCCCGCCGAGCTCGCCAGACGAGGGTCATAGAAAAACTATGGTGCGGAAAGAGGCCATTCAGCCCATCGTGTCTGTGTCAGCCCATCGTGTCTGCACCGGCCCAAAAGAGAAGAAAGGAACTAGCCGCTCATTTTAATCCCACTTTCCAGCACCTGGTCTGTAGCCTTGCAGGTTACAGCACTTCAGATGCAGATCCAGGTACCTTTTAAATGAGCTGAGCTTTTCAGCCTCAATCACCAAACCAGGCAGTGAATTCCAGATGCCCACCACCCTCTAGGTGAAAAAATTTTTTCTCATGTCCCCTCTAATCCTTCTATGCTTATTGAATGCTTGTCGGTCGGAGAAGCTTCTTCTGGGGGAGAGACGTCTGGTCGCGGTTAAACTGGAGGCAGAGGGCACGCCAAGGCCAAGACTCACTCCTCCAGAGCCGGTCTCCAGTTTCCTGTTGGCCGTATCCACCGGCTGCTGCACAAGGGTCACCATGCCGAGCGTGTCGGGGCCAGAGCCCCCGCCCACCTGGCCGCCGTCCTCAAGTACCTGACAGCCAAGATCCTCGAGCTGGCCAGCAACGCGGCCCAGGACAACAAGACCACCCGCATCTTCCCCCGCCACCTGCAGCTCACCATCTGCAATGACGAGGAGCTCAAAAGCTGCTGGGAGGGTCACCATAGCCCAGGGTGGGGTCCTGCCCAACATCCAGGCTATGCTTCTGCCCAAGAAAACTGGACACACCAGCAAGGTTTATGCCCAAAGGGGCGAGATCAGAAAAAGATCAATGTGGTCACCCTTAGCCTCCTCTGTTCTAAGAAAAACCCTAGCCCATCCAATCTCTCCTCATAACTGCAATTTTCAAGCCCTGGCAACATGCTTGTAAATCTCCTCTATACTCTCTCCCAAACAATTATGTCCTTTCTGTAATGTGGTGACCAGAGCTGTACACAAAATTCCAGCTGTGGCCTAACCAGCGTTTTATACAATTCCATCATTACATCCCTGCTTTAGCATTCAATACCTCGCCCAATAAAGGAAAGCATTCCATACCTTGACCACCTTGACCACTTGTCCTGCCATTTTCAAGGACCTGTGGACATGCACTCCAAGGTCTCTCACTTCCTCAACCCCTCTCAGTAACTTCCTGTTTATTGAGTATTCCCTTGCTTTGTTTGCCCTCCCCAAATGCATCACCTCACACTTTCTCAGATTAAATTTCATTTGTCATTCCTCCGTCCACTGAACCAAACCTTTGATATCATTCTGGAGTCGACAGCTATCTTTTTCACTATCAACTACATGCCCAATTTTTGTGTCATCTGCAAATTTCCCAATCATGCCTCCCTCATTTGAGTCTAAATCATTAATATATACAACAAACAGCAAGGGTCCCAACACTGAGCCCCTTGGAACACCACTGGAAACCGTTTCCCATTCGTAAAAACATCCATCGACCATCACCCTTTGTTTCCTGTCACTGAGCCAATTTTGGATCCAACCTGCCACCTTCCCCTGTATCCCATGAGATCTCACTTTCCTGACCAGTCTGCCATGTGGGACCTTGTTAAATGCCTTACAGAAATCCATGTAGACAACATCTACTGCACTGCCCTCATCAATCCTCCTTGTTACTCCCTCCAAAACTTCTAGTAAGTTAGTAAGACACAATCTTCCCCTAACAAAACCATGCTGACTACCCCTGATCAATCAGTACCATTCTAAGTGACAGTTTATCCTGTCTCTCAGAATTGTTCCCAATAATTTGCCCACCACCAAAGTCAGACTGACCGGCCTATAATTTTCTGGCCTATCCCTCGCACCCTTTTTTAATAATGGTACAATGTTCACAGACCTCCAATCCTCTGGGACCTCACTTGTATCTAGTGAGGATTGGAAAAGGATCCTCAGAGCATCTGCTATTTCCTCCCTGGCTTCCTTCAACAGACTGGGATTCAATCCATCTGGCCCTGTTGATTTATCCACTTTCAAGGATGCCAGTCCCTCCAGTACATCCTCTCTCACTATGCTTATTGTAGCTAATAATTCACACTCCTCCTCTTTAAATAGAATATCTGCATCACCCCTCTCCTTAGTGAAGACAGAGACAAAGTACTCATTGAGAACCTTGCCCACATCTTCTGCATCAACCCACAAGTTACCATGTACATCTCTGATAGGCCCTACCTTTTCCTTAGTTATTCTCTTGCTCTTAATGTACTGGTAAAACATCTTAGGATTTTCTTTGATTTTACCTGCCAATATTTTTTTGTATCCTCTCTTTGCTTTCCTAATTTCCAATTTTACTTCACCGCTGTGCATTCTATACTCCTCTAGGCTTTTTACAGTATCAAGTCTCTTGTGACTCTCATAAGCTTTCTTTTTCTGCTTTATCTTGGCCTGTATGCTTCTGGGTAACCAGGAGGCTCTAAATTTGGCAGTACCATCCTTTTTCTTTGTGGGGACATGTCTACACTGTGCCCGTAGAATCTCATCTTTGAATACCTCCCACTGATTTGGCAATTTTTCCTTCTAATAGCTGTATCCAGTCCACACTTGCCAGCTCACCTCTCAGCTTTGTAAAATTTGTCTTCCCCCAATTTAGAACTTTTACTCCTGTTCTATCTTTGTCCTTTTCCATAATGATGCTAAATCTAACTATATTATGGTCACTATCTCCAAAATGGCCCCCCACCGCTACTTCATCCACTTGCCCAGCTTCATTTCTAAGACTAGATCTAGAATTGTGCCCCCTCTCATTGGGCTTGTTACGTGCTGGCTAAAAGAGTTCTCTTGAATGCAATTCAAGAATTTTGCGCCCTCTGTGCCTTTCACAATGTTCGTATCCCAATTAATATTAGGGTAGTTGAAGTCCCCAACTATTACTGCCCTATTGTTTTTGCACTCAGGAATCTGTCCACATATTTGCTCTTCTAACTCCCTTCCACTCTTTGGGGGTCTATGGTACACTCCTAGCAATGTGGCTGTCCATTTTCTATTTCTGAGCTCAACCCATGTGGCCTCATTTGATGCTTCATTTAGTATATCATCCCTCCTCACAGCTATAATTGATTCTTTAACCAATAATGCTGCACCCCCACCTTTTTTATCCCCCTCCCTATCCTGCCTGAAAATTCTATATCTAGGGATGTTGATCTGCCATTTTTGCCCCTCCTTAAGCTAAGGTTCCGTTATAGTGATGATATCATGTTGCCATATCATAAACAAAAGGTCGAAGGGGTGTTGATGGTGGTGATACTGGCTAAAGGAGGTGCTAATGGTGATATTAAGAGTAGAAATCAGGATGAGCAAGTGACAGATGGCCCTAGTGGGGGTGGGCTGGGGGGAGGGTGCAGTGTGGGATAAAAGATCGAAATAGGCTAAAAGGTGGGGATAAAACAATGAATGGAAATAAATTTTAAAAATAAGAATAAAAATAGGTGGGAAAAATATATAAAAATTTAAAAATAAATATAAGAGAAAAGGGGATCAAAAAGGGGTGAGGATGGAGGAGAGAGTTCATAATCATGAGTTCAGATCATGAACTCTATCCTCCATCCTCACCCCTTTTTGATCTTTTCTCCCACACCATCCCCTCCCCTCACTCCACCCCCACTCGGGCCATCTGTCACTTGCTCTTAAACAGTATATATTTCACCACATTTTTACTTCTCTTTAGTTCTGAAGAAGAGTCATACGGACTCGAAACGTTAACTCTGTCTTCCTCTCCACAGATGCTGTCAGAACTGCTGAGTTTTCCAGCAATTTTTGTTTTTGTTTCAGATTTCCAGCATCCGCAGTATTTTGCTTTTATCATGTTGCCATGTGTCTACCTGTGGCCTCAGCTCACTGGTTTTATTTACTACGCTCCTTGCATTTACATATATACCTTTTAACACTGTCAAATTCCTGTGCTGTACACTTTTTAACCTGTGCTTATTCTGTCTTTCATGGTCACTCACTAATTCTCCATCTCCCGCTCCCTGCTCTGAATTTTCCCTCAGATTCTCATCCTCCTGCCAATCTAGTTTAAACCACCCACACATGCCAGGCATACTTATCATCTGGCCTGGCAGACATCCTGCTTGCACTCTCTCCATCTCTATTCATGCAGGACAAGTTGGCACACAACAGGAGGGAGAGGTCGCAGACTGATGGAGGAATGCCTGAAATCAAGGTCCTCACGGACTTTGTAAACAGAGCCATCCAGCTGGCTGGCGAGGATCTGGACTGTTCCTGTGCTGACGGTGAGGTCAGTGCTGCTCTATCAAGTGAGGGTCCAGCAGTGCAACATCCATCAGATAACCATGCTGTGAGTGACGTGTCCTGTTTCACAGGGCACGGCCATGCACTAATTATCTCCCCTTGCTTTCACAGGCACATCTGGGAAACAGCAGACGGACTCCATGACCCAGGGCCTCCAATCAAACCCCGAAGAAACCTCTGAAGAGGAATCTGAAGGCACCCTCCCTGAAGTCCCATCACAGCACTCAACCATACCCTCCACCAGCGCAGAGACACACACCTCGGTACCTATTTTAGAATAGCTTCAGGATCACAATCTGGTGAGCACATTGCGCTGTCTGATCCACAGCAAGTGGAGGCAGGGACTTCCCAGATGTCCGGCACTCGGAGGACTGCTGGAGGCCAGAACTTTGCTGAGTCCATGTCAGATAACGAGCCTCTAGACTCGGTCATGTCACAGTTGCAGCAGCTTTGTAAAATTTGTCTTCCCCCAATTTAGAACTTTTAGGGATGTCCACTGCACTCCTCAGATTGCAAGGCACGATGAAGGAGAAGGAGAATTCGTTGCGCAGCCTGGGCACGAATGTTAATCACTTGTACATACTGTTCACTATTGTCAATAAACTCCCAAGAACGTCTAAAACAAAAACAGAATTACCTGGAAAAACTCAGCAAGTCTGGCAGCATCGGCGGAGAAGAAATCAGTTAACGTTTCGAGCCTTCATGGCCCTTCGGCAGAACTGGAGCATAGTTAGAAGAAGGGAGAAATATAAATTGGTTTAAGGTGGGTGGGGGGGGGGAGAGACACATTGAGGGTGTGGTGTGGTGATTGTGGAGATGAGCAGATAATCAAAAGATGTCACAGACAAAAGGGTCAAAGAGGTGTTGAAGGTGGTGGTATTTGTCTGAGAAAAGTGCTAATTAAGAATGGAAGACAGGATATTTAAAGTACAGCTCTAGTGGGGGTGGGGTGGAAAGACTAAAGATTTTAGTTTTAGATTTAAAAATAATGGAAATAGGTGGGGAAAGAAGAATCTATATAAATTATTGAAAAAAAAAAGCGGGGGGGGGGAAAGAAACGGGGTGGGGATGGGGGGAGGGGGAGTTTAAGATCTAAAGTTGTTGAATTCAATATTCAGCCCGGAGGGCTGTAAAGTGCCTAGTCGGAAGATGAGGTGCTGTTCCTCCAGTTTGCGTTGGGCTTCACTGGAACAATGCAGCAAGCCAAGGACAGACATGTTGGCAAGAGAACAGGGTGGAGTGTTAAAATGGCAAGCGACAGGGAGGTTTGGGTCTTTCTTGCGGACAGACCGCAGGTGTTCCGCAAAACGGTCGCCCAGTTTGCGTTTGGTCTCTCCAATGTAGAGGAGACCGCATTGGGAGCAACGAATGCAGTAGACTAAGTTAGGGGAAATGCAAGTGAAATGCTGCTTCACTTGAAAGGAGTGTTTGGGCCCTTGGACGGTGAGGAGAGAGGAAGTGAAGGGGTAGGTGTTGCATCTTCTGCGTGGGCATGGGGAGGTGCCATAAGTGGGGGTTGAGGAGTAGGGGGTGATGGAGGAGTGGACCAGGGTGTCCCGGAGGGAACGATCCCTACGGAATGCCGTCAGGGGGGGTGAAGGGAAGATGTGTTTGGTGGTGGCATCATGCTGGAGTTGGCGGAAATGGCGGAGGATGATCCTTTGAATGCGGAGGCTGGTGGGGTGATAAGTGAGGACAAGGGGGACCCTATCATGTTTCTGGGAAGGAGGAGAAGGCGTGAGGGAGGATGCGCGGGATATGGGCCGGACACGGTTGAGGGCCCTGTCAACGACCGTGGATGGAAAACCTCGGTTAAGGAAGAAGGAGGACATGTCAGAGGAGCTGTTTTTGAAGGTAGCGTTATCAGAACAGATGCGACGGAGGCGAAGGAACTGAGAGAATGGGATGGAGTCTTTACAGGAAGCGGGGTGTGAGGAGCTGTAGTCGAGGTAGCTGTGGGAGTCGGTAGGCTTGTAATGGATATTGGTGGACAGTCTATCATCAGAAATTGAGACAGAGAGGTCAAGGAAGAGAAGAGAAGTGTCAGAGATGGACCATGTGAAGATGATGGAGGGGTGGAGATTGGAAGCAAAATTAATAAATTTTTCCAGGTCCCGACGAGAGCATGAAGCAGCACCGAAGTAATCATCGATGTACCGGAGAAAGAGTTGTGGGAGGGGGCCGGAGTAGGACTGGAACAAGGAATGCTCCACATACCCCATAAAGAGACAGGCATAGCTGGGGCCCATGCGGGTACCCATAGCCACACCTTTTATTTGGAGGAAGTGAGAGGAGTTAAAGGAGAAATTGTTCAGTGTGAGAACAAGTTCAGCCAGACGGAGGAGAGTAGTGGTGGATGGGGATTGTTGGGGCCTCTGTTCAAGGAAGAAGCTAAGGGCCCTCAGACCATCCTGGTGGGGGATGGAGGTGTAGAGGGATTGGACATCCATGGTGAAGAGGAAGCGGTTGGGGCCAGGGAACTGGAAATTGTTGATGTGACGTAAGGTGTCAGAGGAATCACGGATGTAGGTGGGAAGGGACTGGACAAGGGGAGAGAGAAGGGAGTCAAGATAACGAGAAATGAGTTCCGTGGGGCAGGAACAGGCTGACACGATCGGTCTGCCAGGACAGTTCTGTTTGTGGATTTTGGGTAGGAGGTAGAAGCGGGCCGTCCGAGGTTGGGCGACTATCAAGTTGGAAGCTGTGGGAGGAAGATCTCCAGAGGAGATGAGGTCAGTGACAGTCCTGGAAACAATGGCTTGATGTTCTGTGGTGGGGTCATGGTCCAGGGACAGGTAGGAGGAAACGTCTGCGAGTTGACGCTCAGCCTCCGCGAGGTAGAGGTCAATGCGCCAGACATCAACAGTACCACCCTTGTCAGCAGGTTTGATGACAATGTTGGGGTTGGACCTGAGAGAGTGGAGTGCAGTGAGTTCAGAGAGAGACAGGTTAGAGTGGGTGAGAGGAGCAGAGAAATTGAGATGGCTAATGTCACGCCGACAGTTCTCAATGAAAAGATCAAGAGAAGGTAAGAATCCAGAGGGAGGGGTCCAAGTGGAGGGAGAATATTGGAGGTGGGTAGTGCTAAGGAACGCAATCTCCAACAACTCATCGACTCCAACACCCATCTGGGACCCTCCACCCCTGCTTGTCCCTCCGTCCTCACCCCATCTTCCAATCCCAGCCCCAGCCGCGTATTCACTATACCCCCTGACCTTCCCCTCTCCGATGCTGAACGTTCAGTGCTCAGCAAAGGACTTAGTTTCATACCCTTACGCCCTCATCTCAATGAATTTCGGGCTCGGCATGATGCTGAACTCTTCTTCCGCCGTCTTCGTCTCCGTGCTCACTTCTTTGGGCAGGAGTCCTCTCCCCGCTCAACGGATCCTTTCACCCACCTCCAATATTCTCCCTCCACTTGGACCCCTCCCTCTGGATTCTTACCTTCTCTTGATCTTTTCATTGAGAACTGTCGGCGTGACATTAGCCGTCTCAATTTCTCTGCTCCTCTCACCCACTCTAATCTGTCTCTCTCTGAACTCACTGCACTCCGTTCTCTCAGGTCCAACCCCAACATTGTCATCAAACCTGCTGACAAGGGTGGTACTGTTGTTGTCTGGCGCATTGACCTCTACCTCGCGGAGGCTGAGCGTCAACTCGCAGACGTTTCCTCCTACCTGTCCCTGGACCATGACCCCACCACAGAACATCAAGCCATTGTTTCCAGGACTGTCACTGACCTCATCTCCTCTGGAGATCTTCCTCCCACAGCTTCCAACTTGATAGTCGCCCAACCTCGGACGGCCCGCTTCTACCTCCTACCCAAAATCCACAAACAGAACTGTCCTGGCAGACCGATCGTGTCAGCCTGTTCCTGCCCCACGGAACTCATTTCTCGTTATCTTGACTCCCTTCTCTCTCCCCTTGTCCAGTCCCTTCCCACCTACATCCGTGATTCCTCTGACACCTTACGTCACATCAACAATTTCCAGTTCCCTGGCCCCAACCGCTTCCTCTTCACCATGGATGTCCAATCCCTCTACACCTCCATCCCCCACCAGGATGGTCTGAGGGCCCTTAGCTTCTTCCTTGAACAGAGGCCCCAACAATCCCCATCCACCACTACTCTCCTCCGTCTGGCTGAACTTGTTCTCACACTGAACAATTTCTCCTTTAACTCCTCTCACTTCCTCCAAATAAAAGGTGTGGCTATGGGTACCCGCATGGGCCCCAGCTATGCCTGTCTCTTTATGGGGTATGTGGAGCATTCCTTGTTCCAGTCCTACTCCGGCCCCCTCCCACAACTCTTTCTCCGGTACATCGATGATTACTTCGGTGCTGCTTCATGCTCTCGTCGGGACCTGGAAAAATTTATTAATTTTGCTTCCAATCTCCACCCCTCCATCATCTTCACATGGTCCATCTCTGACACTTCTCTTCTCTTCCTTGACCTCTCTGTCTCAATTTCTGATGATAGACTGTCCACCAATATCCATTACAAGCCTACCGACTCCCACAGCTACCTCGACTACAGCTCCTCACACCCCGCTTCCTGTAAAGACTCCATCCCATTCTCTCAGTTCCTTCGCCTCCGTCGCATCTGTTCTGATGACGCTACCTTCAAAAACAGCTCCTCTGACATGTCCTCCTTCTTCCTTAACCGAGGTTTTCCATCCACGGTCGTTGACAGGGCCCTCAACCGTGTCCGGCCCATATCCCGCGCATCCTCCCTCACGCCTTCTCCTCCTTCCCAGAAACATGATAGGGTCCCCCTTGTCCTCACTTATCACCCCACCAGCCTCCGCATTCAAAGGATCATCCTCCGCCATTTCCGCCAACTCCAGCATGATGCCACCACCAAACACATCTTCCCTTCACCCCCCCTGACGGCATTCCGTAGGGATCGTTCCCTCCGGGACACCCTGGTCCACTCCTCAATCACCCCCTACTCCTCAACCCCCACTTATGCCACCTCCCCATGCCCACGCAGAAGATGCAACACCTACCCCTTCACTTCCTCTCTCCTCACCGTCCAAGGGCCCAAACACTCCTTTCAAGTGAAGCAGCATTTCACTTGCATTTCCCCTAACTTAGTCTACTGCATTCGTTGCTCCCAATGCGGTCTCCTCTACATTGGAGAGACCAAACGCAAACTGGGCGACCGTTTTGCGGAACACCTGCGGTCTGTCCGCAAGAAAGACCCAAACCTCCCTGTCGCTTGCCATTTTAACACTCCACCCTGTTCTCTTGCCAACATGTCTGTCCTTGGCTTGCTGCATTGTTCCAGTGAAGCCCAACGCAAACTGGAGGAACAGCACCTCATCTTCCGACTAGGCACTTTACAGCCCTCCGGGCTGAATATTGAATTCAACAACTTTAGATCTTAAACTCCCCCTCCCCCCATCCCCACCCCGTTTCTTTCCCCCCCCCCGCTTTTTTTTTTCAATAATTTATATAGATTCTTCTTTCCCCACCTATTTCCATTATTTTTAAATCTAAAACTAAAATCTTTAGTCTTTCCACCCCACCCCCACTAGAGCTGTACTTTGAATATCCTGTCTTCCATTCTTAATTAGCACTTTTCTCAGACAAATACCACCACCTTCAACACCTCTTTGACCCTTTTGTCTGTGACATCTTTTGATTATCTGCTCATCTCCACAATCACCACACCACACCCTCAATGTGTCTCTCCCCCCCCCCACCCACCTTAAACCAATTTATATTTCTCCCTTCTTCTAACTATGCTCCAGTTCTGCCGAAGGGCCATGAAGGCTCGAAACGTTAACTGATTTCTTCTCCGCCGATGCTGCCAGACTTGCTGAGTTTTTCCAGGTAATTCTGTTTTTGTTTTGGATTTCCAGCATCCGCAGTAGCTTTTAGCTTTTTGTTTTTATCCCAAGAACGTCTCCCTGCCTATGGCTCCTTGTTCTGATGAGCAGTGTTCTTGTCACTCAGATGTGAAACCTTTCTGCACAAGATAAAGGCAGGTGTCTCAGTCCAGGTCCTCTTCCCTGTTCTCTGTGCAGCCTTCAGACCAAAGTGATGGTCCGGCCCCAAACTCCCTGGAAACATTACTGAAGCCTGCACCTCGGTGATGCTGGCCATTGCTGCCAGAATGTAATGGGCAGGTGTCACAGAGTTCCCTCATTCTCCCTGTGCTGTCAGCACCTTTAAGGAGGGGCTGGCCCCCATCTCTTCAGCATCTGTGACCACTGATGCTGTGCTCCAGCTCCTTAAGGGCTCAGGTGCTGAAGGCGGACAACAGATCAGATGCTTCTAAAGTTTCATGGCTGTGTCTCTATGATATGACCTTGATCACAGAGTGCAAGTGAGCTGCCCTCGGCCAGACAGGAGTCAGACATTCTCAGAAGCTATGTGAAGATTTATGGAGTGTCCTCACTGCATGTCATCATCATCCTCCTGCAATCGAGCAACTATTAGGGCCTCCACTGCGTCTCCATGACAGGAGCATTATCACAGATGGTATTGGCGCTGCCTTAAGCCAGACTGGAGGCAAACGTTCACAGATGTGATTTGAGGATCTGTGAGGTCACCTCACTGCATGTCATCATCATCCTCTTCAAATCTAACATCTATGAGGGCCTCCCGAGCACGCCTGCCTCGTCTAGCCAGTGGGAGAGTCTCATCCCCGTCATCGTCGCCTGTGTGGACCTCCTCACCCTCATCCCCATCAGCATCCTCCTCATCAGAAGAGACCTCCAGCTCCTCCATCTCCTCCTCAGCCAACACCTCCCCACATTGCAGCGCCAGGCTGTAAAGGATGCAGCAGGCGATGACGATGCGTGACACCCTCTGCGGCCTGTATTGCAGGGCTCCATAAGACTGGTCCAAGCACTGGAACCTCATCTTCAGCATCCCGATGGTTTGCTCCACCAAGTTGTGAGCTGCAGCATCAGCCTCATTAAAGTGTCGCTCTGCTGCAGCCTGAGGCCGCCACACTGGTGTCATCAGCCACGTCCTCTGCGGGTAGCCCTTGTCCCCGAGGACTCATCCCTGCAGCTTTGTGGACCCTGGAATGGAATAGGTGGCAATGTGATATACAGAATTTATTATCATACATCGGTAGTGTGAGATATAAAATATAAAAGGATAGCTGGCAGTCTGATATGCAGAATACAATTGGATATCTGGTAGTGTGATATACAGAATATAATAGGGTAGCTGGCAGGCTGATGTACAGAATGTAATTGGATATCTGGTAGTGTGATATACAGAATATAATAGGGTAGCTGGCAGGCTGATATACAGAATATAATTTGATCTCTGGCAGTGTCATATATAGAATATAATAGGATATCTATCAATGTGATAAATCAATTATAATAGGATAGCTGGCAGTGTGATATAGGATAACTGTCAGTTTGATATACAAGATATGATAGAGTAGCTGGCAGTATGATATACAGAATTTATTATGATTGAACAGCACTGTTATATATGGAATATAACCAGATAGCTGGCTGATATACTGAATATAATATGAAAGTTGAGAGAATGTAGAATATTATAGGATACACTGACAATGTGATATACAGAATGTAATAGGATAGCTGGCAGTGTAATATACAGAATACAATAGGATAGCTGGCAGTGTAATATACAGAATACAATAGGATAGCTGGCAGTGTAATATACAGAATACAATAGGATAGTTGGCAGTGTAATATACAGAATATAATAGGATAGCTGGCAGTGTAATATACAGAATACAATAGGATAGCTGGCAGTGTAATATACAGAATACAATAGGATAGCTGGCAGTGTAATATACAGAATACAATAGGATAGCTGGCAGTGTAATATACAGAATACAATAGGATAGCTGGCAGTGTAATATACAGAATACAATAGGATAGCTGGCAGTGTAATATACAGAATACAATAGGATAGCTGGCAGTGTAATATACAGAATACAATAGGATAGCTGGCAGTGTAATATACAGAATACAATAGGATAGCTGGCAGTGTAATATACAGAATACAATAGGATAGCTGGCAGTGTAATATACAGAATACAATAGGATAGCTGGCAGTGTAATATACAGAATATAATAGGATAGCTGGCAGTGTAATATACAGAATACAATAGGATAGCTGGCAGTGTAATATACAGAATACAATAGGATAGCTGGCAGTGTAATATACAGAATACAATAGGATAGCTGGCAGTGTAATATACAGAATACAATAGGATAGCTGGCAGTGTAATATACAGAATACAATAGGATAGTTGGCAGTGTAATATACAGAATACAATAGGATAGTTGGCAGTGTAATATACAGAATATAATAGGATAACTGGCAGCGTGGTATGCAGAATATAATAGGATGGATCACAGTGAGATATACAGAATATAATAGCACAGTTGGCAGTTTGAACCATGAATATAATAGGATACTTGGCAGTGTCATGTGCAGAAGACAATAGGATTTCTGGCAGTGTAATATTTACAGAATATAGCAGGATATCTGGCAGTGTGGAATATAGAACATAATAGGCTATTCGGCAGTATGATATACACAATACAATAGGATAGTTGGCAGGCTGATATACTGAAAAAATAGGCTATTTGGTAATGTGATATACACAATATAATAGGATAGTTGGCAGTTTGATGTACAGAATATAATAGAATATTTGGCAGACTGATATATAGAATATAATAGGATAGCTGACAGTGTGATATACAGAATATAATAGGAAAGTTGAGAATGTGATACGTAGAATATTATAGGATAGATTGGCAGCATGATGTACAGAATGTAATAAGATAGCTGGCAGTGTGATATACAGAACATAGTAAGTTAGCTGGCAGTGTAATATACAGACTATAATTGTATACCTGTCAGTGTGATATACAGAATATAGTAGGACAGCTGGCACAGCGATATACAGAATATAATAAGATATCCAACACTGTGATAGACTGAATATAATTGAATATTTGGCAGTGTGATATACAGAATGTAATAGGATATCCAGCAGTGTGATATACAGAATATAATAGGATATCTGGCAGTGTGATACATAGGATCTAACAATATATTTAGCATTGTGATATACAGAATATAATAAGATATCTGGCAGTGTAATGTACAGAATGTAATAGGATATCTGGCAGTGTGATATACAGAATAAATTGGGATACCTGTCAGTGTGATGTACAGAAAATAACAGGATGGCTGTAAGTGTGATATACAGGATATAATAGATAGCTGGCAGTGTAATATACAGAATACAATAGGATAGCTGGCAGTGTAATATACAGAATACAATAGGATAGCTGGCAGTGTAATATACAGAATACAATAGGATAGCTGGCAGTGTAATATACAGAATACAATAGGATAGCTGGCAGTGTAATATACAGAATACAATAGGATAGTTGGCAGTGTAATATACAGAATACAATAGGATAGCTGGCAGTGTAATATACAGAATACAATAGGATAGTTGGCAGTGTAATATACAGAATACAATAGGATAGCTGGCAGTGTAATATACAGAATATAATAGGATAGCTGGCAGTGTAATATACAGAATACAATAGGATAGCTGGCAGTGTAATATACAGAATACAATAGGATAGCTGGCAGTGTAATATACAGAATACAATAGGATAGTTGGCAGTGTAATATACAGAATACAATAGGATAGCCGGCAGTGTAATATACAGAATACAATAGGATAGTTGGCAGTGTAATATACAGAATACAATAGGATAGCTGGCAGTGTAATATACAGAATACAATAGGGTAGCTGGCAGTGTAATATACAGAATATAATAGGATAGCTGGCAGTGTAATATACAGAATACAATAGGATAGCTGGCAGTGTAATATACAGAATACAATAGGATAGCTGGCAGTGTAATATACAGAATATAATAGGATAGCTGGCAGTGTAATATATAGAATATAATAGGATAGCTAGCAGCGTGGTATGCAGAATATAATAGGATGGATCACAGTGAGGTATACAGAATATAGCACTGTTGGCAGTTTGAACCATGAATATAATAAGATACTTGGCAGTGTCATGTGCAGAAGATAATAGGATTTCTGGCAGTATAATATACAGAATATAGCAGGATATCTGGCAGTGTGGAATATAGAAAATAATAGGATATTCGGCAGTATGATATACACAATACAATAGGATAGTTGGCAGACTGATATACAGAAAAATAGGCTATTTGGCAGTGTGATATATACAATATAATAGGATAGTTGGCAGTTTGATGTTCAGAACATAATAGGATATTTGGCAGTGTGATATACACAACATAATACGATAGTTGGCATTGTGATATACAGAATATACTACAATATTTGTCGGACTGATATACAAAATATAATAGGATAGCTGGTAATGTGGTATACAGAATATAAAAGGAAAGTTGAGAGTGTGATACATAGAATATTATAGGATAGAATGGCAGCGTGATATACATAATATAATAAGATAGCTGGCACTGTGATATACAAAATGTAATAGGATAGCTGGAAGTGTGATACACAGAACATGGTAAAATAGCTGGCAGTCTGACATACAGATTATAATTGTGATATACAGAATATAGTAGAACAGCTGGCACAGCGATATACAGAATATAATAAGATATCCAACACTGTGATATACTGAATATAATTGGATATCTGGCAGTGTGATATACAGAATGTAGTAGGATATCCAGCAGCATGATATACAGAATAAAATAGGATATCCAGCCATGTGATATATAGAATATAATAGGATATCTGGCAGTATGGTATATAGGATCTAACAGGATATTTTGCATTGTCATATACGGAATATAATAGGTTAACTGGCAGTGTAATGTATAGAATATAGAAGGATAACTGACAGTGTGATATATAGAATCTAATAGGATATCCAACAGTGTGATATATAGGATCTAACAGGATATTTGGTAGTGTGATATACAGAATATAATAAGATAGCTGGAAGTCTGATATACAGAATATAATAGGATGTCTGGCAGTGTGATATACAGAATAAATTGGGATACCTGTCAGTATGAAGTACAAAAAATAACAGGATAGCTGTATGTGTGATATACAGAATATAATAGGATAGCTGGCAGTGTGATATATAGAATATAATACAATATTCAGCAATGTGATACAGAATATAATAGGATATTTGGCAGTGTGATATGCAGAATATAATACAATATTCAGCAGTGTGATATACGGAATATAATAGGATATTCAGCAGTATGATATACAGAATATAATAGGATATTCAGCAGTGTGATATACTGAATATAATAGGATAACTGGCAGCATGATATGCAGAATTGAATAGGATGGATGGCAGTTAGATATATAGAATGTAATATCATACACTGGCAGTGTGATATATACAATATAATAAGAACATAAGAATTAGGAACAGGACTAGGCCATTCAGCCTCTCAAGCCTGCCCCGCCATTCAATAAGATCATGGCTGATCTGCCCCAGGCCTCAACTCCACTTTCGTGCCAGCTTCTCATAGCCCTCAACTCCCCAATACTTCAAAATCTATCCACCTCATCTTTAAATACTTTCAGTGATCTAGCCTCCACAGCTCTCTGAAGTGGAGATTTCCAAACATTTGCTACCCTCTGAGAGAAGAAATTCCTTTGCATCTCAGTTTTAAATGAGTGCCCCCTTATTCTATAACTATGTCCCCTAGTTAGAGATTCCCCCGCTAGTGGAAACATCTTCTCAACATCTACCCTGTCAAGCCCCCTCAGAATCTTGTACGTTTCAATAAGATCACCCCTCATCCTTCTTAACTCTAATGAATAAAGGCCTAACCTGTTTAGTCGTTCTTGATAAGTCAACCCTTTCACCCCACAAATCAGCCTAGTGAATCTCTTTTTAACTGCCTCCAATGCCAGTATTTCCTTTCTTAAATACGGGAACCAAAACTGTACACAGTACTCCAGGTGCGGCCTCACCAACACCCTGTACAGTTGTAACAAGACTTCCCTATTTTTAATTTCCAACACCCTAGCAATATAGGCCAAAATTCCATTTGCCTTTTTAATTACTTGTTGCACCTGCATGCTAACCTTTTGTGTTTCATGCACAAGTACACCCAGATCCCTCTGTGCTGCACTTTTTTAGAGTCTCTCTCCATTTAACTAATAGTCTGCCTTTTGATTCTTCTTACCAAAGTGCATGACCTCACACTTTCCTACATTAAACTTCATCTGCCAAGTTTTTGCCCACTCACTCAGCCTATCTATATCTCCTTACAAATTCCTCATGTCCTCATCACAACATGCCCTCCCACCTATTTTTGTATCATCAGCAAATTTGGATACATTACACTCTGCCCCCTCCTCCAAATCATTAATATAGACAGTAAATAATTGAGGCCCTATGACTGATCCTTGTGGCACTCCACTAGTTACGCCTTTCCAACCTGAAAAAGACACATTAATCCTGACTCTATCTTCTGTGTGTTAACCAATCCTCAATCCATGCTAATACATTACCCCCAATATTGTGAGTTCCTATATTGTGCAATAACCTTTTATGTGGCACTTTATCGAATGCCTTCTGGAATTCCAAATACACAACATCTACCGGTTCCCCTTTATCAACTCTGCTTGTTATATCCTCAAAGAACTCCAGCAAATTTGTCAAATTTGTTTTCCTTTTCACAAAACCATGTTGACTCTGTTTGATTGTGTTAAGCTTTCCTAAATGTCCTGCTATTTCTTCCTTAATAGTGGACTCTAGTATTTTCCCAATGACAGATGTTAGGCTGACAGGCCTATAGTTTTCTGCTTTTTGTCTCCCTCCCTTCTTGAACAGGGGTGTCACATTAGTGGTTTTCCAATCCACTGGGACCCTCCCAGAATCCAGTGAGTTCTGGAATATTTCGACCAATGTCTCCACTATCTCTGCAGCCATTTCCTTTAAAACCCTTGGATGTAGGCCATCAGGTTCTGGCAACTTGTCTGCCTTTAGTCCTATTAGTTTCTTAAATACTTTGTGCCTTGTGATAGAGACTGTTACAGGATCTTTCCTCCCATTAGCTCCTTGCTTATCTGATATCTTTGGAATGTTTATAGTGTCCTTCACTGTGAAGACCGATGCAAAATATTGGTTTAAATTATCTTCCATTTCCTTGTTCCCCCTTATCAATTCTCCAGTCGCATCCTCCCAAGCTCAATTTAGCCACTCTCTTTCCTTTTATATACCTGTAGAAGCCCTTGCTGTTTGTTTTTATATTTCTTGCCAATTTACTTTCATAATCAATTTTCTCCCTCTTTAGTAGCTTTTCAGTCATCTGCAGCTGGTTCCTAAAAATTCCCAATCCTCTGGCCTACCACTAGTTTTTGCCACTTTGCATGCCTTAGTTTTTGATTGGATACTCTCCTTGACCACCTTTGTTAACCATGGGTGGTTCATCCTTCCCATCGAGCCCTTCTTTATAACCAGGATAAATTTTTGCTGTGCATTATGAAATATCTGCTTAAATATCTGCCACTGCTCATCCATTGACTTTCCCCTTAGCCTATTTTCCCAGCCCACTTTAGACAACTCTTTCTTCATACCTCTGTAATTGCCCTTGTTTAAATTGGGAACACTAGTTTGAGACCCGAGTTGCTCGCCCTCAAACTGAATTTGAAATTCTACCTTGCTGTGATCGCTACCCCTAGCGGATTCTTAACTACGAGATCTCTTATTAATCCCACCTCATTACACATTACTAGACCTAAAATAGTCTGTTCCCGGGTAGGTTCTGCAACGTATTGCTCTAAGAAACAATCCTTGATGCACTCTACAAATTCGTCTTCCATGTTACGCCTGCCAATCTGATTTGTCTAGTCAATATGCAGATTAAAATCACCCATGACAATTGTAACATCCTCCTTACACACCTCCATTATTTCCCAATTTATACTTTGTCCTACAGTGAGGCAACTCTTCGGGGGCCTATAGACGACTCCCACCCATGAATTCTTCCCCTTGCTAGTCCTTATTTCCACCCAAACTGATTCCACATCATGATCTATTGCACCTATATCACTACTCACCACCGCACTGATACCTCCTTTATTAACAAAGCTACCCCACCTCCTTTTCCTTTTTGCCTATTTTTCCGGAACATCGAATACCGTTAAATATTGAGTTCCCAGTCTTGGTCACCCTGCAACCATGTCTCTGTAATAGCTATCAAGTCATATCCACTTATTTCTATTTGTGCTGAGAAGTCATCTATCCTGTTACAAATGCTGCGTGCATTCAGATAAAGAGCCTTAAGCTTTGACTTTTTACCATTATTTCTCTTTCTGGTTCTAATTTCTGCTGCACTCTTTTGCTTATAATTTCTGTCCCTTCCTGGGGTACTATCCTATCCTAATAGGATAGCTGGCAGAGTATTTTTTAAAAAAAATTATTCATTCATGGGACCTGGGTGTCACTGGCTGGCCTGCATTTATTGCCCATCCCTAATTGCCCTTGAGAGTGTGGCGGTGAGCTGCCTTCCTGAACCGCTGCAGCCCATGTACCCACTGTAGGTACACCCACAGTGCTGTTAGGGAGGCAGTTTCAGGATTTTGACCCAGCTACAGTCAGGATGGTGTGTGGCTTGGAGGGGAACTTCCAGGCGGTGGTGTTCCCATGTGTCTGCTGCTCTTGCCCTTCTAGATGGTAGCGGTCATTGGTTTGGAAGGTGCTGCCTAATGAGCCTTGGTGAGTTTCTGCAGTGCACCTTGTAGATGGTACACACTACTGCCATTGTGTATCAGTAGCGGAGGGAGTGAATGTTTGTGGATGGGGTGCCAATTAAGTAGGCTGCTTTGTGCTGGATGGTGTCAAGTTTCTTGAGTGTTGTGGGAACTACACTCATCCGGGCAAGTGGAGAGTATTCCATCACACTCCTGACTTGTGCCTTGTAAATAGTGGGCAGGCTTTGGGGAGTCAGGAGGTGAGTTACTCTCCCCAGAATTCCAGGCCTCTAACCTGCTCTTGTAGCCACAGTTTTTATGTGGCTAGTCCGGTTCAGTTTCTGGTCAATGATAACCCCCAAGAAGTTGATAAGCAGAATACAATAGGATACCCAGCAGTGTGATATACGAAACATAATCAGATAGCTGGCAGTGTGATTTACAGAATACAATAGGATAGTTGGCAATGTGATATATAAAATATAATAGGATATCTGGCAGTGTGATATACTGAATATAATAGGATAGCCAATAGTGTAATATGCAGGAAGTGTCAGTTAGAAATTCAATATCTGGCCAGGCACAGGAAGCACAATAAATTGAATAATGAGGGAGAGATATGAGGAACAGGAAAATGAACATTTGTAGCATTATTTTCATCTTTAAATATCTACAACATTAATTAGAATCTGAAATAATGTGACTACTCCTTTAAGAGTAAATTTTCAGTGTCAGGTAATTTGTTTAGCCATAATTAAAACTATTTAAAATTAACTTACACATGAAGGGACAAGTCAAGACAATTTCTGGTGTGTTTCCGGGGGTCTAGTGGATAAGTGCTGAAAATTTACACTGTTCAATTATTCCAAATCTGAACCTCTAGGCACAATAGTGAAGCAGCTGGAGAACTCGTACAGCAACTACCTGATCACCATGTGCTACTGCACATGTGTGGTACCCACAGTTGCTGTCTTATTTAGTCCTTCATTATGTTGAAAACTGTTAGCATTATCATTATGCTTAATGCAAAATCCAGGCCAATCTATCTTGGAATAGTGAGAAACACAGACTCTACAGGATAGTTTATGTCTCCCTGCTAGTCATATCCTTTCCCCATTTTATACAATGTAATTTGTCCTAGTTTTGAATCATATACTACACACTCACATGCAAAATAAAAGCATGTCTTGTGATAGGCAATTGTGTACTCTTGAGTATTGTATGAGCTCCCTCTCTGTCCATTATTATACCCTTGTCTACACTTTATTGCAGCAGACCAGACGCAGACTGGGTGACTGCTTTGCGGAACACCTTCGGTCTGTCCGCAAGCATGACCCAGACCTCCCTGTCGCTTGCCATTTCAACACACCACCATGCTCTCATGCCCTCATGTCCGTCCTTGGCCTGCTGCAATATTCCAGTGAAGCTCAACACAAACTGGAGGAACAGCACCTCATCTTCCGACTAAGCACTTTACAGCCTTCTGGACTTAATATTGAGTTCAACAATTTCAGATCATGAACTCTCTCCTCCATCCCCAACCCCTTTCTGATCCCCCTTTTTCCAATAATTTATAATTTAAAAAATATATATATTTTTCTTTTCCCACCTATTTTTAAATTTATTTCGACCTATTGTTTTATCTCCACCTTTTAGCCCATTTCGATCCCTTCCCCCCACCCTACCCCCACTAGGGCCTTCTGCCACTAGCTTGTCCTGCTTGCTACCCTTAATATCCCCAATAGCACATTACTTAGATAATATCACCACCGTCAACACCCCTTTGTCCTTCTGTCTATGACATCTTTGGCAATCTCTTCTTTGCCTCCACCTATCACTGGCCCCCTATCCAGCTCTATTTGTCCCACCCCCCTCTACCAGCTTATATTTCGCCCCATTTCTCTATTTCCTTAGTTCTGATGAGGAGTCATACGGACTCGAAACTTCAACTGTGTTCCTCTCCGCAGATGCTGTCTGACCTGCTGAGTTCTTCCAGGTATTTTTGTTTTTGTCAATGAGATATGGACTAGGCACCAACATGGTTTTATGTCTCCTTGCCCTTGGATACACAGAAGTGAATAATGGAACATTAAAAAGGCCTCCATCACAATGTTTTTTAATTCAATCTATGGATGAGTATGTCGCTGGCAATGTCAGCATTAATTGCCCATCCATAATTGCCCTTGAGCACGTGGTAATAAGCCACCTACTACTGAGAGGCTGACTAGACCATTTTAGAGGGCAGTTAAGAGCCAATCACTTTGTCCTAGTCTGGAGTCACATGTAGGCCAGACCGGTTAAGGACAGCAGATTTCCTTTCCTGAAGGCCATTCATGAACCAGATGGAGTTTTATGGCAAGCTTCATGATCGCTATTAATGAGACTAGCATTTAATTCCAGATTTATTAATTAATTGAATTCAAATTTCCCCAGCTGCTGTCATGGGATTTGAACTCACGTCTCTGGAATATTCGCCTGGGCCTTTGGATTACTCACGCAGTAACATTACCACTCTACTAACCAAAGATTCTCTATTATTGAATTACTTCCAGCGGCCTCAGAACAGAAACAAAAAAGACTTCAGATATAAAGAATGTTAACAGAGTTTAGTCAAACAGGGCTCAGTTTAATTTGATTCAGGTCTGAGGTAGATACTTGAGTATTCTCCTCTTGTGACTTAAAAACAAATCACTTCATTTTAACGATGCAGTTAATAGGCCTGCCTTAGATTGCTCTTAATATGTCATGCTCCCAGACTGAGATGTGTATAATGTTTCCCCTGTTGGTTCTCTGTCTTTGACAAAGAAACTCTTCACAATCATCCTAGACATGCCTTCAACTTTCTAGTGTTTTGGCCAAGCTTTAAAATCATGTACAGTTGTTTTTTTTCTGAACTGGGCATAACCTTGGATGTGCCCCAACTACTACATTTGTGATTTCCTCTTTCCGTATACTTTCCCAACTCCCTGGATCCTCATTTTCTGAAATGAATGCCAACTCACCTCACTGCCTCCTTCATTCATCTCACTAATTCCTCCTTTCTCAAGAATTTGAAACTCCTTGCCTTTCCCTCTCTTCCCTTTTTCCAACAACTAACAGACCTTGACAGCCCAACACTTGGGCCCCGAAACCCATACTTCCTGACTGACCTAGTCCTTTCTCCTGCTCATTTTAGAATTAATTGTGTCCTCAATCATGGGTTTAGGCCTTTCACCCAGGCCATTTGCCTAGCTCTCTCTATTAACAAAACAACAGTTATTGGAGGCCAATGGGGTTTGGGAGTTAGGATTTAATGGGCAAATGTGTTTTCGTAGAATCATAGACACTTACGACACAGAAAGAAGCCACCCAGCCATTCATATCTGTGTCGGTCCCCATGAAATTAATCCCACGTCCTCCACTTCCCCCATAGCCCTGCCTTTGAGGGGGGTGCCATCCAAAGAAAGAATTATCCAGCATATTCCTACTTATCCACTGTGCGTTCTTAACCATGTAAGGGCAATTCACATACATATCCAGGCACTTTTTAAATGCAATAAGGGATTCTGCCTCCAGCAACCTCTCAGGCAGTGAGTTCCATATCCCAACAGCCTTTGGGTGAAAAAAACCTTCTCAATGCCCCTCTAATCCTTCTTTCATTTACTTTAAATCTATCTCCCTGGGTTATTGACCACTCTGCTGAGGGAAATCGATCCTTCCTATCTACTCAACCTACTCCTCCTATAAGGGCCACTATGCAATTAGTTCTACTTCCCTGCTCTTTCCCCATAACCTGCCTTTTTTTTCCCCTTCAAGTATTTTTCAAATTCCCTTTTGAAAGTTACAGTTGAATCTGTTTCCACCACCGTGAATCTGCGATCTTACCAACTTGCTATGAAAAAAAAACCTCTCATAATGTTGCCTCTGGTTCTTCTGGCAGTTACCTTAAATCCGTGTCCTCTGGTTACCTCCTGTCAGTGGAAACAGTTTCTCTATCTCTACACTCAAGACGCTTGACACCATCCAGGACAAAGCAGCCCACTTGATTGGCATCCCATCCACCACTTTCAACATCCACTCCCTCCACCACTGACACGCAGCGCCACCCACATCCTGTGAAAGAATTTTAGAAAGAACCCTATCAAAACCCCTGACAATTTGACCACCTCTATTAAACCTCCTCTTCACCTACTCTGCTGTAAGGAGAACAACCCCAGTTTCTCCAGTTTCTCCACATAACTGAAGCTCCTCATCCCTGGCACCATTCTAGTAAATCTCCTTCACGCTTTTTCTAAATTTCAATATCAGTGGGATATTTTGTTTCCATTTTGCCCACTATTTATCAGTTGTCAGATCTGGGTGGCATTTATGAGCAGTGCCAAACTCGAGGCAGTTTTAAGCTGCAGCCCCATGCCCACTCGGCACTGGGCTGAGACCCCTCAAACTTATCTCACATAGGACTGGCCCTGGAAGAAGAATATTGTCTCATTGGCCGGTTCCCAGCTACTGGGACCGGAAAGGCTAGTGTCTAACGTTCTGCATCACACATTTTGCAAGTAATTAGAGGCCAGTAATTCTCTACATAATGGTAGTGACGAAAAAGATTTAGCTCATTGGAATTCTGTAGCATCAGAAAGTTGTTTGGTCCATTGAAATTCTCAACAGTGGGGCTGAGCATGAAGTGCTTTGATCCATTGCAATTCTGGATAATGAGAGACAATTTTCTGTTTGTTGTCAATGGCGGATGAAAGAGCCAATTTAGACAGCGTGAGTCAGTGATTGAACCTTTAAGATGGGACCCAGTCATTACCATCGAGAAAGGAAGTTTTAAATGTCCAATTCATTCATCAGATATAAACGGTGGTTTGTGCAAGAAAGTATTAATCAGCATTGAAGCAGGGATTAAGCTTTACTCTATTGTGGGAAACCTGGAAACCAGGACAGGCACATATGAGGTGAGAATGATGATATTCATATAAAGGCAAAATACTGCGGATGCTGAAAATCTGAAACAAGAACAAGAAATGTTGGAAAAACTCAGCAGGTCTGACAGCATCTGTGGAGAGAAAGACAGAGTTAACGATTCGAGTCCGTACGATTTTTCCTCAGAAAAAACACCCCTGGATGGGAGAGTGGCTTCTTCCCTCCTGTGCCGTTCTGAAGAAAAGTCAGACAACTCAAAACGTTAACTCTGTCTTTCTCTCCACATACGCTGTCTGACCTGCTGAGTTTTCCAGCACTTTTTGCTTTTGTCTGTGATGAGGATATTCGTTCCCACTCCAGAGACCTTTATGAGCACATAATCTTGGCTGACAGTACTGTGGGAGTGCTGCACTATTGGAGATGCTGTCTTTCAGATGAGAGGCTAAAACCAAGGCCCCAGCTGCCCTCTCAGGTGGATGTAAAAAATCCTCTATCACTATTTGGAGGTGTCCTGTTCAATATCCATGTCTAATCCAACACTCCAAAAACAGATTACGTGGTGATTATCTAATAACATATTGAGACATTGAGAGGTTGTGAAAGGCACTATATAAGTGGAAGTCATTATTTTATTAATGGACAAAAGCTTCTATTTAGAAATAGACATTTAACTATTTAAAATAAACAGGTTAATGCTTCCTTCAAAGTAAAATGCTGAGGAACGACACATGAATGAATTTGTAATGTGATGGATTAAGACCTCACGATGCACATTTTCGTAAGTATATATGTATATATATACACACACACTTGTGATTTCTAAATTTTAAAATGAGATCTTGGCTGAACAAATCCTTAAAATGCCTGAATCTATGTCTGTCTGTGACCCCAGAACAAAAGAAACCACGTTGTAGTTTCAGGAAAACTCACATCTCATTATCTCTGAGAAGGTGAGAAGCCACGAGCGATGATTACCTGGGGACTGCACAGCCCAACTTTAAATAGAGCTATACAAAGACCATTTGCATTTGATAACCTAGCTTGCCAGCAAGATACACAGGGTCTGTTAAGACAAAGGCCCCTCAAACATTCCTTTCAACTTATAATAGCTGGGATGATTAGCAGCCGAATTCCAGACGATGGATCTGTTGTTGAAGACCTGGTGGAGAGGTGGGGGCCATGTGACCTAGGCCTCTGGCTTGTTGAACAAGCTAATATTGCCTTGCTGAGCTAAATAGCTCAGTCTGCTCTTTAACATCTGACTAGCAGCCATACAGAAAGGAGCTCTGCTCAAGTTGAACATCTGGCCCCATCTACATTGCTGCTGTTAGAAGTTCTGTTCCATTGCCTACAAGACTGATTCATCTCTGTGTGCCTATTTCATCTTGTGAAGTCAACACCACCGGAAAAGTGAATTCTACATCGGTTTTCAGCCCGCCAACCTCTGTTAAGGAATGTCTCATTGAACTATGATTCTGGACTCTGGAGCTCACTTGAACCAATATTTATTTTCACTGTGGTCTCTGTACTGTAAACCGTCTTTATTCTATCCCTCTCTTTACTGTCTGAGTGTGGAGGTGACATTGTAAACCCTCCTTCCTGCATTTTGAGTATGTGCAAATAAACTAACCCTTCGAGTTCATCCTACCTCAAGTTTGCTGTGTGGTTACTAATAGAAACTTGGATCACACAAAAACCAAGGGGCTGGGGAAATGTGCCATCGCTTATAAAGAGGGAAACACATCAAAACACCTTTCTATTTACAGATGGGTGGTGAGAGGAAAAATTAGTGCTGTTTAAATTAACTCCTCCTCTGTCCCTAACAGTAAGCCAACAGTAATTTCTGGACCATAATGGCCTTTACACCCCTATGCTTGTTGACCTACATTGGTTCCTGGTCTGAAAATGCCTCAATTTTAACATTCTCAGCTTTGTATTTAAACCATTCCATGAGCTTGTCTCTCTCTTTCTCTGTAACCATCTCTAGTACTACATTCCTCCAAGGGCTCTGTGCTCTTACAATTCTGGCCTCTTGCGCATCCCCGATTTCCACCACTTCAGCACTAGTCTGGGTCTGAAGCTCTGGAATCCCTGCTATAATCCTCGTCACTTTTCTACCTCTCTATCCTGCCTTAAGGCAGTCTTTAACACCTACCCCTTTGAGCAAGAAATGAGAGCAGGAGTAGGCATATAGTCCCTCCGGCCTGCACCACCATTTAACAAGATGATGACTTATTTTCTAGTTTAACTCCACTCTGCTGCACCATCCCTACATCCCTTGTTCCCATTCTGTCCAGAGATCTATCAATCTCAGTCTCAAATATATTCAATGACTGAGCATCCACAGTCGTCTGAAGTCGCGAATTCCAAAGATTCACATGTCTCTGAGTGAAGGGATTTCTCTTCATTTCAGTCCTAAATGGCCAACCCCCTTGTCCTGAGACTGTGATCCCGAGTTCTAGATTCTCCAGCTGTGGGAAACAACCTCTGAGAATGTTAATTATTTCAATGAGAGTATCTTTCATTCTTCTAAAGCCTAGAGACTATAAGCCCATTCTACTCAACCTCTCACCATACGACAACCTTCTCATCCCAGGAATTAATCCAGTGATTGTTTGCTGCACTCCCTCTCGGGCAAATATATCTTTACTTGGTTCAGGAGACCAAAACTGGACACAGTACTCCAGATTGTTAATGGAGGTTAATTGTATTGTTAAGGCTAAGGATGCACAGATGATTGATTGATTAAGTACCTTGAGCACATATAAGGGGAGATTTTTCCGTGACTGGTGGGCACCATAGGGACTGGAGAGTTTCATCAGCCCTCAAAGCAACATTTTAATTTAATTAGATAAGCTTCCTTTGCAGTTTATTTCTGTTACAGTGTCCCTTTCAGGGGCTACCCTTTTAATTTAATTTGTTAATTTGCCCATTTCTTTAACTGTTCTAGCAAAAGAGTACAAAGAGTGATTTGCCTGGCCAAGGTGTCCATTAATAGGCCCAGGCAGCGGGCGGCTGAGGGGAACGTTTGGCCCGACTCTCTGCCCTTCTTCTGCGGCTACATTTACACCCAGGTGTGCCTCGAAGGGGAACACACAGTGTCCACCGGTAGGCTTGAGACCTTCCGTGGTCAGAGGGTGCCGCAAGGGCTGAGGTACATCATACGCCCCAGAAGCAACATTTTAATTTGATTGGTCAAGTTTCCTTTAAAGATTTGTCTTTTTGTTACAGTATGCCTTTAACGGGCTGTCAATTAGCTAATTAGTTTATTTATTTTACTGCTTTTCAAAAGAGCTTATAGAGAGATTTCTGGTTCACTGGGTGTTGGTTTGAGAGGAGGCAGACATATTGTAATGTTACATTCTATAAATAAATCCAGTACTATATAAAAGATTGATGTCATAGAGTTATTACAGTACAGAACAAGGCCATTCGGCCCATCGTGTCCATGCTGGCTCTCCTAAGGGACAATTTACATACTGCCACTCCCCCATCCTCTCTCCACGTCCCTGCACATTCCTCCCTTTCAGATATTTAGAAAATTTTGAAAAATTTACATCACAGAAGGAGGCCGCTCTGCCCATCGTGTCCGTGCTGGCTCTCCTAAGGGACAATTTACATACTGCCACTCCCCCATCCTCTCTCCACGTCCCTGCACATTCCTCCCTTTCAGATATTTAGAAAAGTTTGAAATATTTACAGCACGGAAGGAGGCCGCTCTGCCCATCGTGTCTGTGCCAGCTGGAAAGCGAGCCACCCAACCTTTTTTCCTGTTGCCTGGTTTCCTACTTTACCATTTAGCCTCAGAATGAATTAACACAGATGTGGGAGATTTTATAGTGGAGGGCGGGGGCGGATTGCTGCCCCCACTAACCCCTTACAAAGATTAGTCGTGAACCGCCCGACTTAACTAAGGCGGCCCTGCAGTGACATTGCGCAGCTTGTGGCCTAACTGAGCAGAGAAAGGGACTTCCGCCCCTCAGTGGGGGGAAGTCCTGCCCCTGAGAGCTGCTGGCTAATCTGATTGGCTGGTAGTTCTGGCAGTCCCAGCAGCGGCAGAACTCAGTTGTGTGGGCTCCCAGGGCTGCAAGCAATCCAACAAGGAAGAAGAGGACCCGGACTCAAGTAAGTCACGTCTTTTTGGGTGAGTAGGGATCGGGCGCCCGGTGGGGGAGGAGAGGGGTGGACGGGGGGGTGGACGGGGGGGGGGTGGATGGGGGAGGGGTGGACGGGGTGGTGGTGGGGGGGTGGGTGAGGAGGTGAGTTGCAGGTTTCTGAGGCCAGACATGGAAGCAGAAAGAGGTGGGGTATCAACTTGGTGACCCCCCACCCTGGTGCACACAGGCCAACGCCAAAGGGTGTAACCCACTCCCCATATCCTTCCTGCTTTTTCGTCGCAGGTGGTCTTATGGCGTGGGCAGCGTAATATTTGGGTCAATAGGCTTGTTAACAAGCTCAATTGCCCGTTAATGATTTCTTTTAAATGGCGGGCAGGCTGCCGACTTCAGTGCCCACATGCCTACCATATTACAGGAAACGGGCATGTTGAAGCATCGTGCTGGAATTTAGGCACGCGCAGGATGGCAGTGGTCCTGATTTGCAAACATAAAATTCCTCCCGTGGTCTCACCAGTGCTTTATAAGACTGCAGCAAGACTTCTTTACTCTTCTACCCCCACCCTCTTGCAATAAAAACTAACATACCATTTACCTTCCTAACTGCTTGCTGTACCCCCATGTTAACTTTCTGTGGTACATGTACAACAGCAACTAAATCCCTCTGCACATCAAAATTCACCAGTCACCCACCTTTTGGAAAATATTATGCTCTTCCATTTTTCCTACCAAAGCGGACAATATAACATCCCCCGACATTATACTCACCTTCTTTCCTGCTCGCTTAACCTGTTTCTATCTCTTTGCAGCATCTTTGCGTCCTCCTCAGAGCTTACTTTCCCACCTAGCTTTGAATGGTCACCAAGCTTGGATATATTACACTTGGTCTCCGCTTCTGTTGAAAAAAATGATAAAGAGTTGGGGCCCAAGCACTGATCATGGCAGAGGTAGAGATTATCACATCCAACTCTCATCCAGCCCACACACCTATGCTTTCCTGCTATTCATTCAACAAATGAGGTGGAGCTGGAAACCTATCTATCCCATCTCTTTCCCAGATGGGATAAGCTACATCTCCACAAAATGGAGACAAAACTCTGGGCCCTGAGAACCTAGGAACCTAAAAAGCAGGAGTTGGAGTAGGCCATACCTGCTGTTGAACCTGCTCCACCATTTAATAAGATCATGGCTAATCCTTGTCCTCAGCTCCACTTTTCCACCCTATCCCCATATTCCTTTGTTCCCTTAAAATCCAAAAATTCTATTGCTGATCAGCCTTGAATATATTCAGCGACGGAGAATCTACAGCCCTTTGGAGTAGAAAATTCTGCAGATTCTCAACCCTCTGAGGAGAGAAACCATTTCAACTCAGCCCTAAACAGTCGACCCTTCATCCTGAGACTTCAGGACCTCTGGTATAGACTCTGCAGCCAGTCTCTCAGCAGCTGCCCTGTCAAGTCCTCTCACAATCTTGTATGCTTCAATGAGATCAGGGATGGAAGCGTCCCAGATTTGCACTAAGTGCAGCCACGATGGCAGGTTTTCATGCCGTATTGTCCCAAACCTGCCACATTATTTATGCACTCCCAGGAAACACACTGTTTCCATGGCAGGCAGGCTCTCATTCGACTGACACACCATCACCTCACTGCTTCATCACACTGGGAGCCATATTTAAAGTCCAGCCGTGCAGACACCTCTCAGTGTTTCCAGCCCACGACTGCTGCAGGGAAGATGTCCACGAAAGGCAAAAAGACTGCAGCCCCCAGGTTTAGCGATGTGTCACTGGAACGCCTTTTGGATGCGGTGGAGGCCTGCCGCGATGTCCTCTACCCCCACTCTGGCCGCAGGATGGGCAGCAGCGTGACCAACCAGGCTTGGGAGGCGGTGCAGCGGTGGTCAGTGCCAACACCCTTCAAAAGAGGACAGCCACCCAGTGCCACAAGAGGATGAATGATCTCCTCCGTTCCTCCAGGGTAAGTCACTCTTCTCATCACTCTCAACTCACACATTCACAAACCCATCACACATCAACAGAGCCCTCACTCACTGCCGGTCCAAGGGACATCACCATTCACTCTTTCACACACACCTTCATTGTCCTCATCCCGTCCATGGGACCACTCACCATCTACACATGCCAGGCACACTTATCATTTGGCCTGGCCGGCAGACTGCTTACACTCACTCTCTCCATCTGTATTCATGTATGACAAGCTGGCACACAACAACAGGGAGAGGACACAGGCCGGTGGAGGAATGTCTGAAATCAAGGTCCTCACGGACTTTGAAAACAGAGCCATCCAGCTGGCCAATGAGGATCTGGGCCATTCCTGTGTTGACGGTGAGGTCGGCGGTGCTCTACCAAGTGAGGATCCAGCAGTGCAACATCCATCAGACAACCATGCTGTGACTGATGTGTCCTGTTTCACAGGCCACTGCCATGCACTAATTATCTTCCCTTGCTTCCGCAGGCACATCTGGGAAACAGCCAACAGAGTCCATGGCCCAGGATCTCCAATCAAGCCCCGAAGAAACTTCTGAATAGGAATCTGGAGGCACACTCCTTGAAGTCCCATCACAGCGCTCACCCACACCCTCCACCAGCGCAGAGACACACACCTCGGTGGGACCTAGCTTTAGAATAGCCCCGGGATCACAATCTGGTGAGCGCTGTCTGATCCACAACAGGCAGTGGCAGGGACTTCCCTGGTGTATGGCACTTGGAGGACTGCAGGAGGCCAGAAATTTGCTGAGTCCGAGTCAGATGACAAACCTCTGTGCTCGGTCATGTCACAGCTGCTGAAACTGCAAAGGCAAGTTCAGGAACATCAGGAAGGGATGTCCGCTGCACTCCTCAGACTGCAGGGCACGATGGAGGAGTCCATCTGCCTTCACTCTGAGGTAATAGCGCCGGCATGCCAACGCACCGAGGTCAACACTGGTAGAATGGCGGCCACAATGGTAACCTTGTGTGGGCTCAACTCCAGCACTGATGTGATAGTTGGTCTCCAACAGTGTATACATGGGGGAGGTGCCTGACAGCTCGATCTCACTCCAGCTACCCATTCTCCTCAAGTGACCAGCCTGGGACCCTGGGGCACCCATATGGAGGATGATGAGCAGATGCACACTCTGGGCCCATCCATCCGGGTGACTCCGAGAGTGTCCAGCCCATCCAAATCCCCTCCTCCTGTGAGCTCAGCAGCTGCAGCTCCACAGGCCAAGGAGGGTGCCACTGCCGCACAGCAGGATCCCGAAAGCAGGTCGGGGCCCTCCAAGTCTCCGCCCTCCAGAGGACGTCCGCCAAGGTCCTCACAGTCAGTGGATGTCGGGGGAGATCCAAGACATAGCGGCAGGGTTAGGAAAGTGAAGAAGAATTAGTTGCACAGCCTGGGTACGGGTGTTAATCACTTGTACATAATGTTCACTATTGTCAATAAACTCCCAAGAATGTCTCCCTGCCTATGGCTCCTTGTTCTGATGAGCAATGTTCCTGTCACTCAGATATGAAATGTTTCTGCACAAGATAAAAGCAGGTATCTCAGTCCAGGGCCTCTTCCCTGTGCTCAGTGCAGCCTTCAGACCAAAGTGATGGTCCGGCCTCAAACTCCCTGGACACATTACTGATGCCTGTACCTCGGCGATGCTGGTCATTACTGCCAGAATGTCGTGGGCAGGTGTCTGGCTCCCATCTCTTGGGCGTTTGTGATCAGTGATGTTGTGCTCCTTAATGGTTGAGGTGCTGAAGATGGAAAAAGGATCAGATGTTTCTAAAGTTTCATGGCTGCGTCTCTATGGTATGACCCTGATCACAGAGCGCAAGTAAGCTGCCCTCAGCCAGACAGGAGTCAGACATTCTCAGAGGCTATGTGAAGGTCTATGGAGTGTCCTCACTGCATGTTGTCACCATCCTCCTGAAATCGAGCGACTATTAGAGCCTCCGCTGCATCTCCATGACAGAAGCATTCTCACAGAGGGTATTCAAGCTGTTATAAGCCAGACTGGAGTCAAGCATTCACAGATGCGATGTGAGGATCTATGGTGTCTCCTCACTGCATGTCGTTATCATCCTCCACAAATCTAGCAGCTATGAGAGCCTCCCGAGTGTGCCTACCTTATCTAGCCAGTGGGAGAGCCTCATCCCCATCAACGTCGCCTTCGAGGACCTCCTCACCCTCATCCCTGTCAGTGTCCTCCTCATTGGAGGAGACCTCCATCTCCTCCTCAGCCAGCTCCTCTCCCCGTTGCAGCACCAGGTTGTAAAGGGCGCAGCAGACAATGACGATGCGTGACACCTTCTGTGGACTATATTGCAGGGTCCACCAGACCGGTTCAGGCACCGGAACTTTATTTTCAGCATCCCGATGGTCTGCTCCACCAAATTGTGAGTTGCAGCATGAGCCTCATTATAGCGTCACTCTGCTGCAGTCTGAGGCCGCTGCATGGGTGTCATCAGCCACGGCCTCTGCGGGTAGCCCTTGTCCACGAGGACCCAGCCCTGCAGCTTCTGTGGACCCTGGGAGACTCCAGGGATCTGTGACTAATGGAGGATGTAGGGGTCTTGCACACTCCCTGGAAACCGTGCGCACACCTGCAGGATGCATTTCTGATGGTTGCACACAAGCTGCATATTCAGCGAGTGGAACCCCTTGCGGTTGATATAATTCACTGCGTGTTGCGACAGAGATCTGAGCAGTCTTTCGTGAAGACTGAAGCAAAGTATTTATTCAGCTCCTCTGCCACTACTACGCTCCCATTTCCTCCCCCACTTGAATGGCTCCCTGTACCATGGTGCCATGGTCAGTTCGCTCATCCTCCCTTCAGTCCCCACTCTCGTCCACATAGCTTGCAAGAATCCCATAACTGTTGGACAATTGCGGGAGCCGAGTATCCTTGAACTCTACGCCCTGGGTCCCCATACCTGCTTCACCTGCAGTCACACCCTCCTGTCCCTGATCACAGACCAAATTTGAATGACCTAATCTTGATCCCCACAGTGCTCCTCAAGCTTGAAGTCCAACAGGAAACCCTGGTGAGCGAGCATTGCACAACGTTACTGTACACTGACCTCCGAGTGCAGCCCGCCAAGTACACGCCTTTTATGTGCTATTGTGAAAAACGTCGGTGTGCCTTCCTGTCGGCGTGGACAGATGATCCAGCGCGGGGTGGGGAGGGGTGAACGATTCCAGCAGGCTGGCCTAATAATGATAAGCAGATGTTTTACAGTGAGGTTCCCGATGTCCGGTGGCGGGAAACACGGTCTGCTGTGGGCGGGCTGAGGGGACGATCGCGAACTGGTTTCACGCTGTCGTGAAGCCGATCGCACCATATTGTCTGCTCACCGAACACCGAACACACCGGACTCCGGCAAGCACAGAAAATCCCGCCCACCTCTCATTCTTCTAATCTCCAGACAGTATAGGCCTATTCTACCCTTCGGCCTGCCTTAATGTTACAGCTAAAAAAGTTGCCATTTATTCAACAACACCTTCCAAACCCGCAACTCTACCACTTGAGAAGGACACGTATAAGTTGGTGTCGTTGTCAATGGCAAGGACCGAAGGATAGGCTTCTTCAGGAGAGAGTTGCAAACTTCCACCTGCCAACTCTGATGCACCTAAAGAAGAACTCATCAGTCGACTCAGTTTGAATGATCCTAGTTCAGTAGCTCTCAGTTTGAGATCAAAATTAGTCAGACTTTTAAAAAATTCTTCCATGGGATCTGGGCATCGCTGGCTAGGCCAGCATTTGTTGCCCATCCCTAATTGCCCTTGAGCTGAGTGGCTTGCTAAGCCATTTCAGAGGGCAGTTAAGAGTCAACCACATTGTTGTGGACCTGGAGTCACATGTAGGCCAGACCAGGCAAGGGTGGCAGATTTCCTTCTCTAAAGGACATCAGTGAACCAGATGGGTTTCCACGACAATCAATGATAGTTTCATGATCACCCATTACTGAGACTAGCTTTCAATTCCACATTTAAAAAAAATTAACTGAATTCAAAATCTGCCGGCCGCCACGATGGGATTTGAACCTATGGCCACAGACTTCAGCATTATTAGCCCAGTGACATTATCACTTCACCACCATCTCTCCCATGTTGATCGTGAATCAGCAGCTACAACACTGGGATCTTGCGAGCGGTTAATTGTCCAGGTACATCCTGTGCAGAAAAAGTGGAACAAAAGCAAGTAACTCTTTTTTTTATCCTGTCACGGTGTGTAGGCGTTGCTGGCTATGGGGAAAGGGCAGGGAGTCATTGGGTTTCTCTTTCAAAAAGCCGACACAGGCACAATGGGCTGAATGGCCTCCTTCTATGTTGCAGGGTTCAGGGATTCCTATTGTGCAATATTTTTACCATGTGCAATTGATTAAAATAGCACAGGCCTGTCAGCGTGGTCCCGGTTACTGCTTTTTCTTTGTCCTCGGTGAGACTGTAGTTTGTGCTGTGAGGGGTGCAGAGCTTGGCGAACACAATTGCACATCTTTTACAAAATGATTGTGAAAAGCAGGACCCATGTTGACCAACAAGCGCAGGAAAAGTCTTTTGTGTGGTTCAAATTTCAACACCCCAACCAATTCCTTTCCACCCATCATCTGTGGATTAGATAACGTGAATTACTTGCTGAAAAAACGATTAACCAACCAGCCTGTCGCAACTCTGTTCTGTAATGTACTGTTAAGGTAGTGTTTGCATAACAAATTATGCATCACAGGCATGTCATACGGGAACCGTACAGCCAACTCAATTGAATGGCATCTCTTGGCCCTGCAATCTCTATCACCAGGAAGGACAGGAGCAATACGATTATGGGAACACCATTGCCACACCTTCCCCCACCCTCCCCCATAGTTTTGATCACCTGGAGGGGTCAGAAAGGAATTTTATTTAGTTAAAAAGGCAATTACTAAGATATAGAAGAAAGGTTGAGTCTCTCTTCGGATGTAGCACAGAGATGAAAATCAACATGGGGTACAGATTAACCATCTCCCCTTTGGAGAGCCAGCACAGACATGTTGGGCTAAATGGCCCCCAGCTGTGACTATTCTGGTATTCTGTGATCTAATTGACAGTGGAACAATTTCGAGAAGCTAAATGATCTCTGCCCGTCCTGTTCTGATGTTCCTGACACCTGTTGGAAAGATGGTAGTCAGAACAGAGACTGTATCTGAGCCCTGGGACAACCAAGCACTCTGAAAGCCTCAAGAAAATAAATGTGAATCAACTCACAACTTGAATTTATAAAGTGTAATTAACCTAGGAAAATGTCTCAGGGTGCTTCACTGAGGTGTAAGCAAAAGAATGGATGCTCAAAGAAAGCAATGACTGGAAGCTTTTTTTAAATTCATTCACGGGATGTGGGTGTCTCTGGCTGGGCCAGCATTTATTGCCCATCCCTAATTGCCCTTGAGAAGGTGGTGGTGAGCTGCCTTCTTGAACAACTGCAGTCCATGTGCTGTAGGTACACCCACGGTGCTGTTAGGAAGGGAGTTCCAAGATTTTGACCCAGCGACAGTGAAGTAACGGCGATATATTTCCAAGCTAGGATGGTGAGTGACTTGGAGGGAAACTTCCAGGTGGTGGTGTTCCTATCTATCTGCTGCCCTTGGCCTACCACAAGGTGGTAGTGGTTGTGGATTTGGAAGGTTATGTCTAAGGAGCCTTGGTGAATTCCTGCAGTGCATCTTGTAGATGGTACACATTGCTGCTGCTGTGCATCAGTGTTGGACGGAGTGAATGTTTGTGGATGGGGTGCCAATCAAGCGGGCTGCTTTGTCCTGGATGGTGTCCAGTTTCTTGAGTGTTGTGGGAGCTGCACTCATCAAGGCAATTGGGGAGTTTTCCATCACATTCCTGACTTGTGCCTTGTAGATGGTGGACAGGCTTTGGGGAGTCAGGAGATGAGTTATTCGCCACATGATTCCTAGCCTCTGACCTGCTCTTGTAGCCACAGTATGGCTAGTCCAGTTCAGTTTCTGGTCAATGGTAACCCCCAGGATGTTGATAGTGGGGGATTCAGTGATGGTAATGCCATTGAACATAAAGGGGCGATGGTTGGATTCTCTCTTGTTGCAGATGGTAATTGCCTGACACTTGTGTGAAGTGAATGTTATTTGCCACTTGTCAGCCCAAGCCCGGATATTGTCCAGGTCTTGTTGCATTTGGACATGGACTGTTTCAGAATCTGAGGAGTCACGAATGGTGCTGAACATTGTGCAATCATCAGCAAGCATCCCCATTTCTGACCTTATGATGGAAGGAAGGTCATTGATGAAGCAGCTGAAGATGGCTGGGCCTAGGACACTACCCTGAGGAACTCCTGTAGTGACGTCCTGGAGCTGAGATGACAGACCTCCAACAATGACAACCATTTTCCTTTATGCTAGGTATGACTCCAAGCAGTGGAGAATTTTCCCTCTGATTCCCATTGATTCCAGTTTTGCTAGGGCTCCTTGATGCCACACTCAGTCAAAAGCTGCCTCGATGTCAAGGGCAGTCACTCTCACCTCACCTCATGAGTTCAGCTCTTTTGTCCATGTTGTCCAAGCCTATAATGAGGTCAGGAGCTGAGTGGCCCTGGCGGAACCCAAACTGGGCCTCAGTGAGCAGGTTATTGCTAAGCAAGTGCCGCTTGATAGCACTGTTGATGACCCCTTCCGTTACTTTACTGATGACCGCGAGTAGACTGATGGGGCGGTAATTGGCAGGGTTGGATTTGTCCTGCTTTTTGTGTACAGGACATACCTGGGCAATTTTCCACATTGCCAGGTAGATGCCAGTGTTGTAGCTGTACTGGAACAGCTTGGCTAGGGGCATGGCAAGTTCTGGAGCACAAGTCTTCAGTACTATTGCCAGAATATTGTCAGGGCCCATAGCCTTTGCAGTATCCAGTGCCTTCAGCCATTTCTTGATATCACGTGGAGTGAATTGAATTGGCTGAAGACTGGCATCTGTGATGCTGGGGACCTCCGGAGGAGGCCGAAATGGATCATCCACTCGGCACTTCTGGCTGAAGACTGTAGCAAATGCTTCAGCTTTATCTTTTGCACTGCTGTGCTGGGCTCCTCCATCATTGAGGATGGGGATATTTATGGAGCCTCCTCCTCCAGTGAGTTGTTTAATTGTCCACCACCATTCACGACTGGATGTGGCAGGACTGCAGAGCTTAGATCTGATCCGTTGGTTGTGGAATCGCTTAGCTCTGTCTGTCACTTGCTGCTTATGTTGTTTGGCGCGCAAGTAGTCCTGTGTTATAGCTTCACCAGGTTGACACCTCATTTTTAGGTATGCCTGGTGCAGCTCCTGGCATGCCCTCCTGCACTCTTCATTGAACCAGGGTTGATCCCCTGGCTTAATGGTAATGGTAGAGTGGGGGATAGGCTGGGCCATGAGGTTACAGATTGTGGTTGATTACAATTCTGCTGCTGCTGATGGCTCACAGCGCCTCATGGAGACCCAGTCTTGAGTTGCTAGATCTGTTCAAAATCTATTCCATTTAGCATGGTGGTAGTGTCACACAACACGATGGAGGGTACCCTCAATGTGAAGACGGGACTTCACCTCCACAATGACTGTGCGGTTGGCACTCCTACCGATATTTCATGGACAGATGCATCTGCGGCAGGCAGGTTGGTGAGAGTGAGGTCAAGTATGTTTTTCCCTCTTATTGGTTCCCTCACCGCCTGCCGCAGACCCAGTCTAGCAGCTTGCTTGAGGAGGTTCCTTTTAAGGAGGGTCCAATGGAGACTAGGAGGCTGGGGACGCAGTAGGGTTTAAGGAGGAAATTCTAGATGGTGGGATCCAGGTGGATGAAGGCACTGTCTGGGTGAAAGGATGGACAGTTGCACATGAGGCTACAGTCAGGGAAACGGAGAGTGGAGTTCCAAGCCAATGTAGGGCTGGAGGAGGTTACAGAGATGGAGAGCGGTGAGGCCATTGTTGGATTTAAGGACGAGCTTGAAAATGGAACCAGGCTAACAACAGCTCTCTCCCAAATTCCCACATAAGACATGAACCCAATACTGGAAGAGTGGATGTGGTGGTGTAATGATTCTCAATCTGGACCAGCAATACAGAGGCTTAAAGTTCAAATTCCATCATGGCTAGTTGAGAAAATGAACCTAATAAGTCTGGAATTTTGTGCACCTAGTACTAGGAAAGAAAAAAAAAATGACACAAAAAAGTGCTGGATTGTTAGAAACCCAGTAGGTTCAGTAACTTCCTTCGGAGAATGGGATCCAGCTGACACCCTTCCCTACTTGGTTAGGACTACAAGTAGTTCCAGTCCCACACTACATGGCTGAGTTCTCTCTGAAGTGGTCAAGTGTGTTATTCCATTCTAAGAAATTGGTAAAGAGAAGGCCCAACATCTCCCACTCATGAAAGCTATAGATGAAGAATAAATGCCTCCTTCCCCAGATGGGGAACAAATGAAAAAAAAGATTATCACCTCCCTCTTGGAAAAGGCTCTTGATATCTCTGTCTCAAGACTTGTGCCAATTTATCTTAAGCCTCCTCCCATTCTGTCCGTATCCATTGTTCGCAACACTTATATACCATGTGACAAAACTGGCAGGGACAGGAGGAGGCCATTCAACCCCTTGATCTATTCAGTTAGGTCATGGCTGATCTGCATCTTAACTCCATTCACCCACCTTGGTCTCAAAGCCCTTTCCTAACAAAAATCAAATTTCCAATAGGCCTAGACTCAGCAAAATCTTTTGGGAGAGAGTTCCAGATTTCCACTACCCTTTCTGGGAAGAAGTGCTTCCTGACATCACCCCTGAATAGCCTAGCTATAATTTTGAGGTTAGACCCCTTATTCTGGACACCCCACCAGAGGAAACAATTTCTATCTACCCTATTGTGAAGAACCTATTTTTAAAATTTTTTATGGACTGTGGCTTTAAAATTGGACTTTGGCTTTAAAAAACTACCATGGCTGCAGTTGAAAGACATGTTCAATGTTGCTATCCTAGAACATAGGGTGCCATAAGAGAACAGGATGGTGCCAGAAAGGGGTTCTGGACTAAGGTGAATTGCCTGATGACAAGCATTTTAATTGGCTCCTGGCCAGGTGACCAGGGTTATGTGTGGTAACAGTGCAGGCAGAACATCTCCTAGCCTGAAAAGAGAGAACACCTGAAACCTCTCTCTCCTGTGTTCGTAAGATTCCAGCAATTCTGCCATAATAGCTAGATGGCTGTCTCTCACATCTCTATAACCTGCTTTCTCTGAAAACCCCTATCAAGAGGAAAAGGGGAAAAATCACCAGTAGAGACATTGAAAAGCAAGTTTTTCATCCAGCGAACCACAGACTGAAAGTGCTGGAAGACTACCTCGTGTCATCGACAACAAACTGCAAGGAATTTGGAAGACATCAATCAAAATCAATTCACTTAATCCTGTATTCCGGATTGGTGCTATTGAACTGTTTTATCTTACCCTTAAAATCCATGTTTTTTGTGTGTGTGTGTGTGTGTGTTTGTGTATAGGGGTTTAAAAAGGGGTAGAATTTAAGTTACAGTGTTAGAAGTTAGCAGTTCATATTTCTTTCTTTTACCAATAGTTAAAGACAATTTGTTGAATAAACAGTTCATTACTTATTAAGTTTACAAACCTGGTGCTCGTATTCTGTTAACCTAAATTAACCAGTTGGGTAGAATTGGGGCAATCTGGCGGTTTGCTTTTCACGTTTGTCGTGGCTCGGGGAACAGTGGGGCTTGATATTACAGTGCACTGTCCGCATTGTGCTGTGACAAAGTTTGTGGACTCGTCCGGGATCTGAACCCAGGACATCTCCCATTTTTAAAATCATCTTAAACACCTCAATTAGATCACTTATTAATCTTCTATACTCAATGGAATACAAGCCTTGTCTAGACAACCTGTCCTCATAATCCTCTACCTCAGAATTGTCTGTATTAAAGTCTGTTTGCCATTCTTTAATCCGCCTACTCTAACTGGTCTAGGTCCTCTTGCCAGGAATGTCTTTGGGCCTGTTAAAACTATGCTGGGAACCACTCTGGACAGTCCACAGAAACTCATGACCTTCAGTTGTTGCTTCAAATGGCAGTACTTTTTCAAGCAGGCACAGGCAGATGGGGGTCTCAGTTTAAACTCTGAACCAAAAGACAGTCCTTCCAACAGTGCAACACTCTCTCGGTACTGCACACGAGTATCAGCCATGTTGACATTTTTAAATAATGTACGGGTGTCAGCTGTGGCTCCACTGATGCCTCTGAAATGCAAGGTTCTGTGTACAGGTCCCACTCCAGGGCTTGAGCACAAAATTCAAGGCTGTCACACCAGTGCAGTACTGAGGGAGTGCTGCATTCTTGGTGGTAATGTCTTTCAGATCAGATGTTAAACCGATACCCCAGCTGCCTACTTGGGTGAAGATTACAAAAGTCCTATAACACTATTTTGAAGAAGAGCAGGGAGTTATCCTTGGTGTACCGGCCAATATTTATCCCTCAATCAACATCACAAAAATGGATTATCTAGTCATTAGCACATTGCTGCTGTGGGAGCTTGGTGTGTGTAAACTGGCTGCCTACATTACAACAGTAGGCTTCAAATGTACCCATTGACTGTAAGTAACTTTGAGATGTCTGGTGGTTGTGAAAAATGCTATATAAACGCAAGCCTTTCTTTTTTTCTTCCTACATCAAGGAACCACAAGAGACCTCCATTGATGCTAGGCCAAGCTCAAAGTTTCCACATTGATCATCACCTTTAGCTCTCTTGTGCTCTGCCTGTTTCCACTGCTGCGAGCTGATTTACAATCAATTCCATGATTCTTAATCTTCTTTAAAAACCTTAGAATTGGAACTTTGTCAAGTTAAAGTACATTATATCCATTGGATTGCCTTTCTTCAGTAAGGCAATTACTCACTCAATGAATTACAGCAGATTAGTGAGGGTTGGCCGATTTCGAAATCCATGGTGTGTCATCTTGGCTCATTTGGTAGCACTCTTGTGGAGGGAAAGAAAAATCACCCAGTGGCCAGACTGTGCAATTAGTGGGTGATGGGCTTATTTAGGCAATGTCATTATAACTGAGGACACAGGAATTTATAATGGAATAAGATCAGCAGAAAAAAATAACAACTGCGAGCAAGGTTTTGTAAGCTGAAAGTACATTCACATACCGGACTTTTTAAAAAAAATCAAGAAATAGGTTCTGTCATGTAGTATGTATTCTAGAATTCACCATGTATTAACGCAGGTGCTCTATGTTATAGAATTTTGACATTGAGTTACAGGGAATGTACGAAACAGGCCATTCGGCCCAGCTGGCCTGTATTAGTGTTTATGCTCCACACAAGCCTCTTTCCAGTCCTCTTCATCTCACCCCATCAGCATAGATTTTCATTCCTTTCTCCTTCGTGTGCTTATCTAACTTGTCCTAAAAAGCATCTAGGCCAGTCATCTCAACCACTCCTTGTGGTAGCACGTTCCACGTTCCAACCACTCCTTTGATAAAGTAGTTTCTCCTGAATTCACTATTGGATTTATTGGCAACTAACTTATATATATGGCTCCTAGTTTTGGCTTCCCCAAAAAGTGGAAACATCTTCTGCATCTCTTTCATAAATGTAAAGGCCTCTGGCAGATCACCCTCCAGTCTTAGGAACATAGGAACATAGCCTGTTCAGTCTTTCCTGGTAGGTATAACTTTTCGGTTTTGGTATCACACTTGTTTATCGTTTTTACACCTATTATGTGTGATATTTAGATGGCATCCGTGGCTCTGTTGAATGAACCCACACCTCTAAGTCCCTAGGATCATTCCAGGACTTGAGTACAAAAAACGAGGCTGACAATCTGGTGCAATATTGAGGGTGTGCTGCACTGTCGGAGATGCCATCTCTCAGAATGAGATGTTAGACCGAGGACATGTCTGCCCTCTCAGATGGATGTAAAGGATCTTGTGGCACTATTTTGAAGGAGAGCAGAGGAATTATCCCCGGCGTCCTGGTCAAAATTATTGCTAGATCAAGATCACAAAAAACATATTACCTGACCATTATCACTTTGCTGTTTGTGGGAGTTTGCTTTGTGTAAATTGGCTGCATTACAACAGTGGCTAGGTTTTGAAAATGCTTCATTGGCTGTAAAGCACTTTGAGATGTCTGGTGGGTCATGAAAAACACTATAAAACTGCAAGTCTTTACTTTCTTTCTATTCCTATGCCTCCATATTCTTTATATAATGTGAAGATCAGAGCCATGCAGTTATAGATAGTTTATATTATAGAATTTATTATGTAATGTAGTAGCTAGTATGCATTAAAACATGACCTTGCATTTATATAGTGTCCTTCACATCCTTATGAAATCCCAGCAAAAGTTATTACTGGATAAATTCACCCATTCCAGACTCCCAGTAGAGAACCATGCCTGAAGGGACTACAACATTACAGCTCCAATACTCTGCTACATTCCTATAGAATGAAGTTCCTCCCTAGGAACACACTATAGGTATATTTACTCTTATACGTGAAGCAGGTATGATATATCATTGAATTTGTGATATATTATAAGGTAGTGTGCATTATAGAATTTATTGTATTATTAGATGTAGTGATCATTGAGCCCCAAACACCAAAAGGCCTCCAAAGAAAAACGTTTGTTAAGATATTCATTAACGCACAAATCAAATAACAGTTATATTATTCTGAATCAATTACTTTTCCATATCTGCCTCATGTTGAAAACTTATGACTCTGCCCTGATGTGACTGACAAAATCAGAGGGTGGCCAAAATTATTTTCAAATAGTAATTTCATTGTTTTCCCTTATTTAAAAAAATATGGTAGCAATTCACTGATTGTGGTTTGGTAGTTTTTCACTGACTGGTACTTTCCCTCTCTGCTTCTTTGTGGTTTGACAGTGTTTCATGAAATTGATGTTTATGCCAATGGGGTACAAGCACGACATGCACTTTCATGTGTAATTTAACTGCGACGCTTTGAGATGTGGCCCTTTCAGGTGAGAGACCCTTTGAGGTGTGACATCTCTCAAGTGTGATGATTTAAGGTGTGATATAGGATTATGTAGGATATACAGCACAGAACCAGGCCATTGAACCCAACCAGCCCACGCCGGTGTTTATGTTCCACTCGAGCCTCCTCCCATCTTTTCACATCTAAATCTGTCATCATAACCCTCTATTCCCTTCTCCCTCAAATGCTTGTGTAGTTTCCCCCGAAATGCATCTATACTATTCATTTCAATCGCTCCCTACCTAGTGAGTTCCATATTCTCACTACTCTTTGCATAAAGAAGTTTCTCCCGAACTTCCTATTGGATTTTTTGGTGACTGTCTTATATTGATGGCCTCTAGTTATGCTCTTCCTCACAAAAGTAAACATTATCTCTGTATCCACTCTATCAAAATCTTTCATAATTTTAAAGACCTCTATTAAGTCAACTCTCAGCCTTCATTTTTTTCAAGAGATGAGACCCAGCCTGTTCATCCTTCCTGATATGTATACCCATACGCTTGTGGTATCATTCTTGTAAATCTTCTCTGTACCCTCTCCAGTTCCTTGTTATCCTTTTTATAAAATGGCCACCAGAATTGCACGCAGTGTGGTCTGACCAAAGTTTGATACAGCTTTAACATAACTTCCCTACCATTCAGTTCCATCCATCTAGAAATAAAGCCTAGTACATGGTTAGCATTTTTTTTATGTCCGTTGTAAACAGGCACCAACTTTTAGTGATTGATGTATTTGGACTCTGAGCTCCCTTTGTTCCTCTGGCTCCCTTGACTTGCACCTTTCGGGTAATAAGTGACCTCCCTGTTCTTCCTACCAAAACATACTACCTCACATTTATCTGTCTCGGACTTCATTTGTCAATTATTTGCCAATTCTGCAAGTTTATTAATGTCCTCATGTAATTTGTTCTCAGTATTGATGATTCCCCTCTCTCCCCCATCACCCCACACCACCCCCAACACCCCCACCCAGCCCCCCAACAATTTACTGTCATTTCCAAATTTAGAAGTTGTGTTTTTGACTCCAAATCCCAAGTCATTAATGCAAATTGTGAACAGCAGTGGTCCCGGCACTGATCCTTGTGGAACTCCACTTCCCACCCTCTGCTTTCTGTCTTGAATCCAGCTGGCAATCCATTCTGCCACTTGTTCCATGACTCTGCATCCTCTGACCTTACTCATTAGTCTATTATGGGGAATCTTAGCGAAGGCCTTTTAAAAACCCAGATGAATAACATTGACGACATTACTACTGTCTCTGTAGTACCTCCTCAAAAAATTCAATAAGGTTGGTCAAGCAAAATTTTCCTTTTTGAAATCCATGCTGACCATTAATTATTTCTAGATTCTAAGCTCTCCTTTAGTGGGAATTCCATTTTGTTTCCTACCGCCAATATTAACCTGACTGGTCTATAATTCCCTGGACATATTCTGTCCCCCTTCTTAAATATAGAAATTACATTAGCTATCTGCCAGTCCTCTGGCACTACACCTTTTTCCAATGAATTACTGAATATAAGTAGTAACGCCTCTGCTATCTCTTCCCTAGATTCTTTTAAAATGCATCGATGCAATCCATTGGGACCAGGGGTCTTATCCTCTTTGAGTTTAATTAGTTTATTCAATTTATCCCCTTTTTATTTTAAATGCACATATTTCATTACTCATCTAATCTTTCAATGTCATGTCTTCCTGATCTATCTTCCTTGTAAATACCAAAGCAAAATAATTATTTAATATTTCAGCCATCTGTCTAACATCACCTGTGATATTATCTTGTGTATCCCTTAATGATCTTGTTCCCATCACATCCTTCTTTTTTTATTGATGTGCCTGTAAAATATCCTACTATTTTGTTTTATGTTCCTTGGTAATTTACTTTCATAGTCCCTTTTTGCCTTCCTAATTGTGTTTTTGACTCGTCGCCTAATCTCTTCTTATTCTCTGTTACCATGCACTCCTCTGGTGTCTATGTACTTAATGTATACCTCTTTCCTAACTTTCAATTGTTCCCTACGCCTCTATTCATCCATGGAGCCTGTTCTTTCCTGTTAGCAGAATGTATTTTCCTGCATTCTGTTGAGCACCATTTTAAATGTTTGCCATTATTCTACATTGTTTGTCAATAATGCTGCCCATTTTATTTTCCCAAGTTCTATTCTCAGTTACTTAAAGTCAGCCTTTCTCCAATCTATTAGCTTGCTTTACATCATACTTATGTTCTTCTCTATAATCATCTTAAAGCATACTATATTATGGTCACTATTGCCTAGATGTTCCCTCCTGCTACTTCTTTATGCTCTGGTTCATTTCCCATTACTAGATCCAATAGCAAATCTTCCCTTGTTGAGATTTTTACATCTTGGGTTAGTAAGGAGTTCTGTACTCATTGCAGGAACTCTATTCCCTTATTCTGTTTGCCTACATCTTCTGTCTAATTAATATCAGGGTAGTTGAAATCCTCCATAATTATTATTCTATGTTTTTAACTCAAGTCCCTAATTTGTCTGCATATTTCTTCCCCCATTTCACTTCCACTGTTGGGTGGTCTATAGATTACACCATTAATGTGATTGATCTTTTTTCTATATCCATATGGATAGGTCACAGGTTTGCCCTCGATATTTCTATATATGGGTGAACTCACTGATCTCCCGTGATGTTGCTCATGGTGAATTGGAGGATGGAGTGTTTTACAACAATAGAGGTGCTATGTCATGTAATGCAGAATATATTATTAGGGTCACTGATTTATGGTGATGAAATATGTGAAATTTAGTTTTAATTGAAATCTGGAAATCTGGTCACAGTAATTTTGTGACCAAAATCTGACCATCATTACTGAAAGAGATAAATGAGTGAGCTTTATTAAGTCCCTATCATATGTATTAACTCTTGCCTTTTCAAAACCCAGGATATACAGGACAATGGTGAGAAGATGTTCTCAGTTCAGATAGGGTAATGCTGTCATTCTGTGTTTGGTAGAACTGGAATGGATCTGGATTTGGTAAAACTGGTGTGGATTTGGATCTGGGACAATTGGTGTAAACCTGGATTTGGGACAGTTGATGTGGACCTGGATGTGGGAGAGCTGGTGTAGATCTGGATTTGGGAGAGTTGATGTGGATCTGGATGTGGGAGAGTTGGTGTAGATCTGGATTTGGGACAGTTGATGTGGAACTGGATGTGGGAGAGTTGGTGTAGATCTGGATTTGGGGGAGTTGTTGTGGGCCTGGATTTGGGGGAGTTGGTGTGGGCCTGGATTTGGCAGAGTTGGTGTGGACCTTGTTTTGGGAGATTGGTGTGGACCTTAATTTGGGAGAGTTGCTGTGGACCAGGATTTGGCAGAGTTGGTGTGGATCTGGGTTTGGGAGAGTTGATGTGGATCTGGATTTGGGAGTTGGTGTGGGTCTAGACTTGAGAGAGTTAATGTGGATCTGGATTTGGGAGTTGGTGTGGATTTAGATTTGAGAGCGTTGTTGTGGGTCTGCATTTCAGAGAGATTATGCGGATCTGGATTTTGGAGAGTCGGTGTGGATCTGGATTTGGGAAAACTATTTGGAGGGCTGGCGTGGCTTGAGACTACCAATCAGGTACCCAGTATGGTAGGAAATTTGCATATGTGGGTGGGTATTTCAATGTTGTTTAACTGATCAATTACTAAATGGGCAGCTCTCAAAGCGTCAGCTTTGCAATACAGATGGAGCAATAATAGTGATGCAACTTTAGCAGACACGCAGGAGTTATTGAAGACACATCAGGTTTAATTCGGTGTCCCACCCAGTAAAGGTTACACTGTCTCAACTCCTTTATGTGCTGGTTCCTTGCAGCAGCTTCTTATTATAGAAAGTATGTTTATAGGGCAAGGATGCTGTGCTGCTGCTGGTACCGCATCCCTAAAAGTGACTAGCTCGCCTCTCGCTCTCTCTATGGCTGGCTTACTCTCAATTGCAGCCTTTATGTAGGGCTCTAAAAATAGCTTTTCTTGCAATACCATATAAGGGAGCAGGGCGACCAGGCAGCAGCCAATCGGCTGGCGCGTCTCATCCGCTGCCGCTCCCCGGGAGGGAGAAAGCCATGACTCACTCCGTCTCCGGCTCTGCTATTGGTCGGCGGTTACATCACCGCCCGCTGCCCTTATACGGAAGCAGGCGGCCGCTTCTGATTGACAGGAGCTGTTTGCTACTCCCCCCTCTCAGCTGCTGTGTTCACGATGTGTGTGTGTTTTTCTCCTGCTTGTCTCCCCCTTTGCATTGGAGCTTAGTGGTGCGTTCTGCTAAAGAGGCAGATAGAGAGAGAGAGAGAGGGGAAAAAATAAAGCAAGGATTGCATAGGAGAAGCATCGCCAATGCGGAAATACATGGACATCACATGTCCCTGAACCCATTCTTGTTCAAAGATCTGCTGGCGTCGGAGTCTGCAGAAGGATTCCAATCAAAGACACTGACTTTCCAATTTATTTTGCTGTTAACAAGAGAGTTTTGCTTTGCATTGACTGGAACAGCAAAGACTGGCTGCATTTTTGGGTGCCAATTGCACAGGGATCCGATCTGCTCTTCATTGACATCAGTAATCATCCCTTCTCCTTCCCTTCCCCTGTCTTTTCTCTTCCCCTACCCCCCCTTAACTCCCGCCCCCCCCCCTTTTTTCCCTCCCCATCCCATCATCATCATCACCACCATGGATGTCTTGGCGAATTACAGTATCTTTCAGGAACTACAACTTGTCCACGACACAGGTTATTTTTCTTCGCAACCTTCTTTGGAGGAGAACTGGCAGCAGGTGAATGTTTTTTTTAAAAAAAACAGTCTTATTGCACAGGCCATGGGGGAACGCCATCTGGCGCGGCTCAGGTTAATTTTTAAGGTGATATGTAAGGGGAAATATTACTAATTCGACAACAGGCAGAATCATTGCAACTGTCAGTGAGATGCTGACTCCTTTCTCCATATCCACGAGAGAGAGACTTGAAGCAACTTTTTCTTTTTTTTAATAAATTGAAATAAATCAAGGAGTTAATTGGATTCAGTTGAATGTTATTTGCAATGTAACCCTGTCAGATTGTAGTGTATTTTATATTGGGGGGGGGGGGGAATTCAGGTTCAGGCAACACGGACAAAATTGGATACTTTTTAAATGTTTTGTTTTGAAGAGATGTGACGAGTTTCCATCCCGGGCTTGAGACAATGAGAAAAAAATTATGAACAGCAAACAGCTCAGTTCCTGTGTGACTTTTAAATTCAAATCTGTTAGCTACACTTCCCCATCCCTGTTTCACCTTTACAGGCTCTCCCTCTACCCCCGGTGGGTTTTTCCTTCCTGCTTTATACGTTGTGACCTGAATCGTTGTTGCTTTGAACAAAAGCCCTTTCCTCTTTTTGTTAAAAGTCCCCCTGATTGTTATATCGACTCAAGTTTGGAGGGGTTAAGGGCTTTCTTTTCAGTCTCCGTAATTGACTAGATGCTGTAACTGCTGACCAGACTTTCGATTTGTCATTTCAAATTTGGGGGAGGGGGTGCGGTTAGAAATCAAGGATAGTCTTGTCTGAACCTCGCAACCCGCAATGAAAAATAAAAGTGGCGGATTTGTAGCGTTTAAGGCTTCATATGCTAATGACCGGGGCAACACAATACAGCCGTGATTAATGAAATGCCAGTTAACCAGTGCTTAATGTAATAGGATTCTATCTAATAAAGCATGCCCAAGGGTTAATTGTCAGGTAGACATTACTAAAGGCGGCTGTTGCTTTTTTTTTGCATGTACAAAATCATTAATAATCCCCCGCCCTCAGTATATGTTCTATTACAATGGGTTTGTTGCTCAATGTGTTAACATTTCAATCTAGGCTGGGTATTACCTGTAGCGATTTCAGTGGCAGTGTTACACTGCATCCCTCTTGTGTTGTAACCGGTTCCCTGCATTCCCTATTGCAACATTTTACAACAGTGACTGCAGACGCTCGGTTGACTGTATACAGTCACTTTAACTCTTCATTTCAGGATTTCGCAGTTTAATTTGTTTGGTGGGGGGGGTTGGGGGGGTGGGGGGGTGGGGGGCATTTGTTTTCTCTTAGTGACCCCTTGGCATGTGCATTTTGATTAGCCAATGCGCTTTTGAAAATTAGGGGTGGGATCTTGCCCTCATGGGGAGCGGGTTTTAGTTCATCAGGGTGGTACTGAGGCTAAAAAAAAGGTTACATTATGAGGACAGGCTGCATAGATTAAGTTTATATTCCCTTGAGTATAACAGATCACGGGGTATTTTAAAGAAGGCTTTCAAAAGAAGGATGTGATATACTAGAATGGAAACCCTGGTTTGGGGGTGCAGGACAATGAGGCATAATCTTAAAGCGAGGTCATTCGGGAAGTGCTTTCTTGAATATGAAAGATGGTGGGAATGGCGAATTCTCTCATCTGAAAGGCTGTGGATGCTGGGTTGATTGGAGCATTCAAGAGTGAGATTGATTGACTTTTTTGTGAGGTAAAGATTTTGAAACGTGGAGAAACGGCAGGTAAATGGAGCCAAGGTGAAGATCAGCCACGATCTCGTTGAATGACAGAACAGGCTTGATAGGCCGAATGGCTGCCTCATGTGCCCATGTTTTCCTCTTTCTCCACACTGACCCCAGTAACGAGTTGTCAGTCTCATTTTGGAAAAAATGCTGAACGGAAAAAGAGTCTTTCTTCCCCCTCCCTCTCCTATTCAACCCATTTCCTTTCCCCTCTTTCTTTCCATCCCGCCATCCTTTCACCACAATCCATCCGATCAGGAGGAAGAATTGCAGGGGGAGTGCGGTTTTTGGTCGTGTGAGCCTCCCTGAGTGGCCAGTTTGTGAGCGTTGCCAACAGTGGCCACTCGCTCAGTTGAGTTATAGAGTTGGTGAAGATGAAGAAGGCCATTCAGATTGTCTTTTGGCTGATCCATTAAGCCAGCAATATTCCCAACCCTTCTCACGCATCCAAACCTCTTTTCAGGGACTTAAGGTTTTTGCTTCCACTCTCCTACGTGGGAATACATTCCATGCTTCAGTCACTTTTTCCAAAAAAAAAACCAGCTAACATGCACTTCCCATTCATGAAGATGAACCTGCCTTGCATCAGTTTTGTGACTGTACCACCACCCACCCCCCTGCAACCTTGTGTTATATCCATGACCTGCATTCGCAAAAAGGACTTGCATTTATATAATACCTTTCACAACCTTGACATCCCAAAGTGCTTATAGCCAAGGAACATGTAAAGTGTAGCCATGGTTGTAAGAGGGGAAATGTGCTAGCCAATTTATGCACAACAAATTCCTACAAGCAGGATTGCAAAACTGACCAGATAATCTGTTTTAGTGATGTTGGTTGAGGGACACTGTGGGGGTGGGGATAACAGTGCAGTGGGATCTTTTCCATCCATCAGACCGTGCCTCGGTTTAGTGTCTTATGTGAAAGATTGTACCTCTGACAGCGCAGCACTCCGTCAACACTGTACAGGAGCATCAGCTTAGATTTTTGATTTTTTGCGCAGACGTCTCTGGAGTGGACATTCCAGGTTTAAGTGTGTTGGGGCCTGGGGAGGGGGAATAGCATTCTGTACTTCTAATTCCTTAGAGATAGATGGAATCCTGGATGAGAGAGGACAGATACGTGACTGCTCTTAAAAGGGCCAATGGTGAGTGCTGCTGAAGCTTCACGAGATCCCAGGACAAGTTCTTTGTTGTCATGTGTATTACAAGCCATGTACAGTAACAGTTGGCATCAGAGAGGATGACCTCTCCCAGCAGTAACCTCAATTAGCGATCATGTTCATAATGTACATATACACCAGTCACCCAGTTGAAGGTCTAAATACATTTTTGGCACTTGTTTAAGCTACAACTGCCACTGAGCTGGAATATTTCCATCTGGCTGAATGTTTATGGTGCTTTGCTTCAATTGTGCTAGTTGGCTTAACTGTGGGAGTGGAGTTGCATAGAAATTTAGATATATTTCCTCTGGTTATCATGAAAAGATACAGATGGAAAGTAAATGGCACACAGATTGGCAGGGTGATCCCGGTCCTCTTTCACAAAGGGAGTTAGGATCTGGAATGCACTTCTGAGTGTGCAGCGGAAGCAAATTCCTCCTCATCTCTGTTTTAAATGGGCGACCCCTTACTCTGAGATTATGCCCTCTGGCCCTAGACTCTCCCACAAGGGGAAACAACCTCTCATCATCTACCCTGTCAAGCCTCCTAAGAATCTTATATGTTTCAATAAGGTCGCCTGTCATTTTTCTAAACTCCAATGAGTACAGGCCCAACCTACTCAACGTCTCCTCAAAAGAAAATCCCACCATCCCCGGGATCAACCTAGTGAACCTTCTCTGGACTGCCTCCGATGCCAGTATATCTTTCCTTAGATAAGGGAACCAAAACTGTTCACAATATTCTAGGTGTGTTCTAACTGGTGCCTTGTATAGTTTTAGCAAGATTTCCCTATTTTTATACTCCATTCCCTTTGAAATAAAGGCCAACATTTCATTTGCCTTCCCTATTACCTGTTGAATTTGTATGTTAGCTTTTTGGATTTCATGCTTGAGGACCTCCAAGCCCCTCTGTGCTGCAACTTTCTTCAGTCTTTCTCCAAATAAATAATATTCAGCTCCTCTATTCTTTTTGCCAAAGTGCATAACCTCACATTTCCCCACATTACATTCCATCTGCCACTTTTCTGCCCACTCAATTAACCTGTCCATATCCCTCTGTAGACTCTTTATGTCATCCTCGCCACTTGCCTTCCCACCTATTTTTGTGTCATCCGCAAAATTGGCGATAGTATATTCATTGGATAAATACTTGAAAAGGGAAAACATTGGCAGGGCTGTAGGAGGCTAAATGGCCTCTGTCGTCTGCGCTGTATGATTCATCGGTTCAACAGAGTGGGTACATCAACTTCCCCTGAGTTATGCTAACAGAATTGGATGGCAGAAATTGACTCTCCTTTTTCATGGTTTTCCCTGGCTCCTCTTGAAGAACGTGACCAGGTTTGGTATAAAGCCGTGTGGAGAATTGGCACAGGCCTGGCATTTTACCGATCTGCACAGTGCAGTTGTCAAGTTGGCCAAGTGACCTCAATGCCCGCCCACCTTACCTCTCTCCCCCTCCCCCTCCCTACACCGGCCCAATCATGTTTTTGGAGGGCTCTTATGGTTGCAGACAAAGTGAACACAGCTTCATGGAGGGTTGCTGCGTCGTGGCGGGGCAGTGTGTGCCAGCATGGGTGTTGCTGAAGAACGATTGGCATTACAGGATGCCAATTCTCAATGTTTTTTTGTGTGATTGGTTGTGGTGCTCACTATGTAAAAAGCACTGTTTAAAAATAGATGCGTTGGCGCTTTAATCTCTGAGGACCCAGAGCTAAAATAGAGTGCAGTGCGACAAGGTATTGAGTGCTGAGCTGTCACTTAGATTCCAGGAGAGTTAAACAGTAGATGGATTAAATTTTCATTCTGTATTCACATCAACTAGGGATATAAAATACAGAAGTACAATCATATTCAGTGCTTACAAGCTTGTGATTTTCCAGAAAAGATCTCACTAAACAGTACTGGTGGGTACAGGTCTGTCACTGTAGAGCACGGGTACAGTACTGGTAGGTACATGTCTGTCACTGTGTAACACCGGGCACAATACTGGTGGGTACAGGTCTGTCACTGTATAACACTGGGGTACAACACTGGTGGGTAGAGATCTATCCCTGTGTAACACTGGGGTACAACACTGGTGGGTACAGGTCTGTCACTGTATAACACTGGGGTACAACACTGGTGGGCACAGGTCTGTCACTGTGTAACACTGGGGTACAGTACTGGAGGGTACAGGTCTGTCACTGTATAACACTGGGGTACAGTACTGGAGGGTACAGGTCTATCACTGTGTAACACTGGGGTACAGTACTGGAGGGTACAGGTCTGTCACTGTATAACACTGGGGTACAGTACTGGAGGGTGCAGGTCTATCCCTGTGTAACACTGGGTGCAGTACTGGTGGGTAGAGATCTATCCCTGTGTAACACTGGGGTACAGAACTGGTGGGTAGAGATCTATCCCTGTGTAACACTGGGGTACAGTACTGGTGGGTAGAGATCTATCCCTGTGTAACACTGGGGTACAGTACTGGTGGGTACAGGTCTATCACTGTGTAACACTGGGGTACAGTACTGGTGGGTACAGGTCTATCACTGTGTAACACTGGGGTACAGTACTGGTGGGTAGAGATCTATCCCTGTGTAACACTGGGGTGCAGTACTGGTGGGTAGAGATCTATCCCTGTATAACACTGGGGTGCAGTACTGGTGGGTAGAGATCTATCCCTGTGTAACACTGGGGTACAGTACTGGTGGGTACAGGTCTATCACTGTATAACACTGGGATACAGTACTGGAGGGTACAGGTCTATCACTGTGTAACACTGGGGTACAGTACTGGTGGGTAGAGATCTATCCCTGTGTAACACTGGGGTACAGTACTGGTGGGTACAGGTCTATCACTGTGTAACACTGGGGTACAGTACTGGTGGGTACAGGTCTATCACTGTGTAACACTGGGGTACAGTACTGGTGGGTAGAGATCTATCCCTGTGTAACACTGGGGTACAGTACTGGTGGGTAGAGATCTATCCCTGTGTAACACTGGGGTACAGTACTGGTGGGTACAGGTCTATCACTGTGTAACACTGGGGTACAGTACTGGTGGGTACAGGTCTATCACTGTGTAACACTGGGGTACAGTGCTGGTGGGTAGAGATCTATCCCTGTGTAACACTGGGGTACAGTACTGGTGGGTACAGGTCTATCACTGTATAACACTGGGATACAGTACTGGAGGGTACAGGTCTATCACTGTGTAACACTGGGGTGCAGTACTGGTGGGTACAGGTCTATCACTGTGTAACACTGGGTGCAGTACTGGTGGGTAGAGATCTATCCCTGTGTAACACTGGGGTACAGTACTGGTGGGTACAGGTCTATCACTGTGTAACACTGGGGTACAGTACTGGTGGGTAGAGATCTATCCCTGTGTAACACTGGGGTACAGTACTGGTGGGTAGAGATCTATCCCTGTGTAACACTGGGGTACAGTACTGGTGGGTACAGGTCTATCACTGTGTAACACTGGGGTACAGTACTGGTGGGTAAAGGTCTGTCGCTGTATAACACTGGGGTACAGTACTGGTGGGTACAGGTCTATCACTGTATAACGCTGTGGTGCAGTACTGGTGGGTAAAGGTCTGTCGCTGTATAACACTGGGGTACAGTACTGGTGGGTACAGGTCTATCACTGTGTAACACTGGGGTACAGTACTGGTGGGTACAGGTCTATCACTGTGTAACACTGGGGTACAGTACTGGTGGGTACAGGTCTATCACTGTGTAACACTGGGGTACAACACTGGTGGGTAGAGATCTATCCCTGTGTAACACTGGGGTACAGTACTGGTGGGTACAGGTCTATCACTGTGTAACACTGGGGTACAACACTGGTGGGTAGAGATCTATCCCTGTGTAACACTGGGGTACAGTACTGGTGGGTACAGGCCTGTCACTGTGTAACACTGGGGTACAACACTGGTGGGTAGAGATCTATCCCTGTGTAACACTGGGGTACAGTACTGGTGGGTACAGGTCTATCACTGTGTAACACTGGGGTACAGTACTGGTGGGTACAGGTCTATCCCTGTGTAACACTGGGGTACAGTACTGGTGGGTACAGGTCTATCACTGTGTAACACTGGGGTACAGTACTGGTGGGTACAGGTCTATCACTGTGTAATACTGGGTGCAGTACTGGAGGGTACAGGTCTATCACTGTGTAATACTGGGTACAGTACTGGTGGGTACAGGTCTATCACTGTGTAACACGGGTACAGTACTGGTGGGTACAGGTCTATCACTGTGTAACACTGGGGTACAGTACTGGTGGGTACAGGTCTATCACTGTATAACACTGGGGTACAGTACTGGTGGGTACAGGTCTATCACTGTATAATGCTGGGATACGGATCTGTCACTGTAAAACACTGGGGTACAGTACTGGTGGGGATGGGTCTGTCACTGTGTAACACTGGGGTACAGTACTGGTAGGTACTTGTCTGTCACTGTATAACACTGGGGTACAGTACTGGTAGGTACTTGTCTGTCACTGTGTAACACTGGGGTACAGTACTGGTGGGTACAGGTATGTTGCTGTATAACACCGGGTACAGTACTGGTGGGTACAGGTATGTTGCTGTATAACACCGGGTACAGTACTGGTGGGTACAGGTATGTTGCTGTATAACAGTTAGATACAGATCTGTCACAGTGTAACACTGGGATACGGATCTGTCACTGTGTAACACTGGGGTATAGTACTGGTGGGTACAGGTCTATCACTGTAACACTGGGGTATAGTACTGGTGGGTACAGGTCTGTCACTGTAACACTGGGGTACACATGTAGCTAGTACAAGGGATAGAACATTCAGCTTCTCTAATCTGATCTGCCATTCAGTTACCGACAGATGACAGCTAGTCTGTATCACAGCTCCATTCATCCACCTTGGTTCAGTAACTAGTAACTCGCTCCCATTCTCTCTCTGTCTCCCTTTCTTTCCCTCTCCTCGTCCCTCCTCCTTTCCCTCTCCTCGTCCCTCCTCCTTTCCCTCTCCTCGTCCCTCCTCCTTTCCCTCTCCTCGTCCCTCCTCCTTTCCCTCTCCTCGTCCCTCCTCCTTTCCCTCTCCTCGTCCCTCCTCCTTTCCCTCTCCTCGTCCCTCCTCCTTTCCCTCTCCTCGTCCCTCCTCCTTTCCCTCTCCTCGTCCCTCCTCCTTTCCCTCTCCTCGTCCCTCCTCCTTTCCCTCTCCTCGTCCCTCCTCCTTTCCCTCTCCTCGTCCCTCCTCCTTTCCCTCTCCTCGTCCCTCCTCCTTTCCCTCTCCTCGTCCCTCCTCCTTTCCCTCTCCTCGTCCCTCCTCCTTTCCCTCTCCTCGTCCCTCCTCCTTTCCCTCTCCTCGTCCCTCCTCCTTTCCCTCTCCTCGTCCCTCCTCCTTTCCCTTTCCCTCATGCCCACGAGCTCTCGCTCGCGCGCTCGCCCTGGCATGCACGCTCTTTCTCTCTCACCCTGGCGCTCTCTATATTACCCATCACCTATCTACCGTCTATATTGAAGGCAATGCAAGTCTAGTCTATCCAATTGAACTCTCCCAGCACTGGCCTGTTTCTGATAGATGCCACACACCCTCCAAATTTGATATATTGCTCTTGTGCTCTGAACTGAATTCAATGTTCCAGGCGGGATCGAACCAGAGTTTCTGTATTGCTGTAACATCACTTCTACCCCTTTTACATTCTGGCCCCCTTGACAAAAAGGCTGATGTTCCATTAGTGGCTGACCTCCCATTTCCCCACATTGAAGTCCATCTGCCACAGTCTTGCCTGCTCACTTAAACTATCGATGTCCCTTTCTGCAACTTTCTGCTCCCATCTCCATTAGTTACTGGGCCTTCTAACCTGCTGTAAACTGCAAATGTAGATATACAACTGCCCACTCATGCATCCGAGTCATTTATAAATATGGTGAAAAGCTGAGACCACAGTACAGATCCCTAGGGGACACCACTAGTCCAATCCTGTCCATTACCCTTATTCTCTGAATCCTACCTCCTAACCAATTCTCCATCCAAGTCAACAGGTTGCCTCTAATTCCATACACTTTTATTTTACTTATGTCAAACCACTCTGTCTTTCTGGTAGCCTATAAAAAATGAAATTTATAGACACTTCCTCGTCTACCATGTTTGTTGCCCCTTCAGATAAATTCTACTATGCCCATCTGACTTGACTTGCCCTTTACAAAACCATGCTGACTGTCTCTGGTCGATTTCTATTTGTACAAGTGCTTAGTCACTGTGCCCTCAATAACAGATTCTGGGAACTTCCCAAGAACTGAGTTGGAGAAATAGGGCTATAATTTTCCAGATTATCACTTCTATCCTTCTTAAATAATGGAGTGACACTGGCAGTTTGCCAATCCTCGGGGACCATCCCTGAATTGAGAAAGTTTTGGAAGATCATGACTAATGCATGAATAATTTCCTCACCTCCTTGTTTTAAAACCCTGGGGATTGAAACTATCAGCCCCTGGGGATTTGTCTATCTGAGATTCTCTATTACTGTTATTTTTTGTACTTTTATTGAATCTAGTTAATTCTTCCGGTTGATTTATATTCCTTGTGTCTCTGGTACTTTATCCTTGTCCTTTATTTCTATAGAGGGATACAAAGTAGATATTTAGTAAGCCTGCAAATTCCTAATTTGCAATTACAATATCACTTATGCCTGTCATTATGGGGCCCATATTCCTCTTAGCTACCCTATTTCTCTTAACATGTTAATTTATTTAGTGATGTCTTTGATATCCTTGCAGGCTTTTTCTCATATTCCCTTTTTGAAAATTTTACGACTTCTTTCAATCACTTAACAATTCTTAATATCACTCCCAGTTCCTGGTGTCTCGACTGTCCTTAACACTAATTTAATATTTCCCTTCCTTTATTGTCCTTGGTCAAACTATTGAATAAGGGAAGGGAAAGATTAAACTAACGTCGATAACAGTTGAAACCCAGGAACTATTGAACGTGTTTGTTTAATTACACTTAAGGTGAATGTACCAGTCCTATATTCTACCAGATACTATTTTGAACATATCTGTAATTTTATCATTAGGGGTTCTGCTCAATCTATTGTGGTCAATTCCTGCCTTGTCCCTCCAATATCGACCTTAATTAAATTTAAAATCTTGGTTCATGATTCATCTTTCTCTCTCTCTCAATCTTTATATCGAATTGCAACATTTTATGGTCACTGTTAGCTCGGTGTTCCCTTACCGTCAGAGTATTGACTAATTCAAACTCATTACTTGTGACTAAATTAATTCTCTTGTTGACTCAAGAAGATATTCTTTCAGAAAACCGTTTCAAATATATTATGGTACGATCTGTCACTGTGTAACACTGGGGTACAGTGCTGGTGGGTACAGGTCTATCACTGTGTAATACTGGGTGCAGTGCTGGTGGGTACAGGTCTATCACTGTGTAATACTGGGTGCAGTGCTGGTGGGTACATGTCTGTCACTGTATAACACTGTGGTGCAGTGCTGGTGGGTACAGGTCTATCACTGTGTAATACTGGGTGCAGTACTGGTGGGTACAGGTCTATCACTGTGTAATACTGGGTGCAGTGCTGGTGGGTACAGGTCTATCACTGTGTAACACTGGGGTACAGTACTGGTGGGTACAGGTCTATCACTGTGTAACATGGGTACAGTACTGGTGTGTGCAGGTCTGTCACTGTGTAACACGGGTACAGTACTGGTGGGTACAGGTCTATCATTGTGTAACACTGGGGTGCAGTACTGGTGGGGACAGGTCTGTCACTGTGTAACACTGGGGTACAGTACTGGTGGGTACAGGTCTATCACTGTGTAACACTGGGTGCAATGCTGGTGGATACGGGTCTATTACTGTGTAACACTGGATGCAATGCTGGTGGGTACAGGTCTATCACTGTGTAATACTGGGTGCAGTACTGGAGGGTACAGGTCTATCACTGTGTAAAACTGGGTGCAGTGCTGGTGGGTACAGGTCTATCCCTGTGTAATACTGGGTGCAGTACTGGTGGGTACAGGTCTATCACTGTGTAATACTGGGTGCAGTACTGGTGGGTACAGGTCTATCACTGTGTAATACTGGGTGCAGTACTGGTGGGTACAGGTCTATCACTGTGTAATACTGGGTGCAGTACTGGTGGGTACAGGTCTATCACTGTGTAATACTGGGTGCAGTACTGGTGGGTTCAGGTCTATCACTGTGTAGTACTGGGTACAGTACTGGTGGGTACAGGTCTATCACTGTGTAATACTGGGGTACAGTACTGGAGGGTACAGGTCTATCACTGTGTAGTACTGGGTACAGTACTGGTGGGTACAGGTCTATCACTGTGTAATACTGGGGTACAGTACTGGAGGGTACAGGTCTATCACTGTGTAATACTGGGTGCAGTACTGGTGGGTACAGGTCTATCACTGTGTAGTACTGGGTACAGTACTGGAGGGTACAGGTCTATCACTGTGTAATACTGGGTGCAGTACTGGTGGGTACAGGTCTATCACTGTGTAATACTGGGTGCAGTACTGGTGGGTACAGGTCTATCACTGTGTAATACTGGGGTACAGTACTGGAGGGTACAGGTCTATCACTGTGTAGTACTGGGTACAGTACTGGTGGGTACAGGTCTATCACTGTGTAATACTGGGGTACAGTACTGGAGGGTACAGGTCTATCACTGTGTAATACTGGGTGCAGTACTGGAGGGTACAGGTCTATCACTGTGTAATACTGGGTGCAGTACTGGAGGGTACAGGTCTATCACTGTGTAATACTGGGTGCAGAGCTGGTGGGTTCAGGTCTATCACTGTGTAATACTGGGTACAGGTCTGTCACTATAAAGCATGAGGATATAGAAGGGGCATAGGAACAGGGGCAGGCACTCCAGCCCCATGAGCTGGTTCCCCAAATTTCATTAGATCATGACTGATCTCTTTCTTCATGTGCTTTGATTTTGCATTTTTTAATACTCCTAGTCATCACCGCACCTCTGCCCCCCCCTCCCCCACACCCATCACAAGCCCCCCAGCCTCGATAGCTTTTGTAGGAGGGAGTTCCAGATTCCCATATCCTTTCTGTCAAGAAGTGCTTACCTCTTACCTCTTGTCCCTTAAGACAGAAGGTTCTGAGTTCAAACCCCACTCCACACTCCTGAGGCATAAAATCTAGGTTGACACTCCAATGCAGTATGAAGGGAGCACTGCATTGTCAGAGGTGCCATCATTCAAGGTGTGTTAAACCAAGGCCCTGTTTGCCTCTCACCAGTGAATATGAAAGACCCCATGGCACTTTTCGAAAGATAGCAGGGTTGCCCTCCCTGGTACCCTGGCTAATATTTACCCCTCAACCAACATCACTAAAGCAGATGATTGCACTGCTGTTTGTGGGAGCTTGCTGTGCGCAAATTGGCTGTTGCATTTCCTGCATTACAAACAGTGAGTGCTCTGGGATGTCATGTGATTGTGAGTGGTGCTGTGTAAATGCAAGCTTTTTTCTTTCCAATTATTAATTATATAACCTATTAATCTTGTCTTAATTAAGAGACAAGTATCAAAGCAGCTTCCATCACCAGACACTGCCAGCGGTTTAGGTCCCAATGCTGTCTTCTGTTTGCCAGCCAGCTGAGGTGTTTTTGAAGTGCATGCGATTGTCAAAACACAGTCACGCGTGTGTTTGTGAGAGACACGTATAGCACATCACTGTATGGCTGAGTGGATGACTTTGAGAATCTGCTCCTGACTGGATTGAACACATGCTATTTAAAGGAACCACACACAGGAGTCTCAGAATTCTCAAACGACAAGGCTTCATCTCTTATGTAAGGGATGGGAGGGCTTAGTTTGCTAATGGGGCGTAGGGGGAGGATGGGTCTGAGTTGAGAGACCTCGTAAATGAAGAGAACCTTTTAATTGTCGTTGCCTTCTGTTTTCAGTAAGGGAGCTGTCCAGCAGCTGATTTTAAGGGGTCCCAACTGACAGAGTCTTGACTCTTCTTTGTTGCTCAAACTAAAAATGATTTTTTTTTTGAAAGATTGATCCATCTACCATAAAATTACAATGGGATTTCTGCTTCCTCCTTTGAAGAGGAATTTGTGCATTGCCATTTTAAGGACCGTTTAGTTTGAATGAGGTGTCATGCACTCCCTTTACTAACCCAAGGCCTCTGCTTTCAGATTGGGATAGAAATCAGACAGATGCCTGCAGGATTCAAAGCGGCATTTGTACGCTTTAACACAGCATGTCTTTAGTAGAGTCACAAGTTGCTTGCTTGTGAATAGGAGCATCGGTTTGCTTTGGCCTTTGGGAATTGCTGAGATAACTAAAGAGACCCGTTTGAGTCTTTCTGGTTGCATAAATCTTTTCTGTTCATCTCCTGAATCTCCATTATTGACCAAACTCCAGCAGAGCCTGCCCATGATACCAGTCTCCTGTGCATCCCCACCCAACACCCACCATTTTGTATTTGGCTAAATATGGTAGCGCAAGTTTTGGGGAAGAGCAGAGCCTGAATTAGGAATCCTTGGAGCTCCAGGCTTCAAGAGCACTCCAGGCTCTTTCCACACTTATATCAGCGGCAAATGCCAGTGTCAGCTGTCATTCAGAGGTAGCATTCTTGCCTCTGAGTGAGTTCAAGATTCCCCATTGAGCTTAAAATCTAGCTGGCACTCCCATTGCAGTAATGAGGGAGTGCTGCACCGTCTGAAGTGTTGTCCATCTCCGATGAGGTTGTTAAACTGAGGCCCTGTCTCCCGCCTCGGGTGGATGTAAAAGATCCCAAGGCACTATTTCATAGAATGGCAAGGGAGTTATCCCCGGTGTCCTTGCTAGTATTTATTCCTTAACCAGCAGCAGTAAAACAGATTTTTTTTGGTCGTTAATCACATTGCTGTTTGTGGGAGCTTGCTGTGTGCAAATTGGCCACAGTGTTTCCAACATTACAACAGGAACAACACTTCAAATGTACTTCATTGAGGGAAAAGCATTTTTGGACATCCTGGGGTTGAGAGGCGCTATATAAATGTGCCTCAGCTGTTTTTGGGTACAAACTATTTACCCCTCTGACCTGCTCAGCGACAGCCCTTCTCATTGCCACCCCGGGGAGTTGGTTGCTGTTGTTGGACTGAGGTAGCAAGCTCAGCTGGGGGCTTAAAGATCTGTGGGATCAGTCACTGCTGTGCCAATGGCCAGCCCCAACCAAGATCCATGTCAATCGCTCCACACACTGGCCAGCCTTGCCCTGAATTGGCTATCAGAGAGCACATTCAGACAGCTTGCTCTCACCCCACCCTTCAACCCGTTGGGTGATTTCCCCACCCTTTGGTGAATTGTCCGTGGAAGATGGCATTGTTTGGCATTGCACCTTGAATTCCTTCTCCCACCACAATTCCCCTGCCCAGCACTCCTTGAATGTTGTTGCGCAGTGCGAGAAAGTTGCAAGTTGCTGTCTGCTGATTGCCTCAGTTATAGCCAGCGTCCATTTTCCGCTCTCAATTGCTGAGCTTCCAGGTTGCCCTCGGCAGTTACTAGTTGCTGCCCAGGAGATGGGACAGTAGTGGAGCAAAGCCCAGCCTCCTCCTTGCCTCTACTGCAGTCAACAAGACCGATTAATGCCTAAATAAAGCCTAATGGGACAAAAGATTTAGTGTTTTGAGCAAAGACTTTCCTGCGAAGGTTCTGAGTATGCTTGGTTACTGGAGCGGCCTACATATTCCATGCACTGAAAGCCTCCGGCGGCCATCTTGCCCTCCAGACTGGCATTTGGGTTAACTGTTGGACGGGTTGCTTGAGATTTCATCGCGTGGCCTTCCACCTCCAACTGCCCTCCCGGCCCAACAGCCTTTGTCTCCAGTAATTCAACAGCAAATAAACGAACAACCTACGGTCTTTAAACGCTTGCCAATTTTCCCTCCTGAATTTTGTAGTGTGTCCAGGAGGAGCTGTTTTGTTTTCGATTGCTGGAGGACAGTTCTGAGAAATGGCAAACCCTGATGTGCCATGGTTTCTGGTGTGTGTTACACCAGATGCAATGATGCTACCATCGCCAGGTGTGAGATCGCGGATTCCGCTGTGAGCGAGTGGCATCCATCACCTGGGTTGGGGGGGCGGGGGGGGGACCTCCCTTTCTAGTTGGCCTTGTCAGGGGGATATCTATTAAAGGATCTGGAGTTGATTATACAAGGCATCATTGCGAAGTTTGTGGCTGATTTGAAATTGGGGCAGGATTTTTCCAGTGGACTACTGGCTGAGGCGGCAAATCTCCCGCGCCGGGTCCCCTCACAACGCGGCCGGAAAATCCCGGGATTGGAAATGAAACACGTGAGGAGGATGGTAATGAGCTTCAGGAGGACGTGAACAGCCTAGTGAAACCTAGTGGCAAACACACGGCAAATGCAATTTAATGCAGACGAGCCTGAAGTGATACATTTTGGTTGAAAAATGGTGCAATTTGAAAGGGGTGCAGGAATGGAGAGACCTCGGGGCCTATGTATACAACTGTTTGAAGGTGAAAGGACGAGCTGAAAATGCTGTTTATTTTTTAGAAAAAAAGAATATAGGACCCTTGGCTTTATGATTAGATCACAGAAGCAAGGAAGTTACGTTAAACCTTTATAAATCACTTGTTAGACCTCAGCTGGAGTGTACTCCGTTCTGGGCACTGCACTTCCGGAACAATGTGAAGGCTCTGGAGAGGGTGTAAAAGAGATTTATGAGAGTGGTCCTAGGGATGAGGGGTCTTCCAGTAATGTAGAGAGACTGGAGAAGCTGGGGTTGTTCTCCTCCAAGCAGCCAAGGTTAAGAGGAGATTTGTTGGAGGTGTTCAAAACCACCAAGCTTTTGGTCAAGTCATTGAGGGAAAAACTGCTTCCAGTAGCAGCAGGGTCATTAACTGGAGGACACAGATTTAAGGCAATTGACAAAACAAGCAGAGGCAATATGAGGAAACGTTTTTTTTTCAATGCACTGTGGATGCTGTGGCCTGGAATGTGCTGCTTAGAAGGGCAATGGAAGCTGATTCAGCAGCAGCGTTCACAAAGGAACTGATTCAGTACAAGAGGAGACATGTACAGGGTGATGGAGAAGGGAAGTGGGGCCATACTTTTGCAAAGGGCTGGCACAGCAGCGATGGGGCCAATGGCCTCCTCTCGGTGCTGTATCGTTCTATGAATCCACACAGTTGTAAATGTGCGGAGCAGCTTGTTTGGGGGCAGAAGGGATTTTTTGGCCTCACTTCCAATTGGGCTGAACTTTTTGAATTGGTGAAAACAATCTTAATTTGCAGCTGTAAGTATTTAGTTGGAGGGATTAGAGGTGGAGGGCCAGCATGCCCACGGTCAGTGAGACAGCTCGGCAAGTGTAGGTCTGTAAGGTATTTGTGCTGCCTTGATGTTGCTGTTGTGTTTGATGGTGTGTTTTCTTAAAGGGGCAGCCACCTCCCTGTTGGCACTTTGCAGCTGGGACCAGGTTTTTTGAAAATGGAATAGTGAGGAGGGCTGGGCGTGGGATTGTGAGTCCTGTGAAATATTTTGTTCTCTCTATTTCCCTTCCCCTCTGTTTGATTTTGTTGAAATATGAGTTATCATTACACCATTGGGTGAAACGGTTCAGGCAGACAATGGGGTGAGAAACGGTATCTGTGCAGATGTAGCTGTGAGCCTCCGGGAGATTGTTGAGCTTCAGTGCGGAATTAGAGATTTGCTGTGGCATTTAAGCCTTGGCAGCAACTCTGCCATGCTCCCACCAGTGCCAGCATCTGATGCCTTGCATCCACATAATCTCAAGGGTTGCTGATGAAACATCGCAAGCCTCAGGCCTCTTAACTTGGCCTGCCGCACAATTAAAAGCTGGGAGCGCCAAGTTCTTAATGTGCCAGCTTCTGCTCAGCGGGCAGCAACTCTCGCCTCTTGTCAGATAGATGTGGTGTCAACTGAGACTTGAACACACAGTCCAGTGTCAGTGCTGAGGGAGTGCTGCGATGTCAGAGGTGCCATCTTTGGGGCGAGGTGTTAAACTGAGGACCCCTCAAGTGAACTTAAATGACCCCATGACAGTATTCTGAAGATGAGAGGAGGGGTGGGGTGTGCACAAGGCCTTTGTATAACGTGATGTGAGAAATGAGTCACTCACTCATTCTCACTCTCTCCTACATGGAGGTTTCATTACATACATCTTGCCTCTGACTGTCCAGTCATTGGTTGTCCAACCTTCCCTTACCGATTAGAAAGCATAAGTGCTCTTTATTACCCAGTTGGATGAAGCTTTCCTGGTGATCAAATGTCTGTTTCTCCCCTCATCTCCCCTATCTTTATACTAATAAAAGCCCTCAGAGAGAGGTTTTTCAAAGCAGTTTTATAAGTGCCTCAAGGATTTTTTTTCTGGGTTGCACACAACAGTGTCCTAAAGTTTAGTCTTTAATCGCTGAGGCTTTACTGCAATTCCAGAGGGTCAACAAGCCTCACTACATTGCCCTCTTACCTCCAGAGTCCCATCATCATTCCTTGAGGTATATTACAAGGTTCCTAGGCCTGTTCAGTAAACGCCATAACATTTAAGCTTCAATATTCCATAGTGCATTGAATGGGCAGTGCAGTCTCGATGGGTCGAATGGCCTCCTTCTGCACAGTAAAAGACTCTGTAATTCTGTGAACCCAACCATTCAAATTACTCCTGCCACCAGTGACAGAGCTCTAATCACCAGTACTGTATCCAGCACCAGACCTGTCCCCTCCAGTACTGTACTCAGTGCCACTGTACCAGTGTTACATAGTGGCAGGCTTGTACCCACCAGGAATATAGCCCAATGCTAGGCAGTGGCAAATCTGTACCCACTGGTATTGTACCCCAGTGTTAGGCAGTGACACACCGATATAACAACAATTTGCATTTAAAGAGCGTCTTTAATGTAATAAAACATCCCAAGGCACATGACGGGAGGAATTATCAGTCAGTTTGGCACTGACCCTACATAGGGCAACACTAGGACAGGTGACCAAAAGCTTGGCTAAAGAGTTAAGTTTTAAGAGCCATTTTAAAGGAGGAGAGAGACAGAGGGGGTTTAGGGAGCAAGTCCAGTGGTGAAACAGTTATAATAAAAGGATGTGCAAGAAACCCAGGGATCTCGGAAGGATAGAGGAGGTTTCTGAGGTAGCGGGGGATAACGTCATGGAAGGATTTGAAAGCAAGCTTTAAAATGTTAAAATTGAGATGTTACTAGATTTGGAGTCAAAGTAGGTCAGCCAGGCTGGGTACGCCTTTGGAACCTGGCGTCTCACTGAATGTCTCTGGAGCTTTGCGAGACTTGGGCTTCAGTACCTGATGTTCCTTGGCATGCAGACTCGAGCTGCTTTGGGAATTTCTTGCACCTGGTAGGATAGTGGGTTTAATTGTAGATGATGTCGCACTTGCTTCAAAACAGTGGCACCTTCGGCTTAAAGGAAAAGAGTGCAAGAAGCAGAGAATGCAAATCGCCCGACTGCCAGTTGCCCCGTCTCCCTCTGCTATTCATTCTTTCAGAAGCCGCATTCCCGTTATTTTCCAATGGACCTGGTTTCTGTTTTCCTGTCTCGTGTGGACATGATGTGACCATTTTACGGCTCCACAGATTGCGGCACTGGCTTTGTGCGTTTGGTTGCCCGGCTGTCTTAGCATAAAGAAAGGAGATTTGTATTTAAATAGTCGTTTGGTAGTACAGAACTTGAGGATTGATGGAAATAGACACTTTGTTGAAGCTTTTCATCTTGCACTCATCAGGACAATACAGAGTTCTTGATCAGCAGCACTAACACAAATGATCTGGTCACTGCTGTTTGTGAGAGCTTGCTGCATGCAAATCAGCTGCCCTGTTTCCTACATTGCAAAAGTGACTACTCTTCAAAAAGCACTTAATTGGCTGGAAAGCACTCTGGGACATCTTGAGGTCATGAGAGGTGCTATCTGGATAAATCTGCATTTCAGCCCCGGATTGTGCTCCGGACTCCTTTTGAGTGCATCACATGAACTGACTAGCAACTGCATCGAGCTGTGCAACCACAAATCCAACAGGCAGAGACTGCCCTTTCGACCAGAGGGAACTTTAAATGCTGATTCGTTATAAATATATAAATGTTTTATATAATGAATTATTATGTTTTGTATAATAAATGATTAAAGAAAAGAAATTGAAACTCTGGTTGGGTCGTTTTGGTTGCAGACAGTGCCCATCCCAATAATGGGAGGGTGGAGTGAAGCCATTCACAGCAGCCTGTGGGGCAAGGGGTTGCTTCAGACTCTTATCTGAAAGGCAGTGGCTGTTCGACCCTGGCACCCCCACCTCAAGAGTAGTGAGGTCTGAGTTGTGGCAGGTCTTCGATTGGTGGAGTGAGCCCTTAAGGTGTCATTCAGCAACGACTGCTAATCATCCAGCGTTTGGACCGGACTGTGCTTTTATTTTTTAAGTCAGCTGTCCAGAAATGTAACTTTGAACACCAGAAATTCATTTTCCGCTTTAATGAACAGGCTGTTTTCCAAGCTGTAGAATCATACAGCACAGCAGGAGGCCATTTTGTCCACTGTGCCTGTGCTGCCTCTTTGAAAGACCTATGTAATTAATTAATCCCACAGCCCCTTCTCTTTCTCCAGAGTCCTGCAAATTTCTTCTTTACTAGTATTTATCCAATTCCTTTTGGAAGTTCCTGTTGCATCTGCTTCCACTACCCTTTAAGGCACTGTATTCCAAATGACAACAACTCGCAATGCTCAAAAAAAAACTCATCTCCCTTTGGCCATTTTACCAATTACCTCAAATTTATATTCCCTGGTTATTGCCCCATCTGCCCCTGGAAACCATTTCTCTCTATTTACTCTATCAAAACACAGCATAACTTTGAACATCTCTATTAAATCTCCACTTATCCTTCTCTGCTCTTAAGGAGAAGGTTCTCAGCTTCCTTCTCTTCAAAAGGCAATGGAAGCAGAGTCTTTGAATATTTTGAAGGCAGAGGTAAGTAGATTCTTGATAAACAAGGGGGTGAAAGGTTATCGGGGGTGGGCAGGAATGTGGAGTTGAGGTTACAATTAGATCAGCCATAATCTTATTGAAGGCTTGAGGGGCTGAGTGACCTATTCTTGCTCCTAATTCATATGTTCGTATGTACGTTCATATGTTTTTCAGCCTCTCTGCATAACTGAAGTCCCTCATCCCTGGTACCATTCTAATAAATCTCCTCTTCACTCCCTCCAAGGCCCTGAAGTCCTTCCTAAAGTGCAGTGCCCAGAATTGGTCACAACAGCTGAGGTCTAACCACTGTTTTGTAAAAATGCAGCATAGCTTCCTTGCTTTTGGACGCTTATGCCTCTATTTATATAACCAAGGATGCCATATTGCTTAATAGCTTCTTGAATTTTTCTGTTGCCTTCAGAGATTCATATACATCAATTCCCAGGTCTCTGAATCCTCTTTAGCATTGGACCAATTAGTTTATGGACTCAAACAGAAAGTGCTGGGAAACCTCAGCAGGTCTGGCAGCATCTATGGAGGGACAAACAGAGTTAACGTTTTGAATCCAATATGACTTCTTTGGAACTGAAGAGATGTAGAAATGTGATGGATTTTGTGCTGTTGAAAATGTGGGGGGAGGGGTAGATGGAGCAAAAGGGAAGGTGAACAGGTTAGAGGGCAGGGGAGATTAAATGACAACATGTCATGGAACAAAAGGCAAAAAGAGCGGTAATGTTTGTAGTGGTAAAGGAGCAAAACATTGGTCCAGAGTAGGTGTTAATAACAGACTAAAGGTCAGCACTGTCTGAAAGCAAACTAGCAGAATGTGTTAATAGCAGAATAAAGGTCAGTGCTGTCTGAAAGCAAAACATGAGAACATGATGCAGACTGGCATTAGGGGGAAAAATACAAATTGGAAGGCAGAGTTCATAGTCTGAAGTTGTTGAAATCTATGTGGAGTCCAGAAGGCTGTAAAGTGCCTAGTCAGAAGATGAGGTGCTGTTCCTCAAGCTTGCATTGGGCTTCACTGGAGCATTGAAGCAGACTGAGGACAGAAATGTGAGTTTGAGAGCAAGGTGGTAAATTGAAACGGCAAGCGACAGAAAGGTCGGGGTCATGCTAGCGGATAGACCGAAGGTGTTTCATAAAGCGGTCACCCAGTCTGCGTTTGGTCTCCCCAGTGCAGAGGAGAACACATTGAGAAGCGAATGCAGTGGACTAAATGGAAAGAAATGCAAGTAAACTGCTGCTTCACCTGAAAGGAGTGGTTTGGGGCCTTGCATGGTGAGGAGGGAAGAGGTAAAGGGGCAGGTGTTACACCTCCTGCAATTGCATGGGAAGGGGATGAGTTGTTGGGGATGAGAGAGGAGTGGACCAGGGTGTTGTGGAAGGAATGCTGACAGGAGGAAAGGGGAAGATGTGTTTATTGGTGGATTAGTTTATGTTGCCTTCCACATTCAAGTTGTCTTCTCTCACCATGTTGGGACTTTGGTTACAGTATTCACTTTAGAGCATAGATATTGCTGGGCAAAGGAAGTCCAAGGTTCATCTAGCTTACTTTTACTATCCTGGTCATTGGAAGATACAATAATGGAGTTCTTGACTAATAGGAATCGGTCTCAATCAGTTAGTCGACAACAGAGCCAGACATGAGGGGAGGAAAATTCTTAGTGGTCTAGAGCTTTGGAACCCACCGGATCAACACAACAAAACTAATCTTGAGTACTGCTGAGAAAAGACATTTTGTCAAAGCTGTTTATCTTGCACTCACCAAGACAATCGCAAGAATACCAATGTCAGGGGAGGCAACAACTTTTTACTGTACAGGAGGGGAGTGCTGATTGGTTGCCAAGTGGACTCCTGAGTCCACTCAATTGGTCAAGATGGGAAGGAGGGCATTGAATTCCGAGAAGTGTATGCCACATTGTGCATCCAGGCAGCGTGTGTGGTGGTCTCTAGCAAGCCCTTTCTCCCTCCTCGCTCCCCTTTTGCTCGTCTTTCCCACCAACTACTGTCCCCACCCCCACCCCCCCTACCCCCCGACAACGGATCGCTAAAGGTTACATTCTTCCATGAGAAAATCCAAATGCCATTAAACGGTTGCTGGGCTGTCTTTGAACTGACACTACCCTGCAGTGCTGTGGGTATTACAGGACACTGTCTGCTGCCCAATATTAAATGTGACAGGAACAATGGGTTCATTTTATTCCATTACTTTGGAGCTTTCAGTTTGAAACAGATCATCAAAGACCCTATTGACTCTCTTTTTTTCTCTCTTTCTCTCGATCTCTCGCTCTCAGCCGTTGAACGTCCCTCGTTTTTATTTTGTGTACACTTTTTATCTTGTTTCCTCTGAATTGTGTCCCCCCCCCCCCACCCTGGCAGCTCCTGTCTTGATTGGGATCGCTCTGTGCACTGTCACCTTGTCCTGTTTGGCCACTGTTCATACAGGAGGCAACTCGATCTAATTTGACGTATTCCTGGCGATTTTATCACATGGTCTCCTGCACTGGCCGTGCCTCTTCTCCCCCCCCCCGCCATCTCCAATATTCTCTATTAATCATCGACAAAAGGAAAACAATGAAGAAAGGAACACTTTAAAAAAAAAAATGCCCTGATTTTGTTTTTCAGTGTTTCTCATATGGGAATTCCATCTTTAAATTTTGAGGACTCATGGACAATCCTAGGATTAGGAACAGGGTGAGGTAGTTGACAAAGTATTCATCCTTCCTAACCCACGAGTCCAAACGTCAAGCGCCTCATCCCAAACACTGGCCTTGACCCTCCTTAGCAAGGACGGGTGGGTTCATGAACCGGCTGCTTTCTCGGTGTTTGTCGGGGTTTTTAGCCCCCTTTACCCTCAACCTCCTGATTTATTTTTAGTTTAGTCTACTTGCAAAAGCACCTGACGTGTGGACAGACTACGCACTGTGGAAAACGCACCACAGAATCTTTCCTTCCCCTCCCAGCAGCTTCCTGGGCTTGGAAATTAGGCACCTTTTTATGCAGTCTCACCAATAGAAAAGCACCAGATTTTCTCTGTCCTTTCTTGCTTTCTGCCTCTTTTTTTTGTCTCGCTCTGCCTCCCTGTTTCCTCGTTCAGCCTCCCTGTTTCCTCGTTCAGCCTCCCTGTTTCCTCGTTCAGCCTCCCTGTTTCCTCGTTCAGCCTCTGTTTCGCTGTTTCTTTCTTTCAGCTTCTCTTCTTTTCTCTGTCTTTTGCTCTCTCTCCTGAGGGCGCCTTATTACAAAAAAAAAACTGGACTAGCTAGTTCTAAAGCATGCAGATTACAAATCCGGTTAACATTCCAGAGAGTGGGAGTGGCCGTGGGAACCATACACCACGCCTTTACCCAGGGGGCGGGGGGTGTGTCCGATGAGACAACATATGGAGTGATAGGCCCCAAACAAGTACCTTGGCTGCCTTTGGGCCTAAGGAAACACAAGAAGGAACTCTTCCATGCGGTGTGAAAAGTAACACCAGCTCTGGGGAATTGGGTGGATCAGCTGACTCCCATGAAAGCCTTTCACCTTGGAGCTACATAACCTTGACCTTGACTCAGGCCTGCTGGTGACCTCTCAGCCTCTGGGTGTTGACAGTCCAGAATGAAGCAAAGTTGAGCTACTCAAGAGCATGTGGAAGTCTGGCCTTATTTCCTCACACTTCCATTAAGCTATTTTTTTAGTGTACCTTCACACACTTTTTTCCTTTTTAGGAAATAGTGGGGCGGTGGTGGAAGGATTCCCCAGGCTGATTAGCAGCTTGTTGAACCAAGTCATGAATGCTGCTTCTGTCGCTAACAAGTCCTGAAGTAGGATTTGAACCTGGAGCTTCTGGCCCAGATGTAGGGACATTACCGCTGCGCCACCAGTTATTTATCTTGTATAAGCAACGTCTGTATTTTTATAGCTACTTTTCATTACCTCAGGGAACTTGCAAGCACTTTTTGAAGTGTAGTCAGTGTTGTAATGTATGTGTGCGCAGCAAGATCCCACAAACAACTATGTGATAATGGCCAGGTAATCTGTTTTAGTGATGTTGGCTGAGGCACAAATGTTGGCCAGGACAATGGGGAGAATTACCTCACTCTTGAAAATAGCGTCACTGGGCTTTTTATCTCCACAAGGGAAAGCTAGTTAGAAAAATAAAAACAGACAGTAAGAGTTTCTACAGGCATTTAAAAAGGAAAAGAATAAATAAAGTAAGTGTGGGTCCTCTAGAGAGTGAGTCTGGGGAAATAATAATGGGAAACAAGGAAATAGTGGATGCATTGAACAGATATTTTGAGCCTGTCTTCACTGTAAAAAAAAAAAAATCCCACAAATAACATCCCAGAAATAATTATAAATCAAGAGGTGAAAAGAAGGGAGGAACTTAAAACAATCACCAGGGAAAGGGTACTGGGAAGTTACTAGAACTAAAGGCTGACAAGTCCCCAGGTCCTGATGGACTTCATTCTAGAGTCTTAGAAGAAATGGCTGCTGAGATAGTAGATGCTTTGATTTTAATTTTCCAAAATTACCTAGATTCTGGAAAGGTCCCATCAGATTGGAAAATAATGAATGTAAGTCCTCTATTCAAGAAAGGAGGGGGACAGAAAATAAGAAACTACAGGCCAGCTGGCTTAATATCTTTCATAGGGATACTGCCCAAACCTATTATTAAGGAGGTTATAGCAGGGCATTTAGAAAATCTTAATGCAATCAGGCAGTCAACATAGTTTTGTGAAAGAGAAATCTTGTTTCATGAATTAATTAGAGTTCTTTGAGGAATTAACAAGCAATGCAGATAAAGGGGAACCTGTAGATGTGATGCACTTGGATTTTCAAAATGCATTTGATAAGGTGTCACATCAAAGGTCACTACACAAGATAAGAGAACATGGTGGAGGGGGTAATACGTTAGCACGGATAGAGGATTAGTTAGCTAACAGAAAATAGAGTGGGATAACTGAGTCATTTTCGGGTTGGCAAGATGTAACCAGTGAAGTTCCACAAGGTTCAGTGCTGGGTCCTCAACTATTTACAATCTATATCAATGACTTGGATGAAAAGATGGAATGTGTGGTTGTTAAATTTGCTGATGATGCAAAGATAGGTAGGAGAGTAAGTTGTGAGGGGGGCTTAGAGTCAACAGAGGAACTTAGACAGGTTAAGTGAATGGGCAGAAATTGAGCGGATAAAGTATGACGTGGGAAATGTGGACTTGTCCACTTGGCAGGCAGAATAGAAAAACAAGGATACTATTTAAATGGAGAGAGATTGCAGAACTCGGTGGTACAGAGGGATCTGGGTGTCGTGGTATAGGAATTGTAAAAAGGTAGTATGCAGGTACAACAAGTGATTAGGAAGGCAAATGGAGTGTTGTCGTTTATTGCAAGGGGAATGGAATATAAAAGGTGAGAGTTGCTTCAGTTGTGCAGAGTATTGATGAGACCACACCTTGAATACTGTGTACAGTTTTGGTCTTTTTAAGAAAGAATATAATTGCATTAGAAGCAGTTCAGGGAAGGTTCACTTGGCTGATTCCTGGGATGAGGGGGTTGTCTTATAAGGAAAGGTTGGACAGGTTGGGCTTGTACCCATTGAAGTTTAGAAGAATGAGGGGGGATCTTATTTAAACATATAAGATCCTGAGGGGGCTTGGCAGGTTAGATGCTGAAAGGATGTTTCCCCTTATGGGAGAGACTAGAACTAGGGGACACGGTTTAAAAATAAGGGTTCTCCCATTTAAGACGGAGAAGAGGAGAATTTCTTTCTGGAGAGGGTCATCAGTCTGTGGAATTCTCTTTCCCAGAGAGCAGTGGAGACAGAGTCATGAATAGTTTTGAGGCTGAGTTAGATAGATTCTTGATGACAAGGGAGTCAAAGGGTATAGGGGGTAAACAGACAATTAGAGGCCACAATCAGATCAGCCATGATCTTATCAAATGGCAGAACAGTCTGGAGGGGCCAAATGGCCTACTCCTGCTCCTAATTCATCTGTTTATACCTGAGTGCACATGGGACCTCGGTTTAACATCTGATTTGAAAGATGGCCCTTGACAGTGTAGCACTCCCTCAGTACAGCACTTGGGTGTCAAGGCAGCTTGTGTGTTCCAGACTCTGGAGTAGGGCAGAACTCTCAACCTCTGACTCGGAGGTGAGAATGCTACACACCTGAGCCATGGATGACCATTGTGAGCCTGGAGCAGCAGAGGGTGTTCTTACTGTTTGGAGCTAGAAGCACATTTCTGGGATATTTAACATGTGCCGTATCTGACCTGGAAATGCTTGGTATTTGTGTTCAATTAGCACAAATTTCTTCCATTCCTAGCACTGCTGGATCTCATTAGTGCAAAAGAAATCACTTATAATCCTTCCCATTAACCCTCCACAATTTTATTATACCCAGTCACCTCTCATGATCACAAGCATTTTGATTTCCTTGTATTTGAAGGACTAGATGGAAGCCATTTGGCCCATTGAGCTTCTGTCATTTTGTTAGCTGTTGGAACTCTTAATCCCAATTTCCTGCCCCTTTTCCCATATATTTACATCAAATACTTCAATATCAAGTTAATCTAGTCTATCTTGTACAATTTGCACTACAATTGGTTCCTCATTTGTCCCCTTTCTGATGCAGTGAGTTCCAATTTTCCAATTCACACAAACCTTTGTGTGATGAAGCTTTCCATGGATTCTCTGTTTAGCTGGCTTAGCTTGAACTCCAAGATTGGATCCATTGAGGACTCCTTTTTTACTAATGAACGCTACACACAGCAAGGAGATAAATGACTTTTTTTTTTAGGTCATGTTGGTTGAGGGATTAATATTGCTCAGAACAATGAGAATAACCTTGCCCCCTCCCCCTGCTTTTCTTTGATATAGTGCCATATATGTCCACCTGAGAGGGCATGGGTTTAACATCTCATCTGAAAGATGGCACCTCTGACAGTGCAGCAGTACTGCATTGGAATGCCAGCCTGGATAATGTGATTGATTCTCCGGTGCGGGGTTTGAACCCACAGCCTTCTGACACAGGGGTGAGAGGTGAGTTGCCATGAACTTAACTACAGCTCATTGCTGTTCGTACCGGCTCTTGGTCTCATCAAAATGAATCTGGTGTTGACAAGGTACGCTGCACACTGCAGGGCTGAGAAATCGCCCTCTGCAGCAATTGGCATACAAAAGCTTCAACCATATTTGGATTTAATTCCTTTGCCTTTTGCCTGCTGTTCATTTTAAACAGGGTAATGCTTCTTGTTGAACTGGCAGACAAAGGAGTGAATGCATTAAGTATTCAGATGCTGGTCTTTGTACAGTATCCTTTGGAGGTTTGTGTGCATTTTTATCTTAGGAGCAAATAAATCTATTGCAACAGCACAGCCCGGCTCTGCCAGCTGACATAGAGAAGGATGGAGCCTCCACTAAAGCTTAATACAAGGGATATTACCAGTAACACATCTTTTCCATGTTGTATAGGTAGATTTTCATTCATTGTCTAGTTATACTATTTCCTGTGCAGCTTGAGTGCGAGAGAAAGTGACTGCAGTTTTGAAGGAACAGCTAACACTGGAGACAATCAACAGGTCAAGCAACATGTTGACCAGTGAATTAACCATCTGCGGCTAATTGGTGATCCAGACTTGGCTGGTCTAATTTCAGATTGAATAAGAATGAGTAACATTCACCATTGTTGGACTTGTGAATTCAGTACTCATTCACTGTTGTACGCAGGTGAATTTGGACCTTTTTTGTGTTTTTTGTTGATAAAATGATGAGACGAAAACGAGGGTGTTTTTTTGATCACGGAGAGCTTCTATATCTTCGGCCGATGTTTGTTAAATAAATGTATATGTGAAGCACAGTTTCTTGTAGACAACGCCTTGTGCTCAATACAACAGTTAGCGAGTACAGGCAAACAGTGTCACCCCAGCCACTCCTATGGCTAGTCAGCGATTTCTATTGGACTACGCAGAACATAAGAAATAGGAGCAGGAGTAGGCCATTTGGCCCTTCAAACCTCCTGCTGTAGAAACAGCACAAGTCAGTGGACATGTCGCGTATGGTTCCCTCCTCGGAACTGGTTGGGAGTTTAATCTCGAGTGCAGCTGAGGTTCAGAATACCTTGAGCTTTGCTCTGATAATTGATTATCTCCAAGTTTCCAGCTCAGGATATATGCTGAGTGTTCATTCTTCCATTTCCTGCTGCACTCATTGCTTTTGAGAGGATATGCCTGGGGTCACTTGATAGAACACAGAAACAGAGGGCCTTCCAGAGCCTACCCTGGCTATTGCAGTTGACCTTTTGTGTCCAGGGTTTGGAAATATAAGAGCAGGCGGTAGGCCATTCAGCCCCTTGAGCCTGTTCCACCATTCAGTCAGATCATGGTTGATCTGTATCTTAACTACATCTACTCGCTTTGGTTCCATAATCCTTAAAATTCTTACTCAACAAAAATTGATCAATCCCCCTTTCGGAACTTTCATTCAACCGCCTCTGAGTCTCAGCTGCTTTTCTGGGGAGAGAGTTCCAGATTTCCACTACCCTTTGTGTGAAGAAATGCTTCCTGGTATCCCCTGAACGTCCTAGCTCCAATTTTAAGGTTGTGTCTGAACTCTCCTACCACACAAGAAATAGGTTCTCTCTCTCTACCCTAGAAAAAATCCTTTAATCATCTTGTACACCTCAATTAGTTCACCCTTTAATCTTGTATACTCAAGAGAATATAAGATGAGTCTGTGTAACCTGTCCTCTTAATTTAATCCTTTTAGCCCTTGTATCATTCTAATGCACCCCCTCCAAAGGTCAGTATATTCTTCTTGACGTTCGATGCCTAGAATCGAACGCCAATGCTTCAGAGTGAAAATTACACGAGAGTCCCGGTGTTGAATGTCATTCAACCATATTTGGGGGGACGGCACCAGCCCTGGAGGCATGTACACTCAGAGCGGCAGCTGGAGCTCGATGGTTCCTGCTCCCTTCAGGAGAGAATGGGAGGGGGAAACACGGTCGAAAGTGAAGGTGGGGGTTGCGTGGAATAGGAAATAATGGAAATGGGCAAAGTTTGTCACGGCCAAACTGTTGCACAGTTCACACCTCCACTGGGGTGAAAGGCCATTGCTTCCCCCATTTTTAAATCCACAATTTTATGGAGTAACTGAGAACGGGAAACCCAAATCCCTTCCCGGACCAATGTTGGGGCACAGAGCACCCGGTTGGGGGTGGGGGTGGAGAAATTGAAGACCATATGAGGTGGGCTCTCTTGTACCCAGCGAGGTGAGGGCACTGTTGGAAGCCTGCGAGTGGACTGGCATTTCCCCTCTCTGACCAACAAATAGCCTCACAGATTGGAGGGTGTCTTCACCACTTCCCAATTTGCCTGTCTACCACTTGGTGAAGCTTCCACTTGGTGAAGCTTCTTGAAAAGAGAGAATTTGCATTTGTTTACCGCCTTTCATGACCTTTGGAAAGTCCCAAAATGCTTTCTGACCAATGAAGTAGTTTTTGAAATGGAGTCACTGTTGAAGTGTACAAAGCTGTCATTATCTAGGAAACCTGGCAGCAAATTTGCACAGAGCAAATTCCTGCAATGTGCTAATGGCCAGATAATCTGTTTTAATGCTTACAGCTGTGGAATAAATATTGGCCGGGATACTGGGGTATCCTGGTGCTCTTGTCCTGAATTGTACCGGGGTCCTTTACATCCACCTGAGAGGGAAGACAGGGCCTCAGTTTAACATAAAAGAAAAATGCTGCAGATGCTGGAAATCTGAAACAAAAACAAAAATAAAAATAGCTGGAAAAACTCAGCAGGTTTGACAGCATCTGCGGAGAGGAATACAGTTAACGTTTCGAGTCCATATGACTCTTCAACAGAACTGTAACTGTATTCCTCTCCGCAGATGCTGTCAGACCTGCTGAGTTTTTCCAGCTATTTTTATTTTTGTTTTTGCCTCAGTTTAACATCTTGTCCCAAAGCCAGTACCTGCGACTGTGCAGCATTCCCTCAATACTGGCGCTGGAGTGTCAGCCTAGATTTTGTGTTCAATTCTCTGGAATGAGATCCCGCAGCCTCTGACTCCTGAGATGAGAGTGCTGCAACTGAACCACGGCTGACCGCGTGGAACCTTCTAGGGCCGTAGGTTTATCACAGGGGTGAGAAGTAAGAAATGACATTGTGAATGTGATTTCTCCACACTTTCCATCAGTGAATCACCCAACAACAGAAGGAGGTCGTTCAGTCCATTGTGTCTGTGTCAGCCCCTTGAAAGTGCTACCCAATTAGTCCCACTATCCTACCCTTTCCCCAAAGCCCTGCAATTTTTTCTTCCACAAAAATCACAGAATAGATTTGTTTTTTATTCGTTCATGGGATGCGGGTTTCACTGGCTGGGCCTGCATTTATTGCCCATCCCTAATTGCCCTTGTTCAGAGGTCATTTGATTGCTATGGGTCTGGAGTCACATGTAGGCCAGACCAAGTAAGGGCGGCAGATTTCCTTCTCTAAAGGGCATTAGTGAACCAGATGGGTTTTTACGACAATCGGCAATGGTTTTGTGGTCATATCAGACTTTTAATTCTAGGTTATTATTGAATTCATCTGCCATGGTGGTCCTCGAACCCAGGTTCCCAGAGCATTACCCTGTGCCTCTGGATTACCAGTCCAGCGACAACACCACTATGCCAGGACCACCCCCGACAGCACAGGAGGCCATTCAGCCCTTTGTTTCCGTCTTGGCTCTCTGCAAGAGTCTCTCATCTACTGCCTTTCCCTATAGCCCTGCAAATTTTTTTCTCTTCAGGTACTTATCCAATTCCTTTTTGAGCCTGCCTCCATCACACTCTGTTAGCACGGTTCTGCCCTGTGCACCCAAGTCTAGATCAAGAAAAGCTGTGCCGGTGTATCCAATTCCTTTCGGAAAATAGGCATATTTTAAAATAGAACACCTGAAGTGTTTAATGCTTAGTTTTGGTAGGCTTCCAGAAGCTAAGGTGGCTTTTGAAACTGGGAGAGAAAGGTTGCAAATGTACATTGCAACAAGAAAATGTTGGCACAGGAAAATTGAGCAGCCTTGTCACAGAGCAAAGGCATCGCTAAAGCATAACCAAATAACATGACCACAAGAAGTTACCATCTAATCTAATTGGCTGTGATTTGATCTCCTGGGGTTGACCTTTCCTCTTTTGTTTAAAAAAAAAAGGGCTTGCAATCCTATTTGAACCAAAGTTAATCCTTACGGAAGAAGTTAATGAAATGAAAGTGGGCTGTGATTCCAGGGAGCTGCTGCCTTATTAGCTGATGTGCTGCGACATCAGAGAAGCTGCTTCCCTCCCCTCACCGCCACTCCCCGGTCTAATCCTATTAGTAGGCAACCGCTGGTGATTGATTGTGTCTGGCTTGTCTGTACAGTGTAGAAATCCGAATTTAAATGGCTCTCTTGATGAATATATTCCAGCCGGAAATTTGTACAACATGGTGATAAAACCAGCAAGCCTTCACTCAGGCTCCCTTGGCTCACAGACTTGCTCTCCGAGCAGCGGCCCCTTTCACATTGCATCTACTGGGGAAACGCTTGAAACAAACCAGTCTGGGCAGCCATCTTATGGAGCGAAGCAGTAGTCATTGAGTTTGGATGTAATCTGAAGACAAATCACTGCAGCTTCCCCCCACCACCCACCCCATACATCCACCAACCTTGTCACTTTTATTTCATAGCAATTTAGCAATAGGAGGAGGCCATTCAACCCCTTGAGCCTGTTACGCCATTCGATCATGACTGGTCTGTTTCTTAAATCCATTCATCCACCAGGGTTCCTTAACTTGTTAGGCAAGGGTATTAAGGGTTATCAAGCTCAGTTTTGAAATTTTCAAATGATCCCCACCCTCGAGATCATTTTGGCGATTTCCACTGCGACAGGTTAGTTTTTATGACAATCTGCTAGTTTCATGATCGTTGTTACTGAAGCTAGCTTTTTATTCCAGATTTGTGATAATTGAATTTAAACTCCCCCATCTGTAGCAATGGGATTTGAACTTGTGCCTCCAGAGCATTAATCCAGGCCTCTGGGTTCATCCAGTAACATTACAATTATGCTGCTGTTCCCAAGGCGACCAGCACTCGGGCCTTCTGAAACAGGCCTTGGGGGTTACACATGCCACCCTCAAGAAGAACTTCCTGACATTGCCCCTGAAAGGTAAGGGTAAGAGGCAGCTGGGGATCGGGAGCGCAAGAGGGCAGTAAAAGTGGGTATTCAGGGGAAAATAAGAAACCAGTGCTGGTCAAAGGGGCAAAGAGAAGGCCTGGGGAAGTACACCAGGACATCAAACTGATACTAGCTTTTCCCTTTTTAAAATTGAGGTCTTGAAATAAATTTTGAGATTTTTCTTCCCTTTGACCCCTCTGATACCTCACTTTGAAATGAAGTCTTTAACACGAACGTTTGTGCCAGGATTTGGGGGGGTCTCTTGCAGTATGGAGGGACTAAAGTTCGATCTGTGTGAAACTAATAGAAAAAAAGACTTGCATTTCTGTAGAGCTCACAAAGTACTTCATGAAGTATTTTTGAAGTGTAGTCACTTTTGGACTGTAGGAAACTCTGTAGCTAATTTGCACACAGCAAGATGCCACAAGCCGCATTGAGATAATGGCCAGATAAATTTTTTAGTGATGTTGATTGAGGGATAAATATTGTCCTCAACAGTAGGGAGAATTCTCCTGATTTTCTTTGAAGTAATGAGAGGACAGATGGGGCCTCTGTTTAACGGGCACCTCCAGCAGTGCAGCACTCCCTCAGCTCTGTACTGGAAGGTCAGCCTAGGTTTTGCGCTCAAACCTCTGGAGTGGGGTTTGAACCTGCAACCTTCTGACTCGGCAATGAGAGTGTTACCGCTGAGCCAAGACCGCTGCCGTGTGGAGAAAGAGGCTGCTGAAGAGAGCGCTGTTGCTGGCAATGGGGTGAAGAGAGTCAGTGCCCTCAGTGTAGCGTAGAAAACCGAACGTGTTTGGCAATGACTGTGCTACCTCATTTACTTTGTCACATCATCTGAATACCAGTCCTCGCGCGATTAGGTTACGTTGTTAAAAGGCTCTGTTTGTGTTGTTACTGGGCTAATCCAGAGACTGAGCATTCAAATCCATTGTGGCAGCTTGAGAATTTGAATTCAGTTTTAAGAAAATTATTAAACCTGGAACTATAATCTGGTATGAGTAATAGTGACCATGAAACTATTGGATTGACTTTAAAACCCATCTGATTCACTGATGTCTTTCAGGGAAGAAAACCTGCCATCCTTGTTCATATATAAGGACAACTCTCTTCATCAGTGTCTGTCTCTGTGAGAGGCTTCATTGAACTGGTTAGAAATGGCAGCCTACAGTCAGCTTGCCTCCAGGCAGAGTCACATGCCTATGGCAAGCTAGGTAGTACAGTTGGTAAGATTGCATTTTCAAAATCCAAACATCTCCCTTTTCATGTTGAAGAAAAGATACAAACATCCCTCTCTTCCTAGCAAACAAAAAACATATTTGCATGCACGATCCTGTATGACTGTGAATTACCCAAGTTACCCACGATACACCCACAGTTCTCATGCACTGACAACTGTTTGTTCTACTAGTCAGTCACTGCACATGCATTGCATTCATTGTCTTTAAATCGTGTGGGTCTCTTAATGGTGCACGTGCACGTTGACATTGGCTGTTTGTCTGGGTGATGTTCTTTGTCAGGAGAGTGTTGGCCCTTGTTGCCTTGGTAACTGTTGTGGTTCCACTGGGGTTGTTGTGGATATGTGGTCGTCTGGCATTGATGGTAGTTCTGTACTTAGTATAGCTTGTGAGATCCATGCTCCCTGACCAGCCAATTGCAGTAAAGGAACAACTTCACTCCCAGTTTACATGTGGGCTGCCCTTTGTCTACAATTGCTCTGCTATTTTTTGTCTTGGACTGTCTCTCAGCATAATGTATGTCCTGGTCTGTTCTGCCATACATATGCTGTAGCTGATGTTTTACAACTTCTGCATTTTGACACCGGTCTATTGCTTTCTTTAGCATCAGTTTCTCATCTTTCAGTAGACTTGCTCTCACTGAGGGGTGTCTAATCTACTTTTAATCAGATCATCTTTTTGCTGTCCAAATTCACATGATTCTGCCAGCTGCATTACTGCCATCATGTAATGTTCAGTGGTCTCATTTTCACCCTGAACTCTAGTGTTGAACACATATTGTTCATATGTAACATTCACCCAGGGTTCAAAATGTGTGTTCAAGGCATTCAAAATCCCTGCTGTCTGTTTTCTTTGCTCGTCAGTTAGTTTTAGTGTGGTATACACTTTGAAGCAGTCCCTCCCCAACAGTGTTAAAAGTGTGGCTACTCTTACCTGTTCAGGCTTGTTAATTAATTCTGTTGGAATATCATAGTTTTGCCATTATAGCCAGTTTTTCCGTGCATCACTCTTCAATTCAACTGGAGATGGGATTGGAAAATTTACTGTAGCCATTTTGCTCACTCAGTAACTTACTTGCAGACACTGTCTGCACTTCCTTTGCATCTACATCTCAGTGCTTTACCTTTGTCCTTTTTCAGTAGCTTTCTACAGATTTGAGCCTTTTCTGTGTGCCTTTCTTAGCTGTGTCTTTTTTGTAGCCAGTATTTTGCTTGCAGCTTTTCTTTTTGTCCAGAAGCTTTTTTGCAGATTTGAATCTTTGTGCTCCTAGGCTCCCGGTGCCTTCTCTGCATCGTTTCCTGGGCTCAAAAATCTATTTTTTTCTTCACTTCCTGACACCATGTTTCATGTATAAGGCCAGAAGTCGTCTTCAGTGTCTGTGTCTGTGAGGGGCTTTATTGAACTGGTTAGAAATGGCAGCCTACAGTCAGCTTGCCTCATTGCAGAGGCACAGGAACATGGCAAGCTAGGCAGTACACTTCAGATTGCATTTTCAAAACTCAAACAGTCCTTACCTGGCCTGGCCTAGTCTGGCCTGTATGGAACGCTAGTCTCAAAATAACAGGTTGTGGTTAATTTGGCCCTAGAATAGGGACCAATCTTACACCAAAGAACTGAGAATGTTGCTCGCTGAGCCAAGCTAACACCTAAACAGCAACTTGTATCTATATAGATAGCACCTTTAACATTGTAAAACATCCCAGTGCAGCCTCACAGGAATGTAATCAAGTAAAATGTGATACCGAGTCACGTGAGATATTAGAACAGGTCAAAGAGAGTAGGTTTTAAGAAGCAACTTGGAAGAGGAGGAGAGAGTTAGAAAGGTTTAGGGAAGAATCCCAGATCTTAGGGCCTAGGCAGCTGAAGACTGAAGGCCAATGGTGGGCGGGGTGGGGGGGGGGGGGGGTAGGAAATCGGGCGTGCAAGAGGCCAGAATTAGACGCACAGCGATCTCGGAGGGTTGCAGGCTGGAGGAGGTTACAGAGATAGGGAGCAGAAGCTAGAAGGAGGAAAGTGAGGCTTGATGACCCCCAGCCCTCAGAATCCCCCAGGAAGTTACAAAAGCTGAAAGAAAAGCTCTTGTCTGTGTTGCAGCATAATTAAAATCTATTTAATTTTCTTTAGCACTGGGCTGCGGACACAGAAGTCCCATTTCATTAACTGCCTTGGCTGCCTGCAGGATCTGTTAGTTTTGAATGGCTTTTCTCCTAATTGCCGTGTAATCTTTCTGCTGGGAAGCATTCTGTGTGCCCACTTGTGTTGGGCATTGGAGTTGAGGGGCTTTACAGCTGGCTGCCTGGCAGGATCGGCTGTATAGTGGAGAGGCAATTTAAGCGTTCTCAATGCAGTGCAAAGGCACCGTCCAAATTCCTGCACTTGTTTTTGTGTTGAAAAGTTGCTCTTAGGCTATCAAATCAAGGAATCTGCATACTCACAGGGCCTGTTTCATCTGGTCATATTGTGTACTGTTTCGAGACCAGTCAATGCCCTTATTCTCTGTCTAGCTGTGAAATCGCGTGTGTGTTTTTGTTAAATATTGCTCGCTGGCCACACACTATGCTCCAATAGGCTACAATGCTGCTTGACATTCATTCTGTTCCCACCCAATGACCCACACGGTCGACCATTGTCCTGATACAGGAGGAGATGAAGTTAAGCAGACTTAAGTCCCTCTATGGGAGAGGAAGGAGGCCCAGCATTTGTGACTGGCTCAGGACTCCTGTGATTTTCATCGGAAGTGTTACTTTAATACCTTGCTATCCACGTTGGAAAGGCCGATCTAGGTTTCAACTTGTTCCATGTGCTTAATCTTTAACATTTAAGTGATGGCAGAGTCAGGGGAGTCTGAGGGTGGCATGTGCAACTCCGAGGCCTGTTTTAGGAGGCCCGAGTGTTGGTTGCTGCTCTGGGAGCGGCAGCATAATTAGAATGTACTGGATGAATCCAGAGGCTAGGATTAATGCACTGGAGACACAAGTTCAAAGCCCGTCACTACAGATGGGGAAGTTTAAATTCAAAAAAATCTGGGATAAAAAGTTACTTTCAGTAACGATGCTCATGAAACTACCAGATTGTCGTTAAAAACTAATTTGGTTCACTAATGTCCTTTAAGAAAGGAAATCTGCTGCCTTGATGTATCCTGGTCTACATGTGACTCCAGACCCACAGCAATGTGCTTTGACCCTTAATTGACCTCTGGAATGGCCTAGCAAGCCTCTCAGTGTTATCAAACAGAAAAATTGAATAAATAAAACTGGGTGGACTACCTATCATCGACCTAGGCACTGGAAATGACAAATGCACACCCTGCCCAGTCAATCCTGCAAGGTCATCCTAACCAATATCTGAGGACTTGTGTCAAAATTGGGAGAGCTGTCCCACTGTCAAGCAACAGCCTGACATAGTCACGCTCACAGAATTATACTTTACAGACCATGTCCCAGACTTCTCCATCACCATCTCTGGGTACATCCTGTCCCAATGGCAGCACAGACCCCTATAGATGGTGGCACAGTGATATACTGTCAAGATGCTGTGGCCAAGGGGGGCCTCAGCATCGACTCTGGACCCCATGAGGTCTCATGGCATCAGGTCAAACATGGGCAAGGAAACCTCCTGTTAGTTACCATCTAGCTCTCTCCCCCAGCTGATCAGTCAGTGCTCCTCTATGTTGAACATCAGTTGGAAGAAGCACTGATAGTGGCAAGGGCACAGAATGTAATCTGGAGGGGGACCTTCAATGTCCATCACCGAGGGTGACTGAGCTGGCTGAGTCCTGAAGGACCTATCTGCCAGATTGGGACAGGTGGTGAGGGAACTTACAAGAGGGAAAAGCCTCCATGACCTCTCACCAGTTGACTTGTAGCAGATGTATATGCCCATGAGAACAATGGTAGGAATGAACATCACACAGTGCTTGTGGAGATGAAATCCTGTCTTCACATTGAAGATGCCCTCCATTGTGTTGTATGGCTCTACCACTGTGCTAAATGGGATTGATTCAGAATGGATCTAGCAGTTCTAAACTGAGCATCCATGAGGCACTGTTGACCAAAAGTAACAGCAGAATTGTATTCAACCACAATCTGAAACCTCCCATGGCTCAGCATATCCCCCACTCTACCATTACCATCAAACCAGGGGATTAACCCTGGTTCAATGAAGGGTACAGGAGGGCATGCCAGGAGCAGCACCAGGCATACCTAAAAATGAAGTGTCAACCTGGTGAAGCTACAACACAGGACTACACGCATGTTAAACAGTGGAAGTAGCATGCGTTAGACAAAGATAAGCATTCCACAGCCATCCGATCAGATGAATGCTCTCCAGTCCTGCCATTTCCAAAATGGTGGTGGACAATTAAACGCCAACAGGAGGAGGAGGCTGCACATGCATTATGGGGGAGCTCAGTACATCAGTGCAAAAAAACAAGACTGAAGTACTTGCAAACTGCTTCAGCCAGAAGTGCCAAGTGGACAATCCATCTCCGCCTCCTCCTGAGGTCCCCAGCACCACAGTTGCCTGCCTTCAGCCAATTCAGTTCACTCTCTGATATTAAGAAATGTGGAGATAGTGGCGGAGTGATAATGTCACTGGGCTAGTAATCCAGAGACCCAGATTAATGCTCTGAGGGCAGGTTTCAAATCCCACCTTGGCAGCTGGTGGAATTTAAATTCAATTAATTAACTAAAAAAAAGGATCTGGAATTGAAAGCTAGTCTCAGAAATGGTGACTATCATCAATTGTCATAAAAACCCATCTGGTTCACTAGTGTCCTTTAGGGAAGGAAATCTGCCGTCCTTACCTAGTCTGGCCTACATGTGACTACAGACCCACAGCGATGTGGTTGACTCTCCTGGCCTTACAAGCCACTCAGTTCAAGTGCAATTCAGGATGGGCAACAAATGATGTCCAAATCCCATGAAAAAATTTTTAAATGGCAGAAGGCACTGGATACTGCAAAGGCTATGGAGACTGATAACATTCCAGCAATAGTACTGAAGACTTGTGCTCCAGAATTAGCTGCACTCCTAGCTGCTCCAGTACAGCTACAATACTGGCATCTGTCTAACAATGTGGAAAATTGCCCAAGAAGCAGGACAAATCCAATCCAGTCAAGTTAATGATCATCCCATCAATCTATTCTCAATCATCAGCAAAGTGATGGAAGGTGTCATCGACAGTGCTATCAAGTGACACTTACTCAGCAATAACCTGCTCACTGGTGCTCAGTTTGAGTTTCCCCAGGGCCCTCGGCTCCAGACCGCATTACAGTCTTGGTCCAAACATGGACGAAAGAGCTGAACTCCAGAGGTGAGGGTGACTGTCTTTGACAACGAGGAGTCCGAGTAAAATTGAAGTAAATGTGAATCGGGGGGCGGGGGGGGGAACGCTCCGCTGGTTGGAGTCATACCTAACACAGAGAAGGATGATTGTGGTTGTTGGAGGCCAATCACCTCAGCCCCGGAATATCACTGCAGGAGTTCCTCAGGGTAGTGTCCTAGGCCCAACCACCTTCAACTGCTTCATCAATAACCTTTTACTCAAATGTGAGGTCAGAAGTGCAGATGTTCACTAATGATTGCACAATGTTCAGCGCATTCGTGATTCCTCACTTACTGAGGCAGTCTGTGTCCACTTGCAGAAACACCTGGGCAGAATTCAGGCTTGAGTTGATAAGTGGCAAGTAACATTTGTACCACACAAGTGTCAGGCAATGATCATCTCCAACAAGAGAGAATCTAACATTCAATGACAATTACCATTGCTGAATCCCCTACTATCAACATTCTGGGGGTTACTGTTGACCAGAAACTGAATTGGACTAGCCATATAAATACTGTGGCTACAAGAGCAAGTCTGAGACTAGGAATTGTGCGATGAGTAACTCTGCTCCTGACTCCACAAAGCCTGTCCACCACCTGCAAGGCACAAGTCAGGAGTGTGATGGAATACTCTCCACTTGCCTGGATGAGTGCAGCTCCCACAATGCTTGAGAAGCTGGACACCATCCAGGACAAAGCAGCCTGCTTGATCGGCACCACATCCACCACCCTAAACATTCACTCCCTCCGCCACTGACGTACAGTGGCAGCAGTGTGTACCATCTACAAGATGCACTGCAGGAATTCACCAAGGCTCCTTCGACAGCACCTTCCAAACCTACGACCTCTCTACCACCTGGAAGGACAAGGGCAGCAGATGCAAGGGAACACTACCACCTGCAAGTTCCCCTCCAAGCCAGATGCCATCCTGACTTGGAACCATACCACTGTTCCTTCACTGTCGCTGGGTCAAAATCCTGAACTCCCTTCCTCATATAGCTCTGTGGGTGTACCTACACCATATGGACTGCTGTGGTTCAAGAGGGCAGCACACCACCACCACCTCAAGGGCAATTAGGGATGAGCAATAAATGTTGGCCTAGCCAGCGACACCCACAACCTACGAACAAATAAAACATAATTTGAGGAGACTGGGAGGGGTGAAGGTCAGAATATTTGCTTCTTTGTATAGTTGCACATTGTGATTGTGAGTTCATTAGCAACCCATAATTGGAGCCCCATCACGCCTTCCCACAAAATGTGTAGTGTACTTTACGTGTGAACTAATAGCTTGGAGGTGCAGTTACAAGTGTCAGCAGTGGCTCAGAGGGTAGAAGTGTTGCCTCTGAGCCACCAGATTGGGAGTTCACAGTACCACTCCAGAGACTTGAGCACATAATCCAGACCGACACTCCAGGACAGGACTGAGGGAGTGTAGCACTGCTGAAGGCGCCATCTTTCAGCTGAGATACAAAAGATCCCATGGCCTTATTTGAAAAAGAGCAGATGAGTTCTAACCAGGACCCTGGCCATTACCTAAACCTCAACCGGCACCACAAAAAACAATGAACTGGCCACTTATCTGTGGGAGAGAATTCTACAGGTTCACCACCCTCTGAGTGAAGAAGTGTCTTCTCATCTCAGTCCAAATGGCCTACCCAGTACTCTGAGACTGTGACCCCTTGTTCTAGACCCCCCCCCCAGCCAGAGGGAACATCATCCCTGCATCCAGTCTGTCCATCCCTGTCAGAATTTCATACGTTTCAATGAGATCCCCTTTCATTCTTCTAAACTCCAGTGAATACCTTGAGGGACCTTGCGATCAAAACAGTGACCACATCTCAGAAGTCTCACTGATGCTCCCTCATTCATAGCCAGGACACGAGGAGAATTTCCTGCTCTTGGTAGTGTCATGGGATCTTTTACAGCCACCGGAATTGCCTTAGTGGGCTTCAGTTTAATGTCTCTCATATCAACTGGCCTGTCGCTGAATGAATCTTAAAATTTCTCTTTTTTAACTCATTCTTTTACTAGATGGCAAGACTGCCTTCAACACAGAAAGGAAGAATTGATTGCTGTTTTAATCACCAGTGGAAAGGACCTACTTTTAATTAAATCTCAGTTCAAAGAGTCGATGTGTGCTGACACTTTGTTTTCTCACCTTTCACCCCTTCGTTTTCCAGGGCTGAGCATCTGGTGTTTTTAGCTCAGGTAAATGTGGAGTTGGAGGAGGGAGGGGTGGTGCTCAGTGAGGGACTGCTTGGTGAGAGACCCCATCTGTCCCCATCCAAAGCCACGTAAGTCATCAGTGTTTTGGGGCTTTGTGGGAGGCTAGGGTCGGGGGGTAACGGAGTGTGGGACTTCAGATCACTTGTTCTGAAGTGCCGTCAAAACCAGTGTGTGGAGACGTGCCATCGGTGGTACTACTAGCTACCAACAGTTGTCCAACATTGGTAGCTAATGGTAGGGAAAACAATGGCAGAGCATTATATAAATGGTGATAGATTGGGATATGTTGATGTACAAAGGGACCTGGGTGTCCTTGAACACCAATCACTGAAAGCAAACATGCAGGTGCAGCAAGCAGTTAAGAAGGCAAATGGCATGGTGGCCTTCATTGTGAGAGGGCTTGATTACAGGAGCAAGGATGTCTTACTGTAGCTGTACAGGGCCTTGGTGAGACCACACCTGGAGCATTGTGTGCAGTTTTGGTCTCCTTACCTATGAAAGGATATGCTTGCCATAGAGGGAGTGCATTGAAGGTTCACCAGACTGATTTATGGGATGGCAGGATTGTCGTATGAGGAGAGATTGGGTCCACTAGACCTGTATTCACTGGAGTTTAGAAGAATGAGAGGGGATCTCATTGAAATGTATGAAATTCTGACAGGGATGGACAGACCGGATGCAGGGATGATGTTCCCTCTGGCTGGGGTGGGGTCTAGAACAAGGGGTCACAGTCTCAGGGTACTGGGTAGGCCATTTGGACTGAGATGAGGAGACACTTCTTCACTCAGAGGGTGGTGAACCTGTAACATTCTCTACCACAGAGGTCTGTGGAGGCCAGGTCACTAAATATATTTAAGAAGGAAGTAGATTTCTAGACTCGAAAGGCATCAAGGGGTATGGGAAGAGAGCGGGGGAATGGTATTGAGATGAGAGTATCGGCCATGATCATTTTGAAAGGTGGGGCAGGCTCGAATGGCCAAATGACCTACTCCTATTTTCTAAGTTTCCATGTTTCTGTCTGGTGATCGCTTGTGGGCACAGGGAAATCGCTTCCAATCAGTCTAAATGCAAGTTCCTTGGGGAAGCCTAGGTTTTAGGCCCCATTTCATCTGCATTTATGCTGGCACGTATTTTTATTATTCTTGTTACCTTGGGACTAGTGCACAGTCCTGGTAGCACATCCAGTCTTGCCGACGCAGTCTAGTGTATACTATGAAGGACAGTTCATTCTGCCTGTCAATCTAACTATCAGCTGGATCGGCATTGATTTGCACTCAATAAACTTTAAATTGGGCTGAAGAAGCCCCGCTGATTTATAGTTGTAATCCCACTTAGAGATGAGGTTACAACCTTTGAAACCAGTGCCGTGTGTTGTTCTTGGAAGGCCCCCTTTCCATTTGCTGGTAGCCAGGGGCAACCAGTATATTTTTATGTAGCTGCTATTTGAGGAGCGTCGTCACTGAAGGATTTAAGAGTCTGGTGTGCCATATTTACTGAGATGGAGGTTAGGAGAGAGAGAATAAAGGAATTGGTGTGCTCTTCTATAGCAGGATAATAAAGAATCTGTGTGTTCAAATCCCACCATAGCCTCACACTGTCCCTACTCTATAACCACCTACAATCCTTGGAGGTCTCTGCACTCATCCAATTCTAATATCTTGCATATCCTTGATTCCAGTCAGCCCACCATTGTGGCCATGCCTTCAGCTGCCTAGATCCGGAGTTTTGGATTTCCCTCCCTAAATTGCTCTGGCCCCCTCTCCTTTTAAGGTGTTCCTTAACATCGACCTCTTTGTCCCAGTCTTCCATCCTATTATCTCTCTATGTGCCTATGTTAAAGGCGCTATATAAATGCAAGTTGTTGCTCTTGAATGCAGAACATAGGATCTGCCACTTGCCACCATCTCTGTGCATGACATGCGTGTGCCTCTGACTAGGCTGCAGGTGAGGAAATGGAGCAGATGATGATCCTACCTGATTGGAGACGGTTGGGTAAAGGTTGACTGCAGGCCTTGAGGTCCAATGCTTGTTTTGATGGTGTAAGTTCACTGCGAACCTTCTCAGCTTTTATAACTCAGCCCTCACATGGTAACAACAAAAACTTGCATTTATATGGTGCCTTTAACTTGGAAAAAGTTCTACGGTGTTTCACAGAAGCACTACCCAAGGAAAAATCAATACAAACCTGGAGGGAGATGTTAGGGGGGTGATGTAGGATTTTAAAGACATTCTTAAAGGGTGAGAAGTTTATAGAGGCTTTCTTTTGTATATTCTTTTGCGGGGTGTGGGCACTGCTGTCTAGAGCCAGCATTTATTGTTCATCCTAATTGCTCTTAAGGTGGTGGTGAGCCACCTTATGCCATCCATGGTACACCCACAGTGCTGTTAAGGAGGGAGTTCCAAGATTTGGAGGCTTGGGCAGCTGAAGGGACTGCTGCCAATGGTGGGTGAAGGGAGTGGGAGATGCTCAAGAGGCCAGAGTGAGAGGAATGCAGAGCTCCTGAAAGGATGGAGGGCTGGAGGAGGATGCAGGGATAGGAAGGGGTGAGGCCACAGAGGGGTTTGAACACGAGAATGAAAATTTGAAATTGCAAGTATTGCTAGACGGTGGGGAGGGGGTGGTGGCAATATAGATCAGCAAAGGGTTAAGGGTCTTGGGTGAATGGGACTTGGTGCAGGTTAAGATAGGGACTGTATAGGTTTGGATGAGCTGGAGTTTCGTGAGGGTGGACGATGAGGGACCAACCATGGAGAGCACTGGAATGGTCACATTTGGAGGTGACGAAGGCATGGATGAGGGTTTCCGATCAGCTACGAAAGCGCACTTCTATTTTTTAGATGTTTGGCTGACATGTTCAAAATGTCCCAGACCCTACCGGAAAAGGGGTTACCAAATCAAAATGTGTCATTTCCTCCCCTCCCACCCACAACACCCCTGTTATTGATGGGCCTATGGCACAGGCTCTATGTATATGTTCTTGTGTTGGACTCTGTCTAAACAGATTAACAAGCTTTCTCTCTCTGCTTGAATGTGTTCTGAAAATGGAATTCAGCAGGAAGTTTCCCACCAGTGATGCCTGTATTTGTATTTTATTCCCCACCCTGTCCTACCAGACATGCCTCGAATTGGAGCGCTACCTTCAGACGGAGCCCAAGAAGCTGTCGGACCCGTTCCTGGAGGAGTTGGACTGTATGCTGAGTGCCTCAGCCGGAGTTGGCGGTGAAGGGGAGCTGGCACACCCTCTGCAGCCCAGCTTTCCCCGGAGGCAGCCGGACAGCAGCGAGCTGCCTTCCACCCCCACCTCCCCCCACAAGCTTCAGCTGGAAATGCCCTTCGCCTTACAAACGACGGCGGAGCTGCCCCCCGAGGCCCCTGCCTCGGTCAACCCCGCCCAGCTCAACGCCGTGACGTCCCTCACGCCGCCCTCCTCCCCGGAGCTCGGCAGACATTTGTTAAAGCCGCCGCATGCCCTGGCAGCCGCGGATGACGCGACGGTGGTGAAAGTTGTCCAGAGGAAAGGCCTTGGCCTGGTCAAGGCGATGAGTGAGAATGGACAGGGTGACCTTGAGACCTCGCCGGACAACAAGAAGAGAGTCCACCGCTGCCAGTTTAACGGTTGTCGGAAAGTTTACACCAAGAGCTCACACTTGAAAGCCCACCAGAGAACACACACAGGTAGGGCAACTCTTCTCTCGGGCTTGTTTGGGGAGGTGGGGCTGTGCGGCAAGCCATCCTCTCGCCATCGTCCTATAAAGCAAGTTGGCCTTTTTAATTTTGTTCTCAGTATGTGGGGCATTGCTGGCGTGGCTGCCATTTTATTACGCATCCCTAGAGCCCTGGGACAGTGGCAGTGAGCCTTCTTTACAGATCGCATCAGAGGCCAGATAACAGCCAACAATCTTGATGTGGGACTGGAGTCACAAATAGCCCAGACTGGGTAAGGCCGGCAGGTTTCCTTCCCCGAGAGTGAACCGGTTGAGGCTTTACAGCAATCTGACATTTTCGTGCCGCTTTTTAAAAAAAAACTGGTGGGAGCTTTTAATTTCCAGACTTTTTTTTGTGGGGGAGGGGGGAAGAATATATACACTGCAAACTGTAGAGCACTTGATTGTGTTAACCCCTGCCATATACTCCGTGAACATTTAAAGTCCCTAAACTTAGCAACAGGTTGCAAACTTGTTTGCAGAATGCTTTTGTGACAATTCCCTGGAGCAAGGTGTTGTGGAACCTACTAGTGATAAAGCTATTTTAGATCTGGCATTGTGCAATTGGGCAAAGTTAATGAGTAATCTTGTAGTAAAAGATCCACTGGGAAATAGTGGTCATAATACAACTGAATTCCGTCATAAGTTTGAAAAGGATGCACTCCAATCATAAACAAGAATCTTGAACTTGAACAAAGCCAATTACACAAGTATGAGGGGAGAACTGGCTAAGGTTAATTAGGTAAATAGACTAAAAGGGATGATGGTAAATAAACAGGAGGTGATATTTAAAGAAACAATTCAAAATGCTCAGCAAAAATACATTCCATTGAAAGACAAAAGCTCAGCAAGAAAGAACCATCTATGGTTTACTAAGGAGATGAAGGATTAAAATGAGAGGCTTATAATGTTGCAAAGAATAGTAGTGAGTCTGCAGTTTGGGAGTGTCTTAAAAACCAGGAAAGGGTTACCAAAAGGTTGATTAAGAAGGGAAAAAATAGAGTAGAAGAGTGTAAACTGGCCAGAAGAATGAAAACAGATTGTCAGAACATTTACAAGTGTTTAAAAAGGAGAGTAGCTAAAGTAAACATTGGTTCCTGAGAAGCAGAGACAGGATAAATTATCATGGGGAATGAGAAAATCCCAGAGACATTAACAAATATTTTGTGCCTGTCTTCACAGTGGAAGGCACAAGCCACATATCAGAAATAGAGGGTAATCTAGGGGCTAAAAAGAGTGAGGAAATCAAGGTAATTAATAGCAGAAATTAAGTACTAGAGAAACTTAAGGGGCTAAATTCCAACAAACCTCCAGGACCTGACAGCCTCCATCCTAGAGTTCCAAAAGACATAGCTACAGAGACAGGGGATGCATTGGTCATGATTTTCCAAAATTCCCTAGATTCTAGAATGCTTCCAGCAGATTGGAAGTTAGCAAATGTAACACCACTATTGAAGAAAGGAGGGAAGAGAGAAAATGGGCACCACAGGCCAGTTTGGCCTAAAATCAGTAGTCGGGAAAGTGCTGGAATCTATTATTAAGGAAGTCTTAACAATGCAGACAATGCAAAGAGGAAGTCTTATCACACTATGGTTTTCTAATTCTTCAGAGAAACTCAACATTGTTTTATGAAAGGTAAATCATGTTTGACAAACTTATTAGTGCTTTTTGAGAATGTAACTACTCGAGTGGATAAAAGGGAACCAATAGATGTAGGATACTTGAATTTCCAAAAGGCATTTGATAAGGTGCCACACAAAAGGTTAATCCATAAGATAAGGGCTCATGGGGTTGTCAGTAATATATTAGCATGGATAGAAGATTGGTTAACGGACAGGAAGCAAGGAGCAGGGATAAATGGGGCATTTTCAAGTTGGCAGGCTGTGACAAGTGGAGTGCTGCAAGGATCAGTGCTGGGGCCTCAGCTATTGACAATATATATTAATGACTTGGGCAAGGAGACAGGGTAATTTATCTGAGTTTGTTGGTGATACAAAGCTAGGTGGGAATGTAAGCTGTGAGGAGGGTATGAAGAGGTTTCAAAGAAATATAGACAGGTTAAGTGAGGGGCAACAAGGTGACAGATGGAGTATAATGTGAGGTAATGTGAGGTTTTTCATCTTGGTAGTAAGAATAGAAAATCAGAATATTTTTTAAAAGGTGTGAAACTTGTAAATGTTGATATTCAAAGGGGCTTGAGTGTACTCATACAAAGAACACAAAGTTAACACGCAGATACTATAAGCAATTAGGAAGGCAAATGGTATGTTGGCTTTTATTGCAAGGGGGTTAAAGTACAAGAATAAAGAAGTCTTACTACAATTATACAGGGCTTTGGTGAGAGCACACCTGGAATACTGTGTGCCATTTCGGCCTTCATATTTAAGGAAGGATGTACTTGCGTTGGGGATGGTATGCTGATGGTTCGCTAGATTGGACCCTAGGATGAAAGGGTTCTGCTATAAGAGGTATATGAGAGGTTGATTAAATTGGGTCTATATTCTCTGGAATTTAGAAGAACGAGAAGGTGATCTGATTGAAACATACATGATATTGAAGGGCTTGACAGGGTAGATACAGAGAGGTTGTTTTCCCAGGCTGGGGAATCTAGAACACAGGTACAGCTTCAGGATAAGGGGCTGATCATTTAGGACTGAGATGAAAAATTTCTTCACACAAAGGGCTGTGAATCTTTGGCATTCTCTACACCAGGGTGTTGCAAATGCACCAGTGGTGTTGAATATGTTTACGCTGACAGTGAAGGAACGGCAGTATCGTTCCAAGTCAGGATGGTGAGTGGCTTGGCGGGGAACTGGCAGGTGGTGGTGTTCTCATGCATCTGCTTCCCATCTAGGTGGGAAAGCTGGCAAGACCAAGAGACATGGGACTCCTTTGTGTTGAAGATCACCCAGCGAAAACTGTGTATGTTAGCCTTTGGCAATCTCTTCATTATTGCTGAAATAAGATTGTTTCCTATCATAAAAACAGAAGACAGGTTTGAATTTTAATTTGGCCATGTCTTGAATGATGGCTTTAGAGGGCTTTGTAAGCCGATCCCAGAGAAATTTCTTCTGCTCCCTATTTCTGTGTCCTCCCCCTGGGCCTAAGCTCTGGAATTCTACCCCTAAACCTCTCTGTCTTTACCTCTCCTCCTTTAAGAAACTCCTTGAAACCTACCTCTTTGACCAAGCTTTTAATCACCTGTCTCAATATCTCCTTATGTGGCTTGATGTCAAATTTTGTTTGATATCCCTCTTGTGAAGCACGTTAGGATGTTTTACTACATTAGAAGTGCAGTATCAATGTGTTACGATCTCCGTACAGACCGATAGCTTTTTAAAAAGAAATTCAAAATTCCAGTTAATAGCTGAAAGGATGATGTAATAAGATTTCGCATTTTAAGATGCTTACTATAACAAAAGACTAAAAGTGCTAGTGACTAAACACTGTCTTTGTGGATAACTTATACTTTAAGGCACAGAATGGAATGCCCCCATTCTAATTCTTAGCCCAACTAGAAAAACAATTCACATATACGCTCCACTGTCCTTTTAAGGAGACATTCTACTCTCCCAGAATCAGTCCTAAATGATCCTTAGCTCCCAAGGGTTTACATATATCCTTTTCCTTTCTCAGCCTGGTATCTTCTAACATAGAATTGTCGTTTACAGTTAGAGTATTATTGGAGACCCTCTCCCTAGGCGAATCTTCCAGCTTCGTACTAACTCCTCGCAAATTTGGTCGTTTCAATCTGAGCGTGAGCTTCCACCCGTATTCGAGCGCAGTGAACAATGGAGATATTTGGCCTCTAGCTGTTCTTTCTCCGCCGGATCCTAGCAGATATACAGTGATATTTTAGGGAAGCCTGTAACCCGGTATCACAGTGGCTTCCTCTGTACTCGTTCCATCTCAAAGCCCATCACCATGGCAACATGAATCACATGGGCCTTGTATCCAGGTCAATATGCTGATTAGCTATTCTTCAGACCCCATCTCTCTTTTATCTTGGAAGTAAATTGACAGTTTAAAGCACTACTGTTTACAACTTGACATCTTCAACACTTCTGGGACTTTCGAGACTCACAGTCTATCCACTGTTAGCACATAGGCTGTTGCCATTGTCTCCAATTGTAAACACCTTGTAACTTCTTCCCAATAAAACAACCTGAGACCCCTTTAATCTCTAACAATAAAACCACCCAGGCTTGCTGTCAGGCAGATTCTGGAACAGGTCACATGAACCCCATCATTTTGATCTTAATTAAAGACACAGTCCCAAAACACAATAATCTAATAAAGCTTACAATTGTAACATACACGTTGCTGTACTCTATGCCCCTCTTTATCTTTAGCGATCCTAGCTTGTTCAAAACTCATTAACTCTGTCTGCCCATGGATTGTCAATTTGCCATCTTTGATGGTTTACTGTTGTATATTGATGTGAATATCAAATTTGATTTGAATCAAGTTGATTTCAAACTGTCTTCAGATCTTTGGCCGCCAACGCTTCCTTGGCTGGAGCTCCATACTGGTTAAAGTCGTCATTTCGGGAGTCTGGGGTTCTCCATTTAAGTGGCAAGGCCAGTGAAGTTGTGGTCTGATGACCATAGCTTCATTGATGGTACAACCAGTTGAGAGCAGATTTGGTTTTATGATCATCCTAATCCATTTAAAGGATTGTGAGTAAGGAACGTTGGTGAAAATGCTCAAGAGTCTTGATGTGCCTTCTCCAAGTATAGCCCTTGATTCAGAGCCATAGAGTAAGGCTGAGGAACAACAAACTTGTAAAACAGTAGTCTTCATACATATATCTGGTCCCTTTTTATTGAAGGACCTGCCCTCAGGTGCTTTAAAAGTCACTGAGGGACTGTTGATGTAGTGCTGAAACTCCTCATCCATGTTCGTATTCTTTGATAGATCATCCTTGTGTTTAAGTTCCTCCATGGACTCATCCCACCCTATTTCTGTAGCCTCTTCCATCTGTACAGCCCTCGGAATATGTGTTTCCCTAATTCTGGCCCCTTGTACATCCCCGATTTCTTTGCCCCATCATTGCCTTCAGTCACCGAGGCCCTAAGCTCTGGGATTCCCTCCTTAAACCTCTCTACAATTAAGACACCCCTTAAAACCTACCTCTTTGAGTAAGTGTTGAAAATGGAATGTTTCAAAACTGAGATTCAGAGGTATGAGAACCGAGGTGGATTCAGAGAGTGAACTCCTGCTTCAATCTCTGATTTCCAGGTGCATCACCTTGGAATCAATACAACCACTTGGGAGCCTTAGCATTCCATTTAGAATCATCGAATCTTTAGCACAGAAGGCGGCCATTCAGCCCATCAAGCCTGTGCCGGCCCTTTGAAAGAGTTATCCAGTTAGTCCCACTCCTTTACTCTTTCCCGGTGGTCGTGAATATCATTCCTTTTCAAGTATTTATCAATTCCATAGGAACAGGAGTAGACCATTTAGCCCCTCGAGTCCCTCTGTCATTCAATAAGATCATGCCTGAACTGTGACCTAACTCCCTATACCCCTGCCTTTGCCCCATCTCTCTTAATACCTTTGGTCAGCAAAAATCTATCGGCCCTGGTTTTAAAATTAACAGTTGATCTAACGTTGATTGCCATTTGTGGAAGAGAGATCTAAACATATGCCACCCTTTGTGTGAGCGTTTCCTAACTTCACTCCTGAAAGGTTTGGCTCTGTTTTTTAGACTATGCCCTCCAATCCTAGACCCCACCATGCAGTGGAAATAGTTTCTCTGTATCTACCTCTTGTTCCCCTTAATATCTTGAAAACTTGGGTTAAATCACCCTTTAATCTTCCAAATTCCAGGGAAAATAACCCCTGTTTGTGTGATCGTTCTGTGTATTTAACGCCCGGAGTCAATTTATCATTCTGGTAAATCTACGGTGCACTTCCTCCAAGGCCAGTATATCCTTTCTAATGTGTGGTGCTCAGAATTGCTCACAGCTTTGTGTAACTGAAGTATGACTCCTAAGCCCTTTTCCTAGTCTTCTAGATATAAAGGCCAACATTGCATTAATCCTTTTGATTATTTTCTGTAACTGTTGATGATATTTTAATGATCGCTATGTACCTGGACTCCTAAATCTCTTTGGTCCTCCGCTGTCTGTAGATTTCCATCTTTTAGAAAGAACCCTGTTTTAACCTTTTTGGATCAAAAGTGGATCCAGGGGGCCTGAGGTCAGACAGGAATGTGGAGTTGAGACCACAATCAGATCAGCCATGATCTTATCGAATGGCAGAGCAAGCTCGAAGGGTGGAATGGGAAAGGCCTACTCGTGCTCCTAAGTCCTTTGTTCCTATGACCTCATGTTAGCCTACATTGCAATCCATTTGCTACAGATCTGCTAATTCACTTAATTCATCAAAATTTCTTTGCTCTTTTATGCATACAATGCCACCTAAATTAGTGTCATCAGCAAATATGCATATGTGGGTTTCCTCTTTTTTTTACCCCCTTGGATTTTTTTGCCAATATTTTTGCCAAATCTTTGTTCCCTAGTTACTGACCCTCCTGCCAGTGGAGATGGCTTCTCCCTATTTACTCTATCAAACCACCTTATAATTCTAAACATCGCAATCAAATCTCTCCTTCACCTCCTCTGCTCCACGGAGAACAATCTCGGCATCTCCCCATAACTGAAGTCCCTCACCCCAGGTACCATTCTAGTGTAACTCCTCTGCACCCTCTCCAAGGCCTTGACATCCTGCCTAAAGTCTGGTGCCCCGAATTGGACTATTGCCGTGGAGAGTGTTGCTAGTGATGTCGGAGAGGGTTTGAACTAGTTTGGCATGGGGCTGAATACAGACTCGGAAGGGAGAGAAGCAAAGCCGGAAATGGAAGGCAGAAAATTAGTAGGCGAGTGTGGAAGGCAGAAGGAATAAAGGCTAGAAAATAGACAACAGAGGAAGTGCTTAATGCTATATACTTCAATGCAAGGAGCAAAATAAGACAGATGAATTGATGGCATGGGTAGGCACTTGGAAGTATGATATCATAGCTAATATTGAATGGCTTGGAGAAAGGCAGGAATGGCAGCTCAACATTCCAGGTTATGGGGTTTTCAGACGAGAGAGAGAGACGGGGATAAAAAAGGTTGGGGGGTGGTGCGTAACAATATTGGTTTTATGCAAAACAATTACAGCTGTGAGGAGGGATGATAAACCAGAAACAGCATCAACTGGGACCATATGGGTTGAACTGAAGAACAAAATGGGGCATTTGTGCTGTTGGGGGTATGTTATAGAGGGAGGTCAGGAGCTAATATTTAGGTAAATTTCTGAGAAGTGCAAAACCTAGGGCAGTAATGGGGGATTTCAAGTACAACAACTTATTATACAGCATCTTTAGAGTAATAATATGTCCAAAGCACTTCACAGGTGCATTATAAAACAAAATATGACACTGAGCTACATATGGAGATATGTCAGATAACCAAAAGCATGATCAAAAAGGTAGATTTTAAGGAGTGTTTTAGAGGAGAGAATTGAGGGTGAGAAGGTTCAGGGAGGGAATTCCAGAGCTAGGGGCCTAAGCTACTGAAAGCATAGCCACCAATGGTGGAACAACTAAGATTGGAGATGCTCAAGAGGCCAGATTTAGAGGAGCACAGAGATCTCTGAGGATCGTGGGGCTGGAGATTACAGAGATAGGGAGGGGTGAGGCCATGGAGGGGTTTGAAAACAAGGATGAGAATTTTAAAATCAAGATGTTGCTGGACTGTGAGCTAGTGTAGGTCAGCGAGCATTTGGGTGATGGCAGGAACAGGATTTGGTGTGAGTTGGGAATCAGGCAGCAAAGTTTGGATGACCTCAAGCTTACAGAGGGTAGAATGTGGGAGACTAGCTAGGAGTGCGTTGGAATAGTCAAGTCTCAAGGTAATGAAGGCATGGATGAGGGCTTCCGCAGCTGAAGAACTGAGATGGGTGAACTTGGGCAATGTTACAGAGGTAGAAATAGGCAGTCTTAGTGATGGCCCAAATAGGAGGTCAGAATCTCCACCCTAATATTAACGGTAAAGATCAGTGTTAAAGATATAGCTGACACAGAATTCTTAAAGTACATTCAGGCGAACTCCCTTGGCCAGTACTTAGTAAGCCCACAAAGAGAAGAGTCAGTTCAGGATTTAGTGTTCGGGAATGAAGTTGAACAGGTAGAAGGGGTATCAGTGGGACTGGTTTTAGTGATAGTGATCATAATTCAGTCTGATTTAGTGTAGTTATGGAAAAGGACAAAGATAGACCAGGAGTCATCGCCTTCAGCTTCTCCTATTTTACTTGGGCTCTCTCTCTCACTCTCTCCCTCTCTCTCTCTCTCTCTCCCTGTCTCTCTCTCTCTCTCCTTCAAGTCTTCACCTGTAATCTTTTCACCTTCACTCTGATGCACTTCCTTAGGCTCAAACTGATGATTCATATTGGGTCTTTGGGCTACTGATCTTCACACCCCTGTCTTCCAGCTCTTTCTCCAGTTCTACATAGATGAGGAGTAAAGGTTTTCAATTGGAGAAAGGTGAATTTTACTAAACTGAGATATAACTTAGCAAAAATGGTCTGGAAACAGCTACTTGAAAGGTAAATCAGTGTCAGGGCAGTGGGAGGCTTTCAAGGACTGGAGAGAGTTGAGAACAAATCCCACAAAAAAGGGTAGGTCACCGAAATGTAGACCCATCACCTGCCCCCACCTCCCAGATGTCAAAGAATAGTCGTTTGGTAGTATAGAACTTGAGTATTGATGAAAAGAGAGACATATCAAAGCTTTTCATCTTGCACTCATCAGGACATTCATAAGAATTCCAATATAAGGAGCAAACAATAATTTGGACCATATGTGAAGAGTGCTGATTGGTTGGCAAATGGACACTTATTGGCAGAAGCATTGTCATAGAGAATGCACCACACTCAGTTAACTCAATGTGACTCAGTTAACTGCCAAGCATTGTTTGAAATTTAAACCAGGCAGTTTGGCCCTGATTGGTCAGTGAATTACTCTGAGGAATGAGTCAGTGAATGGCTGTCACTTATTTTGTCTAGCTGAAACAGGCGCGATGTATGTACACGTTCTTGCTGTTTGCAAAGAACAGGGCACTGTGTATTAAGATATGTAGCTTTCAGTGCACGCAAATGCACCACACAGCGAGCCCAATTGACAATCTTAAGTTGGTTGTCAGCGTAATTCTTAACATACTGAGGATTATTTAGCAAATGTTGTCCAATCGCGGAACCACATCTAATGTTGGACACTGTGTTTTGAATTTTGCAAGCACAGGCTGGGTACGGTCTGTACCTTGTCTGTTGCGAACAGTGGCTGGGACACGCTGCCTTTGGGGTGTACGGCCTACACATCTAGCATCACACTGGTACTTTTTTCAGCAATGTCAATGAATATGTAGGCTTAGATGAGGTTAACAAGGGAGCTTATGTCAGGTAGCGAGAGCTCAATGCTGCAGAAAGCCTAGAGGAATGTAGAAAGCACAGGGGTGAAAATTAATAAGGAATATAGGAGAGCAAAGAGCGGGCATGAAAAGATATTGGCAAGTACAATCAATGATAATCTAAAAATATATATAAATATATATATCTTATAAATATATCAAGAGTAAAAGGAGGAATATAGAGGAACGAAGGAAAGTGTAGGGGCATATTCCTCCTCCGCCTGGTACCATGCCCTAAGAGGGCATTGGTGACCATGGACTTCCGTTGAATTGGCCCATGATTATGTTTGGCAAAGTACTGCAGTGGATTCCCATTGCCTTTGACAGTATGGCTTAATAGGAAACACTCAGAATTACACAATTTTAAATGGCACAGAAGGAGACCATTCAGCCCATCATGTCTGCACTGGCTCTCCAAATGATCATTTGATCATTATGACCTAGTGCCATTGCCCTGCTTTTTCCCCATACCCCTGCACATTGTTTCTATTCAAATAATCATCTAATGCCCTCTTGAATACCTCGATTGAACCTGTCTCCACCACACTTCCAGTCAGTGCACGCCAGACCCGAACCACTTATTGTGTGAAAAAGTTTTTTCTCACGTCACATTTGCTCCTTTTGCAAATCACTTTAAACCTGTGCCCCCTCGTTCTTGATCCTTTTATGAGTGGGAACAGCTTCTCCCTTTCTAATCTGCTCAGCCCCCTCATGATTTTGAACATCTCTATCAAATCTCCTCTTAGCCGCCTTCTCTCCAAGGAGAACAGTCCAAACCTCTCCAACCTATACTCACAGCGGAAGTTTCTCATCCCTGAAACCATTCTTGTAAACCTCTACTGCACTTTCTCCAATGTGTTCACATCCTTCCTATAATGTGGTGCCCAGAACTGTACACAATACTCCAGCTGAGGTTTAACGAGTGCCTTCTATAAATTCAACATAACCTCCCTGCTCTTGTACTCTATGCCCCTATTAATAAAGCCCAGGATACTGTATGCTTTATTAACTGCTCTCTCCACTTGTCCTGCCACCTTCAATGATCTATGATATATACACCCAGGTCTTTCTACTCCTGCACCCCCTTCAAAATTTCACCCCTTATTTTGTATTGTCTGTCCATGTTCTTCCCACCAAAATGCATCACCTCACACTTCTCCACATTGAACTTCATCTGCCACCTATCTGCCCACTCCACCAACTTGTCTATGTCCTTTTGAAGTTCTACACTGCCCCCCTCACATTTTACAACACTCCCAAGCTTTGTATCATCCGCAAACTTTGAAATTGTCCCCTGCACACCAAGGTCTAGATCATTAACGCATATCAGGAAAAGCAAGGGTCCCAATACCGACCCCTGGGGAACTCCGCTACAAACCTTCCTCCAGCCCGAAAAATATCCATTGACCATTACTCTCTGCTTTCTATTTATCAGCTAATTTTGTATCCACGTTGCTATTGTCCCTTTTATTCCTGCTCTTACTGCCTGCCATCAGGCGTATCGAAAGGATTTGCAGGCTGATAATCAACCTGTTTGGCCACGTTTTGAATGCACCTCTCATGGCCATCAAGTCCTGAAGTGGGACTTGAACCCAGAGCTTCAGACCAAGAGGTAGGGATGCTATCACTGCCCAACTAGACCTCCCAGGGGCATATTGGAGGCCAAAAAGATATCTTGTGTGTAGAGACAAGGCATTGGTCTTACTGAGCCCTTTGTGCCTGCATTCATGAAAGAAGGGGATGATATTGACACTGTAGTTAAAGAGGGAGGATGTGAAATATTGGTGGGATAAACACAGAAAGGAAGGGAAGATGAGGGGTTTAGCATCTTTGAAAGCAGATAAATGGACAGGGCCCGATGCAATGTATCCGAGGCAGCAAAGAGAAGCAAGGATGGTAATAGTGGAGGCTCTGACTGCCAGTTCCCTATCCCCTCTGGCTACAGGCTGGAGGACTGCTAATGGTGTACCATTGTTGAAAAAGGGAGGAAGGGATAGATCAAGTAATTACTGACCAGTCAACCGAACCTCAGTATTGGGCAAATCACTGGGAGGAAGAAAAAATTTGGAGGGACAACAGTAATCAGCATTTGAAAGGCACAGAGTAATCAAAGACAGTCAGCATGGATTTGTTAAGGGTGGGTCATGCCCAAGTAACTTGATTGATTTTTTTTTGAGGAGGTAACAAGGTCGTTGATGAGAGTAGCAGGTTTGATGTAGTCTACATAGATTTTAGCAAGGCTTTTGACAAGGTATCACATAGCAGACTGGTCAGAAAATTAAAAGTTCATGGAATCCAAGGGAGCATAGCAGGTGGAAAGTGGATTCAAAATTGGCTAAGTGACAGGAAGCAAAGGGTAATAGTTGCTGGGTGTTTTTGTGTATAGAAGGCTGTTTCCATCAGGGTTCCACAGGGCTTTGTACTCAGCCCCCTGCTTTTCGTGGTAAGTATCAATGATTTAAACTTAAATGCAGCGGACATGAATAAGAAATTTGCAGATGATACAAAAACTGGCCATGTGGTTGATAGGAAGAAAGCTGCAGACTGCAGGAAGATAGCAATGGACTGGTCAGGTGGGCAGAAAAGTAGCAAATAGAGTTCAATATAGTTGTTTGAAAGTACAGAACTTGAGTATTGCTGATAAAAGACATTTTGTCGAAACTTTTCATCTTGCACTCATCAGGACAATCGCAAGAATACCAATATCGGGGGGGAATAATAATTTTATACTATATGAGAAGTGAGTACTGATTAATTAGCAAGTAGACTCTGGTAGCGGCATTGCCATGGAGAATGCCCCAGTTTATTATGACTGACAGTTAACTGCCAAGCATTGTTTGAAATTTAAACCAGGCAGCTTGACACTGGTCAAGGCATTGCCCTGAGGAATGAACCAGCGAATGGCTATCACTTATTTTGTTTAGCTGAAACAGACACACTGTATGTACGTGTTCTTTCTGTCTACAAAGAGCAGGGCCCTGTGTATTAATATATGTAGCTTCCAGCACAAGCAAATGCATCACATTGCGAGCCCGACTGACAAGCTTAAATTGGTTTTCAGTGTAACGCATAGTGCACTGATGATTATTTAGCAAATGTTGTCTAATTGTGGAATCACATTGATGTTGGACGCTCCATTTGGAGTCTTGCAAGCACAGGCTGGTTGGGTACGGTCTTACCTTGCCCATTGCAAACAGTGGCTGGGACACGCTGTTTGATACGATTCACCAGTCTTTGAGACGTACAGCTTACATACCTAGCATCACACTGGCACTGAAATTCATGTGCCACATTACTCATTTGTGTGGTTGGCATGATGGCAGCATCCTATTCATGGTGAATACCCCCACTCGTGTTGCTACTGCATAGTAGCAGTGTGAAACAGCTAGCTTCACCTGTTGCTCCAATTTTTCAGATACCTTGCCCTTCCAGGGTAATCTGAGGTAGACTGGGCACTTTTCAGGTCCAAATGTGACGGCCTTAGGCCCGTTCATTAGTTTGCGCGATGTACAGCACGAAATGACCTAATCAGGGTAGCCATTATCCCGTAGGATGTCTTTGATGTGCCCTATTTCAGCATCAGTCCTCTACTACAAAGGATACAGACAATGTTGCCAGGCTGGGAGTATTTTAACTATGAAGAAAGATTGGATAGGTGGGGCAGTTTTCTTTGGGACAGAGGGGGCTGACAGGAGATTTAATTAAGTGTATAAAATTTTGAGGGGCCTGGATAGAATGGGTAGGAAAGACCTTGTCCCCTTGGCAGGGAGGTCAACAATCAGGGGGCACAGAATTAAAGTAACTGGTATGATGTTTATAAGGGAGTTTAGGAGAGAATTTTTTTCACCCAGAGAGTGGTGGGATCTGGAACTCACTGCGTAAAAGAGTGGCAGAGGCAGAAACCCTCACTGAATTTAAAGAAAAGTAGGGTATGCGCTTGAAGTGCTGTAACTTACATGGGTACGGACCAAGATCAGGAAGGTAGGATTAGATTGAATAGTTCTTTTTTGGGGCCAGCACAGACACGATGGGCCAAATGGCCTCCTTTTTGTGCTGTAAATTTGAGTCATTCTATGATTCTAAGGTTAGACCAGTGATTCATAAAAGTTTACCTTTGGTTTCTTGCTTTTGTAATCTACACATATTTTATGAATAGATTCAGCAAGGATCCCATATGCTGTTTTTCAACAGTCTTCTCAATTTGTCTGGCCACCGTTAAAAGATTTGTGTGCGTACAGGTCTCTCTGGTCCTGCAGCCCCTTCAAAATTAAACCTGTTAATTTATATTGCCCCTCCAAATTTCTGGAAGCTGAATTCAAATACAGCCCAGACTGACGGGATGAAAATCTCCTTGATCCAATGGCTTTAATAATCCAGCGTGAAATGCGTTTGGGCAGTTCTTAGCACAGTGGCCTCGAGATCCCAGCAAAATGAAAAAAAAACTGCCTCCTTTAATTCGACATCAATTGGCTATGGGTTGACCATGCCTGTGGCTGGCACACAACTGAAACGTCTCCACATTGGCACAGTGCAGGGTGCCCCTTTTTGAGAGAGTTTTTTTTTTGCCCATGCGGAGGTGGCTTTGCCTTGCACCTTGCTCTGTTTAACCTGGCTGGGAGTGATTGAGGCCTGTGCTGCATGCTGCAGGTGGTCTGTCGTACAGGCTGTCTTGCACGAGAGCAGGCCATTCAGCCCAGCAGGCCTGTGCTGGTACTCATGCTGCATCTCCCGCCCCACTTCATCTTGCCAATTAGTTCTTATTCTTTTGTCCCTTGTGCGTTTATCTAGCTTCCCCTTAAATACATCTATGCCATTCCCCTCAATGACTCCATTTGGTAGCAAGTTCCACATTCTCACCACACTGTGCAATTACCCTATTTCCTGGCAACCTTGCTGAGATCAGCACAGAATTAACAAAAGAGAGTGGAAGAAAAGGAATATAAAAATAGGGAAACTGACTGGGAAGTAATGCAGTGCAGTCATTTAAATTGGAGGTCAGGAAGTGTAAACCAATGCAGCTTTGATGGGAGCACTTTGCGAGTGATTTCTGGATAGTAGTGAATACCTCAGCCTGTCTTTCTCTGTGTACTCTGAACATGCTTCATAACTGCGAAAGATCTGGTTGAGGAAGTTAAATTTCCTCACTCTCCTTTTGCTTTTGAATTGAGGAAGCTTTTTAAAGCAGTCAAAGATTTCAGTGGGTTGTTAAAGGATGAGGAAGGGTTGGAGAGAGGAAAGGAGAGATCAGACTGGTGCAGTGATCAGGGTGAAGATGCATCATTGGCACAGTGAATACAGATCTATATTCTACACCCAACCTGTTCAGTGTCTCGCCTGGGAGGACGCGATGCTGGGCCCGAGTGAAACTGTGAATAAAATTGTCGGAAAGCCCTCATTCCAGGGAGGATCATAGGGCTCCGATTACTGCATTAGCCATGCGTCAGTTGGTACCACACTCACCTCTGAGCCAGAAGGTTGTGGGTTCAAATCCCACTCCAGAGACTTGAGCACATAATCTAAGCCGAGGGAGTGCTGCACAGTCTGAGGTGCTGCCTGTCAGGTGGGACGCTAAACCGAGGCCCTGTCTGTCCTCAAAGGTGGGTGTAAAGGATCTCATGGCACTATTTGAAGCAGAGCAGGGGAGTTCACCCTGGTGTCCAGGCCACTATTTATCCCTCGACCAACATACACTAAAACAGAATATCTGGCTGTCATCACATTGGGACCTTGCTGTGCATAAAATGGCTGCCACATTTCCTACATTACAGCAGTGACTACAATTAAGAAGTACGTCAGCTGCTTTGGTATGTCACAAAGTTATTTAAAGTGCCATATAAATGCAAGTCCTTTATTTCTTGTGAACAGTGATATCGGTGATCCATGAGTGTCTTTTTCTGGGTGCAATGCACATTGTACAATTTTCACCCTAAGTGATAGTTGTTTTGATCTTCCCAAATATATAAATATTTGGGGTGGATGATGACATTGCTGGATACCAGCAAATAAGGAGGTGCCCTGAAACACCATCAAGTCTCTCTTTATTGATACAACCAATTACACTGCACAGTGCTTGGCTGTGACCTATCTCCGAGCCAGTGACATCTCGGAGAGTGAGAACACCTTCAAGCTCCCAACTGCTGGTAAAATGCTGTGGAGGATGGGAACGCCCATCACCCTTTAACCTAATTGTTTGGAAAAAGTAAATTGGGCATTAAAATTCATTCGTTTTTCAATCCCTGCTCTGTCCCATGATATGGTGGGGGGGGCGGGGGGTGGGGGCTACTGGTTAAGATGCTCAGTGAGCACTCTCGGGTGATGGTGGGGAGAGAGTGGCTGGGAGTGGAGTTTGCTCGCAGTGAAGAATGGAAGCTGCTTTCTTGTTTTGTTAGCAAATATCATAGAGTCCACTATGCTGATAATCCACCTTGACCTTTGCTCCTGTGCTCGGTCACCTGTAGCTCATGATTTGTTGTTTACTTGAAGTGCATTCCTGGCTGATAACTCACTCGAGGCCTAACAGTGTACATTTTAACTGTGTTAGATCGGATTGAGAATGTTTGGGCCTCGCTTTTTTTTTCCCCAAAGGCAGCGAAAATCTCTGGAGCCGTTTTGCTCCTTTTTGTTTCATTTTGTCAATCTCTGGCACGGTTAAATACGCGAAACCGAAATTATGGAGCGGCACTAAAAGCTTTATTTCCCTCTCACTCTCGCGTTCCCTGTCTCGTTTTTGCCCTCCTGCCCCCCTGGGGATCGGTTGATGACAGAAGCTTGAAAAATTGCTAGAAGAGCCTGGCCTGTAATTAGTCATAGCAGCAGTCGATGTGTGGGTGGAGGATGGGCAGAGGGGGTTGCTAGGCAACTGCATCAGCACCATGCACGGAGCGGTAATTGCCTGGGCCTGTCTGTCTGGCTGGCAGCATGTCGGGGCCTGCTCGACTGCTGTTCCTCCTTTGGACGGGGGTGGGGGTGGGTGGAGAGAGAAAATACCCTCCAATTAAGTGAGCTGGCGCACGAGTGGTGCAGAGTCTGGCACCTGCGTTTCCGAGCTGCATTCATCATGTCATTTTTAGCAGAAACGTGTTCCTTTCCCGAGAAGGAACGGAAGCATTACATTGACAGCCTGAAAACTCCTGTCTCCGTGATTCCCTCTCCCTCTCTGTCACTCCTCCCCCTCTCCCTCTCTGTCTCTCCTCCCCCTCTCCCTCTCTGACTCTCCTCCCCCTCTCCCTCTCTGTCTCGCCTCCCCCTCCCCCTCTCCCTCTCTGCCTCGCCTCCCCCTCTCCCTCTCTGCCTCGCCTCCCCCTCTCCCTCTTTGCCTCACCTCCCCCTCTCCCTCTCTGCCTCGCCTCCCCCTCCCCCTCTCTGTCTCGCCTCCCCCTCTCCCTCTCTGCCTCGCCTCCCCCTCTCCCGCTCTGTCACTCCTCCCCCTCTCCCTCTCTGCCTCGCCTCCCCCTCCCCTCTCTGTCTCGCCTCCGCCTCACCCTCTGTCTCCCCTCCCGCTCCCCCTCGCCCTCTCTGCCTCGCCTCCCCCTCCCCCTCGCCCTCTCTGTCTCGCCTCCACCTCACCCTCTCTGTCTCGCCTCCCCCTCTCCCTCGCCCTCTCTGTCTGTCTTCCTCTCTCTCTCTCTCTCTCTCCCTCTGCCTCTTCCCATCAACCTGCCCATCTCGGCTGGGGATATCTTTTGGGGCATTAGCATTATCCTAGCAGTATTCCCACAGGCCCTCAGGATTGTTGGAGGGCCTTCCCAAAAGCCCAATCGCAAATACATTTTGAGAGATTGCAGCTGTACCTCCAGAAGCTTCTAGAAATCCTGGAAAATTGCTGAGTTCAGGGTGACCCTGATTTACTCATACTTGTGAGATATATATTTTTTAATTCATTCACGGGGTGTGGGTTTCGCTGGCTGGGCCAGCATTTATTGCCCATCCCTAGTTGCCCTTGAGAAGGTGGTGGTGTGCTGCCTTCTTGAACCGCTGCAGTCCATGTGGTGTAGGTACACCCACAGTGCTGTTAGGGAGGGAGTTCCAGGGTTTTGACCCAGTGACAGTGAAGGACCGTCTATACATTCCCAAGTCAGGATGGTGAGTGGCTTGGAGGGGAACTTCCAGGTGATGGTGTTCCCACGTATCTGCTGCTTTTGTCCTTCGAAGTGGTAGAGGTTGTTTGGAAGGCGCTGCCTAAGGAGTGTTGATGAGTTGAGGGAGTGGACCTTGTAGATTCTACACACTACTGCCATTGTGCATCGGTGGTGGAGGAAGTGAATATATGCGATTCTCTCTGGATGCAGGGTAAGGGTTTCAGTCACATGGGGCAGGATCGTCCCAGATTTGCACAATGTGCGAAAACAGGCGGGAAAAAGGAAGTTTTACCCACCGACCATAATGGCGGCTTTTCATGCCGAATTGTCCAAATCCAACCTCGTTGATTATGCATTCCCGGGAAACATGCTGTTTCAATGGCGGGCGGGGTCTCATTAACCCCCCCATGCAGTCACCTCGCTGCTTCATCACACCGGGGGCCATGTTTAAAGTACAGCCACGCGGACACCTCTCAGTGCTTTCAGCACAGGACTGCTGCACGGAAGACATGGACCCGAAAGACAAGAAGACTGCAGTCCCTCGGTTTTCGGTTTAATGATCTGTCCCTCGAGCACTTTTTGGATGCCGCGGAGGCCCGTCATGACGCCCTCTACCCCCGCTCTGGCCACAGGAGGGGCAGTAATGTCACCAATCCGGCTTGGGAGGGGGTGTCAGCAGTGGTCAGTGCCAACACCCTTCAAAAGAGGACAGACACCCAGTGCTACAAGAGGATGAATGATCTCCTCTGTTCCTCCAGGTTAAGTCACTCTTCTCATCACTCTCAACTCACACATTCACAAACCCATCACACATCCACAGGGCCCTCACTCACTGCCAGCTCCAGGGACATCACCATTCACTCTCTCACACACACCTTCATTGTCCTCATCCCACCCATGGGACCACTCACCACCCACACATGCCAGGCATACTTATCATCTGGCCTGGCAGGTGTCCTGCTTATACTTTCCCCATCACTATTCATATAGGACAAGCTGGCACACAACAAAAGGGAAAAGTCCCAGACCAGTGGAGGAATGCCTGAAATCAAGGTCCTCTTGGACTTTGAAAACAGAGCTATCCAGCTGGCTGGCCAAAATCTGGACCATTCCTGTGCTGACGGTGAGGTCAGCGGTGCTCTACCAAGTAAGGATCCAGCAGTGCAACCTCCGTGAGACAACCATGCTGTGAGAGATGTTCCTGTTTCACAGGCCACTGCCATGCACTAATTATCTCCCCTTGCTTCCACAGGCACATCTGGGAAACAGCCGACAGAGTCCATGACCCAGGGCCTCCAATCAAGTCCTGAAGAAACCTCAGAAGAGGAATCTGATGACATCCTCATTGAAGACCCGTCACAGCGCTCACCCACACCCTCCACCAGCGCAGGGACACACACCTGGGTGGGACCTAGCTTTACAGTAGCCTCAGGATCACAATCTGGTGAGCACATTGCGCTGTCTGATCCACAGCAGACGGCAGCAGGGACTTCCCAGGTCCCCGGCACTCAGAGGACTGCTGGAGGCCAGAAATTTGCTGAGTCTGAGTCAGATGACGAACATCTGGACTCAGTCATGTCACAGTTGCTGGAGCTGCAAAGGCAAGCTCAGGAACATCAGGAAGGGATGTCCGCTGCATTCCTCAGATTGCAAGACACAATGGAGGCATCCGTCTGCCTTTGGTCTGAGGTGATGCCGGCATGCCAATGCGCTGAGGTCAACAGTGGTTGACCTTGGTCCAGGACGTTGCTCCTGCACTGCTGTATGGGCTCAACTCCATCACTGATGCCATAGTTGGCCTCCAACAGTGTCAACATGAGAGGGGTGTGGGGCAGCTCCATCTCACTCCAGGCCGATCTTACTTCCCCTTCTCCTCAAGGAGTCAGCCTGGGGCCCTCGGACCCATAGGGAGGAGAATCAGCAGATGCACCCTCCGGGCCCATCCACCCAGGTGACTCCGGGCATGTCCAGTGCATCTGAATACCCTCTTCCTGTGACCTCAGCAGCTTCAGCTCCACAGGCTGAGGAGGATGTCACTGCCACACAGCTGGACCCTGAAAGCAGGCCGGGGCCCTCCAGGTCTCAGGGCACCCCCAGAGGATGCCCGACATGGTCATCACAGACTGCCTCCACCCCTGCTGTGGATATCCGGGGAGCACCAAGATATAGCACCAGGGTTAGGGAGGTTAAGAAGATGCAGTTGCACAGCCTGGGCACGGGTGTTGATCACTTGTACATAATGTTCATTATTGTCGATAAACTCCCAAGAACGTCTCTCTGCCTATGGCTCCTTGTTCTGATGAGCTGTGTTTGTGTCACTTGTGAAACCTTTCTGCACAAGATAAAGGCAGGTGTCTCAGTCCAGGGCCTCTTCCCTGTTCTCTGTGCAGCCTTCAGACCAAAGTGATGGTCTGGCCTCACTCTCTGGACACATCAGTGATGCCTGCACTTTGATGGTGCTGGACATTGCTGCCAGAATGTCGTGGGCAGGCGTCACAGAGTTCTTTCATTCTCTCTCTGTGCTCTCAGCACCTTTTAAGGTGTGGGGCTGCCCCCATCTCTTCAGCATCAGTGACCATTGACGCTGTGCTCCTGAAGGGGTCAGGTGCTGAAGGCTGACAAAGGATCGAGTGCATTTAAAGTTTCATGGCTGTGTCTTCATGATATGACCCTGATCACAGAGTCGTCATCATTCTGCTGTAATCGAGCGACTATTAGGGGCTCCACTGCGTCTCCATGAAAGGAGCATTCTCACAGAGGGTATGTGCACTGCCATCAGCCAGACTGGAGTCAAATGTTCACAGATGTAATGTGAGGATCTATGGGGTCACCTCACTGCATGTCGTCATCATCCTCCACAAATCTAGCAGCTATGAGGGCCTCCAGAGTGGGCCTGCCTTGTCTGGCCAGTGCAAGGGCCTCATCACCGTCATCACGCTGACATGCTTGGATGATCCAGCCAGGAGGGGATGATTCCGGCCGGCTGGCCTTATAAGGATATGCAGTTGCATTACAATGAAATTCCCAATGTCCGATGGTGGGGATCGTGGCCCGCCATTGATGGGCAGAGCGGGTGATTGCAAACTGATCTCACGACATCGTGAAACCGATTTTTGGCCTTCCCGCCATATTTTCCGTTCACAGCCGCCATGATGCCCGCCATCAGCAGGCACAGAAACTTCCGCCCATGGTGCGCAACTGCCGATTTTAATATTCCAGTCAAGATTCCCCGTCATCATCAAAACGTTCAAGAGACTCGTTCCATAACTAGGACCTGAAATTAATGGAACTGTACAACTGGGTGACAAATCATTAACCCATAGAAGAAAATCGTTCATCTGTAGCATTAATGTCCTTCCATACTGCCAGATATCGGGCACTGCTTGTGACAATCAGAGCAATGACCCTCGATTTGGTTCTGTATGGATGGGATGTTAAACTGAGGTCTGCCCTCTGAGCTGGATATAAAAAAAATCACAATTTGGACAAAGAGCAGCAAGTTCACCCCAGTTTGCCAGCCAATGTTTATCCCTCAATCAGCATCACTGAAACAGTTCATCTGCTCTCTTCCTCATTGCTGTTTGTGGGAGCTTGCTGTGCACAAATGGTGCCACATTTCCTACATTACAACAGTGACTACACTTCAAAGTATGCTGGTTGTAAAGCGTACAGGGACGTTCTGAGTTTGTGAAAGGCACTATGTAAACACAAGTCTTCCCTTCTCTTTCCTGGGAAGACCATTTTTATTTTTGAATGCCTCCTTATGTGCTATTGCAATACTTGCTCTGTTGTTTGCAAAGTAAACAGGCCAGTATTCTTGGAAACACCATTGCAATTCAGCTCGGCTTCTGTTTCTGGGCCAGTTGTAACCAGTTCCCTGTGCCTCCTAAGCACTTTCAGGCCTGATGTACAGGAGATAGTTCAAATACAAATAAGGAAACAAAACTTTTTATATCCACTGCTTGGTTCATTCACCTTTGGCCAGTTAAAGGTCAATTCAAAAAATAGAGGCAGTCTATGGCAGTTGCCTTGTATTCCTGAAAGGTATGAAAACTGTAACCTTACAATGATTAGTTCTTATATGAAAGCAGTGCAGATTTAGATGGTGCAGTGCACTGCAGGCCCCGGTCTGTGTCCTGGTGCAGTGTGCTGTAGGCCCTGGTTTGTGTCCTGGTGCAGTGTGCTGTAGGCCCTGGTTTGTGTCCTGGTGTAATGTGCTGTAGGCCCCGGTCTGTGTCCTGGTGCAGTGTGCTGCAGGCCCCGGTCTGTGTCCTGGTGCAGTGTGTTGTAGGCCCCGGTCTGTGTACTGGTGCAGTGTGCTGCAGGCCCTGGTTTGTGTCCTGGTGCAGTGTGCTGTAGGCCCCAGTTTGTGTCCTGGTGCAGTGTGCTGCAGGCCCCGGTCTGTGTCCTGGTGCAGTGTGCTGTAGGCCCTGGTTTGTGTCCTGGTGCAGTGTGCTGTAGGCCCTGGTTTGTGTCCTGGTGTAATGTGCTGTAGGCCCCGGTCTGTGTCCTGGTGCAGTGTGCTGCAGGCCCCGGTCTGTGTCCTGGTGCAGTGTGTTGTAGGCCCCTGTCTGTGTACTGGTGCAGTGTGCTGCAGGCCCTGGTTTGTGTCCTGGTGCAGTGTGCTGTAGGCCCCAGTTTGTGTCCTGGTGCAGTGTGCTGCAGGCCCCGGTCTGTGTCCTGGTGCAGTGTGCTGCAGGCCCCGGTCTGTGTCCTGGTGCAGTGTGCTGCAGGCCCCGGTCTGTGTCCTGGTGCAGTGTGCTGTAGGCCCCGGTTTGTGTCCTGGTGCAGTGTGCTGTAGGCCCCGGTTTGTGTCCTGGTGCAGTGTGCTGCAGGCCCTGGTTTGTGTCCTGGTGCAGTGTGCTGCAGGCCCCGGTCTGTGTCCTGGTGCAGTGTGCTGTAGGCCCCGGTCTGTGTCCTGGTGCAGTGTGCTGTAGGCCCCGGTTTGTGTCCTGGTGCAGTGTGCTGCAGGCCCCGGTTTGTGTCCTGGTGCAGTGTGCTGCAGGCCCCGGTTTGTGTCCTGGTGCAGTGTGCTGCAGGCCCCGGTCTGTGTCCTGGTGCAGTGTGCTGTAGGCCCCGGTCTGTGTCCTGGTGCAGTGTGCTGTAGGCCCCGGTCTGTGTCCTGGTGCAGTGTGCTGTAGGCCCCGGTCTGTGTCCTGGTGCAGTGTGCTGCAGGCCCTAGTTTGTGTCCTGGTGCAGTGTGCTGTAGGCCCCGGTCTGTGTCCTGGTGCAGTGTGCTGCAGGCCCTGGTCTGTGTCCTGGTGCAGTGTGCTGTAGGCCCCGGTCTGTGTCCTGGTGCAGTGTGCTGCAGGCCCTGGTTTGTGTCCTGGTGCAGTGTGCTGCAGGCTCTGGTCTGTATCCTGGTGCAGTGTGCTGTAGGCCCCGGTTTGTGTCCTGGTGCAGTGTGCTGCAGGCCCTGGTCTGTATCCTGGTGCAGTGTACTGTAGGCCCCAGTTTGTGTCCTGGTGCAGTGTGCTGTAGGCCCCGGTCTGTGTCCTGGTGCAGTGTGCTGTAGGCCCTGGTCTGTGTCCTGGTGCAGTGTGCTGTAGGCCCCGGTCTGTGTCCTGGTGCAGTGTGCTGCAGGCCCCGGTCTGTATCCTGGCTCTGTGGTGCACTGCAGGCCCAGGTCTGTGTCCTGGTGCAGTGTGCTGTAGGCCCTGGTTTGCGTCCTGGTGCAGTGTGCTGCAGGCCCTGGTCTGTATCCTGGCTCTGTGGTGCACTGCAGGCCCAGGTCTGTGTCCTGCCGCGGTGTGCTGCAGGCCCAAGAATCTATTCTGTTTGGTGCCCCTGTAGTACACTCCCCCCAGCGTTGTGATTAAACGTAGAGTTTGCCTACCTGGATAACGGGTTTTTCTGAATTGCCTCCCTTGCAGGTGAGAAGCCATACAAGTGCTCGTGGGAAGGTTGTGAGTGGCGTTTTGCACGAAGTGACGAGCTCACCCGACATTATCGGAAACACACGGGAGCCAAGCCGTTCAAATGTAACCACTGCGACAGGTGAGATGTCACACAAACACCCCCCCCTTTATAATATGGGTGGCGAACAGGGTGAGGGCGATGGGGAGTGGGCGTGGGCAGGATGTGAGGGTGGGTGGGATGCAGAGTGCGGTGACTCGCGAGGGTAGCTTGTCGGATGAATGAGCAAGGCTTTCTGAATTCAGGCTATGTGGAGCAAATATGCAAATTCAATTTACTCCCGTGGCATCTTGCTGCGGCTCTCTCTCTTGGAACCTGTCCTCCTCCCTGGTCCTTCCCCCAGGGGTCCTAGTCCAGAGTGTCCAAAACCAGTTGTTCGCATTATAACCAGTTTGCAATAGAATTGAGCAAAACCTAATCGGAGACAATTTAGGGGATAAATTCAGGAGAACGTTTTTTAAAAAAAAAAAATTTTTGCCCAACGCTTGGTGTTTGTTAGTTACAGGAGTTGGGAGAGAAAAGGCTGTTTGAATATAGAAGTTAGAATAGGAAATAGGAGTAGATCACATGGCCCTTCGAGCCTGCTCCGCCATTCAATACGATCATGTCTGATCTGATTGTGGCCTTTCCTGCCTGTTCCCACGACCCTTGTCGATCAAAAATCTGTCTAACCCATCCCTGAATATATTCAATGACCCAGCCCCCACTGCTGTCTGTGGAAGTGAATTCCAAAGACTAACCCTGACCGAAGAAATTCCTCATCTCCATCTTAAATGGGGGACCGTGGCAGAATGTCATGAGGATGATCATTTCCTGTGACCAAACGTGTTGGGTGGGGGTGGGGAGGTGTTGGCGGTAGGAGGTCACATGACAAAACCTCCGGAAACATGTCCAACCAGAGTTGGCAAACCTACATGTGCGTTCTCTCGAGTTTTGAGGCGGGGAGAATCTCGGCGGGTGGACTTGTGGTGACCCTCGGAGGGGTCGGCTGTTTCCACGTCGGCTCTTGGGCTCGATACGAGAGGAGCTCCATGGCCTCCTCCAGTTCACATAGTGGAAAGGTCAATCCCTTCTCCTCTCGCATGGCGATGTCCATTGGACAGTGCGTGTGACTGGCTGTGCCGTGCCTGTCTGAAACTGATCCCCTGTCTGCCTTTCTACTGGAGAGCTTTCAGGTTGGCGGGGGGGAGGGGGGGAGGGGGGGGAGGGGGGTGGGGTCAGGTACACTCTGCTTTTAACCAAACTGTGGGTAATTGGCAGGGCCATCTCAAAGGCTGTGACTCCTTTCAGACGCCAGATTCCATCCAGTGATCCGAGTTGGAGCGGCACTAGATCTCTCCAACCCCACCCCTCCCCACCTCCTGTGGGCTCCATGAACGTGAGGAGTAAACAAGATGCAGTAAATAAGCCGGCGGCACATTATCAGAGCATCACTGAGCAGTATTTTTATTACCCTGGCAGCTGCCCAACTCCGACACCTTGGAGCCTTCCAGTGGCATCGTGCCAAAAAGTCAGCTGGCCAGTGGCTGTGCTACCATACTGTGAGCAGACTGCTCCTGTACATCACACTCCAGTGTCTGGCTTTCATCATCTCCCTGCTCTCTGTCTGACTTTCTCCATTCCTGACTTTCCCTCTTGATCCTTTTTCTGTCACTCTCTCTCTCTTGTTCCCTCTCTCTCTCTCTCTCTCTCTTGCTCTTTCTTTTTCTCTCGGTGATACTCTCATATGCTCTGATTCTCGTTCATCCTCATTTTCTCTCTCTCGTTCTCTCTATTTTTCTATATGTGTGTGTCTTCTCTTTCATTCACACCATCTCTGTATTAGGCTCTTTGCTGTCTTTGCTGACCTAACAACTGCCTGTGGGGTTGTTAATGCACGGGTGCAATTATGAATAATTTATTGACTCTTCCCATCTTGTGCTGTCATCTATTTCCCATTAGCTGAGTTCAGTTAATGAAGCCATGAGTGCAGTGTTGAACTGGCAGTCTGCATTGTGTGGCGTGAGCTCCCTGCCGACAACTGTGCAGCCTGTCATTAATTCGGTCTAATAACTTAATCAGGTGTCGATGTGGTGCGCTAGGCCAAGCTGAAGCTAGTGGGGGCGGGGAGACGTTGGAGTGTGTGTGTGCAGAGGGTTTGGAGAGCATTCGGTCTGATCAGATGCCCACTGATTGCTTGATTGCAGTTGGCATGCCAGCTGGTGAGGAGCCACATCCACACCTGCTCATGGTGCCATCTGCTGAACAGATCGCCACCCACCTGCCTCTTCACCCAGCAAATCCGCGGAATATATGGTCCTCCATTTCCAGAGTGTCTGTCTTCTCTCTCTCTCTTTCTCCACTCTCTCTCTCTCTCTCTCTCTCTCCTCTCTCTCTCTCCACTCTCTCTCCTCTCTCCCTCTCCTCCCTCTCTCTCTCTCTCTCTCTCTCTCCTCTCTCTCTCTCCTCTCTCTCTCTCCACTCTCTCTCCTCTCTCCCTCTCCTCCCTCTCTCTCACTCCTCTCTCTCTCTCCACTCTCTCTCCTCTCTCCCTCTCCTCCCTCTCCTCCCTCTCTCTCTCTCTCTCTCTCTCTCCTCTCTCTCTCTCCTCTCTCTCTCTCCACTCTCTCTCCTCTCTCCCTCTCCTCCCTCTCTCTCTCTCCTCTCTCTCTCTCCACTCTCTCTCCTCTCTCCCTCTCCTCCCTCTCTCTCTCTCCTCTCTCTCTTTCTCTCTCTCCTCTTTCTCTCTCTCCTCTCTCTCCTCTCATGCGCATTTGGCATAGTTCCTGCTGTCGCTCTCTATCTCTCACTCTATATCGCTCTCTTTCTTCTCGCTTTCTCTTGGTATTTTTCTCTTTTCTGCATTCTCTGATTCTCTCTCTCTCTCTCTCTCTCCCTTCTCGCTTGCATATTTGTATAGCATATTCCATGACAGTATGATGTCCTAAGGCATTTTATATTTGAAGTGACATCATGTTGTAGTGAAGAAGTGGCAGCCTATTTGCACGTAGCAAGGTCTCATAGATAGCAATGATATAGAATCATTATAGAATGGTGTCAGCACAGAAGGAGGCTATTTGGCCTGCCCTGTCCATGCCAGCTCTCCTCAAAAGCAACTTGGCTAGGCTCAGTCCCCTGTCCTTCTCCCCATAGCCCTGCAAATGTTTTTTCTTCAGGTGCTTATCCAATTCCCTGCTGAAGCTGCACTTGTATCTGATTCCACCACTCTCAGGCAATGTCAGATCCTAACCACTCCTTGTGCCACTGTTGCTTCATTTGCCAATCTCATCAGCGTGCTCCAGTTCTCCACCCTTCAGTCAATGGGAACAGTTTCCCTCTATCTACTCTGTCTAGATTCCTCACTGCTATCAAATCTCCTCTCAACCAGGAGAATAACCCTTAGCTTCTTCAATCTAGCCACTTAACTGAAGTCCTTCATCCCTCAACCATTCCAGTAAATCATTTCTGCAATCTCACTATTGCCTTCACATCCTCCCTAAAGTGCAGTGCCCAGATTTGGACATAATACTCCATTAGAGGCTGAACCAGTGTTTTTATAAAGGTTCTTCATAACATCCTTGCTCTTGTGCTCTCTGCCTCTATTTATAAAGCTCAGGATCCCATATGGTTTTTTTTAACAACTTTCTCAATCCACCCTGCCACCATTGGTGCACATATACCCCCAGGTACCTCAGTCCTTTGCACCTCCCTTGTGTGAATGTACCTTGACTCTACCCGGGTCATCGCCTCTTTAAAGACAGCCCATTGCTCCATTACAGTTTTGCCTGCCAGTCTTGAATTCCAGTTTACCTGGGCCAGATCTCTTCTCACCCCATTGAAACTGGCACTCTTCAAATGAAGTATTCTTACTCTAGAATGCTCCTTGTCCTTTTCAGTAAATGACCTAAACCTTACAGCACAATCATCACTGGTGCCTAAATGTTCCCCAGTGCCACTTGATCCATTTGACCCACCTCATTTCCCAGAATCAGATCCAGCGATGCCTCTTGTTGGACTGGAAACATGCTGATCGAGAAAATTCTCCTGGACATACCTCAAAAACTCTTCCCCTCTCTCTGTCCTTTATACTATTACTATCCAAATATGTATTAAAGTCCTCCATCATAATGACTCTAATGTTTTTGTACCCCTCTCGAGTTTTCCTGCAAATCTGTTTCTATCTTTCCTACTACTTGGTAGCGGATTTAACGGTACCTTGATTGTTTCCTAACTGTATCCAAATAGATTCTGTTCTTGACTCCTCTAGGATATCCTCTCTCTCCAGCACTGGAATATTCTCCTTGAACGATACTGCCGCCCCTTCTCCTTTCTTTCTTCCCTTCCCTATCTTTCCTGAACACCTTGTATCCCAGAATATTTTGTACCCCGGTCCCTGCTCTTTTTTGAGCCAGGTCTTTGTTATTTCCATGTGACTATCTGTGCCTGCATTTCACCAACCTTATTTACCACACTTTGTGCATTCACATACATGGGGTGGAATTTTATGTCAGCGGACTTTTATGTCTCGCCAAAGTCGATGGACTTTTGAAGGGCTCGTCGCATTTTAGGGCCCAGCCCCCGCCGAAACAGGGCAGTCAAATTCCACCCATGCACTGTAAACCTTATTGCATTCCTGCTTGTTCTGACCCCACCTAATACCTTACTATTTCTGAATCCAATGTTAACTGCGCCTCCTAATCCTTTCTGCACCTTGTTTCTCTTTTCCGACGCCACAACTTGGTGACCATCTCCCCCCCCCCCCCCTCACCAAGTTTGTTCAAACCCTCCGTGTCTTGCTTCTGTTGAAGTGGTCCCAATGCTAAAGAAAATCTTACCCCCTCACCGCCTCCTGTTCCACCTCTCCAACCATGGATTCAGCTGCTATTTCTGAACCCTCTGACACTATTGCTTTCCCAAACTTCCTCCCACTCCCCCGTACAGCTGAATCTCCTGTGGGGCTGCGGACTGGGCTCTGGCTACACTTTCCATCATGCTCACAGGTGACTATCGGTTGGGGACCGACATGCACTTAGGGGAATCCTGCATGACCTGCCTGGTACTCGACTCCTTGACCCCTTCCTTCTCTGCCTGCGCACTGTTAAGCTGTGGGGTGACCACATTCAGAAATGCACAGTGCATGTGACACAATTACACCAGCTCTTGCTCAAGCTCCAAAACCTGGAACTCTAGCCAAGTATACTTCCTGCAAATGTGATTGCCCAGGAGATAAGCGTCTGGGAGTTCCCAGGTGGAACTGGATGTGCATTCCACAGGACTGAGGTGCCCTGCCATTCATCTATTTATTAGACTAGGTAAATGTTACAGAAATAGTCTGCAGTATAATACTTTTTAAAAAAAAAACTCACCAGCTACTCAACACTCAGCACCTGCCCTTGTGCTGATGCCATTTTAATTTTGTTTAACTTTGCTCCTGGCACTGACACTCCTCTTTGCTAGTTTGTCCCTGAACTCCTTCGGGTACCTGCCTTTACTTCTGGGTCCTCTTAACAACAAATCACCAACCTGCTGTCCTGTGCTGTCACCCCCTGATTTTTTTTTCTCATATTTGTTCTCTCAGTTCTCCCTCTCCCTGTCGCACACCCCCCTCCTCTCCCTGCCAGGCCCTCCCCATCCCCCTTCTACCCCTGCTGCCCGCCTGGCCCACCCCTCTCCCGCTGCCGCGAGTTTTGCAGAAAATATTGGAGCCTTTCACAGAGCAAAACCGAGCCTGGCAGAGCCAAACAGAGCTAAACAGAGTCTGGCAGAGCCGAACAGAGCAGTGATCTTCGAGAACTTTATAAGGCAGTTAATGATATGGAATCAGTATATACAGACACTTTTTAAATTAAATTGGGAGAGTTTGATAAGGAGCCAACAGATTCAAAGCAGCAAATGGCAAATCTAAGACTGATCTCAAGATGTCCTTCACACAAGAGTGTTTGAAAGTTGAAAAGGATCGCCAGATAGAATGGTGGAAGTGGCTGTGTTGTTAAACAGTGTATACTGCAAAGGGGAAGGGGTTGTCCTATGACGAGAGGTTGAGTAAATTGCATCTTTATTCTGTGGAGCCCCGAAAAATGAGATGTGATCTCTTTTAAATATACAAGATTCTGAAGGGGCTTGAGGGTAGAAACTGAGAGGTTGATTCAGCTGGCTGGGGAATCCAAAAGACAGGACACAGCCTTAAGATAAAGGGATGATCGTTTAGGACTCTGGGGCTGTAGCTCTGAGTTCGAGTCCCACCCCAGCGCTTGATGGCCAAGGAATGAGAGATTCCTGATCAGCCATGTGATGGAGCCTCTGCCATCACTATCCATAGCTCCAGAGTACAACATGCATGGGAAAGTGTGCATTGCCACAGCAACTCTGACTCCCTGAGTGAACTGCAACACACACACACACAACCCCCCCCCACCCCGCCCTCCCCTCTCCCCCCCCCCCCCCCAACCGACCACCACCACCACCACGAAGGGTGCAAAAAGCGGAAATTGAGTTCCCAACTCCCGGTCCTCTTGGTTTTCATTTATGTAAATTTTTCCAAAAAATTCTGGAGAAGTTCTGGGGGAGGGGGGAGGGGGGGGGAGCAAACCCCTAGGCTGGGGAGTGGGACAAAATGGCTGCATTTTACATGGGAAGAGAAAAGATGGCCATGGTTTGTGTGTGAACCCGGATGATTGAGGTAATGCGGTGAAGCATACACACGGTTGGGCTGTTTGTATTTTGATGAGATCAATTTTCTTTATTTCGTTTTCAGGTGTTTCTCCCGATCGGATCACCTCGCTCTTCACATGAAGAGACATGTTTGAGAAGACACCCAACCCTACACAACACCATGGCATGACTGTTAGAGGGAGAAGGACCTGTTTCTAAAGAGCACAGATATGTGGTTGACTTGTTGCCATGTTGCATTGAGCATGTGTGCATACACGTTTGCACACACACACATACACACACTCTCTTTTTTTCTCTCTCTCTCTCTCTCTCTCTCTAGCTATATATATATATATATATATAACATATATATATATATATATATAGATGTATACACACCCACACACACTCTATATCTTGGTTTGCCTTACCCAGTCTATCGGTCAGTTAGACACTGCCAAACGATTACTGATTTAAATCGCATTTGGATTTCTGTTGCCATGGAAACCAAAGGGGATTACAAACTTGAGACCACCTTCCAAGCCTTCACAGTGAGAACACTTGGTCCACTCGTAAACCAATTGGCCTTCCAACCTTGGACTCCAACTCCCACTAGGGACCATCTCCATATTGTCAGTGTTCTGCTGCTCAAACAAACCGATGTGGGGGCAAGGACAGGTCGAGACAACGTGCAAGGAGAAGTAAATGGTGGTCGGAACTCAGTTTCTGCAAGTTCTACAATGTGCAACCAACCAGGTTATCATCAGGCCCGCCCAGTGCCAACCTGTTGTGGGCGTTTTTCAGCTCTTGTAGCCAAGTGGAGTTTTTTAATGGAGCAGTACTGTACAGAGTCGCTGGCTGCTTCCCTTTTGAAGAGGACATCCAAAGTGGTGAAGTTTGAACGATGCGAAGACATGGTTGCTGATGGGCCCTGTCCCTTTGTGCCCATGTGCCCAGTGCCTCTCCACAAGCACCAGAAGGATCGGTAGTCGCTGGCGCCATTTTGAGCAAACCAAGTGCAGCCGCAGCGAGGCTTGTGGGAGCTGGCTGCACCCCTCCTCCCCCCTCCCCTGTTAAAACGTGCTCCTCCCCAAACTTTCTCAGCTGAACTGGACTGGAATAGATGTGAATTAACTAATTTATAAGTAGCTCGCTTGGACCTTGTCTACGCAGGCTGGCTGAACAGACAGACGTGGTGGGGGGTAGGGGGGTGGGAGGGAAGGGGGCGGGCGGGCAGGGGATTTATTTTGCTTAAAAGTCTCATGGGAGATTTCCACCTCCCCATCAGCTTGACTCTAACCATTCTGTTTGTAAATGGCGATTTCTAATTGACCCTCCTTGTGGATTAGGGGCCTAATGATAATTGTATTGGTAACTAGGTGAATTTGGTTTCAAGGTGAAATCACTCTCCTCCCATTTGGTAGTCATGTGTCCTTCCCAGCTGTAAAGCTACAGTGCGAACCTGAGCTCTCGATGCATGAGCAAGTACAGGCGAACCACTTTCTCGGCCTTTTCTGAACCCCCCCACTCCCTCTTGTTTTGGAGGAAGCGTCTCCACTGGCTTGGTTGCCTTGGCAATGCCGAGGAGCGCCAAGCCACCCACCAGCTGACTGCCTTGTCTGCTCTCAGTGCACAGTTCGTGGCCAATGAGACAAACCAAAGATTGGGGCAGACATCTGACGATAATGAGCGCCGCTAACTCGCACATTCTCTCTCTCTCTCCATTATTTAAAGCTTATAATTTATTTATCCGAGTATTCTCACGGTGACACAGCTCAGTTTAACCATTTCACTCACCCCTGGTGTAGTGGGGAAGTGTTGCTTGACCCTGAGTTCCGAGGACCTCGCGGTCTGACGCCCGGCCACCTGCCACTTCCTGTCTCACCCGCCTCTCTAAGTGTCGAAGGGAGCACAGTGCCTTTCAACCTGCCTGATCAAGGCCTTTCATTATTTGACCCGGTCTTGGCCGTGCAAACATCTGACTTAGCCACCTCTATGCAACTTCTTGTAATGTGCTTACCCTAATGGAATTGGCATTGAAAGCGCACTGTGTCCGGGCCCGTTCCACCAGGCATGGGGAAGGTGGCTTGCCGAAGGATGCCCTGTAATTTGCCTATCTGAGGGTCAGACCTGCTATTGGGTACGACCATGGGTAACGCGTTCATCTATGGGAAATCTAGCCAACCACACGGCTTCACATTTGAGACAACCGGCCATTCCAAGCTAGCTTCCACATTCCCTCCTCAAGTGGACCAACTGGCCATGTACCTCAGAGAAAGGGAGAGCTTTACAGGAGGACAATGGTGGCTGTGAATAATATGTCTGGATTTTCACTTTTCCTTCCAATAAATGAATGGACAGCATTGACCAGGCATGTGTGGTAGAGGTGGACTAACCTGGAAGGAGGACACTTGGAACTGGCAGCCTTTAAAGCTAAAAGAAGAGAAGGGAAGTGTGAGGTGGTGAGGATGGGGGATGGGGCGGGGGGGAGGGGGCGGTGGGGAGGGGGATGGGCACAGCTGAAGAAGGAAAAGAATGTGTTGAAGCGTATAAGATTTAATAATTAAATTATTTATTTTACACAATACAACTGAAATGGTCTTGCCTCTCTGAGTCACACAAGTGTTTAAGTAACAGTAACTGTCCACCCATGAGCTATCTGATTGACCTTGGCTTGTTTACTTTGTTGCCCCAAAACAAATTGCTGCTGGCTTCCACTATTGGCGGCACAGGGTACGGTTATTGGCGATTTACCATGTCCCTGAAGGGAGATTCAACACAACCCAGTACCATACACTCACCTCATCTAACTGATGAGCGTATGCACAGGCCCTGGCTCACTGAGAATTGTGCCTTACCTAGATGCTTCCCCATGCCTTGATCATCCTGGCTGCTGCCCCTCATCCTTGGAAGCACGATTTACATGGCACCAGGTGACCTTCATTTTTGTCCCCCACCCAACTCCTCTGAAGCACTCGACCATTCTCAACCCGGCCAATCCGTTTGGAAGTTAAACAGTTGAGAACGCACCTGGTTCAATCCTTATCTGCTTCACCATTACTAATCCTTTCCAGCAAAGTCCATTCTCCATGGCTTTTTTTTTGTTCAAAGTGATTGGGGTGGGGGAAGGGGAAGTCTTTTGCTGGGAACTATGCTGGCAATTTTTGTTTTAATTTACACTCTGCTAGTCCAGTGGTGACTTGTAACTAGCTGAATAAATCCGTACAGGCTAGTTTTTTTTTATATATATATATATATATTGTTTTGAAAATATCACTTTGTTTCAGCTGAACAATGGTTAGAACTGTTTCACTGACGTTTTCAGTGGCCTGAGAATCAGAACTCCAATGTTTATTATATTGTATAGATTGAATATTTATTGTGTCATCTCTCTCTCTCTCTCACACATTATCTCTGTCATGCTGCATGTGTTTTTTCTTCCCCGCTATTTTCTGCCAAAATAACATTAACATATTGCCCAAGACACAGCTGGGATAAAGACAAAGTCCTTAACGTGTCCTTGTAGGACTTACTGAAAGATTTTGTGTTGGGGATGATTTCCAGACACTGCTAGTTTGGAGAGGGATGAATTGATCTGTCAGATCCACATCCTCTCATGTTGCGGTCCCTCTCCTCCCTCTTGCAGCTGTCTAATCTTTCGTGAACAATGTTTTTTTTTCTTTTAGATGTTGTATCCAGGTCATGTTTGAACTGGCTGATCACTGCACTTCACTCTTAGTATGTCCTTCTAGATAGGTTTGGAAACTAAATCCAGCCAAACATTTGATTGGATAACTCGTATCAAGATAGCTGGAGCCAAAGTCTATTGTCACTATAAAAAGCCCAATCAAATCGTTAGATTCTGGTTTCCCATGCCAACCAGTTAACGAACCATGCACTGTACTTGGCTCATTTCCTCTCCTGTGCAATTGAATTGGCATGAATTCAGATATTGTTTATTCATCCAAGTCTGTGCACCAAGACTGCCAATATCCAGTGCACAGTGCCGACAAAATTATGGCACAAACCTGGTGAACGGGGCACTGCCATTGAGAGGTGGGACCCTGAAATTTCTGAACATAGACACTGAGGCCCTTCCAGAGGAGCAGTCGACTGGAACTTGCTCCTCAAGTTTTGGAACAGATGTTTTTCGGGGTGGGGTTGAGGAGGGAGGTTGATAATCGGAGCAAGGATGCACATTCGTGCTTTCTTGCCTTTCCTGGTTGCGGGAAAACTGCTTTGCTATGGAGATGCTAATTGTGCCGGAATGTCCTCTACCTTCTTTGTGGCTGAGGGCTGGGCTATTCACTGCCAATATCCCCCTAACGCAAAAGTACCAATGATATTTTCCACATCCTGCCTCCATCATTTAACATTCCAGTCACCAGCAAAGTCTTGCTTTCCGATCAGTTTCTGTGTCTCAGTATCTAATCTTATGTCATGCTGTTCCTGGTTTTTGATATTACATTGAATCGAATGTGACTCTGTGAGGTGTGGGGAGTCAAGAGTGTAGCCTATTCCAACGTCATTAGCCTATCCTGTATAATGGTATCCCCCTCTGCCCCTGCCCAACAAAGAAAAGACATAAGTTTCTTGTTTGCAAAAGCTTCCTAAGTTCTGTCAACCCTTGCAGACTCTCAGAATGGCCCTTGCCCCTCTGCAGTTGTTGGCTTCTGCACAAACATGGTAGCCTAAGTAATAGGAGGGAATGGGAAGCTTTCAGGGTGTGGTAGGGTTTGCACTGTTAAGGGACATTTGTCCTGCCATGGCGCCTGCTGTGCAGTTTGATCATTATGACATGTTTAACCTCCAGGCCTGAGATTTCTGGACGATATTGAGTCATTTCCCGCCCAGCCTGAAAGGTGATTAGGTGCACACCTAATATTAAAATCAATGGATCCCAAGGCAATAGTGGCAGTGTGTAGCTCACCAGTGTGCAAGTGCCTGCTACAAAATTTAAAGGAGTAGCTTTAGACTTGACTCCAACTTACAATCCCTAGTTTAGTCTTCTACTGGAGTGCTGACTTAGGTTATGTGGGACAGAGCCCATACAATCCACTCAGTGTGGGAGTTGCCATTGACGGGAGACCTTTCAGAGATTGTGCATTCATTGGTGATGGGATTCCTTTCCAATGAAGAGGCAGAACTGGTCTTCCATGGCACTTGAACCTCCGACGAGGAGCGTCACTAAATGGCTGCCAGCTCTGGTTCTACATATTCCTGGAGGTACCATTGCATTGACTCCCTGCCTGTAGCCACCCCGTTTTCACACTGCTAACACTCACATCCTCATGGTGCGCTGGCTTTCCACACCGATTGGAAAGCGAGCAGACCCTTCAGTGCCTGACTGGAGACTCGAGAGGAAGCTCTGTTTCCCCCCCGCTCATGTTGGAGAGAGAGAGAGTAGTGGGGTGGGGGTGGGGGAGGGAGAGGTGACAAGTTGCCCCATTTTTTTCCCCAGGGAGCAGTGGCCCAGCCTCCCAGCAGTGGTTAGAGCAATGGTGGGAGAGGCCCGGGTAGAAAGCATGGAAGGCAAATGGAGAAACCATCGCACTAAAAACTAGGGTGAGTGGGTAAACTTTTTGCAAACGTAATAATCACCATTTGCAAGCTTTTTAATTGAGGGCAATTATTATATTCCTGTATAAACACCGATTTTCCACCCACCATATCTCCTCCCTCCAAATTTCTCAGCTTTTAGACTATAACACCAAGCTCATGGTAACCACGGAGACTCTGTTGTAACTTTGACAGGCAAAAGTCCAGCCAACCGCCTATCTCCAGCATACTAAGATGCAAATCTTCAAGGCCAATGTGATTCATGGCATCACATTGCCCCCTCCAAAGGGATCAAGTATAATCCATGTCTTTTTGCTGTTCAATTGTGTGTTTTCTTTTTAATTGCTGTGGGGTAGGGGTCAGTTATATACAGGGTACATACTCCACCCTGACCCGCCCCCCTCTCTGTTTTCTGCTCCTTTGTCATGTTGCTTCATTTGAATTATTTATTTTTTTGTGTATGTGTGTATGTGTGTGTGTGTGTTGGAGGGGAAGAGGGGCATTAGTCTGGAGATCTGATCACCTGACCTGTGATTTGGCTTTATTGCTTTTACAGTTAAGTGTCTGTACGTGTAGCTGTGTGTGCATGTGATTTTTCTCCTGGATTGCTCATAACAGTGTCCAGGAGATTAATCTTTAATTCCTGGAGACTCCGGGACAATCTTGGAGGGTTGGCCACCCTATGAGTATCTTAGTAATTATCCTATTGTGATATGAAGGTTACTATAGGTGCAGAGCGCCTTGTGTCTCTGTCTCCTAGTTTCCATGGTAACCACCTATCATAACATGCTTCCGCTCCCTCTCCCACATGTAGCAGTTGAAATAATTTACTCTCTTTTTGGAGGAAACGGGGACAATTTAAAAATCACGTGTCCGGCCTTCTCCTGAAGGCCTTATGACTGGGGTGACTCATGCCCATTAGCCCCACAAAGTCTGCTGCCCGGAGCCCTGAATTATAGCAAAATGGGGCGCGCTTTCTGGGCGTCAACACACAATTGTTAGTTCTGGTCATTCACACCCATTTTACCCTCCCCCACCCACTGATTCCCCCCCCCCCTTATCCTATTCTTTTCGAACTCGCACAAGCTCAATTGTAAAGTCCTGGGCCTCCAAAGGGTTTAGGTATGGAAAATTGGCCTGTTTGCCAGGAATTTTAATAGGGCCCAGATGACATGCACAACGGTTTAAGGGAAGGTAGTGATATTGGAAATCCATGTCTGGCTTCGCTGAGGCCTCTGCTGGGCCCAAGTGCTGACGATTGTACACTGAATGAGGAAGACGCCATTTCTCAGGCCTTCTCAGAATTCCACATGCCTGCCCCAGAAAATTTTGGGTTTTGTTTCTTTACTTTTCTTTCTCTTCCTTTTTTCCTTTATTGTTCTTTTCTGTTCTGCTGTTTGTCAGTTTTACTGTACAAAGAGTCTTAAGGAAAAAAAACATTCTTTGTATTATATGATGGTAGTACGTTAATGTTACAAAATTATTAACAGAAGAAAAATTTATTTTTGTTACTGGTCTGTTTCCTAATTCTTTTTTAAATTGGTATTGTAAGATATCTATGCAAAATTTGTTATGTGGAGCATTTTTATTTAAGAATGTATTATGTGTAGAATACAGTAGGATTTGCTCAGCCCGGGATATATGGCTTGTGTTCTTTTTTTATTTGGATGTGCAATTTATGAACACGTAATTAAAAAAAAATGCAAACAATGCTGCAAGCTCTCCTGAAGAAGTGTCTGCCAATTCTTTCCTTGGTGTGTGAGTGGTCTCGATTGTCTGGATAATATGGCGCGGTAACTCAAAGGAAAAACTGTAGCAAGGAGAAGAATGGAAATGGGATTAGGCCATTCAGCCTCCCCTTCGACCATTCAATTAGATCATGACTAATTTGTATCTTAACTCCACCTACCCACCTTGGCCCCCTATCCCCTGATGCCCACTAAATCTATCAATCTAGATTTTGACATTTTCAATTGACCGCCAGCCACAACAGCATTTTGGGGAGCGAGATGGGGGAGGGGAGGGGGGGCAGTTGGGAACACAAGGGGCAATCAGCCACGATTCCTGATCCCCGCTGATTGGAAAATGAGGGCAGGACCGGGATTTGAATTGTCTCTGACTTGCCTTCCTCGTGACTGAACCCATTGCCGACACTCACTCACGGGCTAGAACTGTAGAATGGTTGCAGCACTGTAGGAGGCCATTTTGGCCCATCATATATGTGCCAGCTCGTGGCAAGAGCAACTCTGCCAGTCGCTTTTCCCCGTAGCTCTTAAAATTTTTTCTCTTAGTCTATTTTCTTTTGAAAGCCACAGTTGAATTCGTCTCCGCCACACTTTGAGACAGTGCATTGCGTACGTTGGTCACCACGTAGGACATCAGTGGCTATGGAATCGGACCCCAGCGAGAGAGCTCAGGCTTTAGAAGGGATGACGTCTTATTTTTAAATGCCAACCCACAAAATAAATGCCATCTACTCTTTCTGGGCTGGAGTTGTTCCAATTGACTAATGCAGCTCCATAATCACCCTATTAGGAACTATTTGTTCTCTCCCCACTTGCCATTAAGTATAACAACGCTGGAGCATCCACAACCCTCTGAGGTAGAGAATTCCAAAGATTCACAGCCCTCTGAGTGAAGTAATTTTTCCTCATCTCAGTCCTAAATGATCAGCCCCTTATCCTGAGACTGTGCCCCTGTGTTTTAGACTCCCCGGCCAGCGGAAACAATCTCCGTGTCTACCCTTTCAAGCACTTCAGAATCTTTCTGAGATCACCTCTCATTCCTCCAAACTCCAGGGAATATAAGTCCAATTTACTCAGCCTCTCATCACAGGAGACCCTCTCACCCCAGCAACCAACCTGGTGAAAATTTGCTATACTGCCTCCAAGGCAAGTATGTTCCTTAGATATGATTTCAAGAAAGCCCTGTATATAAATGTAGAAAGACTTCTTTATTCTTGTTGCCTAAATGAAGGCCAATGTGTCATTTGCCTTCCTAATTGCTTGCTCGGCCTGCATGCTCGCTTAGTGTTCCTTGAACATCAACATTTACTAGTTTCACGCCTTTTAAAAAATATTGTGCTTTTCTATTCTTGCTTCCAATGTGAATAACCTCCACACTTCCCCACGCTACACTCCATCTGCCACCTTTTGCCCATTTACTTAACCTATCTTTATCCCCATTGCAGCCTCTTTGTGTCCTCCTCACAGCTCACCTTCCCACCTAACTTTGTATTGTCAGCAACTTAGATACATTACTCTCCGTCTCTTCGTCTAAGTTATGAATATAGATTATAAATAGCTGAGGCCCCAGCACTGATCCTTGTGGCACTCCACTAGTCGCAGCCTGCCACCTTGAAAATGCCCCATTTATCGCTACTCTCTGCTTCCTGTCTGTTACCTGACACTCCATCCATGCTAATATATTATCCTCTACTCCATGAGCCCTTTCGTATTAACCTTTTGTGTGGCCCCTTATTGAATGCCTTTTGGAAATTCAAGTATACTACATCTACTAGTTCCCCTTTATCTACCCTCCTAGTTACATCCTCAAAAGGCTCTAATAACTTTATCAAAAACAATTACCCTTTTGTAAAGCCACGTTGACTTTTGTCTCGTCATACTAAGATTTCCTGATTGCGTTGTTAAGACTTCCTCGTAATAGGTTCCAGCATTTTCCTGATGACAGGCTAACCGACCTGTAGTTCCCTGTTTCCTCTCTCCTGTCTTTCCGGAATAGAGGTATTACGTTTGCTAACTTCCAATCTGCTGGGATTGTTCTGGAATTTTGGAAAATCATTGCATCCACTATCTCTGCAGCTACCTCTTTTAGACCCCCAGGAGTGTCAGCCATCGGGTCCTGGGGGTTTGTTGTATTTTAGTCCTTCAAGTTCCGATTGAATGCTACTGCAAGCAACCCAGGGGAAAAATCATTGGGATATTTGTGTTTTGTCTTTTTCTTGTATTAGTCACTGAAGTAATGAAAATGGGAAACAAAGGCTCTCTGAACTGTATGAGGGGAGTTGGAGATGGGAGATCTTGTGATGCAACCTCCAGGATCACATTCAGCCATAGTTGGCAACCCCATTCCTGCAGAAACAGTTTAGCTGAGCAGAAACCTCTGCTTTTTTAGGACTCAGCAGTAGGTAGGAAGGGGAAGGAAGATTTTCAGCTAATTGCCAGGCTATAGGATCTCGACAAAGTGAAGCTGGTCATCTAGATCTTTCGACAGCAACGAGGGGGATATTGCTAAACTTTGCAATGATCAGCAATGCAGCTGGGACAGCTCACACACCAATGCTCCAGCCAATAGGATGCATTATTATACTCCAGCATTATCTCGACCTCTGTCCCGTTCACACATAACTCCAGATGTAAGTCTTGTGAGCTGAACCATTTATTGCAAAAACATAGACAGCCCCACGTTTCTTGTCTTTCTATCCAAGCAAAAGGAACAGCTTCAACTGTAAGAAACAGAGCAGTAAACACACTCAGTAATCAGTGCTAGAGGAGTAAACAGAGTGAACGGTCAGACACAGAGGGGCAAACACACTGAAGGATCAGACACAGGTAAACACACTGAAGGGTCGGATGCAGAGGGGTAAACAGACTGCAGGATCAGTCACAGAGGGGTAAACACACAGCGGGTCATACACAGAGGGGTAAACACACTGAAGAGTCAGTCACGGGTAAACATACTGAAGGGTCAGACACAGAGGGGTAAACAGACTGAAGGATTAAACACAGGTAAACACATGGTAGGATCGGACATGGGGGTAAACACGCTGAAAGGTTCGACACAGGTAAACAGACTGAAGAGTCAGATAGATAGGGGTAAACACACTGAAGGGTGAGTCACAGGGGTAAACAGACTGAAGGGTGAGTCACGGGTAAACAGACTGAAGGGTGAGTCACGGGTAAACAGACTGAAGGATAAGGCACAGAGGAGTAAACACACTGAAGGGTCAGACACAGAGGGGTAAACAGACTGAAGGATTAAACACAGGTAAACGCATGGTAGGATCAGACATGGGGGTAAACACACTGAAAGGTTCGACACAGGTAAACAGACTGAAGGATTAGACGCAGGTAAACACTGAAGGGTCAGACAAAGCGGTAAATGCACTGAAGGGTCAGACACAGAGGAAACACACTGAAGGGTCAGACATGGGTAAATGCACTGAATGGTCAGACACAGAGGGGTAAACACACTGAAGGGTCAGGCACAGAGGGGTAAACACACTGAAGGGTCAGGCACAGAGGGGGAAACAGACTGAAGGATTAAACACAGGTAAACACATGGTAGGATCAGACATGGGGGTAAACACGCTGAAAGGGTCGACACAGGTAAACACACTGAAGAGTCAGATACATAGGGGCAAACACGCTGAAGGGTGAGTCACAGGTAAACAGACTGAAGGGTCAGACACAGAGGGGTAAACAGACTGAAGGGTGAGTCACAGGGGTAAACAGACTGAAGGGTCAGACACAGAGGGATAAACAGACTGAAGGATTAGGCGCTGGAAAATGGATGGTAGGATCAGACACGGGGGTAAACGCACTGAAAGGTTTGACACAGGTAAACAGACTGAAGGATTCGACGCAGGTAAACATTGAAGGGTCAGACAAAGGGGGAAACACACTGAAGAGTCGGACACAGAGGGGTAAACACACTGAAGGGTCAGACACAGAGGGGTAAACACACTGAAGGATCAGACACAGAGGGGGAAACACACTGAAGGGTCAGACACAGAGGGGGAAACATGCTGAAGGGTCAGACACAGAGGGGGAAACACACTGAAGGGTCAGACACAGAGGGGGAAACATGCTGAAGGGTCAGACACAGAGGGGGAAACATGCTGAAGGGTCAGACGCAGAGGGGGAAAATCGCTGAAAGGTCAGACGCAGAGGGGTAAACACGCTGAAGGGTCAGACAAGGGTAAACAAACTGAATGATTAGACACAGGTAAATGGACAGTAGGATCAGACATGGGGGTAAACGCATTGAAAGGTTCGACACAGGTAAACACACTGAACGATTAGACTCAGGTAAACACTGAATAGTCAGACACAGAGGGGGAAACACACTGAAGGACCTGACAGAGGGGGGAAGCACACTGAAGTGTCAGACACAGAGGGGGAATCACACTGAAGGATCTGACAGAGGGGGAAACACACTGAAGTGTCACACACTGAGTTGTAAACACACTGACTGGTTGCCCTATTCAGTGACATGCTGCCCTTTTCTATTGTGTGACACTTTGTCCCGAAACATGAACTGTCTGTTATTGTGTTGCACTGTGTTTGGCTGATCTGCCTGCCGGAGCTGAATAATTAGGGGCACGTGGAGGCAGCGGGAGGTGAACGCGAGATTGGCAGCACTGATCGGTGTATGTGAAGTATCTGGATGTTAGGCTTGAGTCCTGAATTCCGAGGGGATGATACATTGAGCAGTGTGAGTGGTTAGTGCTCCAATGGGATGAGATGTTATTCGCTGACCTTGACTACCCGTGTCAGGTCATTAAATTTCTTGTGGCACTGTTGCCAAGCCTTAGGGCCAGATTCTGAGAACTGACCTCCAAAGTCACCAGCTTTCATTCCCTTTGAAGGGCTGTCCTTCAGGGCTCTTTGGTCGCTTGGGGAACTTTGGCCTCACTCCTTCAGTTCACCTCCATGATGAGGGCCTCCAGCACTGCATCCATGGAGCGCAGAGCTGTCTCTCTGCCTGGCGTACCATTTCCCTTGGTTGCCATTGCATCAGTTGTATTCGACAGCAGCCTCCTGTGATTCAGCGTAGCTTCACTTTAAGAAGAACAGACTGCCTTTAAGAGCAGGAGTTTAGCTGCAACATGTTCTAACCTCGCACACTATTATGTCCCCTGTTGTTGTGTGAAGCCAGGCAACCGGGTGGGTCACGTGAGGCGATACGTTGAAATCACTCTAATGAGGAGGTGGCATGAAGGCTGTACGCTGTCTGCCTCAGCAGGAATGGGTGTGGGCAGGTAACAAATCATGACCCCCACCACCCCAGCCACCACCCCCAGTCCATAAACATATGCAGAACAATATTTAGCTCATTGAGTTTATCTGGTTTGTGCTGATCAGAACTAATTCCCTTACATTCACTTGTAATATAATCAAACACCTAAGAACCACGTTCTGCAACTGATATTCTTGTGTTACTCTTCAGAACATGACTTACTGCTTTCTACAAGACTGCAATCTCAGATATCTAACCAGGCATGCTAGAGATGCGCAAGAGGCAATAATGTAATCGGAGAATCCAAATGGCATCTAAGACGTATCTTGAATACTTTATAGGCAGTGTCTAGACTGAGAGATTCAATTAGCATTTTTATCTTCCTCTAAAGCACATGCCATTTGCTGTAATATCTAATAGGTTTTATTGAAAAATGGTGCTGTTTGTTACCAGTCTTGGCTTGCAGTAGACTGGCAGGTGAATTTAGAATTTATATTTTACACGATGTCATGATGACGATGGTAACTGCAATGAAAGACAAATGCAACAATAACAGGAGGGCAGAGCACACAGGTTTGCTAATGGCTCATTTGATGATACTTGCAGATGTCTCTTGCAGCTCTGGGGTACAGCTCTTCTTTTTTAATTCAATCGTGGATGTGGGCAGGGCCAGCATTTACTGCTTTATTGCCCCTTGCTCAGGGGCATTTAAAAAAAAAAGTCAGCCATATTGCTGTGGGTCTGGAGTCACATGTAGGCCAGGCAAGGAAAGCAGATTTCCTTCCCTAAAGGGCATTAATGAACCTGGTGGGTTTTTACAACAATGGCTTCATGGTCATCATTAAACTTTTAATTCCAGATTTTTATTGAACTCAAATTCCACCATTTGTCATGGACAAGACTTGAACCTGGATCCCCAGTACATTACCTTGGAGGCCTGGATTACCAGCCTAGTGACAATACCACCACACCATCACCTCAGTATAGGAAAGACATTCCCCAATTCCTCACCCCTCTCTGGTCCGACTTCATGCATGAGCTGAGGTGGTGAAGTGTGGGAAGGTCATTCTACCATGAGTGGAATTACAGCTGGGCTTGTCCTCACCTGGTGACCAGAAACACCAGTCTTCTCCTCCATGTTGAGGTTGGCTTGGTTGGTAGTACTCAGAGTCAAAGGAGTTCTGAGTTCAAGGCCAATCTGGGACCTAAATAAACACAAAAATTGAAGCTCACACTCTGGCCCTACACTGAGGGAGAGCTGTAATATTTAAGGTGCCATCTTTTGGAAAAAGACATTAAATTGAAGCCCCATCTGCCCTTTCTGCTAGATAAGAAAGACCCTACGCCATTATTTTAAAGAAGGGTTCTCCATGGTGTTCTGGCCAATGCTTATCCCTCAATCAACATCACTAAAGCAGATTATTATCCGGACATTATCACATTGCCGTCACATTGCTGTTTGGGGGAGCTTTCTGTGCATAAATTGGTTGCTGCATTTCCTACATTACGACGGTGACAGTACTTCATTGGCTGCAGTGTGCTATGGGGCGTCCTAATGTCATGAAAGGTGCTACATAAATGCAAGCCTTTCTTCCTTTATAAAACAACTTCCTGATACCAATAGGCAGGAAAACCTACACTCTCTAGGATGGATACAGAGAAATGATTTCCTCTGGTGGGGAAGTCCAGAACAATGGGGCATAAACTTAAAATTAGAGCTAGGCTATTCGGGGTAATGATGTCAGGAAGCACTTCTTCACACAAAGGGCAGTGGAAATCTGGAACTCTCTCCCCCAAAAGGCAGTGATTGTTGGGTCAATTTAAATTTTCAGAATTAAGATCAACTGATTTTTGTTAAGTAAGGATATTAAGGGTTACGGAATAAAGGCGGGTGGATTTAAGATACAAGTAAGCCATGATCTAAAGTAAATGGCAGAACAGGCAAGGAGCCCAATCCTACTCTTACATCCTTATTGATATCGTATCTCCCGGATTCTCTAAAATGTTTCATGTCAAATTAATTAATCTTAAATTGTAGTCACTATTGCGTAGGTAAATACAGCAGTCATTTTGCAAGGGCTCCTCAAACTCAGACAAATACCAATTAATCCACTGTTGGCTGAGTTGATTGAGGGAGGAATTTGGGATGGGACAATAGGAGAACACCCTGCTGTTTTCCTCGATATTTAACATCTAGTTGAACATGTTTATTGTCTCCTCCAAGCGACAGCACCCTCAACAGCACAGCATTCCCTCAGTACTGCACCAGGAGCGTCAGCCTAGTTTACGTATTCAAGTCCAGGAACAGAGCTATCTTCCTGACAATGGCATCGTTGCACTTGCCACCTTGACTGAGATTGGTGAAGCTGGTGCAGGTTGGGAGCTGAATCTGGAACCTTTAGGTCTGTACGATTTGGTCGCATTGTACGTTTCTAAATGTGACATTGAAGCAAAAAAAAACCGAAGGTAATTAAGGTCCGGTATAAGTTATGACTCCATTAGAAGAGACAGAATATTGCTGTCCTAATAGGCGTTAGAGGCGATTTAAATCCTTTTATGGAACAAAAGGGCTATTTGTAGCCTATTGGGTTTTGAAATTATTTACCAGCTTGAGTTCAAATAATGGCCACATCCTGGAGTGTTAATGAGGTCCCTGCAGATTTTATTAATTGTAAGCAAACCTTTCCCACTCTATAAATTTTTAATTGCTTTTAAGAATGGTGCCATTTAGATTTTTTAAAGGTGATTTTTGACTCCTACCCACTAATGAGATTCTGTTGATCAAACACTTTATAGAACAAAAGGCTTTGTACAAAACCTTTATAGCCTTTATGGCTTCCAAACAGCTTTAAATAGATTCGATACATCCCAGTAGATTACTTATAAAATCCGATTAGGATTTAAGTCAGGTCTTGTAATATTGTAAAGAATTGGGATCTTCTCCCCCCTCCTCCTCCCCCATTTCCTCCCAGGCTAACATCCTGTCAAGGGCTTGAAAAGCAAGCAAACAAGGAAATGGGAAGTAGAGTTTCCTGTGAATCCTTTCAGGATAAGGCCCATTAAAATCTCAGAGAAAAAAAATGTCTTCATGAGCAATATGCTGGGGAATGTCATGCCTTAAGCTCTGGAATTCCTCCCCCTGCTCACACCCCCACAAAAAATGTCTTCACTTTGCTGCTTCCATTTTCCCCTCCTCTAAGCCACCCTTTAAAGCCTAACTCTTAAAGCTTTTGGGCACCAGCTCTGATATCTCCTCATATGCTTCGGTGTCAGCAGTGGGCAGATGATGCACTGGAGGGATCCTCACCATCATGCCAATCTCAGGACACCGGCTGGCTGACACCACAACAAAGAGAATCCAGTCCTAGGCCTCTTTCTCTGAAAAACTGAACATTGTATTGTTGGCTTTAAGGTATTTGCTAAGATGGTACCTGGCCAGAAAGAAGAAAACAGGTTTTGTTATGACAGCAGTCTCTATAAAGCACTATCAGAAAGCCAGTGTTAGCTGTGGCTCAATGACTAGCACTGTTACTCTGTGAGTTAAAAGGTTGGGGCTGCAAATCCCACTCAAGATTCTTACACTCATACTCGAGGCTGACAATGCCAGCTTACCATTGCCCTCTCAAGGGCAATTAGGGATGGGCAATAAAAATGCTGGCTGTGCCAGTGATGCCCATGTCCCATTAAAGGATAAAAATAAATGAACATTAAAACATGGCAGGGAGCTAGTTAGTAAGGTTTTCCCTCTGTCATCCTGGTTACCATTTTATTGCTGAAACAAATGACCTGATCGTTGTCACACTGCTGTTTGTGGGAGCATGCTGTGCACAATTTACTGCTGCGTTTCCGACATTACAACAGCGACTACTCTTCAAAAGTACATCATTGGCTGTGGATCATTTTGGGATGGTGTGAGAGGCGCCATGTAAATGCAAGATTGTTTTCTCTTTTCAAAACTGCTCTGCTTCCTCGCAAATGTATAACAATTTCTCATGACACCGCCGTTACCTTGTTCCTTTTCCCACAGGAAGCTCTGGTGAGTTAATCGAGGCTTGGCCTAAATGACGCAAGGTCCCATTAATGCAACACTTAGCCCTTTATTGGAAAGTCGCGGAGCAGACAGGAGGATTCAGACAGAGTCAGTAGGAAATTATTCAAGGATGCTGTCTCTGGTTCTGAAGCTGACATATTGTTCTTACTGGGGACCCACAGAGGTCACGTCCCTGTTCTCAATCCTCATTTCTGGAAGGTCTGGCTGAATGCAAGAAGCCCAAATGCTATTTCCTGCATCCTGCACCATCCCCCTCTACCCACCACCCCCCCCACCCCCCCACCCCCAATCAGGTTTAAATCCTGACATTTTGTGCATACTGTAATAAAAAATGTATGAGCATTAGCATCTCCCGAGTGAGCAGGTTCACTTTACTGAAAGAATGGGGTTAGTCATCACAGTGGAAGATGGAGCACAATCACTTAAGCAAGGATGTGATTTTCATTTTGGTTTCTGACCCTTTTAGAAAATGTGTTTTGTTTTTCTATGTCCTGCTCTCTTCACGGTCCTTTATTTTTAGCTCTAGGCTCACGTTCTCCTTGCAAGCCTTCCACCTTGCACCTTTTGAAACTTGAGTTCATCCAAAATTCTGCTGCCTGTATCCTAACTCGCATCAAGCCCCACCCATGTGCTCAGTGACCTACATTGGCACCCAGTCGAGCAAGACTTTCAATCGTCTGACAGCCCTCTGCTCCTCCAACTCCGGCACCTTGAGAATCCCGGATTTGTGCCCATTTGATAACTTTCTGTGTCTTGCATACAAGGAAACCCAAATCCTCTAATCACCAACATTTCATACTCTCCCACCACTTACAAAATGAACTAAGCTGTAATGTGTTTATAACCGTGCCCTTGTATGTTTACTTGCTGTTTGTAAGATGAAGCAATTTAGCAACCAAAATCTTATTCAGAACAACAACTCATTAAAGTGCTTTTGTTAGCTTATCAAAAAACGAGAGAATCCTACGTGAGAACGAATGTAGAAGGCTAAATATATAGTTCAGATCACAAGGTTGGACTTATTGTTAAGACCTTGCTTAAGTGATTGTATTACCCCTGGGTTGTTCTATCGTGTGATAGATATTGAAGAGTATGGACATACTCCTGAACATAAGGCATAGGAGGCCATGAACGGGAGTTGGTGGCAATGCTTTTTAAAGTAACGAAAACATGTCCCCGCTCATGTGACTCTATCACACGAGCAGGGACATGTTAAATAGGAGTGTAAAAAGTTTTTTTTTAAAATCACTGGTCAAAACCTCATCCCGCTCACGAATGAGGTTTCGCCAAAAATGCAAAGGCCGCTTGGCCTTTTCGCACGCCCGCCTGCCCACCGAACGGCTGGACGGGCAGTGAAAATTCCAAACAATTAGTTAATTAATTAATTAGTTGACATCATCGTGCTTCATTTTAATCTCGAGCGTGTCGGGCGCACGCCCGCATGCCAAGCGAAAAACCCTAGCCCATGTTGACCTTTTGGCAAGGTGCTGAACGGTGAGGTGGAGATCTCAGTCCTGCCCTTAGCCACAGTTAATCGACAGTGACCAGAAACCTTGTTTTGGTTTTCTTCCAAGCCGTGGATCCCTGACTCAAGATCGTACAACATGCCCTTCAGGCCAAGAATGTCCTTCCATCCATTTGATATTGTGCCCAATTCTGGGCATCACACTTTAGGAAGAATGGCAAAGCCTGTGAGGGGTTGCAAAAGATATTTACTAGAATGGTGCCAGGGGTAAAGGTCTTCAGTCACATGGATAGGTTTGAGAAGCTGGGATTGTTCTGCTTAGATTGGGCAAGGTGAAGGTTAAGGCTGGGTCACTTGGCCAGAACAGCAGATGACTGAAAATGAAGCAAGATTTTTCACTCCTTCAGCCATTCACTCAGGGAGCTGGGAGGCACAATAAGTCGAAGTACTGATCTTCCATCTTAACTGAGGGGAAAATCATCATCTTAGTGCTATCTGAAAGGGTACTTGTGGTGAAATGTGTTTGAGCAACCACACTTGTCACTAAACTGTGACTAATCTGGCAGTGCCAGTCAGAAAAACTGTGCAAGTGGGTGAGATTGGGAATGGAAATATCAGAGGGGCAGAGTAGAGGGTGGTGTTTTGTTGTGGGTTTGGCACGAAGGCACATTGCCAGCATTGTACCCGACCCAACTCTTGGCGTAAAGGCTGGAAGTGTTCCAATCCTCAGAATCAAAAAAAACACTTTGATACTTGTTCAACTTGGACAGAATCTTCCGTTCTGGACGGGTGCCTCGCTTGCTGCCTGTAAAAGCTGCAAGACTCTGCCGCTGACTCTGAGGAGGGAAGTCCGCTGTATCTTCTGCTCACCAGGCAGTTGAGTGGATCACGGTGGGCCTCCCTCCAGACCGAGGACCCTGGAAATGACTTCCCGCCCGCCAAGAGCTGCTGGCCAATCAGAGGCTGACAGCTCTTGCACTCGGCAGTGCCATGGAGGAGGCCGAGGCTGCTGCTGGAACAACACCCCCCGGATCGAGGAGCGACCCGGGGAAAAGGTAAGTGCTGTTGGGTGGTGGGGGGGGGGGGGGCGGTGTTCTGGTGGGGTGGGGGGTCAGTCCCAGAAGGGAAAAACGGTTTGTACCAGTACTCTTATTTCCCAGTGTTTACTGGTGGTCTGTTTAAAGGTAGACAAGAGCAGTTTGGACCAGCATTCTTATTTCCCAGTTTTCCTGTTTTTCCTTCTGGGGTGGCACTACTCCCCCACCCCTCGTCCTGTTTCCATGCCCTCGATCATGCACAGTGCCCAGGTTAGTGCAGATTGAGGAAACCCACCTCCCGCTGGCATGCAGCCCGCACAGCTTTACTAGTCGTGCAGGGCACATGTTGGCAGGCCCACCAGGAAGATCCTGGGAAGGTTGCAACAGAGGCAGGAAGAGGTCCTTAAGTAGTCATCAACTTAAAGGACTGAAGTGGAGGCTGGATGGGAAGGTCGACCGGGGGCCCTCCCATCCAGAACTGATTTCCAGTGGGAGGCAGGAAGGCGCCGGGTATCACCCCCCCCAACCCGCCAAATTCTCAGGCCCGCCCGCCTCCCCCCTCACTTCCTGCGGGAGCAGAAGATTCCGGCCTCCACCTCCAAATTCTTTGAATGTAGATTCACGGTGACTATTCGACAGGTTCAAATTGTAAGGACTTAGTAAGGATATAGCATAAGCAGTGTTACACGAGATGAAAAGCCATCTCCAATCCATCTAATTGCTTTGTCACCTAAGAGTTAATATGTCCTCTGTCAAATTAATAATGAATATCATATTTTTATTCGTTCATGGGATGTGGGCATCGCTGGCAAGGCCAACATTTGTTGCCCATCCCTAATTGCCCTTGAGAAGATGGTGGTGAGCTGCCTTCTTGAACTGCTGCAGCCCACCATGTGGTGTAGATTCACACACAGTGCTGTTAGGGAGGGAGTTCCAGGATTTTGACCAATTACAGTGAAGGAATGGCGATATTGTTCCAAATCAGGATGGTGAATGTCTTGGGGGAGAACTTCCAGGTGGTGTGTTCCCATGTGTCCGCTGCCCTTGTCCTTCTAGATGGTAGTGGTTGCAGGTTTGGGAGGCACTGTCTAAGGAACCTTGGTGAATTCCTGCAGTGCATCTTGTAGATGGTACACACTGCTGCTATTGTGTGTCGGTGGTGGAGGGGATGAATGTTTGTGGATGGGGTGCCAATCAAGAGGACTGTTTTGTCCTGGATGGTGTTCAACTTCTTGAATGTTGTGGGAGCTGCACTCATCCAGGCAAGTAGAGAGTATTCCATCAAAGTCCTGACTTATGCCTTGTAGATGGTGGACAGGCTTTGGGAAGGCAGAAGGTGAGTTACTCACCATAGGATTCCTAGCCTTTTGTAGTCACAGTATTTATGTGGCTAGTCCAGTTCAGTTTCTGGTCAATTGTAACTCCCAGGATGTTGATAGTGGGGGATTCAGTGATGGTAATGCCGTTGAACATCAAGGGGTGATGGTTGGATTCTCTCTTGTTGGAGATATTCATTGCCTGGAGCTTGTGTGGCGCGAATGTTACTTGCTACTTATCAAGTTAATTCATAACCAGGTTATGAATGAATCATCAACAGTAGCACCATTGACCCTGAGTCAGCAATGAGTAACTGACCTGAAACACTCACCCATTGTTTGAAGTGATCTTCACTTTTTTTAACGCCCACATTGGCTACTTAGATAGTAACTATTAAAAGCCTAGACTTGTTCTGGGCTGGGACTTTGTTTGTTTTGGTGCAAGGCAGTGTTGATGGAAGTGGGGAAGTGAGCATCATAAGAACACACATCTTTTGCACAATTGCTGGTTCTTATCAAGGTGAATGGGGATGCAAGAAATTTCTAATCCAAATATCCAATACCAGTATCAAGGTCAGTTGATGCAGCGCAGGCTATACACAGAGTAAAGCTTCCTCTACTTTGTCTCAACTATGGACTTTTGCACCTACACCCCAGAATAACATCTCCTCCCATACACGTGTGACGTGTCTCCCATCTTCCTATACCAACAATTCTTTTTTCTAAGAGAATGTACTCAAATAAAATGTTGCAAGAGTACATTATGCAATGGTTCAAATTGGACATTACAATAAAGTACAATACAGTTCAATTTCTTTCAATGCAGTATGCAGCACTGTGAGGTGCCTCACCACGCTTACAATTGCAGGATATATTTACATTAAAAAAAAGACTTACATTTATATAGCAATTTTCATGGCCACCAGATGTCTCAAAGCACTTTACAGAGTCTGAAGTACTTTTTAAAGTGTAGTCACTGCTGTAATATTGGGAATGTGGCAGTGAATTTCTGCTCAGCAAACTCTCATGAACGCCAGTGTGACGATGAGCAGATAATCTGTTTCTTGTGCTGTTGATTGAGGGATAAACATTGGCCAGGACACCGGAGAGAACACCCCTGCTCTTCTTTGAAATAGCGCCATGGGATCTTTTACTTCCACCTGAGCAGGCAGGTGGGGACTCGGTTTAATGTCTCATCCGAAAGATGACACCTCCGACAGTGCAGCATTCCCTCAGTACTGCACTGGAGTGTCAGCCTTGATTTTACTACTCAAGCCCTGGATGTCAAACATTCTGATGCGCACTGGCAAATATTTATCTCTGAAACAGATTATCTGATGATTATCACCCTGTTATTTGTGGGGTCTTGCTGTGCACAAAAATGGCTGCTTATCCTACATTGCAGCTTCAGTTGGGTATAAAATGCTTCGGGATGTCCTGAGGTAGTGATCGCTTCTATACACATACAAGTCTCCTTGGACCCAGCAAATGGCGCACGTGTGCTTGCTGACTGCACATTGGCTCCCGGGGCAGGACTTTTCGTCCCCCGAGTGGGCGCACATCAGCCCCAATCGGGAGTAAAATAGTGCACGATGACGTCGGGCGAGCGTCCTGACATCATCGTGCACTTCCGTGATATTTCGCTCGGTGGGCGTGTGAGGTGCCAGAGCGGCGGGTGCCATTAATGAAGCGGCCACTTAAGGCCATTAACAGTCCAATTGGCCGTGATTTTTTTCTTGCCTGTGCGATTTTCTGCTCGTCGCACAGGCAAAACGGGCAGGCGGCCAGCCAATATTTTCACAGACCTCATCCACGGGCAGGATAAAAAGGGTCAGCAGCATTGCCAGTGTGAGTAGGGAAGAGTTTTGGAGATAGTTTGCAGCTGGTTGCTTATTGATACCCAGCAAATTAACCTCTGCCCGGGGCTACATTCTTAGCATTTCCAGGTTTCATTTCAGGACTCATTGCTGTCTGTCAGGCGCCTGGAGGATTCAGACTGTGTGGACCCTTCCAGGTATCTGCCTTCCCTTACCCTGGTAATGGGGATTGTGGTCTCCGCTGGAGACACCTCCTCTGAGGAGGAAGAGAGGGGCAGAAGGGAGAGGAGGCCAGGTGTCCCAATGCAGCATCCAGGGGAGGGGCCTGTGGGAGGAGAGGCGCAGGCACAAGGGACGCAGGGCCAGCGGTTAGTCCAAGGCAGAAGGGGCCACAGAAGACACCACTATCCTGCTGCCAGGGTTTACAGGTGGCGATGCAGCTACCTCAATATGTCTGAGGTGCAATGCTGAAGGAGACTCCAGGGGCTGCCTGGGCCACTTTTAAACCGGCCACCGGGTCCAATGGTGACCCGGTGGCCGACAGGGCCCCGCCCCCGCTCGGCCCTTCCCGGCCAGTGCGGAGCCATGTTTCATGGGAGGGCCTTAATTAGCCCACCAGCGTGAAATCGCGTTTGGGGCCCAATCGCGGGCGGCAGTCCCTGCGCCCACCCAACATAGGGAAAATCCTGCCCCTGGTTAGGCACTGCCTCACTTTTAAAAATCTCAGCCTTGATTTCAAATCCCTCCACAGCCTTGATCCTCCCTATTGCTGCAATCTGCTCCAGCCCCACAACCCTCCGAGATATCTTTGCTCATCTAATTCTGGCCTATGGAGCATCCCCAATACTTATCGCTCCACCATTGATGGCTGTGCCTTCAGCTGCCTGGGCCCCAAGCTCTATATTTCCCTCCCTAAACATCTCTGTTTCCCCATCTCTCTTTGCTCCTTTAAAACGCTCCTTACTACCCACCCCTTTGCCCATATTCCCTCATTTCACCTAATTTGGCTCATTGTCAAATATTGCTTTGTAACACTCCTGTGAAGGGCTGTGAGGCATTTTATTACTTTAAAGGTGATATATAAATACAGGATGTTACACAAGAGCATAAGAAATAGGAGCGGGAGTAGGCCATTTGGCCCCTCAATTCTGCCCCCCCTCCCATTCAATAAGATCATGGCTGATCTGCCCCAGGTCTCAACTCCTCTTTCGTGCCAGCTCCTCATAGCCCTCAACTCCCCGATATTTCAAAAATCTACCTACCTCCTCTTTAAATACTTTCAGCGATCTAGCCTCCACAACTCTCTGGGGTAGGGAATTCCAGACATTTGCTACCCTCTGAGAGAAGAAATTCCTTCGCATCTCAGTTTTAAATGGGTGTTCCCCTTATTCTGTAACTATGACACCTAATTCTAGATTCCCCCACTAATGGAAACATCTTCTCAACATCTACCCTGTCAAGCCCCCTCAGAATCTTGTATGTTTCAATAAAATCACCCCTCATTCTTCTAAACTCTAATAAATAAAAGCCTAACCTGTTTAGCCATTCTTGATAAATCAACCCTTTCATCCCATGAATCAGCCTAGTGAATCTCTTTTGAACAGCCTCCAATGCCAGTATATCCTTTCTTAAATAGAGGGACCAAAACTGTACACAGTACTCCAGGTGCAGCCTCACCAACACCCTGTACAGTTGTAACAAGACTTCCCTATTTTTAATCCTCATCTCCCTAGCAATATAGGCCAAAATTCCATTTGCCTTGTTAATTACTTGCTGCACCTGAATGCTAACCTTTTGTGTTTCATGCACAAGAACACCCAGATCCCTCTGTGCTGCACTTTTTTTGGAGTCTGTCTCCATTTAAATAATTGCCTGCCTTTTGATTCTTCTTTCCAAAGTGCATGACCTCACACTTTCCTACATTAAACTCCATCTACCAGGTTTTTGCCCATTCACTCAACTGATATGTATCTCCATGCAGATCCCTTATGTCCACATCACAACATGCCCTCCCACCTATTTTTGTATCGTCAGCAAATTTGGATACATTACACTCTGCCCCCTCCTCCAAGTCATTAATATAGATAGTAAATAATTGAGGCTCTAGGACTGATCCTTGTGGCACTCCACTAGTTACGCCTTTCCAACCTGAAAAAGACCCATTGATCCCAACTCTCTGTCTTCTGCGTGTTATCCAATCCTCAATCGATGCTAATACCGTGAGCTCCTATCTTGTGCAATAACCTTTTATGTGGCGCCTTATCGAATGCCTTCTGGAAATCCAAATACACAACATCTACTGGTTCCCCTTCATCAACTCTGCTTGCTATATCCTCAAAAAGCTCTAGCAAATTTGTTAAACATGATTTCCCTTTCACAAAACCATGTTGGCCCTGTTTGATTGCGTTAAGCTTTTATAAATGTCCTGCTATTTCTTACTTAATAATGGACTCTACTATCTCTGCAGCCACTTCCTTTAAAACACTTGGATGCAGGCCATCTGGCAACTTGTCTGCCTTCAGTCCCATTAGTTTCTCAAAAACTTTACCCCTCATGATAGAGACTGTTATAAGATCTTTCCTCCCATTAGCTCCTTGCTTATCTGATATATTTGGAATGTTTATACTGTCTTCCACTGTGAAGACTGATGCAAAATATTGGTTTAAATTATCTGCCATTTCCCTGTTCCCCATTATCAATTCTCCAGTCGCATCCTCCAAGGGTCCCATGCTCACTTTAGCCACTCTCTCTTTTTATATACCTATTGAAGCCCTTGCTGTTTGTTTTTATATTTCTTGCCAATTTACTTTTATAATCAATTTTCTCCCTCTTTATTAGCTTTTTAGTCACCCACTGCTGGTTCTTAAAATATTCCCAATCCTCTGGCCTACCACTAGTTTTCGCCAGTTTGTATGCCTTAGTTTTTGATCGGATACTCTCCTTGACCGCCTTTGTTAACCACGGGTGGTTCATCCTTCTCATCGAGTCCTTCTTTTTGACCGGGATAAATTTTTGCTGAGCGTTATGAAATATTTGCTTAAATGTCTGCCACTGCTCATCCACTGACCCTCCCTTTAGTCTATTTTCCCAGCCCACTTTTGACCTCTGAAATTGCCCTTATTTAAATTGAGGACACTGGGTTGAGATTCAAGTTGCTCGCCCTCAAACTGAATTTGAAATTTTACCATGTTGTAATCGCTACCCCCTAGAGGATCCTTAACTACAAGATCTCTTATTAATCCCACCTCATTATACATTACTAGATCTAAAATAGCCTGTTCCTGGGTAGGTTCTGCAATGCATTGCTCTAAGAAACAATCCCTGATGCACTCTATAAATTTGTTTTCCATGTTACCCCTGCCAATCTGATTTGTCCAGTCAATATGCAGATTAAAATCACCCATGACAATTGTAGTGCCCTTCTTACACACCTCCATTATTTCTCGACTTATACTTTGTCCCACAGTGAGGCAACTCTTCGGGGTCTATAGATGACTCCCACCAGTGACTTCTTCCTCTTGCTATTCCTTATTTCCACCCAAACTGAGTCCACATCACAATCTATTGCACCTATATCACTACTCACCACCGCACTGATACCTTCCTTTATTAACAAAGCTACCCCACCTCCTTTTCCTTTTTGCCTATTTTTCCGGAACATCGAATATCCTTGAATATTGAGTTCCCAGTCTTGGTCACCCTGCAACCATGTCTCTATAATAGCTATCAAGTCATATCCACTTATTTCTACTTGCGCTGTCAACTCATCTATCTTGTTACAAATGCTGTGTGCATTCAGATAAAGACCCTTAACTATTTACCATTATTACTCTTTCTGGTTCTAATTTCTGCTGCACGCTTCTGCTTATATTTTCTCCCTCTTCCTGTCACACTCTGATTATCGTCCGCCTCTACACTATCCTGCACCTCTGCTCTCTCGTTTCTTTTTGATTTTTTAGACTTCCCTTCAATTGAATCCCCGACCCCCCCACCCACTAATTAGTTGAAATTCCTACCTACAACCCTAGTTATATGATTCGGCAGGACACTGGTCCCAGCATGGTTCAACTGAACCCCATCCCAATGGATCAGTTCTCTCCTTCCCCAGTACTGGTGCTAGGGCCCCATGAATCGGAACCTATTTCTCCCACATCAATCTTTGACCCACGCATTTACTTCTCTAATCTTATTTGCCCGATGCCACTTTGTAGGTGGCATCAAGTAGAAATCTGGAAATTGTTACCTTTGTGGTTTTGCTTTTTAATTTAGCCCCGAGCTGCTCGTAGTCCCTCAGCAGAACTTATTCCTAGTCCCACTTATGTTGTTGGTACCGACGTGGACCAAGACAACTGGATCCTTCCCCTCCCACTCCAAGTTCCTCTCCAGCTCAGAAGAGATGTCCTTAACCTTGGCACCAGGTAGGCAAAACAGCCTTCGGAACTCTCTATCTTTGCTGCAGAGAACAGTAGCTATTTCCTTAACTATGCTATCCCTTTTACTACTACATTTCTCTTTTCTCCCCCCCACTTGAATGGCTCTCTGTATTGTGGGGCTGTGGTCAGTTCGCTCATCCTCCCTGCAGGCTCTGTCCTTGTCCACAGTGGGAGCAAGAACCTCGTACCTATTGGACAAGGGCACTGGCTGAGTCTCCTCCAAAGCTATATTCGGGATCCCCATACCTGCCTAACTCACAGTCACACCCTCCTGTCCCTGACCACGGTCTAATTTTGAAGTAATGAATCTAAGGGGTGTGACTGCCTCCGGAAACACAGTGTCCAGGTAACTCTCTCCCTCCCTGATGTGTGGCAGTGTCCGCAGCTCGGACTCCAGCTCATCAACCCTGAGCTGAAGATCATCGAGCAGCCAACACTTGCTGCAGGTGTGGTCACCATGGATCACACCGGCATCCACCAGGTCCCACATACTACAGCTGCAACACATCACCTGCACAGCCATCTCTATTCTATGCAATTAATTAATTTGGATGTTAAAATTTTTAAAAGTGAATTTCTTAACTGTACTCTTCAGCTGTAATAATGTCTCCTAATTTAAACCACTTGGCCAATCAAAAGAGGCACAGAAGAGATACCCCGGCTCTCTCCTTGCTGTTGTAAACTGATCTCCCGGCTCTCCTTGCTGTTGTAAACTGACCTTCCGGCTCTCTCCTCACTGTGTTAAGCTGATCTCCCGGCTCTCCTTGCTGATTTAAATTGATCTCCCGGCTCTCTCCTTGGTGTGTGAAAATTATCTCACGGCTCTCTCCTCGCTGTGTTAAACTGGTCTCCCGGCTCTCTCTTCACTGTGTTAAACTGATCACCCGGCTCTCCATGCTGTTTTAAACTGATCTCCCAGCTCTCTCCTCGTTGTGTAAAATTGATCTCCCAGCTCTTGGGCTTTTTTAAACTAATCTCCCTACTTTCAGTGCTGTTTTAATCTCCTGGCTCTCTCCTCAGTGTTTTAAACTGATCTCCTGGCTCTCTCCGAAATGTGTTAAACTGATATCTCGGCTCTCTCCTTGCTGTGTTAAACTGATAACCTAGCTCTCCAGAAAGTTTTAAACTGATCTCGTGGCTCTCACCTCGCTGTTTTCAATTATCTCCTGGCTCTCTCTTCACTATTTTAAACTGATCTCCCGGCTCTCTCCTCACTGTTTTAAACTGATCTCCCGGCTCTCGCCTCGCTGTGTAAAACTGATCTCCTGGCTCTCTCCTTGCTGTTTTAAACTGATCTCCTGGCTCTCTCCTTGCTGTGTTAAACTGATCTCCTGGCTCTCTCCTTGCTGTTTTAAACTGATCTCCTGGCTCTCTTCTCGCTTTATTAAACTGATGTCCTGGCTCTCTCCTCGCTGTGTTAAACTGATCTCCCGGCTCTCCGTGCTGTTTTAAACTAATCTCCTGGCTCTCTTCTCGCTGTGTTAAACTGATCTCTCGGATCTCTCCTCGCTGTTTTAAACTGATCTCCCAGCTCTCTCCTCGCTGTTTTAAACTGATCTCCCGACTCTCTCCTCACTGTGTTAAACTGATCTCCCGGCTCTCTCCTCGCTGTTTCAAACTGATCTCCCGGCTCTCTCCTTGCTGTTTTAAACTGATCTCCCGGCTCTTTCCTCACTGTGTAAAACTGATCTCCCGGCTCTCTCCACGCTGTGTAAAACTGATCTCCCGGCTCTTTCCTCGCTGTGTAAAACTGATCTCCCGGCTCTCTCCTCGCTGTGTTAAACTGATCTCCCGGCTCTCTTCTCGCTGTGTTAAACTGACCTCCCGGCTCGCTCCTCGCTGTGTTAAACTGATCTCCCGGCTCTTTCCTCGCTGTGTAAAACTGATCTCCCGGCTCTCTTTTCGCTGTGTTAATCTGATCTCCCGGCTCTCTTTTCGCTGTGTTAAACTAATCTCCCGGCTCCTACCTCGCAGTTTTCAACATATCTCCCGGCTCTCTCCGTGCTGTTTTAAACTGAATTCCCGGCTGCCTCCTCACTGTGCTAAACTGATCTACCGGCTCTCTCCTTACAGTGTTAAATTGATCTCACGACACTCTCCACGCTGTGTTAAACTGATCTCCTGGCTCTCTCCTCACGGTGTTGAGCTGATCTCCGGGATTTCTCCTCGCCGTTTTAAATTGATCTCCCGGCTCTCTCTCGCTGTTTTAAACTGATCTTCCAGCTTTCTCCTTGCTGCTTTAAACTAATCTTCCAGCTTTCTCCTCGCTGCTTTAAACTAATCTTCCAGCTCTCTCCTCGCTGTTTTAAACTAATTTCCCGGCTCTCTCCCCGCTGTTTTAAACTAATCTCCCGACTCTGCGCTGTGTGAAACTGATCTCCTGGCTCCCCCTCGCAGTGTTAAACTGATCTCCTGGATCTCTCCACGCTTTGTTAAACTGATCTCCCGGCTCTCCTCGCTGATTGAAATTGATCTCCCGGCTCTCTCCTCGCTGTTTTTAGCTGACCTCCCGGCTCTCTCCTCACAACTTTAAACTGATCTCCCGGCTCTCCTCCCTCTTTCACACTGATCTCCCGGCTCTCTCGTCACGGTGTTAATCTGATCACCCAGCTCTCCTGGCTGTGTTAAACTAATCTCCTTCCTCTCTCTTCGCTGTTTCAAACTGATCTTCCGACTCCCTCCTCGCTGTTTTAAACTGATCTCCCAGCTCTCTCCTCACTGTTTTAAACTGTTCTCCCAGCTGTCTGCTCGCTGTTTTAACCTGATCTCCTGGCTCTCTCTCGCTGTTTTAAACTGACCTCCTGGCTCTCTCCTTGTGGTGTTAAACTGACCTCCTGGCTCTCTCCTTGTGGTGTTAAACTGACCTCCCGGCTCTCTACTCATTGTTTTAAACTGATCTCCCGGCTCTCTCCTCACAGTGTTGATCTGATCTCCAGGCTCTCTCCTCGATGTTTTAAACTGATCTCTAGGCTCTCTCCTCGCTATTTGAAACTGATCTCCTGGCTCTCTCCTCACGGTGTTGAGCTGATCTCCGGGCTTTCTCCTCGCCGTTTTAAATTGATCTCCCGGCTCTCTCTCGCTGTTTTAAACTGATCTTCCAGCTTTCTCCTCGCTGCTTTAACCTAATCTTCCAGCTCTCTCCTCGCTATTTGAAACTGATCTCCCGGCTCTCTCCTCCCTGTTTTAAACTGATCTCCCGGCTCTCTCCTCACTGTGCTAAACTGATCTCCCAGCTCTCCATGCTGTTTTAAACAGATCTCACGTCTCTCTCCTCACTGTGCTAAACTGATCTCCCGGCTCTCTCCTCGTTGTGTAAAATTGATCTCCCAGCTCTTGGGCTTTTTTAAACTAATCTCCCTACTTTCTCTGAAATGTGTTAAACTGATACCTCGGCTCTCTCCTTGCTGTGTTAAACTGATAACCTAGCTCTCCAGACAGTTTTAAACTGATCTCGCGGCTCTCACCTCGCTGTTTTAAACTGATCTCCCAGATCTCTCTTCACTGTTTTAAACCGATCTCCCAGCTCTCTCCTCACTGTTTTAAACTGATCTCCTGGCTCTCTCCGCGCTGCTTTCAAATGGTCTCCTGGCTCTCTCTTCACTATTTTAAACTGATCTCCTGGCTCTCTCCTCACTGTTTTAAACTGATCTCCTGGCTCTCTCCGCGCTGCTTTCAAATGGTCTCCTGGCTCTCTCTTCACTATTTTAAACTGATCTCCTGGCTCTCTCCTCGCTGTTTTAAACTGATCTCCTGGCCCCCTCCTCACTGTTTTAAACTGATCTCCCGGCTCTCTCCTCGCTGTTTTAAACTGATCTCCTGGCCCCCTCCTCGCTGTGTTAAACTGATCTCCCAACACTCTCCACGCTGTGTTGAACTGATCTCCTGGCTCGCTCCTCGCTGTTTGAAACTGATCTCCCGGCTCTCTCTCGCTGTTTTAAACTAATCTTCCAGCTCTCTCCTCGCTGTTTTAAACTAATTTCCCGGCTCTCTCTCGCTGTTTTAAACTGATCTCCAGCTCTCTCTCTCGCTGTTTTAAACTAATCTTCCAGCTCTCTCCTGGCTGTTTTAAACTAATTTCCCGGCTCTCTCCTCTCTGTTTTAAACTGATCACCCCACTCTCCGCGCTGTTTTAAACTGATCTCCCGACTCTCTCTTCTCATTGTGTTAAATTGATCTCCCAGCTCTTGCGCTTTTTAAAACTAATCTCCCGGCTTTCTCCGTGCTGCTTCAAACTGATCTCCCGGCTCTCCGTGCTGTTTTAATCTCCTGGCTCTCTCCTCAGCATTTTAAACAGATCTCCTGGCTCTCCCCTCGCTATGTTAAACTAATCTCCCGGCTCTCTCCTCGATGTTTTAAACTGATCTCTAGGCTCTCTCCTCGCTATTTGAAACTGATCTCCTGGCTCTCTCCTCACGGTGTTGAGCTGATCTCCGGGCTTTCTCCTCGCCATTTTAAATTGATCTCCCGGCTCTCTCTCGCTGTTTTAAACTGATCTTCCAGCTTTCTCCTCGCTGCTTTAAACTAATCTTCCAGCTCTCTCCTCGCTGTTTTAAACTAATTTCCCGGCTCTCTCTCGCTGTTTTAAACTGATCTCCCGGCTCTCTCTCACTGTTTTAAACTGATCTTCCAGCTCTCTCCTCACTGTTTTAAACTGATCTTCCAGCTCTCTCCTCGCTGTTTTAAATTGATCTCCCGGCTCTCTCTCGCTGTTTTAAACTGATCCTCCAGCTTTCTCCTCGCTGTTTTAAACTAATTTCCCAGCTCTCTCCTCGCTATTTGAAACTGATCTCCCAGCTCTCTCCTCCCTGTTTTAAACTGATCTCCCGACTCTCTCCATGCTGTGTTAAACTGATCTCCCAGCTCTCTCCTCACTGTTTTAAACCGATCTCCCGACTCTCTCCTCACTGTGCTAAACTGATCTCCCGGCTCTCCATGCTGTTTTAAACAGATCTCCCGACTCTCTCCTCACTGTGCTAAACTGATCTCCCGGCTCTCTCCTCGTTGTATAAAATTGATCTCCCAGCTCTTGGGCTTTTTTAAACTAATCTCCCTACTTTCAGTGCTGTTTTAATCTCCTGGCTCTCTCCTCAGTGTTTTAAACTGATCTCCTGGCTCTCTCCTCGCTGTTTTAAACTAATCTCCCGACTCTCTCCGAAATGCGTTAAACTGATATCTCGGCTCTCTCCTTGCTGTGTTAAACTGATAACCTAGCTCTCCAGACACTTTTAAACTGATCTCGCGGCTCTCACCTCGCTGTTTTCAACTGATCTCCCGACTCTCACCTCACTGTTTTAAACTGATCTCCCGGCTCTCTCCGCGCTGCTTTTAAATGGTCTCCTGGCTCTCTCTTCACTATTTTAAACTGATCTCCTGGCTCTCTCCTCGCTGTTTTAAACTGATCTCCTGGCCCCCTCCTCACTGTTTTAAACTGATCTCCCGGCTCTCTCCTCGCTGTTTTAAACTGATCTCCTGGCCCCCTCCTCGCTGTGTTAAACTGATCTCCCAACACTCTCCACGCTGTGTTGAACTGATCTCCTGGCTCTCTCCTCGCTGTGTTAAACTCATCTCCCGGCTCTCTCCTCGCTGTTTTAAACTGATCTCCCGGCTCTCTTCTGGCTGTGTTAAACTGATCTCCTGGCTCCCTCCTCGCTGTTTTAAACTGAACTCCCGGCTCTCTCCTCGCTGTTTTAAACTGACCTCCCGGCTCTCTCCTCGCTGTTTTAAACTGACCTCCCGGCTCTCTCCTTGCTGTTTTAAACTAATCTCCCGGCTCCTACCTCGCAGTTTTCAACATATCTCCTGGCTCTCTCCGCGCTGTTTTAAACTGAATTCCCGGCTGCCTCCTCACTGTGCTAAACTGATCTACCGGCTCTCTCCTCACAGTGTTGAGCTGGTCTCCAGGCTCTCTCCTCGCTGTTTTAAACTGATCTCCCGGCTCTCTCCTCATAATGTTGAGCTGGTCTCCAGGCTCTCTCCTCGCTGTGTTAAACTGATCTCCCGGCTCTCTCCTCACGGTGTTGAGCTGATCTCTGGGATTTCTCCTCGCCGTTTTAAATTGATTTCCCGGCTCTCTCTCGCTGCTTTAAACTAATCTTCCAGCTCTCTCCTCGCTGTTTTAAACTAATTTCCCGGCTCTCTCCTCGCTGTTTGAAACTGATCTCCCGGCTCTCTCTCGCTGTTTTAAACTAATCTTCCAGCTCTCTCCTCGCTGTTTTAAACTAATTTCCCGGCTCTCTCCTCGCTGTTTTAAACTGATCTCCCGGCTCTCTCTCGCTGCTTTAAACTAATCTTCCAGCTCTCTCCTCACTGTTTTAAACTGATCTCCTGGCTCTCTCTCGCTGTTTTAAACTGATCTCCCGGCTCTCTCCTCACTGTTTTAAACTCATCTCCCGACCCTCTCCTCGCTGTTTTAAACCGATGACCCCACTCTCCGTGCTGTTTTAAACTGATCTTCCAGCTCTCTCCTTGCTTTTTAAACTGATCTTCCAGCTCTCTCCTTGCTGTTTTAAACTGATCTCCAGCTCTCTCCCTCGCTGTTTTAAACTAATCTTCCAGCTCTCTCCTGGCTGTTTTAAACTAATTTCCCGGCTCTCTCCTCTCTGTTTTAAACTGATCACCCCACTCTCCGCGCTGTTTTAAACTGATCTCCCGACTCTCTCTTCTCATTGTGTTAAATTGATCTCCCAGCTCTTGCGCTTTTTAAAACTAATCTCCCGGCTTTCTCCGTGCTGCTTCAAACTGATCTCCCGGCTCTCCGTGCTGTTTTAATCTCCTGGCTCTCTCCTCAGCATTTTAAACAGATCTCCTGGCTCTCCCCTCGCTATGTTAAACTAATCTCCCGGCTCTCTCCCCGCTGTTTTAAACTAATCTCCCAACTCTGCGCTGTGTGAAACTGATCTCCTGGCTCCCCCTCGCTGTGTTAAACTGATCTCCTGGATCTCTCCACGCTTTGTTAAACTGATCTCCCAGCTCTCCTCGCTGATTGAAATTGATCTCCCGGCTCTCTCCTCGCTGTTTTTAGCTGACCTCCCGGCTCTCTCCTCACAACTTTAAACTGATCTCCCGGCTCTCCTCCCTCTTTCACACTGATCTCCCGGCTCTCTCGTCACGGTGTTAATCTGATCTCCCGGCTCTCCTGGCTGTGTCAAACTAATCTCCTGCCTCTCTCCTCGCTGTTCCAAACTGATCTTCCGACTCCCTCCTCGCTGTTTTAAACCAATCTTCCAGCTCTCTCCTCACTGTTTTAAACTGATCTCCCGGTCATGTCTCGCTGTTTTAAACTGTTCTCCCAGCTGTCTGCTCGCTGTTTTAACCTGATCTCCTGGCTCTCTCTCACTGTTTTAAACTGATCTTCCAGCCCTCTCCTCGCTGTTTTAAACTCATCTCCAGCTCTCCTCGCTGTTTTAACCTGATATCCTGGCTCTCTCTTGCTGTTTTAAACTGACATCCTGGCTCTCTCCTTGCGGTGCTAAACTGACCTCCTGGCTCTCTACTTGCTATTTTGAACTGATCTCCCAGCTCTCTCCTCACAGTGTTGATCTGATCTCCAGGCTCTCTCCTCGATGTTTTAAACTGATCTCTAGGCTCTCTCCTCGCTATTTGAAACTGATCTCCTGGCTCTCTCCTCACGGTGTTGAGCTGATCTCCGGGCTTTCTCCTCGCCGTTTTAAATTGATCTCCCGGCTCTCTCTCGCTGTTTTAAACTGATCTTCCAGCTTTCTCCTCGCTGCTTTAAACTAATCTTCCAGCTCTCTCCTCGCTGTTTTAAACTAATTTCCCGGCTCTCTCCTCGCTGTTTTAAACTGATCTCCTGGCTCTCTCTCGCTGCTTTAAACTAATCTTCCAGCTCTCTCCTCACTGTTTTAAACTGATCTCCCGGCTCTCTCTCGCTGTTTTAAACTGATCTCCCGGCTCTCTCTCACTGTTTTAAACTGATCTTCCAGCTCTCTCCTCGCTGTTTTAAACTGATCCTCCAGCTTTCTCTTCGCTGTTTTAAACTAATTTCCCAGCTCTCTCCTCGCTATTTGAAACTGATCTCCCAACTCTCTCCTCCCTGTTTTAAGCTGATCTCCCGACTCTCTCCATGCTGTGTTAAACTGGTCTCCAAGCTCTCTCCTCACTGTTTTAAACTGATCTCCCGACTCTCTCCTCACTGTGCTAAACTGATCTCCCGGCTCTCTCCTCACTGTGCTAAACTGATCTCCTGGCTCTCTCCTCGTTGTGTAAAATTGATCTCCCAGCTCTTGGGCTTTTTTAAACTAATCTCCCTACTTTCAGTGCTGTTTTAATCTCCTGGCTCTCTCCTCAGTGTTTTAAACTGATCTCCTGGCTCTCTCCTCGCTGTTTTAAACTAATCTCCCGACTCTCTCCGAAATGTGTTAAACTGATATCTCGGCTCTCTCCTTGCTGTGTTAAACTGATAACCTAGCTCTCCAGACACTTTTAAACTGATCTCGCGGCTCTCACCTTGCTGTTTTCAACTGATCTTCCGGCTCTCTCCGCGCTGCTTTTAAATGATCTCCTGGCTCTCTCTTCACTATTTTAAACTGATCTGCCGGCTCTCCCCTCGCTGTGTTAAACTGATCTCCTGGCCCTCTCCTCGCTGTTTTAAACTGATCTCCTGGCTCTCTCCTCACTGTTTTAAACTGATCTCCTGGCCTCTCTTCGCTGTTTTAAACTGATCTTCCGGCCCCCTCCTCACTGTTTTAAACTGATCTCCTGGCCCCCTCCTCGCTGTTTTAAACTGATCTCCTGGCTCTCTCTCGCTGTTTTAAACTGATCTTCCAGCTCTCTCCTCGCTGTTTTAAACTAATCTCCCGGCTCTCTCCTTGCTATTTTAAACTGATCTCCCAGCTCTCACCTCACTGTTTTAAACTGATCTCCCGGATCTCTCTGCGCTGTATTAACCTGATCTCCTGGCTCTCTCTCGCTGTTTTAAACTGATCTCCCGGGTCTCTCCTCACTCTTGTAAACTGAGCTCCCAACTCTCTCCTCACTGCTTTAAACGAATCTCCTGTCTCTCTCCTTGCTATTTTAAACTGATCTCCCAGCTCTCACCTCACTGTTTTAAACTGATCTCCCGGATCTCTCTGCGCGGTATTAACCTGATCTCCTGGCTCTCTCTCGCTGTTTTAAACTGATCTCCCGGTCATGTCTCGCTGTTTTAAACTGATCTCCCGGGTCTCTCCTCGCTCTTGTAAACTGAGCTCCCAACTCTCTCCTCGCTGCTTTAAATGAATCTCCCGGCTCTCTCCTTGCTATTTTAAACTGATCTCCAGGCTCTCTCCTCGCTGTGTTAAACTGATCTCCCAGCTCTCTCCTCGCTGTGTTAAACTGATGTCCTGGCTCTCTTCTCGCTGTGTTAAATTTATCTCCTGGCTCTCTCCTCGCTGTGTTAAACTGATCTTCCGGCTCTCTCCTTGCTGCTAAACTAATCTTATGGCTCCCACCTCACAGTTTTGAACATATCTCCCGACACTCTCCACGCTGTGTTAAACTGATCAACCGGCTCTCTCCTCGCTGTGTGAAACTGATCTCCCAGCTCTCTCTCGCTTTTCAAACAGATCTCCTGATCTGTGCGCTGTTTTGAACTGACCTCCCGGCTCTCTCCTCACTGTGCTAAGCTGATCACCCGGCTCTACGTGCTGTTTTAAACTGATCTTCCAGCTCTCTCCTCACTGTTTTAAACTAATCTCCTGGCTCTCTCCTACGTGTTTTAAACTGATCGCCCGGCTCTCTCTCGTTGTTTGAAATAAATATCCCAGCTCTCTCCTCGCTGTTTTAAATTGATCTTCCAGCTCTCTCCTCGCTGTTTTAAACTGATCACCCGACTCTCTGTGCTGTTTTAAACTGATCTCCCGGCTTTCTCCATGCTGATTAAGACTGATCTCCCGGCTCTTTGTGCTGTTTTAATCTCCTGGCTCTCTCCTCAGCATTTTAAACTGATCTCCTGGCTCTCCCCTTGCTATATAAAACTAATCTCTCTCCCCGCTGTTTTAAACTAATCTCCCGATTCTCCCCTCGCAGTGTTAAACTGATCTCCTGGCTCTCTCCACCCTTTGTTAAACTGATCTCCCGGCTCTCCTTGCTGATTGAAATTGATCTCCCGGCTCTCTCCTCGCTTTTTTTAGCTGACCTCCCGGCTCTCTCCGCACAACTTTAAACTGATCCCCCGGCTCTCCTCCCTCTTTCACACTGATCTCCCGGCTCTCTCTTCACGGTGTTAATCTAATCTCCCAGCTCTCCTGGCTGTGTTAAACTAATCTCCTTCCTCTCTCCTCGCTGTTTTAAACTGATCTCCCGGACCTCTCTGCGCTGTATTAACCTGATCTCCCCGCTCTTGCTAGCTGTTGTAAACTGATCTCCCCGACCTCTCTGCGCTGTATTAACCTGATCTCCCCGCTCTCTCTTGCTGTTTTAAAGTGACCTCCCGGCTCTCTCCTTGCGGTGTTAAACTGACCTCCCGGCTCTCTACTCATTGTTTTAAACTGATCTCCCAGCTCTCTACTTGCTACTTTGAACTGATCTCCCGGCTCTCTCCTCACAGTGTTGAGCTGATCTCAAGGCTCTCTCCTCGATGTTTTAAACTGATCTCTAGGCTCACTCGTCGCTGTTTTAAACTGATCTCCCAGCTTTCTCCTCGCTGTTTTAAACTAATTACCTGACTCTCTCTGCGCTGTGTTAAACTGATCTCTCGGCTCTCTCATCGCTGTGTGAAACTGATCTCCTGGCTCCCCCTCGCAGTGTTAATCTGGTCTCCTGGCTCTCTCCACCCTTTGTAAAACTGATCTCCCGGCTCTCCTCGCTGATTGAAATTGATCTCCCGGCTCTCTCCTCGCTGTTTTTAGCTGACCTCCCGGCTCTCTCCTCACAACTTTAAACTGATCTCCCGGCTCTCCTCCCTCTTTCACACTGATCTCCCGGCTCTCTCGTCACGGTGTTAATCTGATCACCCGGCTCTCCTGGCTGTGTTAAACTAATCTCCTGCCTCTCTCTTCGCTGTTTTAAACTAATCTCCCGGCTCTCTCCTCGATATTTTAAACTGATCTCCCAGCTCTCACCTCACTGTTTTAAACTGACCTCCCGGCTCTCTCCTTGTGGTGTTAAACTGACCTCCCGGCTCTCTACTCATTGTTTTAAACTGATCTCCCAGCTCTCTACTTGCTATTTTGAACTGATCTCCCAGCTCTCTCCTCACAGTGTTGAGCTGATCTCCAGGCTTTCTCCTCGCTGTTTTAAATTGATCTCCCGGCACTCTCTCGCTGTTTTAAACTGATCTTCCAGCTTTCTCCTCGCTGCTTTAAACTAATCTTCCAGCTCTCTCCTTGCTATTTTAAAGTGATCGCCCGGCTCTCTCCTCGCTGTTTTAAACTGATCCTCCGGCTTTCTCCTCGCTATTTTAAACTAATTTCCCAGCTCTATCCTCGCTATTGGAAACTGATTTCCCAGCTCTCTCCTCCCTGTTTTAAACTGATCAGCCAACTCTCCGTGCTGTTTTAAACTGATCCCCCAGCTCTCTCTGGTAACCTGATCTCCTGGCTCTCTCTCGCTGTTTTAAACTAATCTCCCCTCTCTCTCTGTACTGTATTAACCTGATCTCCCCGCTCTATCCTCACTATTTTAAACTGATCTCCCGGCTCTCTCCTCGCTGTGTTAAACTGATCTCCCAGCTCTCTCCACACTGTGGTAAACTGATTTTCCGGCTCTCTGCTCGCTGTGTTAAATTGATCTCCCAGCTCTTGCACTTTTTAAAGCTGATCCCCCAGCTCTCTCCTCGTTCTTTTAAACTGATCTCCCGGCTCTCTCTTGCTGTTTTAAACAGATCTCCTGCTCTGGGCGCTGTTTTGAACTGACCTCCCGGCTCTCTCCTCACTCTACTAAGCTGATCACCCGGCTCTACGTGCTGTTTTAAACTGATCTTCCAGCTCTCTCCTCACTGTTTTAAACTAATCTCCCGGCTCTCTCCTCGCTGTGTTAAACTGATCTTCCTGCTCTCTCCTCGCTGTTTTAAACTGATCTCCCGGCTCTCTCCTCGCTGTTTTAAACTGATCTCCCAGCTCTCTCCTCGCTGTTTTAAACTGATCTCGCGGCTCTTTCTGTGCTGTATAACCTGATCTCCAGGCTCTCTCTAGCTGTTTTAAACTAATCTGTGTTAAACTGATCTCGCGGCTCTCCTTGTTGATTTAAATTGATCTCCCGGCTCTCTCCTCGGTGGGTTAAACTGACCTCCCGGCTCTCTCCTCATTGTTTTAAATTGATCTCCCCGCTCTCTACTTGCTATTTTGAACTGATCTCCCGGCTCTCTCCTCATGGTGTTGAGCTGATATCCGGGCTCTCTCGTCGCTATTTTAAACTGATCACCTGGCTCTCTCCTCGCTCTTTTAAACTAATCTTCTGGATCTCTCCTCACGGTGTTGAGCTGATGTCCTGGCTCTCTCATCGCTGTTTTAAATTGATCTCCCGGCTCTCTCCTCGCTCTTGTAAACTGATCTCTCCTCATGGTGTTGAGCTGATCTCCTGGCTCTCTCCTCGCTGTGTTAAACAGATCTCCAGGCTCTCTCCTTGCTGTTTTAAACTGATGTCCTGGCTCTCTCCTCACTGTGTTAAACTGATCTCCCGACTCTCTCCTCACAGTGTTGAGCTGATCTCCAGGCTCCCTCCTCACTGTTTTAAACTAAACTCCCGGCTCTCTCCTCGCTGTGTTAAACTGATCTTCCTGCTCTCTCCTCGCTGTTTTAAACTGATCTCCCGGCTCTCTCCTCACTGTTTTAAACTGATCTCCCAGCTCTCTCCTCGCTGTTTTAAACTGATCTCCCAGCTCACTCCTCACGGTGTTGAGCTGATCTCCGGGATTTCTCCTCGCCATTTTAAATTGATCTCCCAGCTCTCTCTCTAACTGCTTTAAACTAATCTTCCAGCTCTCTCCTTGCTAATTTAAACTGATCTCCAGGCTCTCTCCTCGCTGTTTTAAACTGATCTTCCAGCTCTCTCCTCGCTGTTTTAAACTAATCTTCCAGCTCTCTCCTTGCTAATTTAAACTGATCTCCAGGCTCTCTCCTGGCTGTTTTAAACTGATCTCCTGGCTCTCTCCTCGCTGTTTTAAACTGATCTTCCAGCTCTCTCCTCTCTGTTTTAAACTAATCTCCCGGCTCTCTCCTCGCTGTTTTAAACTGATCTCCCGGCTCTCTCCTTGCTGTTTTAAAGTAATCTTCCTGCTCCCACCTCGCAGTTTTAAACATATCTCCTGGCTCTCTCCGCGCTGTTTTAAACTGAATTCCCTGTTCCCTCCACACTGTTTTAAATTGATCTCCCGACACTCTCCACGCTGTGCTAAACTGATCTCCCGGCTCTCTCCACGCTGTTTTAAATTGATCTCCCGACACTCTCCACGCTGTGTTAAACTGATCTCTCGGCTCTCTCCTCGCTGTGTTAAACTAATCTTATGGCTCTCTTTCGCTGTTTTAAACAGATCTCCTGATCTGTGCATGGTTTTGAATTGACCTCCCGGCTCTCTCCTCACTGTGCTAAGCTGATCACCCGGCTCTACGTGCTGTTTTAAACTGATCTTCCAGCTCTCTCCTCGCTGTTTTTAGCTGACCTTCCAGCTCTCTCCTCGCTGTTTTAAACTGATCTCCCGGCTCTCTCTGCGCTGTATAACCTGATCTCCTGGCTCTCTCTAGCTGTTTTAAACTAATCTGCGTTAAACTGATCTCGCGGCTCTCCATGTTGATTTAAATTGATCTCCCAGCTTTCTCCTCGGTGGGTTAAACTGACCTCCCGGCTCTCTCCTCATTGTTTTAAATTGATCTCCCAGCTCTCTACTTGCTATTTTGAACTGATCTCCCGGCTCTCTGCTCACGGTGTTGAGCTGATGTCCTGGCTCTCTCCTCGCTGTTTTAAACTGATCTTCTGGCTCCCTCCTCACGGTGTTGAGCTGATCTCCAGACTCTCTCATCGCTGTTTTAAATGGATCTCCCGGCTCTCTCTGCGCTGTGTTAACCTGATCTCCTGGCTCTCTCACTGTTTTAAACTAATCTCCCCTCTCTCTCTGTACTGTATTAACCTGATCTCCCTGCTCTATCCTCACTATTTAAAACTGATCACCCGGCTCTCCTCGCTGTGTTACACTAATCTTCCAGCTCTCTCCTCGCTGTGTTAAACTGATCCCCTGGCTTTCTCCTCACTGTGTTAAACTGATTTCCCGGCTCTCTGCTCGCTGTGTCAAACTAATCTTCCAGCTCTCTCCATGCTGTGTTAAACTGATCTCTGACTCTCTCCTCGCTTTGTTAACCTGTTCTCCTGGCTCTCTCTTGTTGTTTTAAACTGATCTCCCCGCTCTCTCTTGCTGTTTTAAATGGATCTCCCAGCTCTCTCCATGCTGTGTTAAGCTGATCTCGCGGCTCTCCTTGCTGTTTTAAACTGATCTCCTGGCTCCCCCTCGCTGTGCTAAACTGATGTCTTGGCTCTCCTTGCTGATTTAAAATGATCTCCCGGTTCTCTCCTCAGTGTGTGAAACAGACCTCCCGGCTCTCTCCTTGCAATTTTGAACTTATCTCCTGGCCCCCTCCTCACTGTTTTAAATTGATCTCCCGGCCCCCTCCTCACTGTTTTAAACTGATCTCCTGGCTCTCTCCTCGCTGTGTTAAACTGATCTCCCGACTCTCTCCTCACAGTGTTGAGCTGATCTCCAGGCTCTCTCCTCGCTGTTTTAAACTGATCTCCAGGCTCTCTCCTCGCTGTTTTAAACTGATCTCCCAGCTCTCTCCTCACGGTGTTGAGCTGATCTCCGGGATTTCTCCTTGCCGTTTTAAATTGATCTCCCGGCTCTCTCTAGCTGTTTTAAACTGATCTTACAGCTTTCTCCTCGCTGCTTTAAACTAATCTTCCAGCTCTCTCCTTGCTAATTTAAACTGATCTCCGGGTTCTCTCTCGCTGTTTTAAACTGATCTCCCAGCTCTCTCCTTGCTGTTTTAAAATTATCTCCCGGCTCTCTCCTCGCTGTGTTAAACTGATCTCCCGGCTCTTGCGCTTTTTAAACTAATCTCCTGGCTTTCTCCGTGCTGCTTCAAACTGATCTCCCGGCTCTCCGTGCTGTTTTAATCTCCTGGCTCTCTCCTCAGCATTTTAAACTGATCTCCTGGCTCTCCCCTCGCTATGTTAAACTAATCTCCCTGCTCTCTCCCCGCTGTTTTAAATTAATTACCCGACTCTCTCTGCGCTGTGGTAAACTGATCTCTCGGCTCCCCCTCGCAGTGTTTAACTGATCTCCTGGATCTCTCCACGCTTTGTTAAACTGATCTCCTGGCTCTCCTTGATGATTGAAATTGATCTCCCGGCTCTCTCCTCGCTGTTTTTAGCTGACCTCCCGGCTCTCTCCGCACAACTTTAAACTGATCACCTGGCTCTCCTCCCTCTTTCACAATGATCTCCCGGCTCTCTCGTCACGGTGTTAATCTAATCTCCAGATCTCCTGGCTGTGTTAAACTAATCTCCTGCCTCTCTCCTCGCTGTTTCAAACTGATCTTCCGGTTCCCTCCTCGCTGTTTTCAACTAATCTCCCGGTTCTCTCCTCACTGTTTTAAACTGATCTCCCCGACCTCTCTGCGCTGTATTAAACTGATCTCCTGGCTCTCTCTCACTGTTTTAAACTGATCCCCCGGTCATGTCTCACTGTTTTAAACTGATCCTTCAGCTCTCTCCTCGCTGTTTTAACCTGATCTACTGGCTCTCTCTCGCTGTTTTAACCTGATCTACTGGCTCTCTCTCGCTGTTTTAACCTGATCTCCCGGCTCTCTCTTGCTGTTTTAAACTGACCTCCTGGCTCTCTCCTTGTGGTGTTAAACTGACCTCCCGGCTCTCTCCTCATTGTTTTAAACTGATCTCCCAGTTCTCTACTTGCTATTTTGAACTGATCTCCCAACTCTCTCCTCATGGTGTTGAGCTGATCTCCCAGCTCTCTCCTCGCTGTTTTAACCTGATCTGTTGTCTCTCTCTTGTTGTTTTAAACTGATCTCCCTGCCCTCTCTTGCTGTTCTAAACTCATCTCCTGGCTCTCTCCTCACGGTGTTAAACTGATTTCCCGGCTCTCTGCTCGCTGTGTTAAATTCATCTCCTAGCTCTTGCATTTTTTAAAGCTGATTCCCCGGATCTCTCAGCGCTGTGTTAAACTGATCTCCCGGCTCTCTCCTCGCAGTTTTAAACTGATCTCCTGGCTCTCCCTGTAGCTGTATTAACCTGATCTCCACGCTCTCTCTTGCTGTTTTAAACTGATATCCTGGCTCTCCCCACACTGTATTAACCTGATCTCCTGGCTCTCACTCGCTGTTTTAAACTAATCTTCCAGCTCTCTCCTCGCTGTTCTAAACTGATCTCTGACTCTCTCCTCGCTGTTTTAACCTGATCTCCTGGCTCTCTCTTGTTGTTTTAAACTGACCTCCCCGCTCTCTCTTGCTGTTTTAAAATGATCTCCCAGCTCTCTCCATGCTGTGTTAAACTGATCTCCTGGCTCCCCCTCGCTGTGTTAAACTGATCTCGCGGCTCTCTTTGCTGTTTAAAAATGATCTCCCGGCTCCCTCCTCAGTGTATGAAACGGATCTCCCGGCTCTCTCCTTGCAATTTTGAACTGATCTCCCGGCTTTCTGCTTGCAATTTTGAACTGATCTCCCGGCACTCCCCTCACAGTGTTGAGCTGATATCACGGCTCTCTCCTCACTGTTTTCAACTGATCTCCTGTCTCTCTGCTCGTTGTTTTAAACTGATCACATGGCTCTCTCCTCACGGTTTTAAACTGATCTCCTGGCTCTATCTCGCTGTTTTAAACTGATCTCCCGGCTTTCTCCTCGTTGTTTTAAGCTGATCTCCTAGCTCTCTCCTTGCCGTGTTAAACTGATCTCACGGCTCTCTCCTCACGGTGTTAAACTGATTTCCCGGCTCTCTGCTCGCTGTGTTAAATTCATCTCCTAGCTCTTGCATTTTTTAAAGCTGATTCCCTGGCTCTCTCAGCGCTGTTTGAACTGATCTCCGGGCTGTCCGTCCTGTGTTAAACTGATCTCTTGGCTCTCTCCCTGCTCTGTTAAACTGATCACCTAGATCTCCATGCTGTTTTAAACTGATCTCCCGGCTCTCTTTCCGCTGTATTAAGCTGATCTCCTCGCTCTCTCTTGCTGTTTTAAACTGATCTTCCAGCTCTCTCCTCGCTGTTTTAAACTAATCTCCCGGCTCTCTCCTCGCTATTTTAAACTGATCTTCCAGCTCTCTCCTCGCTGTTTTAAACTAATCTCCTGGCTCTCTCCTCGCTATTTTAAACTGATCTCCCAGCTATCTCCTCGCTGTTTTAAACTGATCTCCCCGCTCTCTCTTGCTGTCTTAAACTGATCTTCCAGCTCTCTCCTAGCTGTTTTAAACTGATCTCCTGGATCTCTGCTCACTGTATTAACCTGATCTCCTGGTTCTCACTCGCTGTTTTAAACTAATCTTCCAGCTCTCGCCTCGCTGTTTTAACCTGATCTCCCGGCTCTCTCTTGTTTTAAACGGATCTTCCAGCTCTCTCCATGCTGTGTTAAACTGATCTCCTGGCTCCCCCTCGCTGTGTTAAACTGATCTCGCGGCTCTCTTTGCTGTTTAAAAATGATCTCCCGGCTCTCTCCTCAGTGTATGAAACGGATCTCCCAGCTCTCCTTGCAATTTTGAACTCATCTCCCGGCCCTCTCCTCGCTGTTTTCAACTGATCTCCTGGCTCTCTACTCGTTGTTTTAAACTGATCACCTGGCTTTCTCCTCATGGTGTTAAACTGATCACCTGGCTCTATCTCGCTGTTTTACACTGATCTCCCGGCTTTCTCCTCGTTGTTTTAAACTGATCTCACGGCTCTCTCCTCACTGTGTTAAACTGATTTCCCGGCTCGCTGCTCGCTGTGTTAAACTGATCTCTGGGCTGTCCGTCCTGTGTTAAACTGATCTCTTGGCTCTCTCCGTGCTGTTTTAAACTGATCTCCTGGCTCTCCTCCGTCTTTCACGCTGATCTCCCAGCTCTCTCCTTGCTGTTTTAAACTGATCTCCCGGCTCTCTCCTCGCGGCTTTAAACTGAACTCTTCGCTCTCTCCTCACAGTTATAAACTGATCTCCTGGCTCTCTTCGCTGTGTTAAACTGATCTCTCCGCTCCACGCGCTGTTTTAAACTGGTCTCCCTTCTCTCTCCTCGCTGTTTTAAACAGATCTCCCGGCTCTCTCCTCGCATAGTTAAACTGATCTCCCGGCTTCCTCCTCGCTGTTTTAAATTGATCTCTAGACTCTCTGCTTGCTGTGTTAAACTGATCTCCCAGCCCTCTCCTCGCTGTTTTAAACTGATCTCCAGGCTCTCTCCGTGTTATGTTAAACTGATCTCCCGACTCTCTCCTCACTGTTCTAAACGGAACTCCTCGCTCTGTCCTCACGGTGTTAAACTGATCTCCCGGCTTTCTCCTCACTGTTTTAAACTGACCTCCCGGCTCTCTCCTCACTCTTTTAAACTGATCTCCCAGCTCTCTACTCACGGTGTAACTCTGATCTCCCGGCTCTCTCCGCACAGTGTTAAACCGAGCTCCCAGCTCTACGCGCTGTTTTAAATGGATCTCCCGGCTCTCTCCTCACTGTTTTAAACTGATCTCCCGGCTCTCTCCTTACTGTTTTAAACTGATCTCCCGGCTCTCTCCTTGCTGTTTTAAATGATCTCCTGGCTCTCTTCATGCTGTTTTAAACTGATCTTCCAGCTCTCTCCTCACTGTTTTAAACTGATCTCCAGGCTCTCTCCTCGCTGTTTTAAACTGATCTCCCGGCTCTCTCCTTGCTGCTTTAAACTGAACTCTTCGCTCTCTCCTCACAGTTATAAACTGATCTCCTGGCTCTCTTCGCTGTGTTAAACTGATCTCTCCGCTCTACGCACTGTTTTAAACTGATCTCTCCACTCTAAGCGCTGTTTTAAACAGATCTCCCGGCTCTCTCCTCGCTGTTTTAAACAGATCTCCCGGCTCTCTCCTCGCTGTGTTATACTGATCTCCCGGCTCTCTCCTCGCAGAGTTAAACTGATCTCCCGGCTTCCTCCTCGCTGTTTTAAATTGATCTCCAGACTCTCTCCTCGCTGTGTTAAGTTGATCTCCCGGCCCTCTCCTCGCTATTTTAAATGGAACTCTTCGCTCTGTCCTCACGGTGTTAAACTGATTTCCTGGCCCTCTCCGCGCTGTTTTAAACTGATCTCCCGACTTTCTCCTCGCTGTTTTAAACTGATCTCCAGGTTCTCTCCGCGCTGTTTTAAACTGATCTCCCGGCTCTCTCCTCGCCGTTTTAAACAGATCCCCCGACTCTCTCCTCGCTGTGTTATACTGATCTCCCTGCTCTCTCCTCGCTGTGTTATACTGATCTCCCGGCTCTCTCCTCACAGAGTTAAACTGATCTCCTGACTTTCTCCTCGCTGTTTTAAACTGATCTCCAGGTTCTTTCCGTGCTATTTTAAACTGATCTCCCGGCTCTCTCCGTGCTGTTTTATACTGATCTCCCGGCTCTCTCCGTGCTGTTTTATACTGATCTCCCGGCTCTCTCCGTGCTGTTTGAAACTGATTTCCCGGCTCTCTCCGTGCTGTTTTATACTGATCTCCCGGCTCTCTCCGTGCTGTTTGAAACTGATTTCCCGGCTCTCTCTGTGCTGGTTTAAACTGATCTCCCGGCTCTCTCCGTGCTGTTTGAAACTGATTTCCCGGCTCTCTCTGTGCTGGTTTAAACTGATCTCTCGGCTCTCTCCGTGCTGTTTGAAACTGATTTCCCGGCTCTCTCTGTGCTGTTTTATACTGATCTCTCGGCTCTCTCCTCACAGTGTTAAACTGATCTCCTGGCTTTCTCCTCGCTGTTTTAAACTGATCTCCCGGCTCTCTCAGTGCAGTGTTAAACTGATCTCCAAGCTCTACATGCTGTTTTAAACTAATCTCCCGGCTCTGTCTGTGCTGTTTTAAACTAATCTCCTGGCTCTCTCTGCGCTATTCTAAACTGATCTCCCGGCTCTCCATGCTCTTTTACCTGATCTCCCAGCTCTCCTCACTATTTCGAACTGATCTCCAAGCTCTCCTTGCTATTTTAATCTGATCTCCCTTGGTGCTTTGAACTGAATTCCCAGCTCATCTCACTGATTTAACACGATCAGCTGATAACACGATCAGGTGATCAGTGACTGCAGTTCAAAGCCAATTCTTGCAGTCGAAGCCTTTTGTGAGTTTTCTGAAAGACACAATCAGGTGATCCACAAAGTCAAGCTTGTTTTTTTTCCCCCTGCCTAATGGCCTCATTTGTTGTTTTTGTTGCTTTGCTCCTCAGAGTGAGTTGGATTTGAACCAGGCTGAGTGTGTTGGCCCATTGCACTACTCAGTCCTATTCACAAAGGCTCCTTCGACAGTACCTTCCAAACCCATGATCGCTACCATCTAGAAGGACAAGGACAGCAGATAGATGGGAACACCACCACCTGGGAGTTCCCCTCCAAGTCACTCACCATCCTGACTTGGAAATATATACCCATTCCTTCACTGTCGCTGGGTCAAAATCCTGGAACTCCCTTCCCACGACACTGGCGGTGTACCTACACCACATGGACTCCAGTGGACTAAGAAGGCAGCTCAGCGCTACCTTCTCAAGGGCAACTAGGGATGGGCAATAAATGCTGGCCCAGCCAGTGAAGCCCACATCCCATGAATGAATTTTTAAAAAGTGTCAGCTTGGCTCAGTTGGCAGCACTCTCACCTCTGTGTCAAATAATTTGTGGGTTCAAGCCCCACTCCAGGAACTGACCATGAAACCTCGGCTGACACTCCAGTGTAGTGCTAACATGTTAAACCACGATCCCTGTTGCCTTTTCTACTGGCCCTTGTAGAGTGGCACTCCTCTTCCATGGCCAACATTCCTCCCTCAAGCAACATCCCATAAAGGATATCAACCTTGTCGCTCATTATGGGATGTTGCTGTGCACAAAATGGCAGCCACGGCACCCACATGACAACAGTGACTGCACGTCAAAGCCAATTCTTGCAGTCGAAGCCTTTCATGAGGTTTCGATCAGGTGATACACAAGGTCAAGCTTGTTTTGTATTTCCCTGCCCAGTGGCCTCCCTTGACATATTTGAGTCTGGTGTTCCAAATGATGAAGCAACTCGATAGAGCTGAAAAGGATATTGTGTTTTCATGGGAGGATTGGTAAGCAGAAGACACCAATTTCAGATAATTGGCAAGAGGACAGAGACAGGCTGCAATGAGATATAGACAGGTTAGATCAGTGGGCAACATGGTGGTAAATGAAGTATAGTATAGGGAAATTTGAAGTTATTCACTTTGGTCCTAAGAATAAAAAAGCAGAATATTTTATAAAAGGTGTGAAACTTGTAAGCGTTGATGTTCAAAAGACTTGGGTGTTCTTGTACAAGGAACACAGAAAGTTAGCATTGCAGGTGCAGCAAACAAATAGAAAGGCAAATGGCATGTTGGCCTTTATTGCAAAGGGATTGGAGTACAGGAATAAAAAAGTCTTGCTACAATTGTACAGGTTTTTGGTGAGACTGCATCTGGAGTACTGTGTGTAGTTTTGGCCTCCACATTTAAGAAAGGACATACTTGTATTGGAGGCGGTACGGTGCAGGTTCACTAGATTGGTCCCTGGGATGAGGAGGTTGCCCTATGATGAGAGGCTGAGTAAATTGGGCTTACATTCTCTGGAGTTGAGAAGAATGAGAGGCGATCTCATTGAAACCTACAAAATTCTGAAGGGGCTTGAGAGGGTGGATGCTGAGAGATTGTTTCCGCTGGTCGAGGAGTTTAAAACAGAGGGGCACAGTCTCAGGGTAATGAGGCTGATCATTTAGGACTGAGAGGAGGAGAGATTACTTCACTCAAAGGGTTGTGAATCTTTGGAATTCCCTACTCCAGAGGGTTGTGGATGCTCCATCTTTGAATACATTTAATGCTGGGATAGACAGATTTTTGGTTTCTTAGGGAATTAAGGGATATGGGGAGCAGACGGAAAAATGGAGTTGAAGCCCAAGGTCAGCCATGATCGTGTTCAAAGAGGAGAAGGCTCGATGGGCCGTGAGGCCTACTCCTGCTCCTATTTATTGAGTTCTAATGTTCTCAAAAGCAGAGGGAAATGGGATGTAATTTTGCGCAACAAGTTGTTATAATCTGGAACGTGCTGCCTGAAAGGGTGGTGGAAGCAGATTCAATAATAACTTTCAAAAGGGAAATTTGATAAATACTTAAAGGGGAAAAAGATTGCAGGGCTAGGGTGAAAGAGAAAGAGAGTGGGACTAATTGGATAACTGTCAAAGAGCTGCTGCAGGCATGATGGGCTGAATGGCCTTCTCCTGTGCCATACGTATGATTGTACGATTATATTTAAGTGACAGCTGAATTCTGGTGTACTGTCCCTGAAAATCAGGGACTAACTCCAGAATATCCATTGACCTCCCCAATCAGAGGCTGCTGAAACAAGCTAAATAAGGCTTCTGAATGTCAGTCATTGACATCGCTGCCCCCATTGAGAATCAACCTTTCTGGACTTGCCAAGGTCAGATGATTGAGAACACTGAGGCTTTTTCTTTATACATGTGAAAAGAAGGAACACTGACCTAGATTGCAGTCCGAGTGAGATGAACAGATCCAGCAGCCCCTGTGAGACACGTACAACAAGATTAGATTGAACAAAGATGCGCTTTCCCTCTCAGATGATGCAGCCACGAGAGCTGATATAAATTTAACCACTGCAATGAGATTTTTATGCCAAGTCTTAATTCATTTCAATTGGTGAGTTGCAACAATGTTAGCCACAGGCTGATTCATCAATATTAAAAAACAAAGGCTGACTAATGACTGATTTAGAGTGGGATTGATGATTGTAAGGATTAAAAAATGAGCACTGATTAACAAATACTCCACGGAACACCGTGCTCCCTGTGGTTTTGAGGCTGTGGCTATGATATCAGTGATGGCAGGGGTGAAGAATGAACATTGCGAGGGCAGAATCATTGGTGGAGCACATTCACAAGGACGTTCTTTACCCCTTTGTCTCTGAGTGAGAAAGTTATAGTTTCAAGTCTCCACACCAGAGATTTGAGCACATAATCGAGACTGACATGTCCAGTGCAGTACTGAGGGAGTGCTGCACTGTCAGATGTATAGTGCTGACATTTGGATGAATTGTTAAACTAAAGCATCCATTTGCATTTTTTAGGTGGATGGAAGGGATTCCAAGGCCACTGCTTTGAAGAAGGACCAGGAGAGTTCTCCCAGTGTCCTGACCAATATTTATCCTGTAATCAACATTGCTAAACAACAGATTAACTAGATGTCCTCCTTTTCATTTATTCTTTGCTGGCAAGGCCAGCATTTGTTGCCCATCCCTAATTGCCCTTGAACTGAGTGGCTTGCTAGGGGGATTTCAGAGAGCCAACCACAGGTAGACCAGGTAATTTCCTTCCCTATAGGGCATTAGTGAACCAAATGGGCTTTTGCCACAACCGATGATAGTTTCATAGTCACCACTACTAAGACTAGCTTTCAATTCTAGACTTTATCAACTGAATTTAAATTCCACCAGCTGCCAAGGTGCCCCAGAACGGTAGCCTGGGCCTCTGGATTACTAACCCAGTGACGTTACCAGTACACCACCATCTCCCGCTGGCTGTGTGCAAAGTGGCAACTGTGTCTCCTACATGACAATTATGACTGCACTTCGAAAGTACCTCTTTGACTGTGAAGTGCTTTGCAACATGCTGAGATCATGAAAGGTGCTATAGAAATGCAAATCTTTATTTTTGTTAGTCTAAAACACAAGTATTTCATGGCAGCAGGAAAAATAAATATTAGAATCTAAAAATTAAACACTGGGCTACATAGTTCATGCGCTATTCTATATACACATACTGTGCATTCCTCAAACTCATGGCTCTGTGCATCCCCCATTTCCTTTGCTCTACCATTGGTGGCTGTGCCTTGAGCTGCCTGAGCTCTGAGCCCTGGTACTTCTATCCTAAGTCTCTTTACATCTCTCTCTCTCCTTAAACCATACTTCTTTACCCAAGCAGTTTGTAACCTGTCCTAATACCTCCTAATCTGATTGCGTTCCTCTGAAGCATCTTGGGATCTTTAACAGGCGCTATACAAATGGATGTAATATGTTGTTGTAATTTGTGCACCGTGGCAGGGTCACTTGCCTGATCACTAGGTATCTTTGGGCATAGTTACCTGGGAAGGAGTGTTGCCAACTCTGGTCGGCCATATTCCTGGAGGTTTCATCTCATGACCGCTCAATTCCCCACTCCCGGGCAAACAGCCTGGCTTCCTATCTCCAGTATCCTCATCATTCCTAAATGAAAGTGTTCAAAAACAGGGGAGGAAAGAAAGCGAAAAAGGTTTTCACTGCCCCTGTGACTTTTCTGCTGAATTGCTTATTGAAGTGTCTGGGAAATTTATTCTTTCATTTCCAGGGGCTGGAGGGCAATCCTGGAGGGTTGGCAACCCCACTGTTAAGATGGGTTCCCTCCCTATTGACTCACACGCAAGCTTTCTTCTGAAGACAGAATGATTGCAAGACTCACTTTGACTCCACCTGCTAATGTGAAAATTGGGCTATAATTTCCCAAAAGAACAGAGAAGCTTGTTCCACTTGCTGTTTCCTTGGCAACGAGAGCGAGCGCTGCTAATAATTGATCAGAAAGTCCTTGGGCAGCCTCCACTATTTTGAGGCTTATTTAAACTGGAGGGGAATGCAATTATATTAGGAGTAAGCAATACCAAGTTAAGCAATCAGTAAGTATATGATTTTTTAAAAAAACACACACACACAGAAAGCCTGTTTAAAATTCAATCCTTTTCTTATTTAGGAAGATAAAAACACACGTGCGTAATTATTCAACAGCTGAGAGACTGATATGCTGGGACTGAAAAGCACTTAGCTTTTGCCAGTGATATTTGTGCTAGAGGTGAAGTACATCTGTGCAACCAAAGGGTGGGAGAAATCGTGTATTAAATACAACATGTGGGGTTTTCTCCCATTCACCAAACTGATTTAACTCTTCAGTGTCAGATCCAGCATGGAATCGAGGAGAAGCACGGACAGATATGGTCCAGTGCTGGGTGGGACGTGATGACTCCTGAGACCAGTCAAAGATGAAGTAATTCTGTTTTTGTTTTGAATTTCCAGCATCCGCAGTAGCTTTTAGCTTTTTGTTTTTATAAAGATGAATAAGGCTGGTTGGAGGGTTAGAAAGAAAGGCTTGCATTTACATAGCACCTTTTGCAACCTCAGGACATACCACGGTGCTTTACGGCCAATTAAGTACTTTTTTGAAGAGTAGTCACTGTTATGAACCCTGTGCCAGTCAAACGTGCGCACAGCAAGATCCCACAAATGGCAACATGAATACTGCCAGGTAATCGGTTTTAGTGACATACGTTGATGGATAAATATTGGTCAGGGCATCAGGGAAAACTCACCTCTTCTTCAAATAGAGTCATGGTGATGAAAACAGAAAATGCTGGAAAAACTCAGCAGGTCTAGCTGAGTTAATGTTTTGAATCCAATATGACTCTTCTTGGGAAGAGTTAGGATTCAAAGAAAAGTCATTTTGGACTCAAAACATTAACTCTGTTTCTCTCTCCACAGATGCTGTCAGACCTGCTGAGTTTTTCCAGCTCTTTCTGTTTTTATTTCAGATTTCCAGCAGCTGCAGTTCTGCAGTGTTTTGCTTTTATGTTAGAGTCACGGAGATCTTTAATATCCACCCAAGAGTGCAAACAAGGCCTCAGTTTAATGTCTCACCTAACCAGCACCTTCAACAGTGTATCACTCCCTCAGTACTGCACTGGAGTGTCAGCCTAGGTTTGTCTTACTGGAACTTGAACACACAACCTTCTGACTCAGAGGCAAGGTTGCAACCCACTGAGCCACACTTATATAATACTTTGGAGTTCCACTTGAATTGTTATGGAAGGAAGGCAGGGAGAAAGGTCAATAAATACTTTTGTCAGAAGGTTAAATAGGCTATTTAGAATCTATGGAAGTGCAGCTTGCACATGGTCTGTGGAGGCAGTCCATGTCCAAATGCAGCAAGGCCTGGACAATATCCAGGCTAGGCCTGGCAAATGGCAAGTAACATTTGCACCACACAAGTGCCAGTCAATGACCATCTCCAACAAGAGAGAATCTAATCATTGCCCCTTGACAATCACTGAATCTCTCATTATCAACATCCTGAGAGTTACCATTGAACAGAAACTGAACTGGACTAGCCATATAAATACTGTGGCTACAAGAGCAGGTCAGAGGCTAGGAATCCTGTGGCAAGTAATTCACCACCTGACTCCCCAAAGCCTGTCCACCATCTACAAGGCACACATCAGGAGTGTGATGGAATACTCCCTACTTGCCTGGATGAGTGCAGCTCAAGGAGCTCGACACCATCCAGAACAAAGCAGCCCGTTTGATTGGCACCACATCCACAAACATTCACTCCCTCCCCCACTGAAGAACAGTAGCAGCAGTGTGTACCATCTACAAGATGCATTGCAGAAACTTACCCAGGCTCCTTAGGCAGCACCTTCCAAACCCATGACTGCTACCGTCTAGAAGGACAAGGGCAGCAGATAGATGGGAACATCACCACCTGCAAGTTCCCCTCCAAGCCACTCAACATCCAGACTTGGAAATATATCGCCGTTCCTTCACTGTTGCTGGGTCAAAATCCTGGAGCTCCCTCTCTAACAGCACTGTGGGTATACCCACACCACATGGACTGCAGCGGTTCAAGAAGGCAGCTCACCACCACCTTCTCAAGGGCAACTAGGGGTGGGCAATAAATGCTGGCCCAGCCAGCGAAGCCCACATCCTGTGAATGAATTTTTTAAAAAGTTGGTTTTAAGGGAGCAAGAGCCTTTTCTGATCCCAAGTGCCCTCACGTTGCATTTGATAGAAAGGTTTTAGGGATTGGATAGTGTGGCTTCGGATACACTTTCCTGCTGAATGTACCCCAAGAGTAAGTTCAACAATAACCTGAGATTGACACAGCACCTTTAATGTATAAAAACTTCTCAGTCACTTCACAGAGGCTTCAGATTTTGTACATTCTTCTGTATAAAAGGGACCTGATGGATTGGTGTCCCTTACTAAGAGCTCTAATTGGTGAGGTCGCCGTGTGTACTGAGATACTGATTGGTGGGTCTCCCTGCATAAAAGGTTCCTGATTGGTAAGTGTTCCTGACTTAATGGTCCCTGATTGGTGGGCTCCTCCTGAGTACTGGGTCTTAATTGGTGGGTCTCCTTCGGAAAGTGGTTTATCTTCCTTAGATTCAAGCAAAAGCCATAAGAGTGAAGAATGGTGTTCTTTACACAGTTGCCTTCACCAACGTCTTTATTTATTGAATACAATAATATATTATCAACCTTCTGCTGGATCAGGAAAGATTAAAGTTTAAATTTATTTTTAATTGCACAATTTAAATATTTATTCGAGCATTGAACATGTTGCCACAGACAATGGTTGTGAAAGAGAGGAGTGCAATTGTTAATGGAAAAATTGGTTAAATATTAGAATTAGAAGATACTGGGCTCCAGAGAGACAATGGTGCAGCTGGATTGTTCTAGGAAAGAGCCAGTATAGACATAATGGCTGAATGGCCCTCTATGGAGTAGACTTTTATGGGTTGCATAAAATGAGATTCATGAGTCATTCTGTCATGGTCTCTAAGATAGCTGTATCATCCCAGAAATACAGGAAAATAAGATCAGAAAGAGGCCCCAGGCCCAACTAGCCTGCGGTACCATTTTATTAGCTATATTTCTTTAGCCTCAGTTCCATGCCCTTTCTCCACAGCATTGAATGTACTTCACTCGCAACCATCTCCCTTTGAACCAGCTCAGCTGGTTCCTCATCATATTGTCAGGGGCAGTTTGTTGCACCTTCCTTTGTGTGAAGATGTTTTTCTTCCAGGATTTCCTTATAGCCGCCTTAGCTTATACTCCAAGAATGTGTCCCCTTGTTCGGGATTTCCCCTCTACAAGATACAAGAGTCAGTCCCTTACTTACGCTGTCAGTTCCCTTAGTTGTCTTAAACCCCTCAATTAATCACCCCTTAACCTGATGTGATGACTGTCACTTTAAGATCAATTCAACTGAGTAGGGGGTCACGTGATTTGTTCAACCAATGTGTGGCTAGCGCAGGGGGAATAAATTCTAGCAAGGGGCTTCCTAGGAAAAGATGGCTGTATGAGGGGCTGGCTGGATACAAGCAGCCACAGAAGCTCTCGTGTAAATAAAGTTTGTTTTGTTTGACTAAGAAGCCTCCCAGAGTGTATTTCTACACCTGATGCCTTGTTAGAGGCACAGTCTTATTTAATCAAACTGCCTCAAGACATATCTAAACATTTTATGAAGATTATTGTATGCAGCTTCCAGAGTCTTGCACTGATCATTTTCCTTCTCCACATTTCGCTAGTGGACACCTGACAACGTGAGCCGAACAATCAGTCCTGATTTCCTGCCCTTTACAACATTATTTGTAATCCATCTGCCATTTTTCAACCCATCTGCTTGATTGGCCCTGATCTCCTTGGATACCATTAGCCTGCCATTTAGCACCACATCATTTGGAATCACCTCAACAATTGTTGAAAAATTGAACAGGCTGGGGCTCTTTTCTCTAGAAAAGAGAAGGCTAAAAAGTGACATGATAAACATACGAACATAAGAAATGGGAGCAGGGGTAGGTCTTTCAGCCCCTCGACCCTGCTTCCCCATTCAATAAGATCATGGTTGATCTGATTGTGGCCTCAGCTCCACATTCTGCCTACCCCCGATAACCTTTGACTCCCTTGTTAGTCAAGAATCTATCTATCTCGCCTTAAGAATATTCATTGACTCTGCCCTCACCACTCTCTGGGGTAGGGAGTTCCAAAGATTCACAACCCTCTGAGAGAAAACATTTCTTCTCATCTCCATCTTAAATGGGAGACCCCTTACTTTTAAACTGTGTTCCCTAGTTCTAGTCTCTTCCACAAGGGGAAACATCCTTTCAGCGTCCACCTTGCCAAGTCTCCTCAGGATCTTATATGTTTCAATAGGATCACTTCTCGTTCTTCTAAACTCCATGGGTACAGAATATTATTGTGGAAAATATTTTCCTTCGAATTGCTTATGGTTAGTGTGAACTGGAAGTGTAGCGGGTTGGGGTGGGTTGAGGGGGCATGCTTTTACAGAAGATCAGTGTGAAACACTGCTAGACAATGCCCAAGGTAAGAGCTTTTTCCACTTATCGTTGCATCATAAGCCATATTGGAACAAAGCTTCGCTTGCCTCCAAAGGTCAGGGGAGCAGAAGATCACATGGTACTCTTAAACCCATGTATTATCAAACACACACTATAGTCTCCGATAATGAAAGGAATTCTAAAGGTAATGTCATTTCACTGAGATTGTAGCATCCCTTACATATATACAAATGCCTTACAGATTGTGAAAATGGGTATAAAGCTGTAATTTAATCTTCAAGGTCACACAACCTCAATAAACCACCTGAGCTTCATTCTCAAGGTTGATGATGTCATCTCAGGCCCTAGGGTAATTACAGCCCTATTATTCATTCCTCAGCGTCTATACTTCTACAGATAATTTATGCACTGGAGTATTGTATTCCAGCAAAGCAGAATGCATTATTTTCCAATAAAACACTTTCTTCCTGTCAGCTGATGCCATGACAGCACCCCCCATTCCAAATTGGTATCTTGCAACCTTACTTCCCTTGTCACGTTACTACTTACCACTTTATCTATGGTCACGAATGAGTTTCTAATCTCCGACTGTGCTTCACACAAGAGGTATGGCACAGTACCAGGCCATTCGGCTCAACTAACCCATCCCAGCATTTATGCTCCACTGATATCTCCTCCCAGATTTTCTCATCCAAATCTATCATCATAGCCCTCTATTCCCTTCTCCCTCATATACATGTCTTGTTTCCTCTTAAAAGTACCTATATTATTCACTTCAGCCACTCACTATGGTAGTGAGTGCCACATTCTCACCATCCTTTGGGTAAAGAAGTTTATGCTGAATTCCTTTTTCGATTTCTTGGTGACTATCTTATATTGATGGCCTCTGGTTCAGAACACAGGAAATAGGAGCAGGAGTAGGCCATTCGGCCCCTCTAGCCTCCTCCGCCATTCAACAAGATTAAGGTTGATCTTCTACCTCAATGCCACTTTCCTGCATTTTCCACAGCCCTCTGAGTGAAAAAAATCCTCCTCATTATAGTACAGAGTGTTAGGGTTAGGTCTGGCTTAATGTTTCATCCAAAAGGCAGTACCTCCAACAGTGCAGCATTCCCTCAGCACTTTACTGGATCGTTGGCCTTGGATTTTGTACCAGACTTGAACCCACAACTTTCTGACGTGGTGCCAAAGTGCTACCCATTGAGCCACAACTGACATTAGAGGGCAGTGCCTTGTGCTGTTGTAAACAAGAGATTTTTGAGACTGAGCACTGAGGATGTGATTGGAGCTCAGAGGGAGGCCACATGACCTCCATTCCAAGTGATGTCAGCTGATCCCAGAGCCAGTGATAGATCCCACTATTCTCCCCACAGTTCTACATAGAACTTCAGTGCCAGGATGTTGTTCGGTATGTAGGGCGTACGTCCCGAAGACTGGCGGATCACATCAAACAGCATGTCCCTTCCACTGTTCACAATGGGCAGGGTACAGACCGTACCTAACCAGCCCGTGACTGCAAAACTTAAAACACTGTGTCCAACATTAGATGTGATTCTGTGATTGGACAACATTTTTTAAATAATCCTCAGTGTGCTAAGAATTACGCTGACAACCAATTTAAGATTGTCAGTGGGGCTCACAGTCTGGTGCATTTATGTGTACTGGGAGCTACATATATTAATACACAGGGCCCTGTTCTTCGCAGACAGAAAGAACATGTACATGCATTGTGTCTGCTTCAGCTAAACAAAATAAGTAACAGCCATTCGCTGGCTTATTCCTCAAGGCAATATCTTGACCAATCAGGGTCAAGGTGCCTGGTTTAAATTTCAAACAATGCTTGGCAGTTAACTGTCAGTCACCATCAGTGGCGCATTCTCCACGACAATACCACCTGCCAACCAATCAGCACTCTCTTCACATACAGTATAAATTATTGTTTTTCCCCTTATATTGGTATTCTTGCAAGCGTCCTGATGAGTGCAAGATGAAAAGCTTTGACATGTCTCTTTTTTCAGCAATACCCAAGTTCCACTTATAAACAGTGGGTGATCCAAAAGACGGAGCAGATTGCCAGGTGGGTTCTTGAGGCCTGGGCACTGGATTTGATTCAAAAACAAGGCAGGTGCTGCAATGGGGAGAAGATAGGTTTAGTATTTTGGGAGGCAGAATTCAAGGGGGCTGAGAAACCTTCTTTACCTCCAGGCTAGGACGTCATTGCGGGATATCATTGGCAGAGAATAGATTGCTGCTTCTGTAAAGCCGGACCCCTGGGATTTGTAAAGCCTGGTATTTGTGCATTTGTCCCAACTCACATTGTAACCAGGATATTTTGATGTTACCCATCATCACTAAAGCAAAGGGCCTGATCAGTTAGCTTCCTGGCACGAAGGAAGATGTCCTGCGTGTCCAAAATGTTAACCCTTTAAACACAGAGCAGCAAAGAGCAATTTGAGAGGCTGGAGCCACTCAGTTATTCGCCTGGGTCTCTTGCATCCATTAAGAATCCGCCTTGATTAAATATTGATTATTGAACATCTCCAGGTAACACTTGAAACTATAGGACTGTGACTTCCAGTGCAATGACTTCTCCCATACCAGATGACACACTATTTGATCTACAGTGCTTTCAGGTGCTGTAATAGGCTTATTGCCTCCAGAGAACCAAATATTCCCACGTTAGAATTCTATGTAATGCAACTCTCCTCTACTCAACCCTGACAGTGACCCTGTTACGACCCCATATTGATTACTGCCAAATTCAGTCATTGTCCCTGTGCCTTCATTAAACTGAGATCTATTTCTTCAACACTTGATTAGCTTTCACTGTTTTGTCCCTTAAAGCTGCAATTTTCTTCAATGCTAACTTGCACATGGCAGCTTTATTCACATCAAAAATAAATTAAACTTTCACTGCATGTGGTATATTAATGTCTGAATATGGTACCTCGTAGAAATGACAAGTTTGATCTTTTGCCTCCACGGACCCAGATTGTCTATTAAAGAAGCAGACGGCAAATAATTCACCTGGATATAGTGGTACAGGTCAGTCAGGCCCTCTGGCTCAGAGTATGGAAACTAGGTGAGTTGCATACTGGGAGAGGCAGCGCAGACACAATGGATCAAATGGCCTCCTTCTGAGCTGTAGCAATTCTGTGGTTCTGTAATGGAGATACTAATGCTAATCCTACGAACTGTCTCTCGCGTTCACTGACTCTCGCTTTCAATCTGGCTCCGTCCTCTAATTTCTCCCTCAGTCTCCATTGCTTTGCTGAGCGTTCTCCATTCCCTCTTAACTTTTACTCTTGCCTCTTGACCCACCACACTTTATATGTCTCATGGTTGTACCTTTGTGCTCTCTCTTTGTCTTTCTCTTCCACAGTCTGTCCTTGTCACATTCACTCTGTATTTCTTTTTAGGTTTTGCTCTGCCTTTTGTATCTGTTTCTCTCTGTAACCTCCTCCAGTCCTATAACCATCCTTACATCTCTAAGTTCCTCCAATTCTGGCTGCTTGCACATCCTCAATTTTAATCATTCTTCTGTTGGCTGCTGTGCCTTCAGTTGCCTAGTCCCTACACTCTTAAATTCCCTCCTTACACCTCTCCACCTCTCTACCTTTGTCTTCTCCTTTAAGACGCTCCTTAAAGCCTAATTCTTTGACTTTTGATCACCTGTCCCAATATCTCCTTGACTCAGGACCAAGTCATTGCCTGGTAATGCTCCTGTAAAGCACCTTGGGACATTTTTAACATTAAAGGTGCTATAAAAATATAGGTTGGTGTTGTTGTTCTGTGGTAACGCGGTTAAATAATTGGAGCATAGCTCCACTCTATAAAGTTGCTGTCTACTGAATCTTCCACTTGGAAAACAAATAAACCTCTTGTCTAAAACTTGTGGGGTAAATGGTAAAAAATTAGCCGAGCCAGGAACCTGAGTGAGACTCTTGTGAGTTTAAAAAGCACACCATGTTGCTGGAACCTGGAACTTTATCTTCTTCTTGGACCTCAAGAAGAAGACCTTTTTGAGGTCCACAACAGTACCTAGGCTGATGCTCGTATGGACACAGTGAGGAGTATTGAATGAATGAAAAGAGAAGACTGAGGGGTGACCTAATAGAGGTCTTTAAAATAACGAAAGGTTTTGATAGGGTGGATACAGAAAGAATGTTTCCTCTTGTGGGGAAGAGCATAAGTTTTATTAGTAAGAGTTTTGAAGATCTCATTGAAACAAACAAAATTCTTACAGGCCTTGACAGGGTAGATGCAGGAAAGAAGTTTCCTCTGACTGGGGGTTGTCTAGAACCAGGGCACACAGTCTCAGAATAAGGGGTAGGCCATTTAGGATGGAGATGAGTGTACTGAGATGTTCCTTCTGTGGACACTAGGCATGATACTTGGTTAGTAGACAGGCTACAGTCATACTCTGCTATCTGCTTGACACTTGATTATTAATACTGCTTCTCAACAGGTTACAGTGTAGACATGTTGCACCTGGGGTTCCAACCTCTCTCTCTCAAGGGTCTAACAGAGGTCCATCATCATCTACGTCATGCATTAACATATCCCATCTGTTAACCTGTTACACTATAATGCAGTGGGAGCACTTCACAGCCCTTTGCTCTGCAGCTCAAAGTCAAGTAGCAGCCTTTGAAATGGGGATCTGAGAATTAATGAAACATGGAGCAGGCAAGAAAATGGAAAAGCAGGGTTTCCTGATGGACTGGGATAAGGAATAGTGATGAGAGTGTAGAGTGAGCTTCCTCTAGTCTGACCAAATCCAGGGAGCGGTTGTGTGAGAGTGGGACTGACAGAAATGCAGAATTTTTATTCATATGCACAATGCAGTTAATTTCTATTCTCTGGTGTGCACGGGGAATGGGTGGTGCCACTGGTTCATCAAACATGCCGGTTACCCAAGAGTTTTGGGTTTTCAACAATTAGAAAACTCCTGGGTGATCGCGTGGTGATGTGGATGTTGAAGAGAAGGTGCAGGACCGTGTGGATTGAGTGAGCAGCGCTGTACAGCAGGCCCAGGCTGAGACCAGGGTGAGCGCCAGTCATGACAGCCTCACGTTTCCCTCTGCCTGCTCTCTCATGACAGCCTCACGTTTCCCTCTACCTGCTCTCTCATGTTAGCCTCACGTTTCCCTCTGCCTGCTCTCTCATGACACCTCACGTTTCCCTCTGCCTGCTCTCTCATGACAGCCTCACGTTTCCCTCTACCTGCTCTCTCATGTTAGCCTCATGTTTCCCTCTGCCTGCTCTCTCATGACAGCCTCACGTTTCCCTCTGCCTGCTCTCTCATGTTAGCCTCACGTTTCCCTCTACCTGCTCTCTCATGTTAGCCTCACGTTTCCCTCTGCCTGCTCTCTCATGACACCTCACATTTCCCTCTGCCTGCTCTCTCATGACACCTCACGTTTCCCTCTGCCTGCTCTCTCATGACACCTCACGTTTCCCTCTGCCTGCTCTCTCATGTTAGCCTCACGTTTCCCTCTGCCTGCTCTCTCATGACACCTCACGTTTCCCTCTGCCTGCTCTCTCATGACACCTCATGTTTCCCTCTGCCTGCTCTCTCATGACACCTCACGTTTCCCTCTGCCTGCTCTCTCATGACACCTCATGTTTCCCTCTGCCTGCTCTCTCATGTTAACCTCACGTTTCCCTCTGCCTGCTCTCTCATGTTAACCTCACGTTTCCCTCTGCCTGCTCTCTCATGACACCTCACATTTCCCTCTGCCTGCTCTCTCATGTTAGCCTCACGTTTCCCTCTGCCTGCTCTCTCATGTTAGCCTCACGTTTCCCTCTGCCTGCTCTCTCATGTTAGCCTCACGTTTCCCTCTGCCTGCTCTCTCATGTTAGCCTCACGTTTCCCTCTGCCTGCTCTCTCATGTTAGCCTCACGTTTCCCTCTGCCTGCTCTCTCATGTTAGCCTCACGTTTCCCTCTGCCTGCTCTCTCATGTTAGCCTCACGTTTCCCTCTGCCTGCTCTCTCATGACAGCCTCATGTTTCCCTCTGCCTGCTCTCTCATGTTAGCCTCACCTGTCCCTCTGCCTGCTCTCTCATGACAGCCTCACGTTTCCCTCTGCCTGCTCTCTCATGACACCTCACGTTTCCCTCTGCCTGCTCTCTCATGTTAGCCTCACGTTTCCCTCTGCCTGCTCTCTCATGTTAGCCTCACGTTTCCCTCTGCCTGCTCTCTCATGACAGCCTCACGTTTCCCTCTGCCTGCTCTCTCATGTTAGCCTCACGTTTCCCTCTGCCTGCTCTCTCATGACACCTCATGTTTCCCTCTGCCTGCTCTCTCATGTTAGCCTCACGTTTCCCTCTGCCTGCTCTCTCATGTTAACCTCACGTTTCCCTCTGCCTGCTCTCTCATGACACCTCACATTTCCCTCTGCCTGATCTCTCATGACACCTCACATTTCCCTCTGCCTGCTCTCTCATGACAGCCTCATGTTTCCCTCTGCCTGATCTCTCATGACAGCCTCATGTTTCCCTCTGCCTGCTCTCTCATGTTAACCTCACGTTTCCCTCTGCCTGCTCTCTCATGTTAACCTCACGTTTCCCTCTGCCTGCTCTCTCATGTTAACCTCACGTTTCCCTCTGCCTGCTCTCTCATGACAGCCTCACGTTTCCCTCTGCCTGCTCTCTCATGTTAGCCTCACGTTTCCCTCTGCCTGCTCTCTCATGACACCTCACGTTTCCCTCTGCCTGCTCTCTCATGACACCTCACATTTCCCTCTGCCTGCTCTCTCATGTTAACCTCACGTTTCCCTCTGCCTGCTCTCTCATGTTAGCCTCACGTTTCCCTCTGCCTGCTCTCTCATGTTAGCCTCACGTTTCCCTCTGCCTGCTCTCTCATGTTAGCCTCACGTTTCCCTCTGCCTGCTCTCTCATGTTAACCTCACGTTTCCCTCTGCCTGCTCTCTCATGTTAGCCTCACGTTTCCCTCTGCCTGCTCTCTCATGTTAGCCTCACGTTTCCCTCTGCCTGCTCTCTCATGTTAGCCTCACGTTTCCCTCTGCCTGCTCTCTCATGTTAGCCTCACGTTTCCCTCTGCCTGATCTCTCATGTTAACCTCACGTTTCCCTCTGCCTGCTCTCTCATGACACCTCACGTTTCCCTCTGCCTGCTCTCTCATGTTAGCCTCACGTTTCCCTCTGCCTGCTCTCTCATGTTAGCCTCACGTTTCCCTCTGCCTGCTCTCTCATGTTAGCCTCACGTTTCCCTCTGCCTGCTCTCTCATGACACCTCATGTTTCCCTCTGCCTGCTCTCTCATGTTAGCCTCACGTTTCCCTCTGCCTGCTCTCTCATGTTAGCCTCATGTTTCCCTCTGCCTGATCTCTCATGTTAACCTCACGTTTCCCTCTGCCTGCTCTCTCATGTTAGCCTCACGTTTCCCTCTGCCTGCTCTCTCATGTTAGCCTCACGTTTCCCTCTGCCTGCTCTCTCATGACACCTCATGTTTCCCTCTGCCTGCTCTCTCATGACAGCCTCATGTTTCCCTCTGCCTGCTCTCTCATGACACCTCACATTTCCCTCTGCCTGCTCTCTCATGTTAGCCTCACGTTTCCCTCTGCCTGCTCTCTCATGTTAGCCTCACATTTCCCTCTGCCTGCTCTCTCATGACACCTCACATTTCCCTCTGCCTGCTCTCTCAGGACAGCCTCACGTTTCCCTAATGACTGCCCATGAGTTTGACGATTTTTAGCGGTTGTTTTACTGTATTCATTTTCAAGAGTCAATTGTTGAGGGAGGGAGGTTGGTTGGTGGGGACCAGGCTGAAGGTTCGCCTAGAGCATTTAATGCTCTTATACCTGCTCTGCCAGTACATCTACAACACTGGCATCTACCTGATAATTTGGGAAATTGCCCAGCTACATCCTGTTCACAAAAGCAGGTCAAATCCAACCCAGCCAAATTACTGCCCCATCAGTTCACTCTCGATCAGCATCCAAGTGATGGAAGGTGTCATCGACAGTGCTATCAAGCAGCATTGATGCAGCAATAACCTGCACATTCCTGAGTGCTGCTCATCTGTGTACCCACGCAGCTTAAAAAAAAAAGAAAGATTTGCATTAAAAAGCACTTTTCAAGGCCACCAGACATCCCAAAGCACTTTCCAGGTGATGGAATGCTGTTTGAAGTGGAGTCACTATGTAATGTAGGAAACGTGGCAACCAATTTGTGCACAGCAAGATCCCACAAACTGCAACATGAGAATGACCAGATCATCTGTTTTTTTCTGTGATGTTGATTGAGGTATAAACATTGGCCGGGACACAGAAGAGAATTCCCCTGCCCTTCTTCGAAACAGTGCCATGGGATCTTTTGTATGCACCCACGTGGACAGATGGGGCCTCAGTTTAATGTTTCATCCAAAAGGTGATACCTCCAACAGTGCAGCACTCCCTCAGTACTGCACTGGAGTATCAACCTTGACTTTTATGCTCAAGGCCTGGGATGGGACTTGAACATGGAACCTTGCGATTTGGAGGTAAGAGCGTTACCAACTGAGTGGGAATGCAGCTTACCAGCGATGCCCACATTCAGTGAATGAATTGTAAAAAAAAAGTGCATAAATGGTCCCAAGAATAACAGTCAAATCCTTTCCGACTCAGGGGGCACTAATCCTGCAGGGAGGTGCATGGTGTCATCGGATAAAGACTGGATCGGACTTGGTTTTAGGCCTTTGATGGCTAAATGCCCCTTGCTCATATTTACTATGTAGACCCACACATGAAGAATGGTCTCTTCGGTGAGATACAACTGTGTATGTGGCACCGCAGCAGGGTTATTACCTTCAGCAGAGGGGAGAGGAGGGTATGTCATTCAACAACAACAGAAAAATCAGCGCAGTGATCTCTGAGGTAACATCCAGGGAGCAATTTGAAAATGATCTAGGATTTACCAGTTTAAGATGCTGGAGTGTGAAATGGTAACAGAGGAGAGGGTGATAAAATGAGGAACAAGCAGAGCTTTCCTTTAATGCTTTTGCACCTTTATTTTATATTCCTAGATCAATCAAAGACGGGGGCGTTAGAGGGGGATGGGGAGGAGAGAGGAGAATCAATGCGCTTTGGCAGGGAAAGACAACAAGTTAAGTCCAGTTAAGACAATTCTATTAACCCTTTCAGGGCCAGACCAAAGCCACGTTCAAGGATTGCTGTTGCCTTGTGGTTTGGTTGGCAAAAATTCATATGTTAGTTTGTACAAGCTAATGTTGCTTCTCTCTCTGTCTCTCTCCTGCTCTCTCTGTCTCTCTTTCCCTCTGTGCCTGCCTCACTTTCTGATTCTCTCTGTCTCTCTCTCGCTCTACCTGTTTGTCTCCTGCTCTCTCTGTCTCTCTCTCTCTCTGTGCCTGCCTCACTTTCTGATTCTCTCTGTCTCTCTCTATGCCTGTCTCACTCTCTGTCTTTCTCTCTCCCTCTCTTCCAGTTTGCCTCCTCTCTCTCTCTCTACCTGTTTGTCTCCTGCTCTCTCTGTCTCTTTCTCTCTACCTGTTTGTCTCCTGCTCTCTCCGTCTCTCTCTCTCTCTCTCTCTGCCTGCCTCACTTTCTGATTCTCTCTGTCTCTCTCTCTCTCTCTATGCCTGTCTCACTCTCTGTCTTTCTCTCTTCCTCTCTTCCAGTTTGCCTCCTCTCTCTCTCTCAATGCCTGCCTCACTCTCTTTTTCTCCTTCTTCCTCCCCCCGTGCTCTCTCTCTTCCTGTTTGTCTCCTGTTCTCTCTCCCTCTCTCTCTCTCTATGCCTGTCTCACTCTCTGGGTGGAATCTTCCACTCCTGCCAGCAGTCGGGATCATGGTGGATGGCGGGGGGGTGGGGGGGACAAGATGTGGCGGGAGGCTGAAAATCAGTTTCTTGAGAGCGGGAAATTAGTTTGGAATCTTGTTCTCCCAACTTTCATGGCAGCTTAAAGGCCGATCGACTGTCCTGTGGACCTGTATCAGGTACCCCCATTTTCATCTCATGAATGCTCATTAAACAGCCAACATGCAGGAATCATGTTCCCTCTTGTTAGGAATAATGTTTTATATAACGTATATAATAACGTAAAGGAATATAGCTTGAAATTTAATTTATATTTTGTATCTGGGTGCTAAGAAAGGTGAAATCTAGTTTTAGTTTCCATTGGAGGTTTTTTGTGAGCTGGTTGCCAGGAGGTCTGGGGACCTGTTTGTATACATGCATTTTTAATGAGGTTTTACAACGTCAAGAAAAGAGATGGGTTACCAAGAGGTCAGTAGTTTAGTGAAGTTAAAAAAACATAAAGTTGAAAAAAATGGTGCTGTTGCCTAGCAACAGGGGTCCAGAGATAGGAAAACAAAGGAAGGTAGTCAATTAGTGTGTGTATCTTTTTTTTCATTCATTGGATGTGGGCATTGCTGGCTAAGCCAGCATTTATTGCCCATCCCTAATTGTCAACCAAGTTGTTGTGGGTCTGGAGTCACATGTCATCCAAACCAGGTAAGGACAGCAGATTTCCTTCCCTAAGGGACATTAATGGACCAGATGGGGTTTTTACAACAATCATTTCATGGTCATCATCAGACTTTTAATTCCAGATTTTTTATTGAATTCAAATTTCACCATCAGCCATAGTGAGATTTGAACCTGGGTCCCTGGAGTATTACCCCAGGATCACTGGGATACTAACCAGTGCTAATACAACTATGCCACTGCCACCCCCAGTTAGTGCATGGAGACCAGAGAGTGCAGGCAGTAGGTCTAATCTCTCTAGTAAAAAATACTGCAAGTCTGCTTGGGAATTGAGTTTAGGGAATTCGTGTTTCCCCTGAAGCTGAAGTAATAGTGAACTTGGATTGCGCTTTTTGGGTGTATCAGGGAGAGATATCCACTGGGGAAAAGCATCTAGTGAATGCTCAGAGTCTGCCGGAAGAAAACTGTTTGCAACTAACTAAAGTTTGACTGACTAACTCAAGCAAGAAACCTTGGTGTTGAGACAGTGGTAAAACTTCACTCGGGTTTTGTGTCTGTAAGGGTTGCTGGGATAAAAAGGAATAATGTGAATTTCAATCCCTTTCTGGTATCTATATTGAAATCCTTCCAACCTTTTTGTCTAGTGTAATGTAATTCATTTTTTATTATTTAATAAACATTTTATTCTTCATGTTAAAGGTACACTGGCAGACTCTTGTGAATGTGTTCATTAACTAGCCTCCACGGTTTCTCAAAAAAACAAAGTTGGGATCTATCAAGCCAGGTTTCACTCTGGGATCCAACTTGTCCAGTATTAACACTTACACAGGGGAACGGCTGGTGGTGGCCATCCAACTCATGACTCCAAACCTCCACCCTCCCCGGTGAATGGTCATGGCTGACGAGGGCTCATGTGGTTAGTCTTTCTACGCTACCAAGGCAATGGTCTCTCTCTCAAGTTTCAAGGGTAGTGCGGACAAGCGGAAAAGTGTCCACGTGAGGCTTCTTGCACATGGCTCTCATTACCCTGGTCAAAGGGCAATTGTACCACACCCATCTCTGGTCCACCAGGATGTCCTTCACCTGGAAAGGGTGACAGCAGCAGGATAATCGACAAGCCTGATGAGCAATTCTCCTGTTCCCAAATGATGTCTGCCTGGGATTTAAGGGTGACATGTGTATTGGCCGGTCATCATAGTCACATATGATGTGCCTTTGCTGATGGTGTAGGCGTGGAAATAAAGGATACTCACTGTGATTGGGTCATGTGGGAAGCAATGCAACTGAAGTTCCAGATGGGAGTTCCTTGGGGGGGAAGATGTTTGACCCCTGATGGCATTGCATCACTCAAATATCCATGAGAATTAGAGGAGAAATAATGCAGAATATACTTAGAGAAATGCAAAGTATATGCAATGAGTGAACACCCGTGTCACCAGTGGGCATTCAATACATTTTAATCTTTCTTTGCTTACTGCTACATCTGGGTGCAGCCATTACAATCTGCAGCAGAGATGGAAGCAGCCTGATGACTGCTATGCCCTGTTGGCTGAGGTGACTTTGGTGGGCGTCCTTTGGAGGCCCGAGGTCTTGATGACCCCAACCTGCTAAGGGTCTCCTGCTCTGGGGCGGGTGTGCCCTACACGGCCTGACCTGCTGGAGGCAGTGGAGTACCTGTCCAAGGGGAGTTGGAGCAGCAGGGCACTGCTGGGGTGTCCGGGATGGATGCCCCCCAGGATGCCTGTCTGGCACTCCTCCTCCCTGTGGGTGCCTAATGGCCACTCCCTGACTCCTTGAGGAGAAAGGGCACCTGGAGGGAAGTCAAGGTGCATCGTCCCCCTCTCACTGAGCCACAGCTGGATCCCAACCATGGCTAGAGAGATGGTGTGCAGGTCCGAGCGCAAATCTGGCAGAAACCGCTGGACCTGTGTCTCCAACGCAGCCGCCATCCTTCACATGGAGGCTTTGATGCACTTGGATGCCGGAGCCACAACATCAGTCAGAACGTGGCTGGACTCATCTATCCCTTGTCCTACTCCACTAATGATCTCTGACAACTCTGCCTGATGTTGTCCTGCATCTCCAACTTTTCTCCCAGGCCCAGTTCCAGAGGCTCATCATCGGACTCGGACTCTGCAGCGACCTGGTCTCCAGTAGTCTTCCGAGTGCCAGAGACCTCGGCTACCACTGCCTCTGTCTGCCGTGGACACGCGTTCATTAGGTGATCACCAGGTTGTGAACCCGAGCCAACTCTAGAACTAGGAGCCACCGAGGTGTGTGCATCTACGCTGGTGGAGGGTGCATGAGAGTGCCTGTGGGCATAGTGACGACGGTACAGGTGTGGGACCCTCTTCTTCCTCCTCCGAGGCGGCCTGAGGGCTGAGGCTTCCTCTTGCAGAGGACGGTGTCCTCTCCCTCTTCTTGCTGGTACCTGGAATGGAGAGAAGAGAGAATTAGTGATTGGCTAGGCAGGCTCAAACATTACACATCACTCACAGTCATTGTCTGCATGTTGTTGCTGTATAATGGATGCTTCCTCAGTGGATTGTTGAGGGAGGACCATGCCTTCCACAAGGTCAGTGTCCTTCCCTGCCAGCTCTGCAGCCTGCTCCTCGAATGGAGTTAGGGTCCTGAGCTCTGAGGTCCCAACTCTAGTCTGGGATCTCTCCCTCTTGTGGGTGGGTGATCTTGTCCTGCATTAAGACAGACGGATTGAGTGGGAGCACTATGGGTGAAAGTGCAGGTCAGAAGTTTGCATGCCTGTTGTGTGTTCTGAACTCTACTCAGGAAAGAATTTAGACGCCGTTTGTGTAAGAACTTACAGCGGATGGTGAGCTTTGAGTGGCTAAGCCAAATTGAGTGCTGATCATATGTGACGTTGCTGTGGACTCAAACGCCTGGACTGCCTGATGCCCCTATGAGAGTGTGAGTTTGCAGTGAGAAGTTTAATTTACCCTGGCATTCCCATGGTGTGCCTAAGGTGCCTTATGCTTACGTTTGCGGGTCCTACGTCTTGGTGCCGCCCCATCGCTCGGAGTGGCTTGTGAGACAGCCTGCTGACTCTGCTGTCCTGTTGGCCTCGATGACCTTGGCAGGCGTCCTCTGGCCCGTGGAGCCTGTGATGGTCCCGCCTGGGAGGGAGTGGCCAGTTCCATCACTCATCCATTTGCTGCACTGCAGGATCCCACAGACGCTCACCACTCTGGCGACCTCCTCCCAGGCTGCCATGGTCAAATGGGAAGACCTCCTTCACCCGTTCCTCAGAAATAGGACCTCCCGCCATTCCTCGACCCGCTGGAGGAGAATCTCCATGGAGGCCTCGCTCAACCATGGGGCTGAAGGTTGCCATCTACTCTTGGACATCTTTCTTACGCGATCTGGAGGTCCTGGCGTTCAGTGAGTTTAAATATGGTGCCTGGACATTGAAGCCGATGAGGTGACTGCAGGGCAGACAGATCACTGCCCGTCCCACCAATGAGATTCGACATGTTCATCGCGGGTGCCTAATTAATGAGCTGAAAGGCGAAAGATCGGTTACCCAGCAGGAATCCTGTCGATTTTCCCACCCGTCACCGCAATTACTCTCCAAAACGAAAATTCCACCCTCTGTTTCTCTCTCTCTCTCTCTCTCTCTCTGTGCCTGTCTATCCTTCTCTGCCACATACTCTCCCTCCAGCTCCTGACATTTGATATAATACTGCAGCGATTGGCATTTTCCTTTTATTCAGAGAAGCAGTGAAGATGAATTTAGTTCTTTAAGTTACTCCTCTTTAACCTTAAACAAGTCTCAGTGCAGATATACCATTGTTTTATCATCGCACTCAAATCTGGCCACACAGACAGATTCTCTGGAAGATGGAAATGGAATTTTGTTTCCTCGGAAGGGGCCGCAATTCCGAATCTCCTAAGGCCTGGTTTGCAATCTTACAACACCTGAGTTTTACTTTATTGAAGCTTCTGAAAGAATATCTTGAATGTATCTTCTGTAGCAAATACGAGACTTGGCTAGGCCTGAAACAGGCCTCAGATAGCTATCTCCAAACGGCCTGAGACGGCTATCTCCAACAGGCCTCAGATAGCTATCTCCAACAGGCCTGAGATGGCTATCTCCAACAGGCCTGAGACGGCTATCTCCAACAGATCTGAGATGGCTATCTCCAACAGTCCTAAGACGGCTATCTCCAACAGGCCTGTGCTGGCTATCGCCAACAGGCCTGAGACGGCTATCTCCAACAGGCCTGAGACGGCTATCTCCAACAGGCCTGAGACGGTTATCTCCAACAGTCCTGAGCTGGCTATCTTCAACAGGCCTGAGATGGCTATCTACAACAAGCCTGAGCTGGCTATCTCCGACAGGCCTGAGACGGATATCTCCAACAGGCCTGAGATAGCTATCTCAAACAGGCCTGAGATAGCTATCTCCAACAGGCCGGAGACGGCTATCTCCAACAGGCCTGAGATAGCTATCTCAAACAGGCCTGAGCTGGCTATCTCCAACAGGCCTCAGATAGCTATCCCCAAACGTCCTGAGACGGCTATCTCCAACAGGCCTGAGATGGCATTCTCCAACAGGCCTGAGCTGGCTATCTCCAACAGACCTGAGACAGCTATCTCCAACAGTCCTGAGCTGGCTATCTCTAACAGGCCTGAGACAGCTATCTCCAACAGGCCTGAGCTGGCTATCTCCAACAGGCCTGAGCTGGCTATCTCCAACAGGCCTGAGCTGGCTATCTCCAACAGGCCTGAGCTGGCTATCTCCAACAGGCCTGAGCTGGCTATCTCCAACAGGCTTGAGATGGCTATCTCCAACAGGCCTGAGACGGCTATCTCTAACAGGCCTGAGACGGCTATCTCCAACAGGCCTGAGCTGGCTATCTCCAACAGGCCTGAGCTGGCTATCGCCAACAGTCCTGAGCTGGCTATCTCCAACAGGCCTGAGACGGCTATCTCCAACTGGCCTCAGACGGCTGTCTCCAACAGGCCTTAGACGGCTATCTCCAACAGGCCTGAGGCGGCTATCTGCAACAGGCCTGAGATGGCTATCTCCAACAGGCCTGAGCTGGCTATCGCCAACAGGCCTGAGACGGCTGTCTCCAACAGGCCTGAGCTGGCTATCTCCAACAGGCCTGAGATGGCTATCTCCAACAGGTCTGAGACAGCTATCTCCAACAGGCCTGAGACGGCTATCTCCAACAGGTCTGAGATGGCTATCTCCAACAGTCCTAAGACGGCTATCTCCAACAGGCCTGAGCTGGCTGTCTCCAACAGGTCTGAAACAGCTATCACCAGCAGGCCTGAGACGCCTATCTCCAACAGGTCTGAGACGCCTATCTCCAACAGGCCTGAGACGGCTATCTCCAACAGGCCTCAGACGGCTGTCTCCAACAGGCCTTAGACAGCTATCTCCAACAGGCCTGAGACGGCTATCGCCAACAGGCCTGAGCTGGCTATCGCCAACAGGCCTGAGACGGCTATCTCCAACAGGCCTGAGACGGCTATCTCCAACAGGCCTGAGACGGCTATCTCCAACAGGCCTGAGCTGGCTATCGCCAACAGGCCTGAGACGGCTATCTCCAACAGGCCTGAGCTGGATATCTCCAACAGGCCTGAGCTGGCTATCTCCAACAGTCCTGAGCTGGCTATCTCCAACAGGCCTGAGACGGCTATCTCCAACTGGCCTCAGACGGCTGTCTCCAACAGGCCTTAGACGGCTGTCTCCAACAGGCCTTAGACAGCTATCTCCAACAGGCCTGAGATAGCTATCTCCAACAGGCCTGAGACGGCTATCTCCAACAGGCCTGAGCTGATTATCGCCAACAGGCCTGAGCTGGCTATCTCCAACAGGCCTTAGACAGCTATCTCCAACAGGCCTGAGACGGCTATCTCCAACAGGCCTGAGATGGCTATCTCCAACAGGCCTGAGCTGGCTATCGCCAACCGGCCTGAGCTGGCTATCTCCAACAGGCCTAAGACGGCTATCTCCAACAGGCCTGAGATGGCTATCTCCAACAGGCCTAAGACGGCTATCTCCAACAGGCCTGAGATAGCCGTCTCAGGCCTGTTGGAGATATCCAACCGGCCTGTCAAAGCCAGGGATAAGTGGGGAGAACTCGCACCTCTGACTCTGAAAGTTGGAGGTTCAGGAGAGACATGAGTCCAAACTCTAAGCTAACACAGTCGGGGGTGAGAAGTTAAACCGAGGCCTTGTCTGCTTTCATGAGTGGATGTAAAAGATCTCAGTGCACGACTTTGTAGAAGAGCAGGGGTGTTCTGCCTGGTGTCCTGGTTAATTTTTATTACCTAAGATTAATTGTCTTGTCATTAGGGCTTAGAACCAGCCTGTGGTTCAGAATAACATGGTAAATAAACAGTGCTGGCTTGATTCCTGTTCTGGCTGAGGTAGGCTTGAGACCTGCCCACTTTCCCTACCCCTGAAACTGGCTGTTGCGTTTCCTGCACACGCCACTTCAGAAAGTACTTGAGGGACTGCAAAGCACATGGGATGTCCTGAGATTGTGAAAGCCACTATAAAAATGCAAGTCTTCCTTTGAGTATTCAGAAACTGGAAAGTGTGTGGTGAGGAGGGCTGTGTCAGGAAGGGGAGGGGGTACTTTAGCTTCTCAGCCAATTGGAAAGCAAACAAGGCCCTTTGTTACCTGATTGGATAACCTGGACCTTCAGTCAAACAGCTATTTTCCCCATAGAATTATAGAATAATGCAGCACAGGAGACTATTCAGCCCATTGAGTCTTTACTGGCTCTTTCAAAGAGCAATCCAGTTAGTCCCATTCCACCTGGATCCCTGCAAATTTCACTCCTTGCACTATTCAGCCAACTTCCTTCTCAAGGCCACATTCATTACCCTAGGAGGTGTCAGCTGTGGCTCAGTTCATAGCACCCTCGCCTTTGAATCAGAGGGTTGTGGGTTCATGTCCCACTCCTGGAAAAACCAAGAACTGTGATTGTACTTGAAAGAGTTGCAATCTGTGACTGTTGATAACTCGAAAGAGTTTCATTACCCTAGGGCACTCCAAATCCTAACTATTCATTGTGTAAAGTAGATTTTCCTCATGTTTCCTGTTTATTCAATGTCCAGTCAATGGAAACAGTTTGTCTTTATTTACTCTATCTAATCCTTCATGATTTTAAACACCTTATCAAATCCACCGTTAGCCTTCTCTGCTCTAAGGAGAACAACCCCAACTTCTCCAATCTATCCACGTCACTGAAGTTCCTCATCCCTGGAACCATTTGTGCGAATCTCTTCTGCACCCTCCTCAAAGCCTTCACATCCTTCCCAAAGTGCGGTGCCCAGAATCGGACGCAAGACTCCATCCGGGGCCAGACTAGAGTTTCATAAAGTTTTTATTTGCCGTGACTGAACGTGCACTGTCCCCATTACTAATGATACGAGCACACAAAAAGGAAGAGGTTAAAAAAGGAAGTGGAAAGTAATTTACTGTGAGCTGGACATATCATTCTCTCAATGCAGTGGTCAGTCATGGCTCTTGCTGCTGAGCTCCCTCTTCACTGCCTTGTGAAGTAGCTGGAGGGGATAATCGGGCCTACCTCAGCAGGCTTCTCATCAGACACAATTAAACCAGGCAACTGGTAGGGTGTGGAAACAATAGAAGAATGCAGGATTACGCACACTCTTTAATTACAAGAAAAACCCTGCTCGCTGGTGTGGAGCCCGGTTTAAACCCTGGTTCATTTCTCAGCTCAAGTGAGAGGGTAAAAGGCTGAATCAATTATTCCTGTCTCTTCCTTGAGGACTATTTTATAGATTGCTGATCAATCCCCAAAAGATGCTTCCCTTCCCTAGTTACCATGCAAAGTCGAAATGAAGGAACCCATCTTGTTGTCAAGAACAGTAAGTCTCTCTTTTTTCCTTCACTGTCAACTAATTGGGCCATTAAACTCATCAGCACTCTCTCCAGGGAAGCCATTACTTCTTCTTTAGTGAATCGGAGCATTTCTCTATCATTTTAGAATATGCCGCCTCTTTAAAATGTTAAAATTTAGCTTTGATTCCTATTTCAGGATGAAGCTCCTATTTCTTGGTCTGACTGATTATGCTTGCTGCACCCAGTGACATTGCAGTTTCTGGTGCCAACTATCCTTGCCAGTTTTACTGCCCAGTCAGTGCCCAATGAGTCACACTTGTGGCTGTGCAGTTACACACAAACCCACCTCAGCTGCTTCCCAATCAATCATCCCAGATCTATCCCTCCCTCCCTGCTTGAATCAGATCTCATCTCTGCTGCATTGCTATTCTGTCCCAGCTCTATTGTTATCCCAGGCCTTATCGCCTTCCTTATCCCATTCCTACCCTCCGCTCTACGAAACTGCACAATTCCTCACAGCTGTCAGTATTTTCCTTCCTCAATGATTTTCCTTCAGTCTTTAAAAGTCACCTGCCTGATTCCTCCCCTTCCCTCCTATTTTAATCGAGTGTCCTGCATTATCAGCCTCAACCCCACGCCCCCCAGCCACGGTTCTCAGTAATAAGAGAAATGCACCTAGGACCAAGATATAATCCAGCCCAGATCCATGAGATGAATGGTTAAACTTTCTATCTCTTGACGTCTCTTCCTCTCACTGTCTCTCTCATTCTGTCTGACTGACTGTCTCTCACCCTCCATCTCTCTTTCTTTCTTTCTCTCCCTCTCTCTGTTGTGATCTCTCTCTCTCTCTCTCTCTGCCTCTCATCCCCTATGTCTATTTCTCTCTCTCCTTGTTGCACTTTCTTTCTGTCAATCCCCAATCTCTCGTCCTGCCTTTTCCTCTTTCTCAGGCACCCTCTCTGGCTCCCTCTCTCTCTTCCTCTCTGAGTGTCTCTATCTTTCCTTCTCTCTTTCTCTCTCTTGTTTGTCTCTTCCTGTTTCTTCCTGTGTCTCTGTCTGCCTCTCGCTGTCTCACTCTCTGTCTCTTTCTGTCTCATATCTCCACCTCTCTGTCTGAGTCTCCCTCTCTTTGTCTCTCTCTCTCTGGGTCTCTCTCTCCTCCTGTCTCACCCTCTCTCTCACTGCCACTCCCTCTCCCTCTCTCACGGTCTCTATCTCTTTGCTGACCATGAGGTTCATTTTAGCCAGTCTTAATCCAGTTCTCATGGGTAAGATTCCACAATGTGAAACAACTCCGAATTTGTCACTTGAGAGTCATAGTGGGGCTTCAATGAGGAATGTAAATGCACAGTGAGTGTGTGAGTCTGTGTGAGCGTAATGAGATGTCTGTGTGTGTGTGTGTGTGTGTGTTGGGTGCATGTGTGTATGTGTGGGTAAGTGTTTGTTGGGGTGAGGCCGCACCTGGAGTACTGTGTATAGTTTTGGTCCCTGTATTTAAGAAAGAATATACTGGCATTGGAGGCTGTTCAAAAGAGATTCACTAGGCTGATTCCTGGGATGAACAGGTTGACTTATCAAGAACGGCTAAACAGGTTAGACCTTTATTCATTAGAGTTTAGAAGAATGAGGGATGATCTTATTGAAATGCACAGGTTCTGAGGGGGCTTGACAGGGTAAATGTTGAGATGTTTCCACTTGTGGGGGAGTCTTGAACTAGAGGACACAGTTACAGAATAAGGGGGCACTCATTTAAAACTGAGATGCGAAGGAATTTCTTCTCTCAGAGGGTAGTGAATGTCTGGAATTCTCTACCCCAGAGAGTTTTGGAGGCTAGATCACTGAAAGTATTTAAAGAGGAGGCAGATAGATTTTTGAAATATCAGGGAGTTGAGGGCTATGAGGAGCTGGCATGAAAGAGGAGTTGATCTGGGGCAGATCAGCCATGATCTTATTGAATGGCGGGGCAGGCTTGAGGGGCTGAATGGCCTACTCCTGCTTCTTATGTTCTTATGAGTGTGTATGTGTGAGTAAGTGTGTGTTGGGTGAGTGTGTGTGTTGTGTGTATGTGTGTGTGCGTACGTGTGTGTTGGTTGAGTGTGTGTGTGGGTAAGTGTGTGTTGGGTGAATGTGTGTGTTGTGTGTATGTGTGTGTGGGTGGGTACGTGTGTGTTGGGTGAGTGTGTATGTGCGGGTAAGTGTGTGTTGGGTGAGTGTGTGTGTTGGGTGAGTGTGTGTGTTGGGTGTGTGTGTGTGTTGGGTGAGTGTGTGTGTTGTGTGTATGTGTGTGTGGGTAAGTGTGTGTTGGGTGAGTGTGTGTGTGCAGGTAAGTGTGTGTTGGGTGAGTGTGTGTGTGTGGGTAAGTGTGTGTTGGGTGAGTGTGTGTGTGTGGGTAAGTGTGTGTTGGGTGAGTGTGTATGTGCGGGTAAGTGTGTGTTGGGTGAGTGTGTGTATGTTATGGCACAGCGGATGGTAAATGCCGAGCTGCTCAAATGCAAGAGGGAACATTGAAACAGCTGCTTCAACTGTGTTGCAATTTGCATTTTATTTCGAGGTGTGTGCCTTGAATTCAGTAGTAATAAGTCCACTGAGTCTTCTGGGTTTTTTTTTTACCTAAAACTAAATTAAACATTTATTAATAAAAGAAAAGATTTTAAGCACATGCATAGGTCTACAAATTACTACTATAATAACTCCTAACTCCCTTAATTAATCTGACTCCTAGTTACACCTCCATTAAGGCAACAGTAAAAACAAATAAATTTTAACAGACCCAGGCAAAGCAACACAATACCCTGGACAGGGATATTCAGAGTGAGTTTTCTTAGCTTCGGTTCCTGTAGGCAGCATCTTGATGCACAGAGGCTGGAGGCTTTTCACACTTGTGTTAGATCTTAGAATGCCTTCCCCTCTTACACATAGCCTCATCTCCTTTATACATGTTTCTCTCCTTTTAATACAAATTACATTGTTCCAATATGTCTATGCAACTTTACTTTTCTCATAATATAAATCTTTCATAGCACTCATATTATCAGTAACCTTTGGGAAAAATAAACACAGTTTGGCCCAGCCTCTTATTGCTAGGTGTAACATCTTACCATCTCTTTGAAATTCAAACTAACCTAATTTATCTAAAAATGCAAATGTTCCTCACACCTCACATTCTAAAACTTCAGCCATGTTTACGTATTTAGCATTTCAAATCTAGCTTTCCTTTTGATAACTCAAAATCTCCAGACCAGCCGTCTCCAATTCAATTAAATCCCCCCACACACACCCACACAGAGAAACTAATCCAAACCCCACTATTAACCTACCTTTACAATAAATCACAATAATATTGAAAATTATTAGATTTTCATGACAGTGTGTTGGTAAGTGTGTGTAAATGGGTGAGCGTGGTGGGTGAATGAATGTCAGCATGTGTGTGTGAGGGGGAGGGTAAGTGTGTGTGTGAGTAAGTGTGTTGGATGTGTGTGTGTTTCTGTGTGCAGGCAAGTGTGTGTGTATATGTTGGGGGGTGGGGTAAGTGTGTGTTGGGTGAATCTGTGTGTGTAAAGGTGTGATGGGTGATTGTGTATGTGTGGAGGGTGCAGGAAGTGTGTGTTGGGTGAATGTGTGTGTGTGAGTAAGTGTGTGTGTGTTTCTATGTGGGGGCAAGTGTGTGTCTGTAGGGGGGTAAGTGTGTGTTGGGGTGCGTATGTGTGCATAAATGTGTGATGGGTGAATGTGTGTGTGTGTTGGGGGGATGCGGTAAGGGTGTGTTGTGTGTTTATGTGTGGGGGTAAATGTGTGTGTGTCTGTGGTGGGGGGTGGGGTGTGTGTTGGGTGAATGTGTGTGTGTGGGTAAGTGTGTGTTGGATGAATGTGTATGAGTTTTGAGCGTGTATTGGTGTGTGTGTGTGAGCCTGTGAATGTGTATTGGTTAAGTGTGTGTGAGTCTGCGAGTGTGTATTGGTTAAGTGTGTGTGAGTCTGCGAGTGTGTATTGGTTAAGTGTGTGTGAGTCTGAGAGTGTGTATCGGTTGTATGTGTGAGTCTGAGAGTGTGTATTGGTTAAGTGTTTGTGAGTCTGCGAGTGTGTATTGGTTGTATGTGTGTGAGTCTGAGAGTATGTATTGGTTAAGTGTGTGTGAGTCTGCGAGTGTGTATTGGTTAAGTGTGTGAGTCTGAGAGTGTGTATCGGTTGTATGTGTGTGAGTCTGTGAGTGTGTATCGGTTGTATGTGTGTGAGTCTGCGAGTGTGTATTGGTTAAGTGTGTGTGAGTCTGCGAGTGTGTATTGGTTAAGTGTGTGTGAGTCTGAGAGTGTGTATCGGTTGTATGTGTGTGAGTCTGTAAGTGTGTATTGGTTAAGTGTGTGAGTCTGAGAGTGTGTATCGGTTGTATGTGTGTGAGTCTGAGAGTGTGTATTGGTTAAGTGTGTGTGAGCCTGTGGATGTGTATTGGTTAAGTGTGTGTGAGTCTGAGAGTGTGTATCGGTTGTATGTGTGTGAGTCTGAGAGTGTGTATCGGTTAAGTGTGTGTGAGTCTGAGAGTGTGTATTGGTTAAGTGTGTGTGAGTCTGAGAGTGTGTATCGGTTGTATGTGTGTGAGTCTGCGAGTGTGTATTGGTTAAGTGTGTGTGAGTCTGAGAGTGTGTATTGGTTAAGTGTGTGTGAGTCTGAGAGTGTGTATCGGTTGTATGTGTGTGAGTCTGCGAGTGTGTATTGGTTAAGTGTGTGTGAGTCTGAGAGTGTGTATTGGTTAAGTGTGTGTGAGTCTGAGAGTGTGTATTGGTTAATTGTGTGTGAGTCTGAGAGTGTGTATTGGTTAAGTGTGTGTGTCTGCGAGTGTGTATTGGTTAAGTGTGTGTGAGAATGAGAGTGTGTATTGGTTAAGTGTGTGTGAGTCTGTGTCATTGGTAAGTGTGAGGATTTGTGTTGGATAAGTATATATGTGTATGTTTCCGCACTCAAGGCTGACAATCTAAGGAAAGCAGATGTTGCCAGGGATGGGGGACCAGAAGGTGGCTGTGGCACCCCAGGGACATTAAAACTTCAGGTGAAGTGGGGAGAAAACCGGTGGGAAAATGGAAATAATGTGAATCACACACATGAAACAAAGACAAAGGGAAGGGTGAAGGACTTTCTAATGTAAACACAGAGCTTACTGCCATTCTATAAGAAGATTGACGATGACTGCCATCTTCTGGTTGCTGGGAACATTACGCTGAGTTCTGACCTGCTGAACCTTTTGCCTTCAGTGGGAAATGGAGCCTGTTGCTAACTCCAACCTGAAGCTGATGGTTCCCTTGGATGTTTAAAGAGGGACTGACCCATTTAAGTTATTTCTTGCTCCTGATCTTGTTAATACTAAGCTTTTCAAACCTTTCTATTCATTTTTAATATGTTTATTTAAACAATAAGGGAGAGTCAATCAAATCAGGAGGAATAACAGTGGCAGAGTTTTTAAATTCATTCCAGGCAAGTGGTCTTGCTGGCTGGGCCAGCATTTTTATTGCGCATCCCTAGTTGCCCTTGAGAAGGTGGTGGTGAGCTGTCTTCTTGAACCGCTGCAGTCCATGTGGTGTAGGTACACCCACAGTGCTGCTAGGGAGAGACTTCCAGGATTTTGACCCAGTGACAGTGGAGGAATGGCGATATATTTCCAAGTCAGGATGGTGTGTGACTTGGATGGGAAATTGCAGGTGGTAGTGTTTGCATGCGTCTATTGCCCTTGTTATTCTAGGTGGTGGAGATTGAGGGTATGGTAGGTGCTGTAGAAGGAGCCTTGGTGAGTTGCAGCAGTGCATCTTGTAGATGGTACACACTGCTGCCTCAGTGGTAGCAGGGGTGAATGTTTAAAGTGGTCAATGGGGTGCTGATCAAGCAGACTGCTTTGTCCTGGATGGTGATGAGCTTCTTGAGTGTTGCTGGAGCTGCACTCATCCAGACAAGTGGCGTATTCCATGTGGAGAGCAGGGAAGGGTTGCTGAGCCCAGTGATGTGAAAGAGCTGGATTGACAGACCCAGCAGAAAAAGATTCATTAGTACTGGCTTACTGTCCTTTCACATTATTGCCTTCAGTAGCCCCTCCTACTAGGACTGGGCAGAGTGAAAAGGTTGTCCTTTACTTGAAAAGGAAAATAAAAACATGTCTATCAATATACGACACATCTTGCACCTGGCACTCACCCCCTCCCACCATTAATCTTGCTTCTTGTGTCATGGTTTACCATGTGAAAGCCCCATGTCATTTCATAACGTCAGCCTGGTACAGTTGGCCTCAGTGCCCCCAGGCTAATGAAAGGGCAGACATCAGACCATGCACTCCCATTCCTGTTTGCCATCAAATGACTGCCTCCAGGAAACGTGCGCGTGTGGAAGTCAGGATCGAGCTGGGGCACGATGTGCCCGCCGTGGCTGAACAGCCCTTGATGTCCTCTGCCCGGTGTGTCACAGTGAAGAATGGGCTCCTAACTGAGCAGGGCTATCAAGTGCCTGTTAAAACCGTACCCCCTTAAGAGGGAGATATTGCCCACAAAAATTCACAATTCAGGAGTACAAGGGGGAAAATGTGATGTTGTCATGGAGACGGGTTGAGGCCGTATAGCTGAGCAGGAGAGGGGATTAGGACTTGACACACGGCAGAGATTTGATGGGCTGAGCCTGGAACCTCATTTGCTGTGAGAAACACTTCCTAAATCTGCTCCCCACCAGCCTTCTGCAGTGGGGCCAAGGGATCGAGAAATGGGTGGTGTCATGGCAACCAGGCCAGCTGGTTCAGAGTCGGGTTGCAAAGGCCTTCAGTCAGGCCCGTCTCCCAACCTCGCATTGGTTGGCACGGCGATGGTGACCACGCTGTCTTTAATTGGCGATTAACATTTGTCGTCAAGCATGTCAGGTTAATTAGCATAGCGCTAAGTCAACGCAAAATATAATTAACACATTAACTTTGCTCACCAGCGGTTTCGGTTATGGCAATAAACAGTGGCTGTTCACAGGAAGCCTGCGGTGCCGAATGGAGACAATTTAGTCTAAACATTAATTAAGAGCTGAGCTTATTATTAATGATCTTTTTCTGTTCATCAGGAGGAGGGACATTGATGCTAGAGAAGGGAACTCTTTCCAGTCCAGGTTCCTAGGGACGGAAATCCACTAGGTCAATCGCTCAAAACAAAATTAAAATCATAATAATAATAATAAGGCCTCAGGCCTTATTTTAATCAGTTTGGTGAGCTGTAAGCTATTTTTCCCCCCCAAAATATACTTTGCTCATTAATTTTGTAAAGGTACATTTCATAACAGTTCAAATTTTAAATTACATCAAGTGCAAAATCAACCAGTTTCTTTCAATACAGTAGGTGGCACTCTGAGGTGCCTCACTATACTTACAATTACAGGCTATGGTTACAACATTCATTTCACGTCAAACATACAAACCCTGAGGGGTTTACACGGTTTCCAGCCACATAGTGTACTATGGCGGGACAGCCTTAGACAGTGACCTTTCCCCATTGAGCCTTTGCGGCTGCTGGTGCAAGCTTTAGTGCATTCCCCAGCATGTTATCCTGGACTTTGTAAGTGCCGGTCCCCAAGCAGTGGGACTCCTGTATATCTTTGGAGGGAGGGGGAAGGGGTCACTGCGAAACTGCAAGGACTAGGCAGACCATGCACGGTCTACTTCTGCTCAAATTTGGACCAATTTCTTACATTCAGGCGTGAGGCTCCTTATTCCATATCTAAGGGGCCTAACACCAGTTTCACGATGAGTCCTGAACCTGAGATCCCTTGGGTCCATCACACGTGCAGTTGGGTTGGTGTGTGCACCGCTCAGGCTAACAAATTCTTCCTTAGCTGTAAGGCCGGGTTGGATTATGTGAAAGGCGCTTGTGAGTTCCTGTTGCATTTGCTCTGGCCTGCTGTGGCTATGGTGAAAATGCTGTCGTCAACTGGAGGGTTAAGTTGAAAGCTGGGAGGTATTTGAATTCAGGAGTTAGTTCTGGAAACAGGGCGAGACTGAGGACTCGTTCATGTCTGGCTTACATTCCAGAACTCACCATTCAAGTTCCAAGGCTGGAACTGCGATGGGAAGATCGAGAATTTGCTGTGCAGGTAATAGTGAAAGAAAGTTTTTAGAATGGGTAACTGACTCATCATGAACTTTGCTTCACTTGACCATTTTTGCTTTTCTCCAATTATAGATTCTTACCCATCCCCAATTGTCACTCCACCAGTGACACCTTCAGCTGCCAAGGCTCAAAGCTCTGAAATTCCCTCCCTAACCCTCTTTACCTCCCTTGCCTTCCCTCTCCCTTTACAATACTCCTTAAAGCTTTCCTCTCTGGCAAACCTTTTGTCATCTGCCCTAATAGCTCCTTGTGTGGCTCAGCGTCAAACGTTGTTTGATGATCAGTCGTGTAGACATCTGGGATGTTCTGCCACACTCAAAACCTTGCACAAATGCAAGGTTTCGATGCATTTGCTGAATTCTTTAATGCTTCACGATTCGAATGAATATTTTCATTTTATTTGCCTCTAGACTCTGTAAATCTGCCAATGCAAGGGGAATGAGCAGAGTAGAATGAGATGTTTAAATTAAGTAAAGGGGTAAAGTCGGGTAAACATGTTTCCATGGATCACGTAACTGTACAAAGGAAAAATGATCAATAATAAGGTCACTTCTACTTTTGGAGGGCGAGGTTCAATGCGAAAACAGCTGTCACTCTGTTGCGCGTCAATGATTCTACTAGAACCCTTAATTTGTTAACACACCCAAGAGTGCCACCAGCTGTAACATTCATTTACTTATCTGCGTGTTCTTAGTTTTAGTTAATACTTAAAAAAATGCTCTCAAACGGTGTAGTGAGTTTATTCAGCAAGAAGCTCTCCGGACCACGAGTGGCCCACACTTGACCTTTTGAAATAAACTGACCTCAGCCAGAGCTGCAAGTCATTTGGCCCAAGTACCAATGGGGAGGGGGGGGGGAAGGGAAGAGAAGATTGGCCGTGGTTCCGGTTCTCAATTACTAACCAATGACTCCAGCTGGAAAGCTGCGGATGTTGGGATGTAACTCTGGTGCCCCCCACCCCCCCCATGCCAGTTCTCACTGCCAAAGGTGTTCTGGCAGAGAAGGGCAGTTGGGTTGCTGAGGGCCTAGCTAACAGCCACAGAACTATGTAAGCAAACACCTTCAAAGCCAAAGAGAAATTCAGCAAAGCGAAATCAGAAGAGGTACAGGTTAACAATTCCTTACATCACTTGGCTTTTCCTAATTAATTGTTAAGGATGGAGAGGCTTCATTTTGGCTGGAGTATAATCAGCAAAAGTGAATGTACCTTCCAGTGGTCAGAACAGGCAGAATTTAAAAGGATGGTGGGTAGGAGGAAATCAATTATTCAGAGCAGCTTCTTATCATAGTCTTGTAATAACTCACTGTTATATTAATCAGCAGAACCTCTCTGACTAGATTAGGATTTAAATCTGACTGCAAGGCAAATGAAACCATAATTAAGTCAGTGTTTATTGGATGGGAGTAATTAATTTTACACATGTATGTGACATTATCATCAATGGAAGAGGCCATGATTTATAACTTGAGACAAATGCTATTTTCAAGGATCATTACAGGTTTACCTCTCAAACCATTGCAACCAGACATCCCTATCTTACTGCACATGAACTCTCCTCCACACTCTCGTGTGTTTTTATTTACTGCTATATGATCATTGACCATGTTGCCTGGGCAGCTCAGCTCTAACGCTCAGCTGGTGTGTTTGAACTCCTGACGCACCAGCCATCACCAGATTAAGATTTCACACAGGCACTTACACTCGAAACATCCTTCCTTGATCAAATTTAAACAGTGCGAGTGACAGAAGAGGACAATGATGGGTGGCTTCTGTGACGTTGTTCAGTCTCCACTCTTACCTCAGCCCATCTGCTGCTGAAATCCTCCAGCATGCTTTTATTACATCCAGGTTCGACGATCCCAATGCTCTCCTTGCTGAACCTAGCAACCTCCCCACCCCCACCGCCATTTTCCTCCTTCCGTAAGCATCATCTCATCTAGAACTACAGCCCGTATCTCGCACCAAGTCTCGTTCACCCATCACCCCTGTGATCTCTGACCGACGTTGGCTTCCAGTTCACCAATGTCTCTTTTTTTTTTAAACAATTCTTGTCCTCGTTCTCAGATCTCTCCATGGACTTACCCCATCACAATCTTAAGCCCCTCCAGTCCAACAAAGACTCTGCATCCCCCACTCCCTCTGCCCTATCATTGGCCTTCATGTCCTCAGTCATTTTGGCATCAACTTCTGGAACTCTCTCCCTAAAATTCCTCCACTTCTCTTCCCCTGTCCTTAAAAATCCACCTTTTTGAATGAACTTTTAATTACCCCTCCGAATATCTCCTCATGTGGTTCGGTTTATCTGATAATGCTCCTTGAAGCATGTTTTAATGACGCTGAAGGTACTATATAAATGCAAGGTGTTGTATTCTTTCCTGTACCTTTCCCTCTTGGGTTGCCACATTACACCCGTTACAAAATCTACCAGACTGGGGTCATGCACTGGATTTCTGATGGAAGTTCAGAAGCCTTAACCTGTCAACAACTAATTGTGTTCCAGAGTTGGAACTGCCCTCTTTTTTATAACACCATGGAGAGCAGGGGGGGGCTCCTGTTTAAATCTTTCAGAAGTTTCCAATCAGCTCTTGGCTCATGAGGCTGTTCCTTTCCTTTGTCCTTTCAGGCTGCTTTCTCGTGACTATGGCTCAGTGGAAACACTCTTGTCTCTCGAGCCAGAAGGTGCTAGGTTCAAATCTCTACCCTGGAGACTGGCGCTCCAAGGCAGTATTGAGGGAGTGCTGCGCAGTCAGGGGTGCTGACTTTCAGATGGGAAGTTAAATTGAGATCCTGTCTGCTCTGTTAGGTGGACATAAAGGATCCCATTTCGAGGAAGAGCAGGAAAGCTCTCCCCAATGTCGAGGGCAACATTTATCCTTCAACTCAATAGCTAAAACAGATTATGATCACAATTTGCTCTTTGTGGGACCTTGCTGCCTGTACATTACACTTCAGAACTGGCTGTGAAGGGGAATCCTGAGGTTGTGAAAGTTGCTATAGAAACGCGAGCTCCTTTTCTCTGTGGGTGGCGACACTCAAATGCATTCCATCTACCGGCTGAATCCTTTTACAATCCCCAACAGTAGCAGAGAGGAAACCTTCATTCTCACAGACAGTAGTGATCACCCAGCACAGAGCTACCAGGGGAAATCTCACCTCCTGGGTACCTTGTGTGAAAGCTTCAGCCCAGGAGGAGGAAGAAAAGATGAACATAATTTGCAGCATGTTGGGAGCTACTTTGTGGTTCCCTCCTCACGCTCCCCTGTTAGGTTCACGGCGTGGGATGTCCTCATAACCAATCCCATTTTATTTTGGGGGTTGGGTGGATAGGAAAGGGGAATTTCAAAATGAAACCCAGTAAATCACCAGACTCTCAGACAAAGCCATTGCACAATACAGATTTAATCACGAGACACAATATAATCTATCCAGGTCACAATCCATTGTCAGTATATGATAAACAGTCTTATATACACACAGTCCACAGACACGTTACACTACTTGCATATTATGGCCAGTAAAAACTTACTCTTGGTGTTAAAAAGCCATGTTTACTACATCTTGGAAATTCTAAACTGTTGAATGTATATATATTGTCAGGGAGGCCTTTTCAATGCCCTGTTGCAGCTTCAAACCCTCCCAGGTCTGCAGTAAAGCTCACTCTTAGTCTGGCCTCATGCCCAATGTCAGGAAAGAGCCCTCTGTTACACCATTGAGGCATTTCCCCACTCCAGTCATCCTACGTCGCCACTGGCTTTGTGCCCACTGGCAGGAGGAATGTCTTTCACCAGCTAGTGAAGGAGACTCTCATTCCCTCCACCCTGGCTAGAATGACCATGCACTAACCCACTGGGCAACAGCCTCCACTGTCAGAGTTCACCCTGCTTGCCTTGTGGCATCACAAGGATCTGATTTACCAGTTCCTGAATGGTTACATGATCAGAGAATACTGTTGTAATATTTAATGGAGCACTGTCAGCTTTAAATGAGTGTTGGAGAACTTTCATTTACATGGACACAAACAGACAGAGCAAGATAATAAATATTATCGGGGGAGTGGGGAGAATAGCTGTAACTAGGTTGTCAATGCTATTTGAAGATAGTGCTCCTTTACGCTTTCTTTTTTAAAAAACACAAATCCTTTCAATCTTAAAACAATCTCAAATAACCGTCTGTCATTAATTCCCCAGGCTCAATAATTAACCTCCCAGAGAAGGGAATGAATTGGAATTTTCTAAATCCCAGGCCTTCACTGCAGTCAAGAGATGCCAAGCTTCATTTCCATGGGACATTATCACCGAATGTGCAAGTGTCAACAGTGTCCTCAAAGGGCTTCATTTCAGGAGCTAATCTAACAGTTAAGATATAGTTAAGCACAGCCAGAATGGGTCGAGGTGCTGACTAGGGTTAGGTGATCAGCATCAGTGTCACAGAATGCACAGTGTACGATATTTAGGGGACGATGCTTTGATGCATTTAGAAGTGGAGAGGTAGCTATCTCAGTGCCAGCCTTGGATTTTCTATGACAGGGTGGGGAGGGTGCTCTACCCAGTTAGTCGCTGCTTCTATTAAGGTAAACCTAAGGGCATCAACTGTTTTGTTCATGGATTGAACTTTCCAGCACCTTCTCCCAACTATTCTCAATCACATATTTCATGTGCGTTTGTCCAGGGTCACTGTGAGAGGTAGTAGATCTTCCCTTCCCACTGAAAGAATACTGTTGTCGTGCACCTCCCCCGCCCCCTGTGCTTCAACAGCCTCTGGTACACGTGTGTTGAGTGGAGGGGCTGGTTACGTGCTAAACAGTCCACTGTGCTTGATACACCATAGCTAAGTCAAGCAACCCAAAAAAAAAACACTCTCTGGAACAATAATCAACGTGCTGTAATGCCCCAAATTGTGGCATTGGATAGCGCACAATGCCCGTGTTATCCTTGCACCAAACTCCCCAGTAGCAGTGGGGATAGATGAGGAGAGGTGAAAGGAGGGAATCTGAACGAGAGGGAGAGGGGTGGGGAAGAGAGAGGGAGAGAAGGGGCAAGAAAGAGAGAGAGGGGGGGAAAAGAGAAGAAAGGGAGGGAGAGATTACCAGAGAGAATCCAGCTTTGCAGCCACAAGCTGCTTTCGTGTGTCAGAAAAGGGCCATTTGATGAGAGAGACATAAGGTAGAGGACCCATGAGGTGAGGGGCGAGTTGGGGGAAGAATGTGTGTGTTAGAGGGGATTGAAAATGCTACTTTCTCACAGGCCTGAAACTATTCTCCTTGGGGATTAAGCCTGACACATGACCCATATGTATCGAGAACGTGGCCACCTGGTGTGTAAAGCTCCTTCTTTTGTCCGATTGCGCCCCTGTGATGCACCTTGGGATGTTTTTCTACATTACAGGTGTTATACAAATGCAAGCTGTTTTACGCTAATCCATGGTCATTTCATGCTAATGAGGTTAAAACGCAGTGACAGGGAGACCCAAGGTGGCTGCGAGCGCTCACTCGTCTCAGAAACCGGACTCGACGCTCAGACTCCGCCTGTTGACGTGTTCGATCTTGCCTGTGATGTAGTCATCAAAGTGAGTCTGGTACTTGGCTAACATCTTCAGTAAGGGCCGTACCCTCAGCCACCACTGCTCCTTCGGCACCCGGTGCCTGTCAGACACACGGAGAATTAAAGGTGTAAACCTCAGCAGCAACATCACAAAAGACAAACTGCAGCCCCAAATCTTGAAGAAAAATTCTCAGAAGATTTACATCCTGATCTCCAGCAATACCGACAATCGCCATTGACCTCCCTAATCTCTACCTCCATCCATCAGCTCTCTCTACAATAAATAGCCTTTTATCCTTCATTGGATCCTTTAGGGAGGAAGCGAAGGCATTACAAAGGGTGCAAAAAAGATTGAAGAGAATGGTTCCAGGGATGAGGAGCTTCAATTAGGTGGACAGATTGGAGAACTGGGGCTAGCTTCCTCAGAGAAGAGATGATTCAGAGGGGATTTGATGGAGGTATTCAAAATCATGAGGGGTCTGAACAGAGCGGATAGGGAGAAACTGGTCTCGCTGGTGGAAGGATCGAGAACCAGAGGACACCGGTTTCAAGCGAATGGCAAAGGACTTAGAGGCGACAGGAGGAAATGCTTTTATGCGGCGGGTGGTTAGGATCTGGAATGCACTGCCAGAGAGAGTGTGGTGGAAGCAGATTCAATCGTGGCTTTCAACAGGGAATTGGATAAGCACCGGAACAGAAAAAAATGATGGGACTATGAGGAAAGTGCAGGGGAGTGGCACTAGTCAAGGTGCTCTTGCAGAGAGCTAGTATGGACATGATGGGCTGAATAGCCTCCTTCTGTATTCTGTAACTATTCTCTGATTGTATGATAGGACAGACAGAGAGAATTTATCTCCTCTGACGGATGATTCCAGAACAAGGGGGCTTAGCCTGAAAATTATAATTACACTCATGGTGGTGTCAGCAAGCAATTCTCGAAAAAGGAGTGGAAACCTGGAACTCTCTTCCCCAAAGAGCTGTTGAGGTTGGGGTTCAATTGAAAATTTCAAAACCGAGATTGATAGATTTCCTTTGGGTAAGAGTATTTAGGATATGGCATTCGAACAAAGGTCAGGTATAATCTAATTGAATAGCAGAACAAGCATGAGGGGCTGAGTGGCCTCCTCCTGTTCCTATGGTCCTCACCACCTGTTCAATGCCTTCATTAGCGATGTGCTGGATGACAAGTTAAGGTTCAGGTATGGACTGTCTGGTCCAATCGTGTCTGAAAGTACTGGAGCACTTCTTGCCACTGGCAATATCAGTGGTCCTGGAAGACTCATTTCTGGATCTGAGGGACAAATCCAAACGTTGGAATTGCCCACTGGAGGGCATGACTCAGAGCAGGTAGGCAGCAGTGCTGCAGCCTCACCTCCTGACCTCTACACTCTCGGAGCGTGCCTGGCACAACAAGAGTGTGGGATCACACTTCCGGTAACTTCTAATCGCCATGTTGAGCAGTGAGAATAGCTGCTGGGGCCTATTGTGCTATTCTGGCCTCTTGAGCATTAGCGATTATTTTAGCTTGCCCTTGGCAGCCGTGCCTTCGAGCTGCCTTGGCCCTAAGTTCTGGAATTCCCTCCCAAATGCCCCTCCCTCCTTCCTGTCTAAAACCTACATCTCTGACCAAGCCTTTAGACACCTTGTCTTACACAGGCTTACACCCTGTGCTTTTCACCCTCCTCCCCCACCATCCGTACTTACTCAAAGTCCGTTTCTCCCTTCAGTTCGGTAACTGGTCGGAAAACCAATGCCTTCCTGTTCATTCCCAGTACACAGGCCGTCTCAGGAGAGTTGGCGAAGACTTGCCCTATCCAAGAAAAGGTAATTGGGTTACAGAAAAGGTGATTAGAGTGGATATCCTTTCCAAGCCCTGGCTTCTGCCATAACAAATGTTGTTGGGAAATCCCCCCATCCCGCTTGCTCCAGCCCTACTCCCCTCACCTGTGTCTTCATTTATTGGGACTGGATCAATCCACTGATTAGGAAGTGTGAAAGGAGCATTTTCCAAATTTAATAAGCTACTCACTACTCCCAGCTTCAGAACTATCAGGGGCTTCTCACCACTCCCCCAATGCTTTAGAGAGCTTTCCTCAATGTCCTCCTCTCTCAATCCTTCTACGTTCGATCAGGGGTTTGATCCCTTCCTAACTGTTTGCGAGGGACGTCTTCCTTATTCCCCTCTGGCCCAGTTTTTCTCAGTGTTTCTGACTCCTCGATAGGATTGTGGTAGCTTTGGATTCAGTGTGACCTGGGACAACTCTCCCCTGCTTCGCTGACCGGCCTCATTGAGGTTCCCGGTCCTGCTCTCTCGGCATTGTCCAGCTCCTACAGCGCACCTTTCCTGTAGGTTTCCAGGAGTTTCTCCGTCAGCCACTGCACGGCCTTCACACCCAGCTTCGTCCCAAAGTTCCTATCGAATGGTGTTGGTGCTCCGCCCTGGCAACAGAGAGCAGAGAAAATGAATGGAGAGGCTTGTGTGTGAATGAGGAGACTCAAACAGGATGAACTGCCCTCCCTGAGGAGACATAATGGCCTTGATTTTAACTCCTTCCCACACCAGCCCCACAAACACTGGACGGGCAGGAAAAATGTTAAAACGCAGGAACAGCCCGAGCCCACCACTAACCCTTTTATCATTCTTTCATGTGGGATGTAGGCGCCGCTGCAAGGCCAGCATTTGTTGCCATCCCTAATTGCCCTTGAACCAAATGGCTCGCTAGGCCATTTCAACCACATTGCTGTGGGTCTGGAGTCACACGTAGGCCAGACCAGGTAAGGACGGCAGATTTCCTTCCCCAAAGGGCGTTAGTGAACCAGGGGGTGTTTTAAAATCAATAATCAATGATTGTTTCATGGTCACCATTACAGAGACCAGCCTTCAATTCCAGATTTTATTTATTGAATTCAAACTCCACCAGCTCCCATGGTGGGATTTGAACCCATGTCCCCAGAGCATGAGCCCGGGCCTCTGGATTACCGGTCCAGTGACATTATCGTTACATCGCCAGCTTCCCCAAGCTGCAGCATTTCCAGTCACTGTAACATTAGCACCAGTGATTTAGGCTGTGGAAGATGATCCTGCTAAAAGTAGGCAGAGGCCTACATGAAGTAAAATTACTGTATCCCGATGGCATCGTTGGCACTCTGACGTGATATTAACGTCCAATTGCCTGGTGCCCTGCAGAGGACCCCAGTGACAGGAGCTTACTGGTCAGAAGAGGACCAGTTAAGTTAAAGAATTTCTTCTGTCAGAATTCCTGGAGTGTCGGGAGAAGCAGGATTGCTTCCATTCTAAAGCCTCTAATGCAGTCCATGGGCTTCCCCAGCCTTGGCCTCCCACGATCATGCTGGACATCTCCACTGACCCCCTAGTGCCCTCAGACCCCCCTCACCATCCTCCCAAAGGACCACTGACTGCAGCTGCCTGTCACCAAATTCCTGCTCCCACAGGCCAGCGGTGAATACGGCCAGCACGCTGGGAATTTTTAAGATCAGCCTGGCCTCCATGTCCATGGATTCTCCAGATATGCCTCTCGATAACAGGCCTGCGAGTGCCCTCCCTCAATGTAAATATTAACGCCAATTTGTCAATATCCAGGACAGGAGGATGAGCAGAGTCCGGGATCGACAGCGACCGGGATCGACAGTGACCGGGAGCAGAGTCCGGGATCGACCGCGACCGGGAGCAGGGTCCGGGATCGACGGCGATCGGGAGCAGGGTCCGGGATCGACGGCGATCGGGAGCCGGGTCCGGGGGCGATCGGGAGCCGGGTCCGGGGGCGATCGGGAGCCGGGTCCGGGGGCGATCGGGAGCCGGGTCCGGGACCGGCGGCGATCGGGAGCCGGGTCCGGGACCGGCGGCGATCGGGAGCCGGGTCCGGGACCGGCGGCGATCGGGAGCCGGGTCCGGGACCGGCGGCGATCGGGAGCCGGGTCCGGGACCGGCGGCGATCGGGAGCCGGGTCCGGGATCGGCGGCGATCGGGAGCCGGGTCCGGGACCGGCGGCGATCGGGAGCCGGGTCCGGGATCGGCGGCGATCGGGAGCCGGGTCCGGGATCGGCGGCGATCGGGAGCCGGGTCCGGGATCGGCGGCGATCGGGAGCCGGGTCCGGGATCGGCGGCGATCGGGAGCCGGGTCCGGGATCGGGTGCAGGGTCCGGGATCGGCAGCAATCGGGAGCCGGGTCCGGGATTGACCGCGACCGGGAGCAGGGTCCGGGATCGACAGCGATCGGGAGCAGGGTCCGGGACCGGCAGCGATCGGGAGCAGGGTCCGGGATCGATAGTGATCAGCATCAGGGATCCACAATGATCAGGATCAGAGTGTGGGATCCACAATGATCAGGAACAAAGTCTTGGAGTGTTCAGTCAGTTGTTTGAAATTTCCTGGGATACGGTTTTGTGTTTTAATCTCATTGATCCTTTAGCTGGAACTCTTGACTCTCTGTGCTGGGTGTCTCTTACCTGCTGCATATGGCCCAGCACGTTGGTTCGACAGTCGAACACACCCTTTCCCTCGGCAGAGTACAGGTTGTATAAGAACTCTGTGGTGTAATATTGGTGGCATTTCTCATTTCTAGAGAAAAAGGAAAGGGAAGAGAGAAAGAAATTTCACAGCAAATCTTTATGGAAACACGGCAGCCACTGGTCTCCTTGATCTCACCTAGTCCTCCTAAAGCATTCTCTGCTGAGGAGACTTGCTCTCCTCGCTGTGCCCAATTCTTCACCCTTTCCCCACCTCCAAAGCAGATACTGGTAACTGAGTGAGAGGTAATTCGCAGACCCAGTGTCTGGGGGCTCTGACCCCGGGCCCAGTGTCCAGGAGCACGAGGCAAAAGATCAGTCAGCATTTGCATAGGAAACAGGGGGACGAAACTCAGTCCCTCCAGCCAGTTCCACAGCTCAGTTAGATTCTGGCTGATGACTATCATAACTCCATTTACCTGCCTTGGTGACATAACCCTTAATACACTTTCCGAATAGAAATCTATCAATTTCAGTCTTTAAAACTTCCAACTGCGCTCCAGCAAGCACAGCTCCTGCTTGGGGCATTCCCACCTGTATGCAGGGGTCAGTAACATCTGGACCCCCAGCTCAGCAGTACTTTCTCAGGCCTGAGATGATGGCGCTTTGATGGTAGACACAGCATTTTTTGCCTCAGTGGTAGCAATCCTGCCTCTGAGTGAGAAGGTGAAGCGTTTGAGCCCCACTCCAGGCAAGACCCTGCAGAACCAGAGCTCCAAGCACCGGGACAATCCCTGGATCACGTGGCAATAGCGGAGCTGGTTTCCTGTTGCCTTCCCCACGGGATGTTTCCTTGCGGGCACCTTCTCCCAGGAGACCTGCACGCCAGACAAGAGAGTCTCACCCGCTCTTTACAACACCGGGTGCACTTGTGCCCAATGGGCACGGGTGGCATCCTGTATTGTAAAGGGTGTGTGAGACTCTTTAGCCTTGCTTGCAGCCCACCTGGGAGCAGTTACTCTGTGACAAAGGCAGCGCAAACCACCTCCACTGCCAGTGGGCGTTTCAAGAATCCCACGCGTGAGACTCGAGCTAGGAGCTGCGCTGAAGGAATTAGACAAGATGCCAGGTGGAATTCCTGGTCGGTGCTGAGTCGACTGATCTTCATTTGGGGATGGCGATTGGCGCTGGGGGTAGAGGCACCGAAATTGTCGCACTTTAGCCAGCAGAGAAACCTCTGAGCACCATGACAGCTTTTTGATGAAGACGGGAGGAAGGCGCTGAACATCTATTGCCTGAACCTGATCCTGGCCAATAATAGTCTGCTGGTGGGAAACTGGTTTGGGGGAAGGCTGGAGGCTGTGAGTCATCATGTCTGTCGGAGTGATTAGAGCTGAAACTTCTGCTATCCTTTCATCTCAGGGCTAAAAACAGAAAAGGTCTGTCACTGAACAGGAAGGGACAAATGCCACACATTCCTATTCAAAGAAAAAAGACAAGCAGAATTCCCCTTCGGCAAGTTACTCACGGAGTGGAACAGGTACAAAAGCTTCATTAGCCAGAGGGATGCACCTAACTCTTCAGCAGCTCTCAGGCACCTTCTGGTGGCCAGCTGGAGAATGACACCACTGGAGCCTGAGGGCAACCACACCTCTGCTGATGCTAAGATGGAATTCAGGTTAGCGCTCAAGCTGGGAGCTCAGCTTCCTGTGAGAAGTAGCAAACCAGCTTTAGGAGTCTCAATGGCTCATTCTCAGTCATCCTGTTTAACAGTGGGGGAACAGGGTCCTCATTAGAAAGGCAGAGTCAAGAAGTACGAGAGCTGGGTGTCTCACTACCTTCTCCGCAAAGATGGGCAATGATTTAGAAGACAAAATATTTCCTTATCCATGAAGAAAGACTTGCATTCATATAGCGCCTTTCAAAGCTCAGCACTTCCAAAAGTGCTTACAGCTGATGAAGTGCTTTTGAAGTGTGGTCACTGTTGTAATGTAGGATACGCGGCCGCCAATTTGCATTCAGCAAATTCCCACAAACAGCAACATGATAAAGGCCTCTTAATCTACTTCAGTGATGCTGGTTGAGGGATAAATATTGGACCAGGACACCTTTGTATGCTCCTCACAACTTGCTTCCCTACTTATCTTTGTATCATCAGCAAATTTGGCTACAAAACAGTCTGTCCCTTCATCCAAGTCATTAATATAGATTGTAAATAGTTGAGGCACCAGCACTGATCCCTGTGACACTCCACTGGTTAGTTTGCCAACCTGGAAATTACCCATTTTTCCTGAATCTCCTTCCTGTTAGTTATCCAATCCTCTATCCATGCTAATATATCACCCCCAACACCATGAGCTCTTAACTTGTGCAGTAACCTTTTATGTGGCACCTTATTGAATATCTTTTGAAAATCTAAATACACTACATTTCCTAGTTCCCCTTTATCCACCCTGCTTGTCACATCCTCAAAGAACTCTAATAAATTTGTCAAACGCAATTTCCCATCTACAAATCCATGTTGACTCTGCCTGATTGTATTCTGATTTTCTAAATTTCCTGCTGCTAACTCCTTAATAATGGATTGTAGCATTTTCCCCAATGACAGTTATTGGCCTATAATTTCCTGCTTTCTGTCTCCCTTCTTTCTTGAACAGTGGTGCTACATTTGTGGTTTTCCAATTTGTTGGGACCCCAAATTTAGGAAATTTTGGAAGGTTACAACCAATGCATCTCCTATCTCTGCAGCCACTTCCTTTAAAAGCATAGGATGCAGGTCCAGGGAACCTGCCAGCCTTTAGTCCCAGTAGTTTTCTTAGCACTTTTTCTCTAGTGATCATGATTGTCTTAAGTTCCTCCCTCCCTTTTGCCTCTTGATTTCCTCCTATTCTTGGGAAGCTTTCTGGGTCTTCTACTGTGAAGACAGGTTCAAAGTCTCTGCCATTTCTTTGTTTCCCATTATTAATTCACCAGTCTTTAAGGGACCAACATTTATTTTAGCTCCTCTCTTCCTTTTTATATACTTGCGGAAGCTTTTACTGTCTGTTTATATATTTCTTGCTTTTTTTTTTCTTCATACTCCAATTTCTTCCTCTATTATTTTTTAGTCATCATTTGCTGGTTTCTAAAATTTTCCCAATCTTCTGAGCTACCACTTATCTTTGCAGCATTGTACATCCTTTCTTCCAATTTGATACCATCCTTAAACTTCTTTAGTTAGCCATGTCACATCCTCAAAGAACTCTAATAAATTGGTCAAACACAATTTCCCTTCTACAAAACCATGTTGACTCTGCCTGATTGTATTCTGATTTTCCTTCTCATGGCGTCTTTCTTTCTCAATGGAATATATCGTTGTTGAGAGTTATGAAATATCTCCTTAAATATCTGCCACTGCTTCGCTACTGTCTTACCTTTTAACCTATTTTCCCAGTCCACTTCAGCCAACCCAATCTTCATACCCTTGTAATTGTTTTGATTTAAAGTTTAAAACATTGGTTTCAGACCCAAATTTCTCACCCTCAAACTGAATGTGAAATTCTATCATGTTATGTTCATTCTTACCTAAAGGATCATTTATTTGTGAGGTCATTAATTAATCCTCTCTCATTACACATTACCAGGTCTAAATAGCCTGTTCCATGGTTGTTTCCAAAACGTATTGTTCTAAGAAACCATCCCAAATACACTCGATAAACTCTCCTTCAAGCTACTTTTGCCAATTTGATTTGCCCAATTTGTGTAAAACATTAAAATCTCCTCTCACCTGAATGTTGGAAACTCTGCCAGTGCAGTGCTTCCTCGGCCTAGATTTAGTGCTGAAACCTCTAGAGTGGGATTTGAACCCATGACTCTCTGACTCAGGGAATGAGTGAACTACCCACTGAGCCATGGCTGACAGCTAAGCAGGTACACAGAGAAACATGTGCGTTCCTTAGCATCACCAGTCCCACACCCTCCACGGTTTTTCCAGTGAGACTCTACCTTAGCACCAGCCCTCGCTGGATTGTGGTCTTCATTTTCCCGGTTAGATGCTCCACATTGGCCTGCAGTTACAAAGAAAAGCATCAGAAAGTGAGAAGCAAGGAAAATAAGCCCTTCCGACACATCCCCCTCCCTGAAGGCACATCCAGCCCAGAAGGGAAAACGACAGAAGCTTGATGGGGTTTTAAACAGAGTAACTCAGGACCAACTGTGTCCACTGGCAGGAGGATCAGTAACCCGAGGACCCAGACTCAATGTCATTGGCAAAAGAACCAGGGTGGAGGTGAGGAGAGTTTTTCTTTAAACATACAGCAGTGAGCTGTTCTGATCTGGAACGTGCTGCCTGAAAGGATGGTGGAAGCAGATTCATTAGTAACTTTCACAAGGGAACGAAATACATACTTGAAAAGGAAACAATTTTCAGAGCTATGAGGAAAAGATCCAAGGGGAGTGGGATTTAACTGGGTAGATCTGTCAAAGAGTCGATACAGGCAAGATGGACTCTTCATGAAATTGGCGGGGGGAGAACTACAATTTGCCACTGGGCTAGAAAGGAGAAGAAACCATCATGCAGGGTTTTGTCACAGTCACAATCAATTGATGTCCTGATAGAAATACTTAAGTGTTGATGTTAGGTGATGATTAGATTAGGTTAGGTGTGATGCTCCATGCAGTTGAATAGATTTCCATTGATGCACCTTGGGTTGGGGTAGAGGGCACCAGTAGACTGTAGCCCAGGGCCTGTAAATATCCTCAGGAGGACAGAGAGTAATCACAGCGGAAGAACTAAAGGATTGGGTATTGCCCCATCACATCCCCACCCAGTCAGGTTTTGCATCTCACAAACGTACCGTCAAGTCATGAATGTTAATGGGATCTTCATAGATGTAGGCAGCATCAGCCCCGACAGCCAGTGCTGTGGCGGAGGCCAGGTAGCCACAGTAACCTCCCATGGTCTCCACGATGAAAACTCGCCGCTTGGTTCCTGATGCAGACTGCTTGATGCGGTCACAGGTCTGCGGAGAGACATTTAAACATCAGTAACACATGGAGAGGTCAAATAATCTGGCCCAGAGATCCTGCAGATCCAGAATTGATTCAGCTCCTACCCACTGCCCTACACCCTCCCCAATTAACCTTGCTCCAAATGTTTACCCAATCTTCCTTTGAAAGGTGCAATGGGATTCCATTGGGTGAGGAGGTGGCGGCAAGTCAGTCCTCTTTAGAGAATATTATCTGGGAGTCCAATGGGGCTGCCCCTCCACTGCGTGTAGCAGATAATTGTGTGAGCACAAACATGTCTGGTAAATGTGTGTGGGGAGTGTGCCCACAATGTACTTTATCCCATCAATGACCCTAATAAGGTCTGTTCCACCTCTTTCCAAGGCTGTGGCTAATCAACGAAATTTCCAAGTCTCTAATCCCCAGGCCCCATTCCCCATCTCTCTAATCCCCAGGCCCCATTCCCCATCTCTCTAATCCCCAGGCCCCATTCCCCATCTCTCTAATCCCCAGGCCCCATTCCCCATCTCTCTAATCCCCAGGCCCCATTCCCCATCTCTCTAATCCCCAGGCCCCATTCCCCATCTCTCTAATCCCCAGGCCCCATTCCCCATCTCTCTAATCCCCAGGCCCCATTCCCCATCTCTCTAATCCCCAGGCCCCATTCCCCATCTCTCTAATCCCCAGGCCCCATTCCCCATCTCTCTAATCCCCAGGCCCCATTCCCCATCTCTCTAATCCCCATTCCCCATCTCTCTAATCCCCATTCCCCATCTCTCTAATCCCCAGGCCCCATCTCTCTAATCCCCAGGCCCCATCTCTCTAATCCCCAGGCCCCATCTCTCTAATCCCCAGGCCCCATCTCTCTAATCCCCAGGCCCCATCTCTCTAATCCCCAGGCCCCATCTCTCTAATCCCCAGGCCCCATCTCTCTAATCCCCAGGCCCCATCTCTCTAATCCCCAGGCCCCATCTCTCTAATCCCCAGGCCCCATCTCTCTAATCCCCAGGCCCCATCTCTCTAATCCCCAGGCCCCATCTCTCTAATCCCCAGGCCCCATCTCTCTAATCCCCAGGCCCCATCTCTCTAATCCCCATTCCCCATCTCTCTAATCCCCAGGCCCCATCTCTCTAATCCCCAGGCCCCATCTCTCTAATCCCCAGGCCCCATCTCTCTAATCCCCAGACCCCATCTCTCTAATCCCCAGGCCCCATCTCTCTAATCCCCAGGCCCCATCTCTCTAATCCCCAGGCCCCATCTCTCTAATCCCCAGGCCCCATCTCTCTAATCCCCAGGCCCCATCTCTCTAATCCCCAGGCCCCATTCCCCATCTCTCTAATCCCCAGGCCCCATCTCTCTAATCCCCAGGCCTCATTCCCCATCTCTCTCTATTCCCAGGCCTCATTCCCCATCTCTCTCTATTCCCAGGCCTCATTATTCCCCATCTCTCTCTAATCCCAAGGCCTCATTCCCCATCTCTCTAATCCCAAGGCCTCATTCCCCATCTCTCTAATCCCCAGGCCCCATTCCCCATCTCTCTCTATTCCCAGGCCTCAGCTCTGCATCGACTCCCGTTCCTATGCAACAGGTTTGAGGGGCTGAACGGCCTCCGCCTAATCCCCTGCTCCATTCCGCCTTCCGCTTACCTCCATTGCAGCATTGACAGCAGTGTCGCAGCCGAGGCTGAAGTCGGTGCCCGGCACGTTGTTGCTGATGGTTGCCGGGATGACGCACATGGGAACGCAGAGCTCCTCGTAGCGTTCCCGGCCCTCGGTCAGCTGGAGGGCCGCCACGAAGGCCTGCCGAGGGAGGAGAAACACATGCTTGTCAGTGCGCCCACCCAAGGCACCACGACAACGGCTCTACTTTTACCTCAGAAATAACTACACGAGACTCCTCCTGAACAAAAATCCAAGATAGCGGGTCTGGGCCCTGTGCTGGAGGAGGCCACTACGGTTCGTAAAGAGGGAGAGAAGGCGGGCAGGGGTGACACCAAATTTTGAATTTTAAAGATCTGCAGCTTGTCGGTGGATAGGTAGGTCTGACGGTTCCTTGAGAAAGAAGCAATCAGATTAGGAAAGCGTGATGATCCTGATTTCAGCAGCGTGAGAAATGCCGAGAGGGGACTTAAAAAAAAACCCAAATACCCCTAAAATCTGCAAGCTAATTGCTTGATGTTATACTTAGATGACAGCCTCAGTGCTGGAACTTCCAGCCTAGCTTATGTACTCTGGTCCCTGGTTTGGGGACTTGAACCCATCTCCACCGACACCAGCACTGACACCACAAGGATCGACTGTGTAAGGATCAGGATCAAGCTCCGTTGAGCCTCTTCCACGGTCAAACAATCTACTATAATCTCACGTTCTAGGCAAACGTCGCCAGCTGCATGTGCTGCCAGTTTTTGTTTTGAATTCCTACACAAAAACAATGAGAACACAACTCAATGACATCCTTGTAATCATGGCTGCAGTACCAGCGGACATCAGCAGGTGACAAAGCTGAGCAATGCTCATTGTGAGCTCAACATCATCCCCTGCCAGCAGCTTAACGGTACTGCAAGAGTGAGGAACGGGCAGCTCAGCAAAGTCAATGGGATGGTGAGCAAATGCCCGAGGACGCCAGCAAGAATGGAGGGAAGAGTGCCAGGAGGTTCTCTGACCCGCCAAAAATGTGTAACATCTCACCTCGAACCCGCCAATAATGAGGATAGCATGGATGTGATAATTGCGAATCTGTTTCACGAGCTGTCCCATACACTTCTCAGGGAGCGTTCTGTAAACAAAAGGGATGACATAGCGGCAGATAAATTTAGACAAAGGAGGTGTAAAGTAAGCCAATACAAGAATGTCGTGAAATGGCTGGTACTGACTGTTAGAATGGTACCAGCGATGAGGGACATGAATAGAATTACAGCAAAGAAAGGCCATTCAGTCACTGGCCTGTGTCAGTGTTTATGCTCCACACGAGCCCCCTTGCATCCATCTTCATCAAACCCTTTCAGCATATCCTCTATTCCTTCATGTGCTCCCTCATGTATTCATCTAGCTTCCCCCGAACTGCATCTATGTTATTCACCTCGACCACTCCCAGTGATAGTGAGTTGCACATTCTAAGCACTCTCTGGATAAAGAAGTGTCTCTTGAATTTATTAGTGACCATCTTACATTCATGGCCCCTGGTTTTGGGTACTCCCACAAGTGCCCTATGTCTACCCTATTGAGCCCCTTCATAATTTTAAAGATGCTTGCTGGTGGGACTCAGCAATGATGATTCCCAAGGTGGAATATGCTGCCGTCACACACATATCTGTGCTTAAGCATGAAGAATGGCTATTTTGGAAAGGGAGCTTAGAACAGTACATCAGCGAAAGAAAGACAATGAAAAAAGGAGGAAGAAAGGAAGAAAAGAAACACCTTATATCTTTCAGGGTATCTCAGCACGATTCATATAATGTTTGATTGCTCTTACTGTGTGGGGCAACATGGTTGTCAATTTGTGAACAGTAAGGTCCCACAAGCAGCAATGTGGTGAATAGCCAGATGGATTGGTTTCAGCAGTGAAGGACCAATTTGGCCAGAACACCAGGGAGAACCACCCTATACTTCAAAATATGAGGTTTTTATATTCACCCAGACGGCCTGGGTTTAGCTCATCCGAATGATGGCATCTCTGACAGTGCAGCACCCCATCAGTATTGCACTGAATACAGGCTTGTGCCCCCTGTGTCAGGCTTGACCCCACGACCCTTTGGCTCAGTCCACCAAGACAAACCGGATACCAGTGGGGATTATGGTTCAAATGTTTCTCCTCTCACAGAAATATAGATGTGTTAAAAGGGTTTTTGGCAACACAATGCGCGACAGGACTCAGGAACGTGCACTATGAGGAAGCTAATTCCGAGTGATCTCAGCAGTATAAACAGCTTATTTCTGAGCAAGTGTGCAGAGTCTGATGCTACAGAGGATTCCCAGTCCTCACACATCAGCAGAGACTGCTCGGGGAAGGAATGGTCACCAGGGTTCTTGAGGCAATGCGTACCGTTTTGTACCCAGCAGTGAGCCACCTTGTCCAGTCCAGCCTCCAACATCACACCAGCTCACTTCCTTAATCTGCGGGAAAAAGGCAAAATATCTCACAATTCTGCTGGATAACACACCTTTATGTCAGTGTCACATTTACATCTTGTAAAATTTCCCAATCACATTATGCTGATAACCCCTATTCTTATAAAAAAAGTGTCTCCTCTGACTCACTCTTGAGCAATGCCACAGGGGATCTGCTGACATCTACCTAGATATAGTTAAATCTCTGCCACTAGCTTGTTGGCGCTGATTCCTCCCAGCATTCACATGAACAAGACTGTAAGGGCCGCATCTCCCTGGAACGATGGAGCCACTTACCTGCCCTGCAGCAAATCCTTCTAGCCCGTCACTAACAGTGTAGACGGTGTGACCCGACGAGAGCCCAACTCGAACCGCCGAGCGCACTGCCGCGTTCATCCCTGCTGCCGGAGCTCCAATATTCACGATGGCCATGTTGAAATTACTCTGTGAGATGGGAAAAGTGCAGAGACATATCAACAAGGGCATTGCGCAGCACTGTCTAGGGCACTAGTTCATTACTCTGTGGGAACCCGGTGATGCTATAATTCCCTAGAATGATCTGAGACATCAACGTGGGTCGATCTCAATTACAGGCCAGTCCACTACCAGGCCTATAGATCTACTGAAACAAGTCAATTCCAGAGGCTGTATAGGAGCTGGAACAAAAACCATCATAGCATTGCCTTGCTTTCTTTGGTTAGACAGCATAAAGTGGAGAAGGAACAGGACATGAGTTTCCAGCAATAGAACAGGAGGTCTGGACAGGGCTACAAATGGCTCTCAGGCTTCACCTCGAGCCCCACTTACTCCCAGGTTGGCCACTCTTCAATCAGAGGGATCGAGAACCAGAGAATGCCGACTTAAGGTGATTGGCAAAAGAACCAAAGGCGTCTTGAAGAAAGCTTTTTTTTTTAAAACACAGCGTGTAGTTAAGATCTGGAATGCACTGCCTGAGAGTGTGGTGGAGGCAGGGTCAATAATGGCTTTCAAAAGGAAATAGGATAAAAGAGAAAAAATTACAGAACCAAGGGCAAGGTGGTGGGACTAGCTAAATTCTCCTTGGAGAAGGCTGACATGGACTTGATGGGCCGAATGGCCTCCTTCTGTACCATAATCCATTTTGTGTAACCCATACAGCAATGCCAGTGTAGATACTGTCGGTGACTGCTGCAATTTTAGAGGGTCAGGAGGCTGTGCAGTCACTGCACTGGAGCACTTCCCTGGAGATGCAGTGTCCAGCTGTCACTCCACTGAGCTCCTTGATAGCAGCCAACCATGGTTTGGGAACGAGTGACAGCAGACCAGCAAGGACTCCTCCCACACCTCTTCACAGCCCATATTCTGACGTGATGTTTGTGGAGGGCCAGAAATCGGACCCACGTCGCCTGAAAGGGGAAAGGGAATTTCAGAGCTTCCTCCAAGGGGTCGGAGCTGAAGTCTCCATTACCAAGCCATGAAGGTAGTATCGCCATCTGTGCTGCAGAAAATGTAGGGGCGCATCCTAACTGGTCTCTCATCCCCAGAGTCAGGTAAGGGCAACAGAATACTGACTAAGGTTCCTATTACTGAACCGTAAAAGAAATGTCAGTGGAATCTGGATGCGCTGGAAGGGTGCACCCACGACTTAGCTTAGGATCATAGGAACAAGAGAAGGCCACTCAGCCCCTTGAGACTGCTTCACCCTCATTCAATTAAATCACGACTGATCTGTATCTTAACTCCGTTTACCTATCTTGGTTCCCTTAACACCCTTGCCTAACACAAATCTATCAATCTCGGTTCTGAAATATTCAATCGATCCCCTCCCCCAGCCTCAATTGCTTTGTGGGGAGAGAGTTCCAGATTTCCACTACCCTTTGTGAGAAAAAAACCCCAAGCAGCCTGGCTCTAAAATTAAGGTCGTGTTCCTTTGTTCTGGACCCCCCCCCCCCATACCAGAGAAAATCGTTTCTCTCTATCGACCCCATCAAAACATTAAATCCTCTTAAACAACTCAATTAGATCACTCCTTAATCTTCAATACTCAAAGCCATGCAAGCCTAGTCTATGCAATCTGTGGTCAGAATTTAACCCTTTTAGCCCTGGTATAATTCTGGTGAATCTACGCCGCATAAGGCCAACGTATCCTTCCAGAGGTGCAGTGCCCGGAACCGAATGTAGAACTCCAGATGGGGTCTAACCAGAGCTCAACCCGACTGTAAAATAACTTGCACTTCTTTGCAGAACTTGCAGAAATACTGGTGTACAGTTCAGTAACCGATGACACCCGCTATAGGATAATATAGTCACTTAGTGAGGTGTACTGTAGCAGAGCTTTATCCAGCCCCCCGTGGCCAGCATTTGACACCCTCTCTGTGCCTGCCATGCCAGCTCACATGGTGGAATTCCCTCATGTAGGATGCAAGTGGCAACTGAGAGGGGGGCTGACTGGGCTTCTTGTGGTCAGGTGCCTGATGCGCCAATGTGAGAGGCCAACGTGGCAGGAATATTAACGCTTTGAGTTTGTGAGTTTACCTTGGATAGAGCAGGTTTCTGGTGAGCTAGCAGCTTGTAGATGTTCCAGTTATTCTCGAAGCTCCTGTGACAAAGGGAACAATAGGGTTCGCCATTAGGATTTAGGGTCCATTCAGATCGTGTTCCAAAACATCAGGTGTGGCTGGAGTGCGGCATTTTTTTTTTTTTTTTTTAAGTTCACTGGGTAAAGTTCAGGTACAATAAAGGAAAGCTCCGCACACACCATCTCAGCAAGTACTCCCAGGTCAGGAACAGTAAACGGAAAGTTCCTTAAATGTCCCTTTTTATGGGAGAGCGGGTGTTCCTATTTGAGTCTGTTGGGTTTGGTTATCAGCATGCACAGTGAAGGCTTTTCACTTCTATCCACAATCTCATTTTATTTTTGCTGAAGGGTTAGAAATATTTTTGTGTGCGCATTTCATTAGGCTCACTCACATGAGGATCTGGTCTTCAGCCCCAGAAGGTTCATCACCCCTATATACAGGACGCATCTCCCTCTATAATGCTGTGTCAGATACAGCACAGAGCTGTAATGTAGAAAATATGGCTGTCCATTTAAGCTCCCACAAATAGCAGTTTGATTATGTCCAGATAATCTGCTTTTCTGCTCCTTTTCAAAATGTTCCCGTGGGATATTTTGTGTTCACCCGAGAGGGCACAAGGTGCTCATCAATCTTTCAGTTTTTTTTAATCTGAAAGATAGCACCTATGGCAGTACAGCACTCCCTCAGCACTGGGAGGGTCAGCCTGGAATTTTGCTCAAGTCTCCAGAGTGGGACTTGAACCCACAACCTTCTGAGTCAGAGGCAAGAGTGCTACCCATTCAGCCATGGTGAGATTAGAGTAAAGTTCTCTGTATGCCGCCTAAGGGAGTAGTGTTCTTCATCCACTGATCCCAGAGGTGTTAATTAGACAGCAAGTGTTGGCTACAGTTGTTTAAAAAGGAGTCACAATCTTCATTATCCATTCTCCCCTGTAAATATCCTGTCGCTGGGGAAGGAGTTGGGAGAAATTACTGAACTCAATTGATCGAGAGAATGTGTGTTACATCAGCTTCCTCACAGCACCGACTCAGAATCTCTCCCAGAATATAAAATATTAAACTTAAAAGTTCATAACTGCTCAATATTGCTTCAGAACATGTAAAAGGTGCTATTACTAAACTTAAAACTTTTAAAAAAATGTTGCAAACCTTGAGGTAGTGAAGAAAGGAGTCGCTGACTGAACTGAAGGGCTTGGGGCTAAGGGAGTAAGAAAATTTGGAGAAATTTGGTCTTTAACCTTGAAAAGGTGCCAAGTTGGAAGGAACCTCAGAAAAGGTAACAATCGGGCTAGAAAAAGGTGAAAATTCAAACTTATTTATTTATTCACGGGAGGCAAGCGTCACTGGCTAGGCCAGCATTTACTGCCTATCCCTCGTGAAGGTGGTGCTGAACTGCCTTCTTGAACCGCTGCAGTCCATGTGCTGTAGGTCCACCCACAGCGCCGTTAGGGAGGGAGTTCCAGGATTTTGACTCAGCAACCAGTGAAGGAACAGCAATATATTTCCAAGTCAGGATGATATGTGACTCGGAGAGAAATTTGGATGTGATGGTGTTCCCATGCAGCTGCTGACCCTGTCCTTCTTGGTGGTAGAGGTCACGGTTTTGGGAGGTGCTTTGGAAAGAGCCTTGGTCAGTTGCTGCGGTGCATCTTGTAGATAGTACACACTGCTGCCATCCTGCACCAGTGATGGAGGAACTGAATGTTTAAAGGTGGTGGATGAGATGCTAATCAAGCAGCCTACATTGTCCTAGATGGTGTCGAGCTTCTTGAGTGTTGCTGAAGCTGCATTTATCCAGACAAGTGGAGAGTATTCCATCACACTCCTGACTTGTGCCTTGCAGATGGTGGAAAGGCTTTGGGGAGTCAGGAGGTGAGTTACTTGCCACAAAATTCCCAGCCTCTGACCTGCTCTTGTCATCACAGTATTTACATGGCTGGTCCAGTTCAGTTTCTGGTCAATGGTGACTCTCATCTCACCTCCACACTTCAGCCCTTTTGTCCAAGATTAAATGAAACCATGGCACAATAAAGGAGAACTAGTTCACATTGGTGAAAGTACATTTAGGACTGATGTGAGGAGATTCTTCTTCAAACAGCCAGTCTGAAGATTGTGGCACTCACTCCAGAGACCTGAGCACAAAATCGAGCCTGCTATTCCCTAGTGCAGTACTGACTGTCGGGAGTTCTGTGTTTCAGATGGATATTAACTTGAGGCTTCACTTGCCCTTTCAGGTGGATGTAAAAGATGTCCCAACACTGGTTTGAAGAATTGCAGAGGGTTTCTCCAAGGGGACATGGCCAACATTTATCCTTCAATCAACATCATCAAAACAGATTATCACATTGCTATTTGTGGGATCCTGCTGTGTACAAATTTGCTGCCACGTTTCCTATGTTACAACAGTGAATAGACTTCTAATGTGCTTTGCTGGCTGCGAAGCACTTTGGGAGACCTCGAGTCCGTTAAAAGTGCTGTAGAATTGCAAGTCTTTATTCGTCTTTCTGTTTGAAGATATCCAGGATAATGATTAAAAAAAAAGAACTGGAACTCTTACCTGCCACGCAGAGTGATGGATTCTTCAAACCTCTTCTCATTCATCGCTTTCTGGACATCCTTGGTCTTCAAATGAAACAAAATGAATAAATTGAGAAATCGCTTTCTTTTAGCCAAAGTGTTAAAAATTAAACTCTGCTTTGAATTCTGCCTCAATTCTCCCCTCCTTCCACCTTCCCTGCTGAAGATGATGACTCTTGTTGGGCTAACGTTCCACGGACACCATTTGAGAAAAAGAGCTAGGGAGAGCACATTAGGCATGCAGATCATGCCCTCGCCCTGGTTGAGCAGGGAAGGAAGGGGCAGTTCCTCGATGAACTGGATAGAGCAAAATCAAGGCAGATTTATAAAATTAGGTTTATGATTTTGCTCCATGGTGTGCCATGATTATCCTTGTCCCTGGCATCCACAGTGCAGAGGTCAGTGACAATCAGGAACAGCGCCATATCCCCCTCTTCCCCCAACGATTTTCCCCTCACTAGCTCAGGAGAGTCAAGGTTACCAGAAATCAGCCAACTCGACAAAGAGCAGGAGTCTATCCTGGGACATCGAACTGTGGCTTACTAATGCACCATGAAGTGTTTTAATCATCTCGATTTTCACTTTAAAACGGTGTTCAAATCCCTCTGTAGTTTCACCCCACCCCCTCCTATTCCCTGCAACTGCCCTACGTCCTCTCTGCAGTCTTTGCACTTCTCCAATTCTGGCCTTTTGCACAATCCTGATTCTTTTCACTCCACTTATCGACAGCCAAGCCTTCAGATGACTAAGCCCTAAGCTCTGGAATTCCCTATCTAAACCTCCCTGTCTCTCCACCTCTCTCCCCTTGTAAGGCACTGCTTAAAACCTACCTGCTTGACCAGGTTTTTGGGCACTTGTCCTAATATCTCCTTATGCGACTCGTTGTCCAAAGTTTGCCTGGTAACGCTCCTCTGAAATACCTTGAGATGTTTTACTATGCTAAAGGTGCTATATAAATGCAAGTTGTTAATTGACAGGATATAATGAGAGCTCTCCTTATTTTGTTTGTATGTAACTAATATGACATTAAAAATAACTTTTTTTATAACAGCAATTTAATCACTTAGCCCCACTGTGGGATGAGGATTAATTCCCTCTCACTTAAATAGTGCTAAAATTCAGCTTTTGACCTTGGGAGCCCCATGCTCTGGCATAGGAGTCTGCCCTGCCTTCCTTTAAGAGACACTCATTATGTAACCTAATATGCAGAAAGCATTTTATACAGTAGCATTGCAAACCCCAGTGCCCACCATCTATGAAGAAAACACGTTAAGATTAGGAGGCCATTCAGCCCCTTGAACCTGTTCTGCCATTCAGTTAGATCACGACTGATTTGTACATCAACTCCAATTACCCGTCTTGGGTCCATGTTCCTTAATATTCTTACCCAATAAGAAAACTACTGAAAATTACGGAAAAGAGAGGCACGATGACAAAGCCTTTTGTCTTGCGCTGATCAGGCCAAACACAAAAATGCCAAATTTCAAAGGATCACAACGATTACTGTTGTGATCGTTTGAAATTTGACATTCTTGCATTTGTCCAGATGAGCACAAGATGAAAAGCTTCAGCAACATGTTTCTCTTTTCAGCAATTCTCAAGTTCTGTACTACCAAGCGACAATTTCAATTCTGAAATTTTCGAACACCTGCAGCCTTGACAACTTTTTGGAAAGTTCCAGATTTCCACTACCCTTTGTGTGAAGAGGTGCTTCCTGACAATCACCACTCAATGACCTAGGTCTCATTTTAAGATTATACCCCCTTGTTCTGGATTTCCCTATCAAAGGAAATAATCTCTCTCTACTGACCTCATCAAAGCCTTTTATCATCTTAAGCACCTCAATTAGATCAACCCTTAATTTTCCATAATCAAGCCTAGTCTATGTGACTGGTCCTTATAATTGAGCACTTTTAAGCCCAGGTATCATTCCGGTGAATATCCACTGCACCCCCTCCGAGGCCAATAAATCCTTCCTGAGATATGGTGCCCAGAACTGAACACAGTCCTCCAGAGGTGGTCCAACCAAAGCTCTGTAGCACTGTAACATAAGCTCCACCCCTTTGTATTCCAGCTCCCTTGAAATAAAGGTCAACATTCTATTATACCTGTTCACTAGCTATTAGTGATCTCTGCACACAGACTCCTAAATCCCTCTGCCGCTCACTGATCCAAGCTTCTCGCCATTTAGAAAATACTCCGATCTACCATTCTTTGGTCCAAACATTGGTAGTTGGCATCAGGTGATTGGGATTTATCAAGGAAATGAATGGAGAGAGGAGCCAGCTCAAAATGAAGTTTGCGATGGGAGACAGGGATTGCACGCCTGCTCTCAGCAAGAAACCTCGAAAGGGAAAGGGTCAAATACCCACCAGCTGCACGCACTCCATCAGTGGCAGCCGCAGAGCCTGGTTACCGGAGAGGCTAACGACACAGGACGAAGTCTCTGGCGAGGAGTCCAGGAGGGTGAGTACGGCCTCCATGCCCATCTTGCTGCTCTGAGAACGGAATAAAGAAAGGGGAAGATCATCAGCCAGTGCGCAGAAACAAGCAAAGTGAGGGTAACCAGGAGGGAGGAAGAAATAAAAGGATATGTTGACAGGCAGAGGGAAGGCAGAATGAGGAAGCTCATGTGGAGCATGAACACCAGTTGGACCAAATAGCCTGCTTCTGTGCTGCAAATTCGATATAAAGACGCAGAAACGCTAAGAGTTTTCACACTCTGGAAAGCTAATAGACTATGAAACAGTGTACAATATGATGCACATCTGGCGTCCATGCCACCCTTTTCACTCCTTTCACCAGTTTTCTCTTCCCCCTCTGTTTAAAATATTGAGGTGGTGTTCAGGTACAGTTCCATGGGTGTCTCCCACAAGCGCTCATTTCTATTGTATGAGCCTCAACAAGCTAACCAACCACCAGGAGCAGCACTGCCAAGTCCAACCCTGCCCCCAGTCACCATCCATACTTACCAACAGCAGCTAGCAACTGGTTCAGGGACCCTGGCTGCTTTCCCCCCACCTTTCTAACCCAAGGCTAATCGTGGCACCTCTTATTACTGCTTCCTAATTCGCATGATCTAACACAGCTCCGGCTGGGAATGGAGCTTGGGACCTCCTGATTGGCATGGCCCAGCTACTCAGTGAGCTGTTAGGGGAGGTCGACGGTGAGGTGCCATTCATAAAGGCCCAGAGCAAACTTGTGCACTTACCAGAATTCGGTCGAAGGCAGAGGGCGTCCCCCCTCGCTGGACATGCCCCAAAACTGTGACCCGTGTGTCAAATCCGAGACGCTTAGAAACAAGCTGGGGGAAAGAAAGGAAACAGTGAGGGAGGGAAGTAAGGAAGGAACCACAGATACAAGGATCAAGGAAATAGAGAAGGACAAACCCTGCTGCTCAGACTCACTGAAATACATAAAGCACACAGGACAAGGGAAAAGGCAGAGGTCTCTTTTGTGTGTCATATCTGGAACAGGTTTACAATTTTGTTACACATAACACAAGGGGAGAACCTACCCCCACTGAAGGCATTTTCAATATTAACTGTGCATTGGTTTAAATGGTAAGAAATAAAAACTCACCAGCCACTCTCCTCCTGAATAACGATTAAAAATACAATCGTTTTCTTGTGGTTCAGTTGCACGCGCTCGTGAGCAAGCTTGTGAACGAAGTTTTAGAGCAAAGTGTAAGTCGCAGACCCAATGTGTGAGTGAGCTGGGACTCTAACCTGTGGCCTGTTGTACAGTTGAGGATCAGGAATTGTTTTATGTGAACTCCAGCATTGTGGTGTGTCAGAGAGAGACAGGCTTTGGTTTCTTCCCCCCAACCCCAGCACTAATCTGTACCAGAGACCAGCTGCGATGTTCCCCGTCCTCTTCCAGAGCACACACTGCCCGTTGCATTCGCTACATCAATGGTTCATGAGACACAGTATTTTGCTGTATTGTACTTTGAGTAATGCAATAGCTGTTTCATGTGAGCTTTGTCCAGTTAAACAATCTGATGTGTTGAAATATGGAGAGAGCAACAAAGCTCCCTTGATGGTTCAGCCACTTAGGACGTAATGCATTTCCCTGTAAATTGACATACATTCTGACAATTAAAAATAATCCTCGTTGTAGATTCCAGTTCATGGCAACCATATAAAATACCCTTGAACTGGGATTGAAATACAAAATAGTCATAAAGACTGGAATCGACATATTAAATAGTCATGAACTAGAAGCTAAATAGCCAGAGACTGTACACTGTACTTCACGGAATCACTAATTTGATTAGCACATGGACCCAGGCCTCTTCATTTTGTCCGTTTATACTAGAAATGACTTGCATTGTGTATTTAACAGCTTGATTGTGGTCTCTGTTTTGAGGTCTAGTAATTAAAATGACAAGTGCACACAGGAACACATCCTGGGAGCAGGCATACTTCATACTATGTCAGTGCTACTCTCACTGTCAGGCTTACATGCTGATACTCTCATACTTACTTCTTTTACATAATTGGAGCTGATAGGATTCCCATGCCGGTCAATTGCCCCTTCCGCAAGGATGATGATGTTCAGCCTGGAGCCTCTGCTGCGACTCTGGGGAAAGGACATGTGAGCTCAGTGAATGCGCCTTTGATATCAGCAGAGTCAGCCATGGCTCAATGAGCATCACTCTCAGCTCCAAATCACAGGGTCGTGGGTTTCACAGTCCCATTCCAGGGACTTGAGCACTAAACCCTCACTGACAATCCAGTGCAATACTGAGGGAAGGTTGCACTGTCAGAGGTGAAGTCTTTCAGCCCTGTCTGCTCTCTCAAATGGACGCAGAAGATCCCACTGAATTATTTCTAAGAGTAAAGGAGTGCTCCCTGATATCCTGGCCAACATTTCTCTCTCAACTAATATAACCAACACCAATTATCTGGTCATTAACACATCATTGTTTCTGGAACCTTGCTGTATGAAAATTGGCTCCTGGTTTCTTACATTCCAACAGTGACTGCACTTCAAAGAGTAATTCAATGGCTGTAAAGCATTTTGGGACATCCTGAGGTCATGAAAGACACTATATTAATACAAGTCTTTCTTTGTTGGCTGCACTGGACCCCACCGTAGGACTATAGATGGATACAGTCATATCCTTGTAAGAGTGTCAGTACAGTACAGCACACAAGAAGCAGCACCTAATGGATTACCTAACGTCTCTAAAAAGTCACAGAGCAGCATAATCCAGGCCTACTGACGTTTCTGCAAGCGGCTGAATACGAGTCAATGAAATGGAAATCGCTTTTGCTGAAGCTGCTTTCCAAGGATAAGAAGGTTTTCCCCCACCAAGTTACTGATGGCTGTTCCTGGAGCTATACAAGTGTAAACAGTGGAAGCTGGTGTTGAAGTATCTTTCCACCTATATCACACTCCTTGTGTGTCACAGCATGATAAAAATATCGAATCTTTCGCTAATTCTTCGGGGTTTGGGATTTAAATTGGTTCTGGAACTTTTCAAATGGTAGGCAGAGGCACCACAAGCAGGATAGGAAGACCCTTTGTATCCTCCTCCAGCCCTACATCTCAGGGAACACCCTCTGCTCTCCTGACTCTGGTTTTTGTGGATCTCCCAACCCTGGGCTCCATTAGTGACAGAGTCTTCACTCCACATTTCCTCTCTTAACAACAACTTGCATTTACATTGCAGCTTTACTGTGGCAAAACACCCCATGCACACACCAGGAGCATTAGCAGACAAAACTTGGCACCAAGCCACATGAGGAAATATTAGGGCAGCTGATCAAAATGTCAATTAAAGAGGTGGATTTTAAGGGGCATCTTAAAAGGAGAATGAGGTAGAGAGGTGGAGAGATTTAGGAAGGTAATTCCAGAGCTTAGGGCCTGGATGGCAGGACTTAGTTAAAGCATCAAGAAAAGTAACCAACTTTCTCACAGACAGACAGAAAATTAAAAACTAAAGAATTGTATTTATAGTTAATGTGTGGAATTCTCTTCCCCAGAAAACAGTGGAGGCTGGGTCATTGAATTTATATGCAGCAGAGTTAGACAGATTTTTGTACAACAGGGTTATGGGGGGTAGACAGGAAAGTGGAGTTGAGACCGCAATCAGGTCAGCCATGATCTTATTGAATGGCGAAGCAGGCTTGAAGGATGGAAAGGCCTTCTCCTGTTCCTAAGGCCTATGTTCCAATAGCCAGTACACTGGGGAAAACTCCTGTGGTCTTTGAATAGTTTCACAGAATCCTTTAAACCTATTTGAGAAAGCGGGCAGAGCCTTGATTTAATCTGTCATGTGAAAGACAGCGCCTCTGGGAGTGCAATATTCTCTCAGTACTGCATTGAAATATCAGACTAGATTCTGTGCTAAGTTAAGTCACTTTGTCTCCTGGTCACAGGGACCTGGAACTAGATCCAATGGATGATCCCTTAAATGGAAAATACAGCAATGTAACAGGGGACAGAGGGGATGGGAGCAAAAATTTGAACTTAAAAGCAAATAAGGTATTGAAGCACAGTGGTTATGGCCCTGGATTAGTGACCTAGAGGCCTGAACAATTAATCCATAAAATATCAATTCAAATCCCACCATGGCAGCCTGAGAATCTGAATTAAAATATCTGGAATTCATATCTGATATGAAGCTGTCGGATTTCCATAAATACCCTCAGTTCACTAATGTCCCTTAGGGAAGGAAAGCTGCCGTCCTTACCCAGTCTAGCCGAGCAGTCCTTCACCGCAGTGGTTGGCTTTTAACTTCTGTCTGAAGTGACCTAACGAGTGCCAATTAGAGATAAGTAACAAATGCCAGGCCTTGCCAGTGATGCCCATAACAAGAATAGTTAATATAACAGAATCAATATATAAATGTCTGGAGCTATTTTGTGCAGACTGTAAATTGGGACATGCTAATTGGCTTTCTTATTTGGCCGACTGATGGTCGGAGCTGGGAACTGAAGAAATCGGCAGTCACGTTCAGAGACTTCCCAATGTCAAAGTGGCTCCCCAATCCTTACTTCTCCAAGTCTTTTGCACATGAAATCCTCCCAGCCGTCCTCTGGAGGGGCCTCTGGAATGAAGAGCCAGTCTGCACCAGAAGCCAATGCAGACACCAGAGCCAGGTACCTGCACAAACAAGACCACCAGATTGGTTACATGGCCAACCAGTAACAGGGAAACCACAGCTGATGGTGGAGCTGTGATTATATATAACTTCAGCATAAAAACAGGTCATTCAGCCCAACTGGTCTATACCACTGACGGTGCTCCATACAAGCCTCCCCATAAATGCATCTCTGTTATTCATCTCAACTGTTCCACATGATAGCAAGTTCCGCATTGTAACCACTCTCTGGGTAAAAGAAGTTTCTCTTGAGTTCCTTATTGAATGTATTAGTGACTATTTTATATTTTTGGCCCCTAGTTTTAGACTCTATCACATGTGGAAACATCTCTACATCTACCCTATCAAACCCCTTCATAATTTTAAAGACCTCTATCGGATCACCCCTCAGTCTTCCTTTGTTTTAGAAAAACGAGCCCCAGTTTGTTCAATCTTTCCTGATCGTTGCAACTTCTCAGTTCTGGTATTATCCCTGTAAATCTGTTTTGCACTTTCCCCAGTGCCTCTCTATCCTTTCATAAGATGGAGCATTGAACCCCAAGTGTGATAGGATCTTAACAAAGTTTCTCTGCTTTTCTAGCCTCTCCCTCTAGAAATGAACCGTAGTGCTTTTGTTTTTGCATTGCAAGGTGAATACAGATGGAGCAGAATCTATACGTTCTGTGCAGGTGGCCTTTCCTCTTTCTGTATTAGTTAAAGGACCAGGTCAATTGCCGTCAGCTTCTTTGGCACATGGATGTGCTGCCATTCTGAAGCTCAAGACACCGCTGCAGTGGCATAGTGTCTGGGTCCACACCACAAATTCCAAATATATGATAACACAAGGATGCAATGATCCATTTTTAGCTCCGAGGTTGCACTATTTTTAAAAATACAACGTAACAAGCTTCGTTTGTTTTCATTATTAGCTTTATAAGGCTAAGAGTTTGAATGTTCCAAGAATCTGTAACTTACCCACAATGCCTGCCCATGACTTCAAGCACAAAGGTTCGCTGGTGACTGCAGATTGAAAAGGGACAGATTACTACAAGGTGAAAGGTTAATTTACCAGCTTAAACCTCGACTTGAATTCAGTCCAAGTTAACAAAGCTTCTTGTGCTCTCAGATGCAAGAGTCCAAAGTGAAATGGACGCTTCTAGTCCCACAACAAGGTGTTGACTCTTAACTGCCCTCAGAAGCAGCCCAGCAAGCCAATCCAAGGACAACTAGTGGATGGGCAATAAATTCAGGCCATCTCAGCGACGCCCACAACCTAAGGATTAATTTTCAAAATAAACACTGCTATTTTGAGGCTATGGGAGATCTGGAAGTGCCCAATGTTGTAACGTAATATTATGAAGATCTGGGCCTGACGGGTCGGATCACAAGATGCATTTGGGTCACAAACAATCAGCATCAGCCTGAAGTCTCCTATCACATCACTGGCCTGGTTCTCAAATGATTCCAGTATTTGGTTTGCACTGACTGACTCCAGACTAACAGCATTCTGGATTCACTGTCACAGTACAGAAAACTGTCAAAGTGAATGCATCGCCATTGGGCCGCAGAGGGGACTTTTATGGGCTGACAGTGATCATTACCATGTCCAATCATTCACCCATACAACAGGCATGAACAAACATATAATGTTACAGTAGAACATCAAATAGACCTCAACGTCAGAGGAAGGGAACATGTGTTTTTGCCATTATATCCCAAAGGAAGGTCAAGGCCAGTGAAATCTCCAAATTCCTGCCTCTCACCCAGCTCTGTCTGCTGACCCTGTGCTTTCTTTACAGAGACAGGTTGAAAACATACAAGAGATTGTGACTGGCGGAGCTTCCATGTTGTAACTGATAACTGTCTACCCAAGGTGGTTTGTAAATAAATAAATATTAAGAGGAGCAGGCTGCCGGCAAGGCTACAGGCCTGAAATCCATTTACCGAATGCCTATGTACGTGTGCTAAGTGCCAAAAGCTCACCCACATAACATTAGGTTGCACTTGGGCCTCCCGGTTCAGATGCTTGCTGACTGCACACCATTGGTTATGCAGAAGACCAGGAGCCATGCCCAATATTTTTAAACCCCCTTTCTCTCTCGCTATTCCCCCAACACTCTCCACAACCCTATCTCACTCACATGGTTATTCTCTCTCTCTTCACCTTTTCTCTCCTCCCTTCAGGGTCCTCAGCTCTTAATGTATGACACAAAAACTGGAAGATATATTAAGACTGTGGCAACATTTTCTCTTTGAATGTCTAGTTCAATCCCACTTTGGGCTCACTCCACATATCCTATATCTCTCTTGATTAAGCAACTTCAGTGAAAAGGGGTGAGGAAAAACATATTCTGATAGTTTAGCTTGAAGTGCAAAAGAAAACATTTTTTCAAGAGAATCACATCAGTTTAGATAACTGGTTAAATGTGAACTCATGGGACTTTCTTTGAGATCTCCATTCCCCCAACCCCAGTCACAATTTTATTTGTCCTTTTAGGTTGGGACTTGTGTGTGAAGCCTTGAACTGGATTATCAGATTTCATACATGCAGGGCAACACATCATGTTACAGGTTGTAAAACTGCACATACCAACAAAAATGAATCCAGTTAATCTCAATCTCTAGCTAGGTGGTAGCTCCTTGCACAGCTAGAGATTGCTTGGCCCCATAATTGTCACCCAGAGTTAAATTTTTATGTTGCATGTGTGGGCTTGGCTGGAATAGTTAGCAAACTATATCTTGTCTCGAGCCAGAAGATTATGGGTCAACTCCAGAGGCTCGAGCACAAAATCTTCACTGACTCTTCAGTGTAGTACTGAGGGAGGGCCGCACTGTTAAGAGTCACCAATCGCCCTCAAACACTCAGAAAAGATACTAAGATACTACACTAAAGAAGAGCAAGGGAATTGACCCCAAAGTCCTGGCCAATATTTATCCCTCAACCAGCATCTATAAAAGTTTAACCTGGCCATTTATCGCACTGATGTGTGGGAGCTTGCTGTGTGTGAGTAATATAGGCATTTTCTACATTACAACAGTGTTCTACATTACAACAGTGTTCTACACTTCAAAAGGTACTTCATTGGCTGCAAAACACTTTGTGATGTCCTGAGGTGAAAAGAACTCTAAAAATACAAGTTTTTCTTTGCTGAATTATCCACCACAATAACAAAGAAGATGGAACATTTCATGAGAGAAACAAAATAAAGGAGAAAGTAGACGTAACAAATTACCTAAACAGGCAAACAGCAGTACCCTGGGCAGCAGTGAGATCAATCAATGTTGCTATGGGCTAGTTAGTTACATATACACAGTTGAACTAACAAGGCTTTATAACTTGGGTGTAAAGGCTGGATAAACATCAAGGGTCACAATGTCCTTCAAACCCACTGAGACTGCGACAACTGTTCAGTTATTCAGTAGACAGCAGTTTGAGCTAAAAGCAACTCAATTTATTTTCTCTGATAATAGCTGATGTCTCGCTGGGCTCAGCTTTCTTTGGCTGTGAGACAGAAATGTTACAAGGTGAGCCATAAAACTGCCGATAAGTTATTAGATCAGGTTTATTTGAGATGCCATTAAAGGGACTGTTCTGTCTCGGGTGCAATAAATTGGATTCATCGTTGATGGGGTGAGCAGTTTCGCAACACATATACAAGGTGCTTCCCTAAAGGTGCAGGGTCCAATAATCAAGTTCGAGATTTCACACACACAAAAGCCTTTGACGACCGTTCTCGGGACCTATAACAGCAACTTGCCTTTAAGAGGGGCTTGAGCATAGTGAAAGGTCCCAAGGCGCCTCGCAGGAGTGTTATCAGACAAAATTTGACACCGACCCACAGGGAAATATTGGGACAGGTGTCCAAAAGCTCGATCAAACCAATAGGCATTAAGGAGGGATTTTAAGGATAAGAGAGAGGCAGAGAGGTTTAGAGAGGGAATTCCAGAGCTTGGGGCCGAGGCAGCTGAAGGCACAGCTGCCAGTCATGCAGAGAAGAAAATCAGGGATACTCAAAAGGTCAGGGTTGGAGGAGTGCAGGGATCTCAGACAGTTGCAGAGATGAAGGAAGTTCCAGCAATAGGGTGGGGCAAGGGGTTTGAACACAAGGATGAGAATTTTAATTTGGAGGTGTCGTGTGAAGACAGAACATTGACCCTCTACATACTGGTGGGTGCATGTCGGAGAGGGAGCACCATCAGCATTACATCTGGAAAGTTAAAAGCAACAAGAGCAGGGTGTGACTGGAGTCAATTTATTTCATTTCTAACTGTAGAGATGTCAGTTGTAGAGATAAGCCAGGGAACTACAGGCCAGTGAGTCTCATGTCAGTGGTAGGGAAACTATTGGAGAAATTTCCGAAGGAGAGTATCTATTTCCACTTGGAGAGGCAAGGTTTGATCAGGGATAGTCAGCATGGCTTTGTCAGAGGGAGGTCATGCCTAACAAATTTGATTGAATTTTTTGAGGAGGTGACCAGGTGTATAGATGAGGGTAATGCAGATGATGTAGTTTATATGGATTTCAGCAAAGCCTTTGACAAGGTCCCAATTGTGAGACTTATAAAGAAGGCAAATGCACATGGGATACAGGGTAATTTGATAAGGTAGATTCAAAATTGGCTTAGTTGTAGGAGACAGAGGGTGATGACAGAAGGATGCTTTAGTGACTGGAAGCCAGTGTCCAGTGGCGTACCACAGGGATCTGTGCTCGGTCCCCTATTATTTGTCATTTATATAAACGACATAGATGACTATGTGGGGAGTAGGATTAGTAAGTTTGCGGATGACACAAAGATTGGCCGGGCGGTTAACAGTGAGGTTGAGTGTCTTGGGCTACAGGAAGATATAGATGGGATGGTCAAATGGGCAGATAAGTGGCAGATGGAATTTAACCCTGAAAAGTGTGAGGAAGGAGTAATTTGACAAGGAAGTATTCAATGAACGGCATGGCACAAGGAAGTTCGGAGGAACAAAGGGACCTTGGCATGTGTGTCCATAGATCTCTGAAGGCGGAGGGGCATGTTAGTGGGGTGGGACACTTGCCTTTATCAATCGAGGCATAGATTACAAAAGTAGGGAGGTCATGTTGGAGTTGTATAGAACCTTGGTGAGGCCACAGCTGGAGTACTGTGTGCAGTTCTGGTCGCCACATTATAGGAAGGATGTGATTGCACTGGAGGGGGTGCAGAGGAGATTCACCAGGGCGTTGCCTGGGATGAAACATTTAAGTTATGAAGAGAGGTTGGATAGACTTGGGTTGTTTTTGTTGGAGCAGAGAAGACTGAGGGGTGACCCGATCGAGGTGTACAAGATTATGAGGGGCATGGACAGGGTGGATAGGGAGCAGCTGTTCCCCTTAGTTGAAGGGTCAGTCACAAGGGGGCATAAGTTCAAGGTGAGGGGCAGGAGGTTTAGGGGGGATGTGAGGAAAAACTTTTTTACCCAGAGGGTGGTGACGATCTGGAATGCACTGCCTGGGAGGGTGGTGGAGGCGGGTTGCCTCACATCCTTTAAAAAGTACCTGGATGAGCACTTGGCACGTCATAACATTCAAGGCCAAGTGCTGGTAAATGGGATTAGGTAGGTAGGTCAGGTGTTTCTCACATGTTGGTGCAGACTCAATGGGCCGAAGGGCCTCTTCTGCACTGTGATTCTGTGAACTGGACTGGTGCAAGCGAACAGTTTGTGGGCAAGACCCTGGTTATTTACTCTGGCACTGTGTTCAGTGATTTGGGACACAGTTTCTCCTCTGGAGCATTATTTTAGTGGAGCCTGTTGTCTGAAGGAAATAGAGCGTGGGACACTGTGCTTTATAGCAGCTGATTCAGAAGCACCATTCATCTCGCTCCAAGTGCTGGCTTTTGAATGTAGTTATCAGTTCAATGCCTTCTGACTCATTAAAATTGGGCCCAGATCCAATGAGTGCAGAGTCTGTTTAACTCTCTTAGTGGGCTGTTAAAAGAGGCCCAAGAATTTTCTCAAAAGGGAGCCTTGTTTAACCTGGTTATGTGAAAAGGCAGCTCTCTTTAAAGGAGCATGCTTGTCGTTAAAAGTGGCTTCAGGGGAAATTACCTTACTGTCCTCTCATCTTTTTGGTAATTCTGTCAATCACTTGAAATAAAGGCACCTTGTTCGAGACATTCAAGAAGAACCTGCAAAGCTAACGGCTTAGTAAGGGCACCACCCAGGCTAGTACTGAGTCATCTCGCCTGAACTACCTCAGTTTGACTCTTGTTCTGTTCTGAGTATGTTGACCTGAGATGGGCAGTAGTTGTGCTTGGAGACTGCATACGAGAGCCGTTGCACTAAGTAAGAAATACACTGCATGTGCGCAAAGTCTGGCTCAGTTGATGGCATTCTTGCCTCTGAGCTAGAAGGTTGTGGGTTCAAGCCCCACCCCTGAACTCAAGTGCTAAGTTTGGGCTGACACTTCAGTGCAGTACTGAGGGAGTGCAGCCTTATCAGATGAGTTGTCAAACATTGTTTAGATGGAAGGTTAAGATGCTCCAACACTATCTGAAGAGGTGCAGGAAGTTCTCCCACAGCCCTTGCCAACATACATTCATTTGCTGGTCATAGTGGGGCTTTGCTCTGAGCAAAATGCTACACCAATACTGTTCTAAGGTCTCTTCCTGTTGACTACGATCAAGTCTATTCATGGTTAGGCATACCTCTGTGCTGTGGTGGTTATGGCATCAATCACTTCCATAATTCTGTGCAGGGCGGAGTCTGTACCAATAGTCATGTCTGTCCCACAGAAGTCATTGTCAATCGATCCCACCATCCCAACAATGTTCAGGTGGGAAAACTGCTGGGAAACTTCTTCTGTGATTTTACCTGAAAGACAAACAGGAAATATGTCAGTATGGTCTGTTTTGAGCCCTTATCAAATGACATTTGGCCACATAACCATTTGGAATTACTATTTATTCAGCAGGGCTAACAGTTACCAACTCGTTAACTCTGTGGAGTTTCTGGTTAGTCAGCAGGGTAAGGATTACTCACAGGGTAACTGTGGCTCCAGGTTATTCAACACAGTACAGGTTATTTAACATCTTTAGTCAACAGACAAAACCCCTGCAGTTCTTAGCTAGGGTCAACACAACACATTGCTGTGAAAATGGAAGGTAAATAGTATCCTTCCTGCAATCCGGGCTGGGGTGTGTGCACGGGTAAGTCGATACAGGATTGAGCTCAGTTGGGAGGTCTTCTGTGCTCGAATAGTCAGTCAAGACTCATTCGTCACTTGAAGGGGATACTCAAGGGCTGAGTATACCCCAGCAAGGAATCAATATCTTCAGGAAAAGAAAGCAGGGAATTGATGGAAAAGCAAAACAATCGTTGAATAACCAGGAACCCCACACAGTTACACTGTGAGTAATGCTTACCCTGCTGAATATTGGTATGAGGTGTTGGCAGATATTAATACGACTTCAAGTGCACAATATGCTCTCCACCAAAACATTCTATGTAACATCTTGGGAAGGACTGTTCCTCTCAGCACTTCTGCTCCCACTCCTTTCAGCATGCTTACCATCATGTAGCTGTTCTCACACAGCTGTTCTTTGACTTTACCTTCCAGAACAATGCTGCTCATTCTGGGTTTCGAGTTTCCTCACAGCTGCTGCAAGCAGGCAGCATTCAAGGCAACAAAAACAAAAATAGCTGGAAGAACTTAGCAGGTCTGACAGCATCTGTGGAGAGAAAGACAGAGTTAACGTTTCGAGTCGGTATGACTTGTCTTCAGAACTAAAGAGCAGTAAAAATGTGGTGAAATATATACTGTTTAAAGGGGTTGGGACAGGTGAAGCTGGATAGAAGGCCAGAGATAGGTGGAGGCAAAGGAGAGATTGTGAAAGATGTCATAAACAAAAGGTCGAAGGGGTGTTGATGGTGGTGATACTGGCTAAAGGAGGTGCTAATGGTGACATTAAGAGTAGAAGCAGGATGAGCAAGTGACAGACGGGGGTGGGGTGTGGGAGAAAAGATCGCAATAGGTTAAAAGGTGGGGATGAAACAATGAATGGAAATAAATTTTAAAAAATATTTATATAAAATATAAATACTGGAGGAAATTTATATTAAATATAAATATAAAAATAATATTTTTATTGTTATTTTTAAAATTAATTTCCATTCATTGTTTTATCACCACCTTTTAGCTTATTTTGATCTTTTCTCCCACACTGCACCCTCCCCCCTTCTATCCAGCTTCATCTGTCCCACCCCACTTTAAACAGTATATAATTCACCACATTTTTACTTCTCTTTAGCTCTGAAGAAGAGTCATACCGACTCAAAACGTTAACTCTGTCTTTCTCTCCACAGATGCTGACAGACCTGCTGAGTTTTTCCAGCAATTTTTGTTTTTGTTTCAGATTTCCAGCATCTGCAGTATTTTGCTTTTATCTTAGCATTCAAGGCATGTCATCTCATACTGGCACAACCCAGAAAGATAAGAGGAGTTGTGGGGGGGGCTGGTATTTCATTTGTGGGCCTAAATCATGAGTGCCAGCAGGCCATTGGACTGTGGAGGCCATCACGCCTGAGCCCAATCCTGTTCTCACCCGATGTGTGCTATTCTCTGCCACAAACCGGGGTTGAAGTAAGAGTTTTTGAACTATTAGAAAATAATCTGAAAACACATTCAGGAGAAAGAGGAATATTCACAGGGTATGAGGAGCATGCAGGGAATGTGGGAATTAGATTAGGTTACTCACGTGGAGAAAAACCTCCAGCATCGAGCTAAAGAGGAAAATGGTCTGTTTTTTTGTGCAGGGTCACTCGATAATGATCAGGAGATGGAATTCTAGCTCCAAGGCCCTGAGGCTGACTGTGGTATCTTGACTGCTGCCAAGGCTCAGATTAGCAAACAGGGCACAGACCCTGTCACCCTGTGGGTTATAAGGTTCATTCCTATGAATTCTACCAACTCGCCAAGAGGATTATATTGACGGGACATCTCAGACGAACTTTTATAGACATGTTTTTGTCTATCTTTACCCAGAGAGTGGTGAGAATGTGGAAATTGCAATCAGTTGGACTAGTTGAAGCAAACAGCATTTTAGAAGAGGCTGGACGTAGTACACGAGGGCAAAAGAAATAGGTTGGGATGATAGAGTGAGATGATGTAGAATAGGAGGAGGCCTGTGTGAAGCATAAACACCAGGGTGAATGGTCTGTTAGAGGAAACTGTGGAGTGTTTCAGAGGGTCTGATTTCCCTCTGCTCCCCTACACTGATGGTGACATTATTGAGCAGGCATTGGTGCACATAATTTGACTCCCTGAAATTGCCAAGAATGCACAATAAAATATTAACTGTGTGTCTCTCTTGATTGCATCTTTGTTTCAATATATATTTTGTAAGTGCTTGTGAGACAAGTAGGTCAATATATTAAGGCACTTACCCTCTTCAACTAGACTAGCCAGCAGGTCACTCCACTCTGTCCGGAAGATGTTGGCCCCAGTTAGACTGCCGTCTCCCCCGATCACGCACAAGTTGTTGATTCCATGCTGCACCAGGGTGTAAGCTGCTGCCTGGCGACCTGCACGGGTGCAGAAACTCTTGCATCGGGCACTGCCAATGATCGTTCCACCCTGCTCACCAGACAAAGGAAAGGTTCCCATGACAACAGTGGGCTACGCCTGCCCGTCCTAAAGTCTCAAACATGGCCTTTTCAATTGCAGGAGGTGCATTGGAAGCTGGTCAGATTCATGCAAAATAAAACAAGAGGTGCAACAAGCTGCTCTCGCTCCAGATTATAGCTCTCTAATATCTTAAATCATCCCAGATCACCCCTATCTCCAAATTCAGGAGTCTAAGCAGCTGATATGGGATCCTCGTGGATTAACTGGAAGATTTGTTCCAGATACTCCCTAACTTCTAATTTTCTCAATCCATATTAAAGCATCTCTGCATCTACCTGCTTGTTCTTATTCACCACTTTTCGCTTTAATGAAATCTCAAATATAAAACTTTTGAATAAATATTTAAGAATGTACAATACAGTTAATATGAAATGGAAGGTCATAAGTTCTCAATCTTTCAGTCTTTTTTCTCTTTTCTTCTCTCTCTCTCTCTCTCTCTATCCAAACCTCCTTCCAGCTCTAAATTCCTCCCCTTTTCATTTTCTGTGTCTGCCCTTTCTCTCCCTCTCTGACCTCTTCCATCCCTGCCTTGGTTGCTACGATGACAGCAGCTTTGGGTCAGGCCAAAAAGAACAGCTCCATTCCCACTGCATGGCCTTCTCCACTATTCCATGATTTAACCAAAGCCTCAGAGGTTCACTTTATTTTCACTAGTGGTCACACGAGGACAATGTTTTACTACTCTTAAACAAAGGTGAGTTCTGAAGCCAGCTTTTTAGTTAACAAGCAGGCCATTTTTGACAGAACGCAGCAGATTTTATTTGCCACCCTTGAAGGGCCATATTTCACGGGTATGTTGTGGCTTCTCCACACTGATGATAGCCGTCTTTCAGGCCAGTTCAAACTGGACAATGCACGCCACGCAGTCCATCTGGATGCCAGCAGTGTCTTCAAAGCTTTTCAGATATGCCAGCCTGAACCAGCACGCTCACAGAGGCAGCTCATCAGCAGGGGGTGGGGATCAGATGTCCATCCACACTCCACTTCAAACACATACACATCGTCAACCTGGTCCTTGAGATGCCCACAGATAGAGCTTTCAGCTGTTCAATCAGTAACTATTTCAAGCCCTCTGCACCATCTTTCACCACTCCATCTGGTATAATGGATTTCTCCAGCTAGCCACTGAATTACAATGTGCGGCAATGACTCATTACTGATATGGAGGTCACCAGTGAATCATGGCAATGGAAGCTGGATGAATTATTTTAGCTTCTTATTCGTAATGTTTTTGTTAAAGGACATTAGATGTCAATCTGCGATGAATAGAGTTACCAAATTATGAGTTGTAGAGCGATTTGCACTCAGTTAACGGAAGCATGCGATCAAAAACCCAACTCCAACCTACCAGCTCTTCCAGCAGAGAGAGAGGCTGGATTACAGCCACAGTAGACATGTCATACAAGCAGCATCAGCCCTGCCCCAACCAACCCTGCAACAGCACAAAGCTACTAACGCCAGAAAACAGAACAACCTTACCCCACAGGTGGGACTCCCTCACTACAAGGGAGAATGACTCAATTTCATTACGAAGGCAACCTGAGGCAGAGATAGATTACAAGGTGTACAGAAAAAGGAAGAGATACATATGAGGGCAAAAGCACAGACACAGATGCACACCAGAGCACTCAAACAGAGATCTAGCTGCTCAAAGAGCTGGCCATCTAACTCCTGAGTTGAGGTTGAGGCTCAACCCTTGACCAGATGTTTCTTCAACTCCCTTCACCATTTGGTTGACAGAGATTCACCAACTGGTAAGTAGATAGGCCACATTAATTGTGAATACTCCACATCTATCTGTGGTTGTGCCACCCAATGGCCGTGCCCATCACAGGTTGTGCCACATGATTACGGATTATTTAAGTGAAAGGATTAGATTATTGGAGAACATTGTACAGATTGTTTAATTGATGCAATCCCTAGTCATGGCTAGGACATGGGCCGACAGCAGCGCGATTATGTTTCTTCCCCCTATTTTCCTTCTTTGGCACACACTGCCATTGCAAACGTCGATTGCTGAGCATCATGGTTAGAACTCGTGCAATTCGCTAATACGATGGCCTAAATTTCACATTCCCCTGCCGACGGATTTTTTGGGGCTGGAGAGTGGGGGGTGGGAGAAAAGGGCGTGAAATACGGCTAATGGGTTTCCTGCTGGATTCCCGTCTGCCTCCTGAGCAATATTGTGCTGGGGCGGGCAAGGCCTCAGACAGGCCACCCAGCCTTGCCCCAGTTGAGGCCCTTAAACTTAAGCAACTACCAGTTAATGGCCACTTAAGGGCCGTTTCCTGCCCAGCCTCAATTTTTAGGCTGACAGGAGGATTTCCCAGGTTGGGGGGAAGCCTGAAAATGAGCGGGTTTGGGCCTTGGGCAGGAAGAAGGGTTGGTCACCTCCAACAGAAGCCCTCTTCCAACTTCGGGTGCCCCCAGCCTCCCCCCATTAAGGTCCCCACTATCCACCCCACAGGCCTTCTCTACCCTCCCCCACCACACCCTCTCCCCCAGACCCCAAAAACTAACCTTTCCATTCAGTCCTGGGCCTTAGGTTCCCTCATCGTCCGGAAGTTGCCGTTCTGCCCACTGCAGCTTCTGCCGCTGCAGGGACTAGAGAGCTGCCGACCAATCAGATTGGCTGGCAGCTCTCTAAGGCAGGACTTCCTCCCCAGTGAGGGGCGAAAGTCCCACCTGTAGCCAACTGATGTGTGAAATGGCTGCGGGGCAGGCAGAGTCGGCAGGGATGTGTTCCCCGTCGACTCATCGGATGGCGGGTAGGGGAAACCCTGCCATCCGGAATATCCTGGCCGGCAAATTCCTAGTCTCAGCTGGCTGGCAAGAGAAAGTTGTCAAGTGGAGGTAAATAATTTAATGGGGAGGTTGTGGGTGGCGTGCGAGAATGGAGCTCAGCAGGATGTATGTGCTCATACCTCATAATGCCCGACTCGAACGTGACACCGTTACAGGCTGAATTTCATGTTTCATGAACAACAAAATCCTAAGAGGGCAATCTTGCCAAGACTGGTGGACTTAGCCCTTAGCGGCAAAACACCATTTGGTTTTGAATCCGGGTTTCAAATGTCACGGGCCAAGTGTTGCAGATGCTGTGCTGCTTTCTACTTTATTTTGAAAACGCTTCCCATTGCAGAGGTTAAAAATGATCAATGAATAAACAAAGCAATTAAAAAAAAAACACTCTCAGAAACTACACAAAACTTCTAAATCAGGGCCGATCTGTGCAAATCTTGAAGAGGAATAGAACAAAGAGTAGCCTACGGCTTACCAGTTGGATGATATTTGAAACACTGTCCCAGTTTGCCAACTTCAAGAACTCTGCACCGCCAACCAGCCCTTCGTAACCCTGCAAAAGGAAAGACATACTCATTACAACACAGAGCATCTATCATTCTGGTTCAGCCTCAACTGGAGAATTGTGCCCATTTCTGGGCACCACACTTTCGGAAAAATGTGAAAGCTTTAGAGTGGTTGCGGGAACGGTTTACAAGAATGGCCCCAGGGATGAGGGACTTCAGTTACGCGGATAGACTGGAGAAGCTAGGACTGTTCTTCAGAGAAGGGGAAGTTGAGAGGGGGATTTGATAGAAGTGTTCAAAATCATGAGGGGTCTGGGCAGAGGAGATAGAGAGAAACTGTTCCCATTGGTGGAAGGGTCAAAACCAGCGGACACAGATTTAAGGTGATTGGCAAAAGACCAAAGGCGACAAGAAGAAAAGCTTGTTCAATGCAGCGAGTGGTTAGGAGCTGGCATGCATTGAGAGTGTGGTGGAGGCAGATTCAATCGTGGTTTTCAAAAGGGAATTGGATAAGTACTTGAAGAGAAATAATTTGCAAGGCTACAGGGAAGATGCAGGGGAGTGGGATGAGTTGAGTTGCTCTTCTGGAGAACTGGTTTGGACATGATGGTCTCTTTCTGTGCCGTAAAAATGATTCTATGATTTTTGTGACATCACCTTTAGTGGCTGTGACTTCAACTGTTTAGGCCCTAAGTTCTGGAATTCCCTCTATAAACCTCTCTACCTCTGTCTTCGCCTTTAAGAAGCTCCTTAGAATCTAGCCCTTTGATTACCTGCCCTAAAATCCCCTTAGGTGGCTCAGTGTCAATTTTGTTTTATAATACCCTTGCAAAGTTCCTTAGGAGATTTTGCTACGCTAAAGGTGCTTTATAAATGCAGGTTGTTGTTGACACTCGCAGTGGGCGGCAAGTGGCAGTTCCTGTATTCAACACATGAGCTAGCTCCCAGCTTCATGGTGACTGAACAAAGACGCCTGCATTTTTTATTTACTGGGATCTTGGGATTCTACGGAATCTGTGAGGAATGTGATCTATGACTGTGTCTGTTTGTCAGTGAAAATGGAGAATCAGCTCTTAACCAGAACCCACACTTGGTTTTAGTCAAGAAGGTTGGTTTTTAGGCACATCCAAATAAAAGGAGAGAGGTGAAGAGGCTTATGGAGGAATTCCAGAGGTCAGGGCTAAGGTAGCTAAAAAGCATAGCCGGCAATGGTGTAGTGATTAAAATTGGGGATGTGCAAGAAGCCAGAATTGGAAGAGCGCAGAGATCTTGGAGGGTTGTAGGGCTGGAGGAGGCTATAAAGACAGGAAGGGGGCGAGGGCACAGGCTGATTTGAAAACAAGGAAGAAACTGAACAAAACTGAGACATTATCGGACTGAAGAGCCAGTGAAGGTCAGCAAGCGCAGTGGTGATGGTGAAGTGAGATTTGGAGTGAGTTAAGAAACAAGCAGCCAATACTGTCAGAGGTGAGAGTGGAAGAGGCAGGGGAGGGTGGTTTAAAAAGACAGTTTGTAGTAGAGAGAATTTGCATTTTGGATGAACTTTGAATGGTGAGCCGCTTTACGGGTGGAGGGCATTGCCTGATAATGCTCTAAGCAGTGTAGCCACCTGAATGGTCAAACCAGTTGTTCGCCAAATCTGTGTCCCTTGTGGCTAAGGGAGCTGAAATGGGGCGGTGTGCCAGGGCTGAAGAAGGTGAGAGAAAGTAACAGCTCTATTGGCGACAAGGGCATTAAAGGTGCTAGAGAGGGTGTGATTTAGTAAATCATTAGCTAACAAGGTATCAAGGTGAACTGAAGGCCAAAAGCTGGATCAGTGCTTCCAAAACCTTTTCCCCACTCTGACCCCTTTTCAAGGCTTGAAAATTTCCATGACCCCTCGGTGAGAGTGGGGGGTGGGAATGGTAGAAACATTTGACGGAGAGAGGGGGCGAGAATCTGTGAAAGCGGTGAGGGAGCGGGGAAAGACCACCAAGCGCAGGTGGAGGGGGGGGTTGGAAGTGGCAAAGTGTTTAAATTTAAAGTGTTTAAATTTAAGGGATTTTAAAAATCTACCTTTTCACAGGTATTTTGGAGCAGGAAACAGGCCTCAGACATTGATTAGGCCACACCCACCATTAAAAAGACACAAGGATTTAAAGGAGCCTCACAGCTGTTAACGTTCAGTCAGAGATCCACAGCAACCATTGTTGCCTCAGAGCTCGCAACCCAGAATCTCGTCTCATGGCCCCACTGGGGGTTGGGTCCCAGATTGGGAAGCCCTGGGATAGATAGTTGGGAATTTAAGAGTGCTAATTTCCAGCAAGAGCTGACCTGAGAGAATTAGTTAAGGGCGTAATGATCAAAAATGGGAGGTGTGTTGATTTATCACATATAGACTCAGAAAGAGTAATCTGAGAATTATAGTGGATAACTGTTTGAAACCATCAACCCAATGTTCAACTGCAATTAAAAACAAATGCAAATAATGTCATCTTTCTATTCATTGGTGGGACATGGGCATCGCTGGCTGGACCAGCATTTTATTGCCCATCCCTAGTGCCCTTGAGGTGGGGGTGAGCTGCCTTCTTGAACTGTTGAAGTCCTTGTGTGTAGGTACACCTGCCGTGTTGTTAGGAAGGGAGTTCCAGTATTTTGACCCAGCGACAGTAAAGGAATGGCGATATATTTCCAAGTCAGGATGGTGAGTGGCTGGGAGGGGAACTTCCAGGTGGCGGTGTTCCCGTCTATCTGCTGCCCTTGTCCTTCTAGATGGTAGCGGTTGTGGGTTTGGAAGGTGTTGCCTAAGGAGCCTTGGTGAGTTTCTGCAGAGCATCTTGTAGATGGTACACACACTGCCACTGTGTGTTGGTGATGGAGGGAGTGAATGTTTGTGGAAGGGGTGCCAATCAGCGGACTGCTTTGTCCTGGATGGTGTCAAGCTTCTTGAGTGTTGTTGGAGCTGCACTCATTCAGGCAAGTGGAGAATATTCCATCACACTCCTGGCTTGTGTCTTGTAGATGATGGACAAGCTTTGGGGAGTCAGGAAGTGAGTTACTCACCACAGGATTTGTAGCCACTGACCTGCTCTTGTAGCCACAGTATTTATATGGCTAGTCCAGTTCAATTTCTGGTCAACGGTAACCCCCAGGATTTGATAGTGGGGACTTCAGCGATGGTACTACCGTTGAATGTCAAGGGGCGATGGTTAGATTCTCTCTTCTTGGAGATGGGCATTGCCTGGCACTTGTATGGCGCAAATGTTACTTGTCACTTGTCAGCCCAAGCCTGGATATTGTCCAGGTCTTGCTGCATTTGGACACGGACTGCTTCAGTATCTGAGTCGTCGCGAATGGTGCTGAATATTGCACAATATTCAGTGCACATCCCCACTTCTGACCTTATGTTGGAAGGAAGGTCATTGATGAAGCAGCTGAAGATGGTTGGGCCTAGGACACTACCCTGAGGAACTCCTGCAGTGATGTCCTGGAGCTGAGATGACTGACCTCCAACAACCACAACCATCTTCATTTCTGCTAGGTGTGGCCCTAACCAGCAGAGAGTTTTCCCCCCTGATTCCTATTGACTCCAGTTTTGCTCGGGCTCATTGATGGCACACTCAGTCAAATGTTGCCTTCATGTCGAGGGAAGTCACTCTCATCTCACCTCGGGAATTCAGCTCTTTTGACAATGTTTGAATCAAGGCTGTAATGAGATCAGAAGCTGAATGACTCTGGCAGAACTCAAACTGAGCGTCAGTGAGCAGGTTATTGCTAAGCAAGTGTCGCTCGATAGCACTGTTGATGACCCCTTCCATCACTTTACTGATGATCGAGAGTAGACTGATGGGGCCAGGTTGAATTTGTCCTGCTTTCTGTGTACAGGACATACCTGGACAATTTCCCACGTAGCTGGGTAGATGCCAGTATTGTAGCTGTACAGGAACAGCTTGGCTAGGGGCACAGCAAGTTCTGGAGCATAAGACTTCAGTAGTATTGCCGGAATACTGTCAGGGCCCATAGCCTTTGCAGTACCCAGTGCCTTCAGCTGTTTCTTGATATCACATAGAGTGAATCGAATTGGCTGAAGACTGGCATCTGTGATGCTGGGGACCTCCTTGCCCATGTTTGACCTGATGCCATGAGATTTCATGGGGGTGGGAGTTGATGTTGAGGACTCCCAAGCCAACTCCCTTCCGACTGTAATAACAACGTGCTGCCACCTTTTGCTGGATCTGCCCTGCTGGTGGGACAGGATATACCCAGGGATGGTGATGGTGGTGTCTAGGGCAAGATCTGTAAGGTATGATTCCGTGAGTATGACTATGTCAGGCTCGACTAGTCTATGAGACAGCTGTCCCAATTTCGGCACAAGTTCCCAGATGTTAGTAAGGAGGACTTTGTAGGGTCGACATGGCTGGGTTTGCTGTTGTCATTTCTGGTGCCTTTCCTTGGATACAACTGAGTGGCTTGCTAGGCCATTTCAGGGGCATTTAAGAGTCAACCACTTTACGGAGGATCTGGAGTCACATGTAAGCCTTCCTTCCCTAAATGGGATGTTAGTGAACCAGATGGGTTTTTATGACAATTGACAATGGTTTCATGGTCATCATTAGACTTTTAATTCCAGATTTTTACGGAATTCAAATTGGTGGGATTTGAACCCGGATCTCCAGAGCATTGCCCTATTGACTGGACTGGATTACCAATCCAGTGACAATATCACTACACCACCACCACCGCATGGGCAGCTTCAGCAGAGGGATTGCTTTTCAGGCTCATAATGAATGACAGCCATTTGGTCAAGAAGCTGGAGGATGACTGGCACCCAGGAAACTGCACCCTAGTGATGAAGGATGGCAACTGAGAAAGAAACTGAATAAAATGATCAGGATGAGAAAATGTGCTCCAACTGAAGAACTGTTTATTGTGTACTTAACATTTGGTCTGGAGGGTTCCTGACGTGGTTCTCCTCTCAGTTTAAATTGCCCTTCAATCACCTGCTATGGACAAAATTCCTCTCGAAGGGCCAGAGATAAAGAGAGCAAGGCCAGTCCACCCACACTCTTCACTGCAAACAAATACAGTCAGATAGTCATTAGAGCCCCAATATTAGATAACTAGGACAAAAAGGGCACTAACCTCACAGACAAAATAAACATCAGCTCCCACATAGATCCCCATCCGCACCACTGCTCGCACCGCAGCATTCATACCTGTAGATTACAAGAACTACAGTTAGAGCAAAGAAGGTTAAGAGGTGATTTAATGGAAAAGTGTTGAAATTGAGGGATTTAGATACCAATAAAGAAACTATTTTCACTGGCAGGAGGGTCAGTAACCAGAGGACAGAGTTTTAAGCGAATTGGTCTAAGGAGCACGGGGAGGTGAGGAGAATTTTTGTTTTATGCAGTAAATTGTTATTTAATGGAATGCGCTGCCTGAAAGGCTGGTGAAAGCAGAATCAATATCTTTCAAAACAGAATTGGAGAAATACTTCAAAAAGAAAAAAATTCTGAGTTATTGGAAAAGACCAGAGGAATGGGGTTAAAACAGATCTTTCAGAAAGCTAGCAGAGGCTTGAGGGGCTGAATGGCTTCCTTCTGTGCTATACAATTATATATGCATTAACTATTATGTTCAGTGATGTTACAATTCTTACATTGGTACCAGTATGATATAGGAAAATCCATTTAAGCCAATACTATTTAAAGTGCTTCTGATACGATGCTTTTAATTCATATTCTCAAATCGTATCTAACACCAGATCTGGCTCTATTAGTACTTCATCTGATCTTATACAACTCAATCTGCTCTGTCTAGACAGAATCCACATTGGGAAGGCATCACTGTACTGTTAGCAATCATAAAAACCATATTGCAGGGAGGAAGGAAAGGAAGATTTACATTTAGACAGTGCTTTAAGGCATCTCTTAGAAACTGTTCCCAACATACAGTAATTACATTCAAGTAAAATAACAGTTATGTAGAAAAAGACTGCAATTTTTGTCCACAGCAAAATCCAACAAACTGTAATCAAATGTTTTGGTGTTATTGGTTGAGGGAAGAACGTTGGTCAAGATACAGGGGCACGTCCTTGCTCGTCTTCCAATAGTGTCATGGGAACTTCAACATTCACCTGAACCATCAGTAAGCAAGACTTCAATTTAATAGTGCACCTTAAGGGCAACACTTCCAATATCACAGTACTGACATATGAATTAGGAGCAGGAGTAGGCCTGATCATATCTGATTGTAACCTCAACTCCATATTCCCATCTACCCTCAATAACCTTTCATTCCCTTGCTTATCAAGAATCTATCTAGCTCTGCCTTAAAAATATTCAAAGACTCTGCATCCACCACCTTTTGAGTAAGAGTTCCAAAGACTCTCAACCCTCGGAGAGAAATTTCTCCTAATCTCTGTCCTAAATGGGCGACCCCTTATTTTTAAACAGTGGCCCCTAGTTGTAAGTTCTCCCACAGGAGGAAACGTCCTCTCTACATCGACCCTATCAAGACCCCTCAGGATCTTATATGTTTCAATCAAATCACCTCTTACTCTTCTAAACTCCAGCGGATACAAGCCTAGTCTGTACAACCTTTTCTCATTAGACAACCAACCCATTCCAGGTATTAAATTGGTAAGCCTTCTCTGAACTGCTTCCAACATATTTACATCCTTCCTTAAATAAGGAGACCAATACTGTACACAGTACTCCAGAGATGGTCTCACCAATGCCCTGTATAATTGAAGCATAACCTCCCTTTTTTTGTAGTCAGTTCCCTTTGCAATAAATGATAGCATTCTATTAGCTTTCCTAATTACTTGCTGTACCTGCATACTAGCCCTTTGAGGTTCATGCACTAGAATCCCTAGATCCCTCTGCATCTCAGCTCTGCAATCTCTTACCATTTAGATAATATACTTTTTTTATTTTTTCTGCCAAAATGGATAATTTCACACTTACCCACATTATACTCCATTTGCAGGTCTTTGCCCACTCAACCTATCATTATCCCTGTGTAGCCTCCTTATGTCCTCTTCACACTTTACTATCCTATTCTATCTTTATGTCCTCAGCAAATTTAGCAACCGTACCTTCAGTCCATTCATCCAAGTCATTTACATAAACTAAAACATTGAGGTCCCAGCATTGATCCCTGTGGCACACCACTCGTTACATCTTGCCAACCAGAAAAAGAGCCATTTATACCTAGTCTCTGTTTCCTCTTAGTTAGCCAATCTTCTATCCATGTCAATATGTTAGCCCCCACACCATGAGCTTTTATTTTTCACAATAACCTCGGATATAGCACCTTATGAAATGCCTTCTGGAAATCTAAATACAGTACATCCACCAGTTCCCCTTTATCCACAGAATTTTTACTTCTTCAAAGAACTCCAAAAAATTGGTTAAACATGATTTCCCTTTCACAAAACCATGCTGACTCCGCCCAATTACCCTGAATTTTTCCTAGTGCCCTGCTATAACATTTTTAATAATAGCTGCTAACATTTTCCCTATGACAGATGTTAAGCTAACTGGCCTGCAGTATTTTGCTTTCTGTTTCCCTCCCTTTTTGAACAATGGAGTTACATTCGCTATTTTCCAATCTAATGGAACTTTCCCCGAATCTAGGGAATTTTGGAAAATTAAAACCAACGCATCAACTATTTCACTAGCCACATTGTTTAAGACCCTAGGATGAAGTCCATTAGGACTTCAAAATAGACTGTCAACCCAGATTATGTGTGGTTAAATAAAGCACGGGTTGGTCGATAGTGTGCAGTAAATGGGTCTGACATTTGTGTTCACAGGTCAAAAGGACACTGTACAAAACTTGACATTCCACCAGACTTAGTGAAATCTTGTGACAACACCAATATGTGCCAACCATCAGTGCTTTATTTTGTCAATGTTTTCTGTAACCATCCAACCGTCATCCAGCCCAAATTCTTACACACAGTAAACAGATGGTGATAATTCTTGCCATTAGTGCTGGGAGTAGCACATGGAAAGGATCCGTTTCAGTGTAGTAGTCACCGCACCACAGCAGTCCTTCAGCAAGAATGCATTCAATTAAAAGCAAGCCAACAATGAAAGTCCAAGAAATGGCACTGTCACTGTAAAGAAAAAGGCTGTTTCTAAATGGACAATTTTCAGAAATTGGCTAGGTTTCACCTCCCAGTATTCCACAGGACTTTGGAACTGGACTTAAAAAGAAAACCTTGAAATGAAACACAGGCACAAGGAAGTGACTTCCTGAATGTACTAGCCAGGAGATGGCAGAGGGAAGAGTCATATAGACTCGAAACGTTAACTGTGTTCCTCTCCGCAGATGCTGTCAGACCTGCTGAGTTTTTCCAAGTATTTTTATTTTTGTTTTGGATTTCCAGCATCCGCAGTTTTTTGCTTTTATTTTAGACCACAAAATGATATGTGTTTGTCCAAGATTTAAATGATTTGTCTCAACCATTGAACTCCTGTGGCCAAGCCGTCGAACTGTAAATCATACTTACACTCTAATGAGCTCTGGATTCCAGTATGTCTGAGAGTGAGGCCACATTCCTTGGAAATGCTGATCCTCAAAACTGTTTCATTAGAGCGAAACTCATTCTCCAACCTGGTGATGCTAATAAGCCAGAATTTTCCCCATCGAAACCCCTTCATATGTTAATGGACTATTGATAAATCCAGGATGTGAGGTTATTGCAAGGTGTAAGAAGGTACAATTAAAAGTGAGAGGAGTTTGCGGCAATCATTGTCAAGGATGTGATTTTTGCACTATAAGAAGTGCACATTTAGGGACAGGGACAGCAACTTGCAAGGTTAAACATGGGTGGGATTGATCATCTGCACAAGTGGGAACGTATTCCTCTGAGCAATCAACAGGGTGGGTGCAGTTCGGGAGTTAAGAGCACAGTGTTTGTAAGTATTGATTTAACTTGATGGGAGCAGGGTACTGATGTTTGTAGGTTTTCGGAGGGTACTGATGTTTATAAGTTACTGGTGGTACAATAAGCTGTTAAAAGAATACAGAGGCATACCGAGCCTTGACCATTTTCTCCACCTGCTTGGGTTTAGGTTGGACTTTGGAGTTAAGAGTATAAAAGGGAGGTGGGGGCTCAGCCACCGCTCAGTAGGAGTGGGTGGAATTGGAGAATGGATGGCAATGAAAGCTGTGTGCATGGTAGTGATAGAGGAAAAATGGATGGAATAGGGGGGGGAATAGATGGCTACAAGAGGGAAGGGAGAATAGATGGCAATGAAAGTTAAGGGAAGTGGGTAAAAGTGCCTTGGAATGGGTGAGGAAAGAGATTGCCAGCACTAATGTGAGGAGAAGGGAAGTAGGGAAAGATTGTCAGCATGAACTCTGGAGAGAGAAAGTGCCAACTTCAAATTAGAAATGGAAGAAGGGATGAGGAAAATTGCATGGGGTTGGGGTGGGGGTGAAAACTAGCATCGAGAGTATCATTCTTTATTTCTTTATTTGTCCCATTACCACTCCCTTTTGTCATTTATTCAGGGATCTTCCCCTTCTCCTCACCCATTCCAAGGTACTGGTGTTGCTTCTACAGTCTTCCCTTAACAAGGACAAACGATTGAAGGAGAAACAAGAACACAATAAGTCTACTTGGTCCTAGTCACAGATGCAGATGGCTAATTTTAGTCATGATTTTATTACGGCTGGATACCTCAGATATATGATTCATGATTGAAAATCTCATACCTTGGTACTTTTCAATGATTTCTGTTCAATTATTGTCTGAACCCATTGGGCCATTTCCTGCCTAGCCATACACTGTAGCCCATGCATTACCCTACATTTAATATTTTAAGAATGTCTTGAGGAAATGTTTTGTTGAGGAATTATAAAAAGGATGGGGGTTTTTGATTAAATAATCTAGAGAATGGCTAAGGCTCTCGGCAATGGATTTGGTCCTTCAGGCCTTAAGAGTATAGCTGCAGTGAATTTTCTGATGTGGGTTGAAACACCGTTACTAGTGGTGCTGGTATCGAGAACAATTTGAACTGATGAAGTAAAAAGATGAATGGCACAACGCTGAAGTGTGTGGGTGATATTTTCCATGTGCCAAATTCTTTCCTGAGTGTTATGCTGGTATATATGGTACTAAAATTACCAATTAGATGACACCAAGGGCTGGGTTTATTGAATGTTTGAAGGCAGGAGAGCTTGTAAAATGGAGCGCATGGCCTGCTCTCTGTCCTTCTGCCCGTTCCCGACCTGTCTCCCATTTTACAGGGTGGTAGTGGTGTCGTCGGATAGCCAGCCTGTCCTTGGGCCTATTGAGGCCCTTAAATAGCCAATAAGTGGCTACTTAAGTGCCTCATCCCACTGTCGCTATTTACCTACCTGCAAGGGAGGTGGGGTGGGGGGGGGGGGGGTAACGCGACAGCTTTTATGAGTGGGCTGGTGTCAGGCAAGGGATGGAACCTCCTTTGGGTGTCCCCTGTGCCCATTAGAGGCACCAAGGACATACCCCATCTTTAACACTCCCAACCCCCCAAACCTGGCATCCCAAGCCCCCATAGCCCCTCACTCTGCCAGCCAGTCCCATCCAAAACCTCAGGCTCACCTGAAGGTAGGTCACATCTGTCCAGTCCACTGAATCTTTTGAGCAGGTCACTGGCATGGTGGATAAGGGGTGTCTAGTGATGTTATCTGAATGGACTTTGAGAAATGGCAGGGGATGTCTGGAACTCCATTTTCCCCAAAAGGCTGTGGATGTTTGGGCATTTGAAATTTTCAATTTGCAATTGATCAAATTTGTCAGGTAAGGAATATGGAGAAAGATTGGGTAAATGGGATTGAGGTGAGGATCTTACATTAAAGAGGTTATAAATTGTTAAAGTGTTAAATCCATTACATTAAACAGAGTCAGATGCTGATGCCAAGTCTCTCATTAATGATCTCTAAAATAGCTGCTGGGAAGGTCTTGTGGTGCAGTGGGTAGCATCTCTACCTCTGGGCCAGAAGCTCTGGGTTCAAGTCCCACTTTGGCACCTGATGGCCATGCAAGGTGTTCATAACCTGGCCAAACAGATTGATTATCAGCCTGTAAACCCTTACAAAATGAATGCCTAATGGCATGTGGTATGAGTAGGAGCATTTCCTGGTCAGCCATACTTCAGAAGACAATAGCAAACCACTGCAGTACTTTGTCAGGCATAATTATGGACCAATCCAATGGAAGTCCATAGTCACCAACACCCTCTTAGGGCATGGTACTGAAGGAGGAGGAAAATAGTTGGTATGCAGCCTCAGCCTGCAAAACTTCTGAAAGGAACATCAATACCATTGAGAAATGTTGGTAAAGGTACACAAACCCAGTATGTGAAACAATCAGATTGAAGGGAAATGTCTTGGCCAAAAGGATACTGATCAATAGGATGTTGTGTGGCACTGCCACAGTGCTAAATGGGATAGATAGCAACTCAAGACTGGGCCATTAGCAGCAGCAGAATTGTACTCAAACACAACATGTAATCTCATGGCCCAGCATATCCCCCTCTCTACCATTACCATCAAGCCAAGGGATCAACCCTGGTTCAATGAAGAGTACAGGAGGGCATGCCAGGAGCAGCATGCGTACCCAAAAATGAGGTGCCAATTTGGTGAAGTAAACACAGTATACTTGCCTGCCAAACAGCTTAAGCAGCAAGTGATAGACAAAGCTAAGCGATCCCACAACCAATGGATCAGATCTAAGCTCTGCAGTCCTGCACATCCAGTCGTGAATGGTGGTGGACAATTAAACAACTCACTGGAGGAGGAGGCTCCACAAATATCCCCATCCTCAATGATGGTGGAGCCCAACACATCAGTGCAAAGGATAAGGCTGAGGCATTTGCTACAATCTTCAGCCAGAGTACCAAGTGGATGATCCATCTCGGCCTCCTCCAGAGGTCCCCAGCATCACAGATGCCAGTCTTCAGCCAATTCGATTCACTCCACGTGATATCAAGACATGGCTGAAGGTGCTGGATATGCAAAGGCTATGGGCCCTGACAACATTCCAGCAATAATGCTGAAGACTTGTGCTCCAGAACTTGCCATGCCCCTAGCCAAGCTGTTCCAGTACAGCTACAACACTGGCATCTACCCGGCTATGTGGATAATTGCCCAGGTACATCCTGTACACAACAAGCAGGACAAATCAAACCTGGCCAATTACTGCCCATTAATCTACTCTTGATCATCAGTAAAGTAATGGAAGGTGTCATCAACAGTGCTATCAATCAGCACTGGTAACCTGCTCACTGACGCTTAGTTTAGGTTCCGCCAGGGCCACTCAGCTCCTGATCTCATTTCAGCCTTGGTTCAAACATGGACAAAAGAGCTGAACTCCCAAAGTGAGGTGAGAGTGACTGCCCTTGACATCAAGGCCAAATGTGACCGAGTGTGGCATCAAGGAGCCCAAGCAAAACTGGAGTCAATGGGAATCAGGGAAAACTCTACGCTGGTTGGAGTCATACCTAGCACAGAGGAAGATGGTTGTGGTTGTTGGATATCAGTCATCTCAGCTCCAGGACATCACTGCAGGAGTTCCTCAGGGTAGTGTCCTAGGTCCAACCATCTTCAGCTGCTTCATCAATGACCTTTCTTCCATCACAAGGTCAAAAGTGGGGATGTTCGCTGATAATTGCACAATGTTCAGCGCCATTCGCGACTCCTCAGATACTGAAGCAGTTCATATACAAATGCAGCAAGACCTGGGCAATATCCAGGCTTGGGCTGACAAGTGTCAGGTAACATTCGCGCCACACAACTGTCAGGCAATGACCATGTCCAACAAGAGAGAATCCAACCATCGCCCCTTGATGTTTAATGGCATTACCATCACTGAAACCTCCAGGATGTTGATACTGGGGGATATCATTAAACAGAAACTGAACTGGATTAGCCATATAAATACTGTGGCTACAAAAGCAGGTCAGAAGCTAGGAATCATGCGATGAGTAACACACCTCCTGACTCTGCAAAGCCTGTCCACCATCTACAAAGCACAAGTCAAGAGTGTGATGGAATACTTCCCATTTGCCTGGATGAGTGAAGCTCCCATAACTCAAGAAGCTTGGTACCATCCACGACAAAGCAGCCCGCTTGATTGGCACCAGATCCACAAACATTCACTCCCTCCACCACTGACGCACTGTAGCAGCAATGTGTACCATCTACAAGATGCACTGCAGGAATTCACTAAGGCTCCTTCGACAGCACCTTCCAAACCCACGACCACAACCATCTAGAAGGACAAGGGCAGCAGATAGATGGGAACACCACCATCTGGAATTTCCCCTTCAGATCTCTCACCATCCTGACTTGGAAATATATCACTGTTCCTTCACCGTCGCTGGGTCAAAATGCTGGAACTCCCTCCCTAACAGCACTGTGGGTGTACCTACACCACGTGGACTCCAGCGATTCAAGAAAGCAGTTCACCATCACCGTGTCAAGGGTAACTAGGGATGGGCAATAAATGCTGGCCCAGCCAGCGAAGCCCACATCCTGTGAATAAGAAAAAAGCTGACAATAGAAACGACACTCCAACATGTCTCCTTTCATAGAACTGACCCTAGTGCCACTACCTAATCCAAAACTCTAAAACGAATGCAGAACAGGGAAAGACAATGCCATGCAATGATTAGCATGCTCGCCTCTCAGTCACAATGCTCTGGGTTCAATTCCCACTCCACAGGCTGGAATACAAAATCTTGATTGACAGTCCAGTGCACTAGTGAGGGAGAACAGCACTGTTAGAGGAGAAGCTAAACTGAGACCCCATCTGCCTTCTCAGACAGACATAAAACATTGCATGGCATTCCATATTTGAAGGAGAGCAAGAGGGTTCCCACTGAAATCTTGGCCCGTAGTTATTCTTCAAGTAACATTGCTTAAACAGATTACCTGATCACAGCCACATTTCTGTTCATGGGAACTTGCTCAACACAACCTGGTGGGTGAATTTCCTACATCACAACAGTGACTACGCTACAAAAAGTAGTGCATTTTCGGTAAGTTGTTTTGGGGTGCCCCAAGGTTGTGAAAGGTGTTATATTAGTGCAAAATCTTTTTCTTTCTTCTTCAGGAAGTGCAAAATGAGCGTGACACATGCCTTGCCACATTAGTACTTATCAATAACCGCCCTCAAGATGTCTACATCGCAGAAGTTTCTGGAAAGCTTGCTCAAAAAGCATACCGGTCAACCCAAGGTTAAACCCAGAATGTGTGCCACAGTAATCACCAGAGTTGGCTCATTTAACAGCAGTCAGATTTTGTTGGGGACAGTTTAAAAGATAGATTAGAAATGCAACGGATTGAATGGAACTCAGTGGGCATGAGGAATTAACATTCATGCTTGCCATGTCCAAACAGAAAAGCAGAGCGGAATTGATGCAGGATGAGTTGAGATTACAGCTCTGGTCCTGATTTAAGGCAGTCAACCTCAAAAGAAATGTTAGGAATCTGCGTTTGTACTTTGCCCTGACACATAGGCTTTGTGAAAATGAGTTTGAATTTAAAAAAAAATTCAAATTTTGACATTGGTTACCCTATTTCAGCAGTTTTCAGGTACACCATTCAAAAAATCAGAGAGAGCTTTAACAGTAGGGGAATGACAGGAATCAAATACATGACGTTGCAGATTGGAACTGCATTTTAAACACTTCAAATTTGGGACTGAAAATGTGCCACAACAGGCTAAATGTTTTTTTTTAAAAACAAGACTCACGCCTGAACAGGCAGCAACTTGAATGAAGTCTTGGGAGGGCAGTGCAAAAGTGGGGCCCCTATTGATTTGCACTCTCCCTCCCACCCAGTCAGTCAGTCAGTCTCAGAGTCTGGGTCCCAGGAACAACCTGCCAGGCAGCACGTCCTCCACCACGTGACCCACACCCGCCGCCGCCATCATTGAGACTGGCAGAAATAGAGGTGAGGGGATAAAAAAATCAAAATTTTCAAGTCCACACCATCCGTTCGCAATTTTATCATTTGCGCCCTTGCGAAATTAATTTAAAAATTAGAAAACTTTCCGGGTTACGAATCTTTTTTTAAAAAAATCTACACCTTAACAGGTCCGTATCAATGATGGCGGCGGCTTGGTTTTTTTTTTAAACGGACCCATTTAACCGTTGGGCTCCGGCGTTTTCCGTTAAAAAAAACGAAGACGACAACCATTTGCGACCAGGTCAGTCACCAATTAAACATTATTCCCTGACCGAATGGGAGGTTAAAAGGTGCGAATCTGACAAGCAATGAAAAAAGAGAAGCCCCGACAGCTGGAGGGAGGAAAAGAGGGGTGTTTTTGGAGGAGAAAAACTCAATTTTCTATTATCTTTAATAAATATCTTGAACTAAGCCCGACCGACAGATCAAATATTCCGCACAACGGAACGGAAAACAGCATCGAACTGTCTGTGGGGAAAAAAAACCGCTTCAGGGGCGACCACTGTTTTCCCCACCCGCCTGATCACTTTTTAAAATTACTTTTAAACATTTCCACCTCTTTAATCTCTCATTTGGTCATAATCCTGGCACTTGCATTGCATCTGAAAAATTAATCCTCTTATGTTTCTCTCCCGTGTATTACCAGGAGTTGTGTGGGGGGGGGGGGGGGGGGTGGGGTCGGTGTGCTGAAATGCTGCAATATTGCTCTTCGTTTCCCGAGATTGCAGCTGCGGCGGGTCCTTATCGCTATTTTTTTTCTTTTCTTCTTCAATCTGTCCAAAAGGAGATTGGAAAATGTTACCTTGTGCATCTCCTCCGCTGGTCAACACCGCGATGGATTTCCCAGCGCCTCTGCTCCTCAGTTGCTCCATGTCCACTTGTGCCATGATGTCCTCTCCTCTCCTGCACTGTATTGCAGCTGATTCCCCTTCCTCTCCTTGCAAGCTTCCTGGGGTTTTTTTTTTGGGGAAGGTTTTCCCTTTGCCTCAGATCACTGTGTCTGACTACACAAGCAGAGCCCCTTCCACCAACTGAATGCAAATGACCCTCAGCCAAGGCATGCCCACATGCAACCTATGTTTCATAACTCCTCCCTCATATCCCTTCAGCTTTATTTTATTTATTTCTGGCGCATCATTTAACCAAAGGAACCCAGTACGCAGCCTGAAGCCTTAACTCTGTGTCACAATTGTGCCTGCATTTCCTGGGTGAACTTGCAGATTCATTTTGGAGCTGATTTCCTTCTTTTGGGGTTGCAATTTCACCCTCCTCCTTGCAAAACCAGAAACAATTCTGATGCCAAACACAGATTTGAAGTGTGGGAACCTGAAAAGCAGCATTACCTAATCCCGCCTTCAGTTTATGATTGGCATAACTGGCTCTGGCATTTGTCCTTGACGGACTGGGTTCTCAACTCTGATTTTATTTCAGGGATAAGAAATAAGGATCTCACTAAATACAAATGACAATTCAATGCTTAATGCACATTCATTAGAAATAACTTGTATTCATATAGTGCCACAACATCTCTCAAACATGCCAAAGAAATATTTTGAAGCATTTTCTGTTTTGTAGGTGAACATGGCACCTATTTGGTGCACAGCACGACCCCACAAACAGCACGGAGTTGAAAGATGAGCAAATCTTTGGTGGTGCTGGTTAGTGAGGAATGTTAGTTAAGGGAATTGTAGCAAGCCAAATGGCATGAATCCTGAAGAAAAATATATTAAGGAAGGGGGAACAGTAGGGAAACGAGGCGAGGTGAGGAGAAGGGAAAGGAAGGGCAGAAAGCAGGGAGTGAAAGGGAGGAGAAGAGGGCAGGGCAAGGAAGGGGAGTAAGGGAGGGGTGAGTCTATACACTTGGAGTGGCTGTCTGAGCCTTTCAAACATGAGGAAGCCATTGAAAAATCTTGATATTTCTACTTTTCCTAGGTGGGCTTTTGGGTTTTCATTCTACTGCTAGTTGCCAGCAAATTAGGGGGAGAGGGTGGAGTAGTAGTAATGTTGCTGGACTAATGATCCAGAGACCCAGGTTAATGGGTTCAAATCCCCCATGGCAGCTGGTGGAATTTGAATTCAGTCAGTAAAGCTGGTTTCAGTAATGGTGACCATGAAACTATCATTGATTGTCCTAAAAACCCATCTGGTTCACTAATGTCCTTTATGGAGGGAAATCTGCCACCCTTACCTGGTCTGGCCTGGGTGTGACTTCAGATACACAACAATGTGGTTGACTGTTAACTGCCCTCTGAAGTAGCCCAGCAAGCCACTCAGTTCAAGGGCAATTAGGGATGGGCAATAAATGCTGGCCTTTCCAGCGATGCCTACATTCCATGAAAAGAATAAAGAGAAAAAAAAGGGCAAAGGTTTGAGAGTTTGCATATAGAAGCATTACTTAGAATTCATACTGCTCTTTTGATTGCTTGGAGGGGGCAGGAAAGGTCCATCACATCGTGGGAGGAGCCCTGCTTTCATTAATTGGTAAACAGACTTAATTGCAGAATTACTTACAGGCACAATGCTATTAGAATGTTGTGACCATTCTGTGTACATACAGATAAGGCATTACTATTAGCTTTATATATATATATACTGCTTTTATCCAATGTTGAGGAATTTTTTTATCACAATATATCATAGTTTCACTTTTTTGCTGCTGTTGGATAATGGCACAGAATCTTTGAGCACTGATCAATCAATTTGTACTCGATGGTAATGCAAGGACGCATGCTGCTGACCTCAAAGAAAGCTACCCATGAATATGTAGAGGTCTCTGTGGCATAGATTTCCCTTTTCCTGATGAAAGCTGGTGCTAAGTTGAAGACATGCAGCAGTAATAATGTCAGCAAGCAGGTAGGCAGCCAGTTCCATCAATTATTCACATAGAGCAAACCAGGAAATTAGAACAATTGAAACCCTTAATTTTTAATTAATATTTTCAGATAGCAATATAATAATCATGATTGGATTAAGATAGAAGCTAAAATATAGTTAAACAGCTTTCAAGAAAAGGGCAATTTTTTAAAAAATTGTGCATATTTTAATCATTTTGGAGAAATTTGATAATTTTGATATAAAAATTAGCTTACCAGGGCTAATAGGGCTGGTTAGCAGTAATTAGGGATGGGCAATAAATGTTGGTCTTGCCAGTGACACCCTCCTCCCATGAAAGAATAAAAAAATTCTGAGGTTAGTATGCTGTTAAAAACCCAGTTACACCTCATTCAACAAGATGTAATGGTTATAGAGATTTGTACAGCAGGAGTAACAGTATTGAATGGAATTTCTCATCAAATCATGATTACAGTGGAGATTGCAGTCTGTGGGAACTACTACGCTGCAACCTATAGAGGAGTATAGGCTCAGTGACAACTTCTGTGTTTCCACATTATTCTGAACAAGTGCAGAACTCCCAAAGATGCTGTCAGCTTCATTGAAGCAATGATGGTAGATGCTGACTCTTATTCCTTCATTACCACAGCAAAATCTGGGCCATTGACTTGGTGATCCAAACTGATTATTTAGTGAATGCAAATCCCCGAAGCCAAGCGATAGCCTCCTCATTTGCGGACTTTAATATGATTAGCCCACCGCTTAGTCTGTAGAGGGGACACTCCTTGGTAACGTGCAACATTGTTTGTGTCTGTCCACAAGTGCAGAAGGGGTTTGTACTGAGGCCCCAACAGTGGAGGTTGGCTGCACAGGGGCCCTGGCTTGTCCTGAACCTGTTTCAACAAGGACCACTCTCGCCGTGGCAGTTCAAAGCCTGCCATTCGACAGGTGGGGTTTGTTAGAAGGAACTTGTTTGTGACTTCCCATGTTTCCCATTCCTTGATCCAAAGGATATCTGCTAGTAGATCTTGCTGAGAAAGGGTGCTCCATTTGGGGCGCTGAGAGGTGATCAAATGAGGTGCAACTCAGATGCTTTCAATCAGCTTGTGGGTTTTCGGCAGTCAGCCCATATCTGGGGGAGTGATGTTTGCAAGGACAGGGAGCCAGAGGAGGAGTACCAGCTATGATGTGCATTGTTGCATTTAATTGAGTGTCCACAAGATGTGTGTGTGATAACAGACTGATAAAGGACATCCTCACCAAATGCCGGATTCCTCCTCGTTAGTCAGTTAATATTTACTTGTTTGCACTGTGGTCTGGTGACTGCTTTGGAATGTGACAATCATAATTTTTTTCTGTTTTTCATTTTTCCCAATTTTGCAGCATTTTCCTTTTCCACTTTGTTTCTTCTGACTTTTTCTTTTATTTCTTCAGTGCATTCTTCTATTGCTTGACTAAGATGATCTGTTATATCACCCAGCCATCAAATCCACTGGTACTTCTTCCCTGTTAGTGTGCTTGCTAGTTTCCCTTCCCCTTTTTTTTTGACTCCATAAAGGTTTGATTTTTCAGTACTGAAGAAGGAAATGCATCAGAAATGTCAACTCTCTCTGCACCACAGATCTTAACCGATTTGCTGTGTGTTCCAGCCTTTGTGTTTTTGTTTCAGACTGCCAGCTTTTTATTCACAAAATCCTGTACTTGTAAGGAAATTATGACTGGAATGGATTGTCAGAAACAAGTTTCACCCATTTTGCTCCATTCATCTCCTAAAAGCATCGAGGTCCGTTGTGCTACTGCTTCACTGTACTCCAGTGGTCTTTCTTTGGGTAATCCTGGATAGTGGATGCAGCTGGGTATGAGGGAGGTGGGTGGCAGGGTGGGAGAGGAAGTGGACGGGAGATGGTACAATGCTCAAAGCAGAAGCAAAATAAGAGGGGAAAAAAATCGATATCATGTTTGTAGTCAAACTAAACAAAGTTAGATTGTTTCTAGTAGTGACACTTTGTGTGAGAAACAATGAAACAAATAAAAACACAGAAAGTAACAGAGGGATTGTTTTAAACTGTGAAACAAATAGGAATTACAGTTTATTTAGTATCAGTGAGACAATGCCCCAGATCTGAGAAAGTAAGAAGTAAAAGAAATGTGAAACCATTAATAGGCTTGTAAACTGAAATCCAATCTGTTTGGATAAGCAAGGGTTCAATGTTTAATACAGACTTCAGCTCAGTTATTGTGATTGGGGCCTAAAGTTCCCAACGGCTTGCCAGCAGAGCAGAGAAGGTGAGGAGATTTAATTGATTATGAGGGGTTTTGATAGGATAGATAGAGAGAAACAGTTTTCAATGGATTAATAACCAGAGGGCACAGGGTGAATGCAATTGGCAAAAGAACCCAGGCTGATGGGGGCCGGTAATGGGAGGCTGGGAGGCGGAGCGGTGATGGTGGTGAACTTTTGTTTTGTACAGGAAGTTGTTGTGATCTGGAATGCACAGCCTGAAAGCGAAGCAGATTTAACAATAACTTTAAAAAGGGAATTGGTTAAATGCTTGAAAAGGAAAAATGCAGGGCTGTGGGGAAAGAACAGGCCAGTGGGACTAATTGGATGTCTTTTTCAAAGAATGGCCACCTTCTGCGCTGTATTATTCTATAGGTGATCAGATCCTGTGATGTAAATTTGTGTTTCCGTGTGCTTGCTTTTTGAGTGGGATTATTGGACATGTCTCAAAGTACTGTTTTTTTAAAGAAACAAGAATCAATTGTTCCATTGTGCTTCCTAATGTGGGGAGGATTTCACTATTGAGGTGACTAAGACTTTTTTGGTGGGTTTTGTTTATTTTTGGACATTTTTTGTGTCTTTTTCCTCCAGCATTTTGAACTATATTGCCATTCAGCATTTGAAGCCAAAAAATAATTTATTCTTGACAATCAGAAGGTAGTATTCAGTGAGTAATGCACAACAGCTCTATGTTTTTGCAAGTGCTATAACTGAATAGGAACATGTAAGTAATAATTTGAACATTACAAAATTTTTGAAACAGCCAAATGTTAAAATATTTTAGAATAGAAGAAATGTACTTGTCATAAAGAACATGACACTGATATTTCTATGTTGCTTCTCAAGTATAGAACGACAAAGGTAAACTAAGGACGGAGAGCACGGATTTTAGAGGCAGGGTATTTCACAAATTGGTTCAAGGATTTTTTGAACAAGTTGTTGATTGCATGGATAAAGCGAGTTCAGTAGATGTGGTGCATGTTGATGTTCAGAACATAGGAAAAGTAATAGGTCATTCAGGCCCACAAGCTTGTTCTGCCATGGAGTGAGATCATGGTTGATCTGTATTTTAATTCCATACGCCTGTCTTGACTCCATATCTCCAATCTTTGACTAAAATAAATATATCCATCCTTAAAATTACATCTACTGCATTTTGTGGAATAGAGTTCCACACTTCTGCCAGCTTTTGTGAGAAGAAGTGTTTCCTAACTTTTTTCCTGAATGACCTGGTTCTGATTTTAGTGTTATATTCTCTTGTCCTAGGTTTACAGCACTGTTTGTGAGCCAGGTAAAGTAGGATCCCATCCTCCCAAACTTCCACCATCAGATTCCCTCGCCCATCTCTGCCTTGTGAACTCTAAGCAACAGGAACCTTAGCTGCTCTTGGGTTACCGAGTCTGCTGCACCATTCTCTACATGACAAGGAGCCAAGCCCATCAATCAGGCTGACTTCCACACGGAACCTGCTCAATCATGCACAGTGTAACTCTACAGTGTTTGAGGGCAGAACTCTGTTCCCCAGGCTTCAAAATCCTAATCAAGTAAATATCAGGGCCCATGGGCTGAATTTTCATTTTGGGGTCATATCCAGGTCCTGACCCCACACCGTGTCAGCGTCTGACATGTGACGTGATTTTGAAGGTGATGGATAATCAGCAGCTAGAAGGCATGTCCACCTTCCAGTTAAGTACATCAGGTAGGCTTTTGGGCTGGAGGGCCAATCGGAGGTCCTCCAGCATTGAAAGAGCAGCAACCTCACTGTCAGGGGTGGGCACTGCTGATGTAGGGAGGAGAGAAATAGGGTGCCTTAAGATGGAGGCGTCCAACGAGCACACCTTATCATTTTTCAACACAAGAAGTGACCACAGTTGGGTGACTGCTATTGTTAAGGATGGAAGGGTTGAAACAATACAGAAGTGATGGCCCCTCATCTGTTGCCAGGAGGCTTCAGCCTCGGAACATGGCCTTAACAGGCACTTTAATTGCCTTAATAGGCTACCCACAGTTTACAGGCAGGTAGCCATCACAGCCTACCCCACCCCACCAACCCGCCTCTACCAAAATTGGCCAGAGACAGGAACATGCTGGCAAAGCCGCTCTCCAGCACCAAATTTTTCCAGCCTTCCTGCCTCCGGTTCTGCATCTGATGTGTTTTGAATAGTCTTTCCTTTGTGTCTAGAATGCAGAAAAGGTGGCAACAGAGATAAAAAGTTGGTTTAAATTTAGGAAACTAAGTGCAAGAGTAAAATGGTGTTGCTCAGATTGAAAGAAAGTTGGAATTGGTGTACCCTAGATCTTAGTGCTGGGTCTCTTTTGTTGTTAGCATATATATTTGGATTTGGGTATTGGAGAAATAATCATGAAATTTGCCAACAACAGAAAAATATGAGGTCTGGAGTGAGGAGCATTTTAAACTGCCTATGCCTTCCTGAAGTTAGTTTATTGGAGCTGAATTTTACCAGTCCCATGGGGCCCTCCTTTTTGGGCACTGGTTGGTCCATGGAAGGGACCCCCAGAAGCAATGGTTGCCCCACGGCATTGGTGCTGCTTGTCTTCAGCCACCACTACACACACACCCACCCCCCTCCCCGCTTTTGTCAAGTCCAGCCTGACTGACCCCAGCATCCTCAGACCTCACTTCCCCAACTTTGAGGGGGCACAACTATCAATGCACCTTCATTCTCCACGTGCAGCCGCAGCATTGCTAATGGTAATGCTGCAGAGCTAAATGGCCCTCTGATTGGGCCGGCAACTCTATGGAGTGGGCAGCAGTGGCATTTGATTGGGACCCTGGGCCCCACCAAAGCAGGGTTAAAACCACCCCCCCCCCAACCCACTGCCCACTTTTGGCCTTGATGGTGGGCAGGACCATCTGTTCCCTCCACAAAATTCCACCCTCAGAATGGGCAGTTGAGTGTGTGATATTTGCGTCATATGCCCCTGAAATTATGGAGGTGATGGAAATTTATACTTTTCAAAAAACAGCCTGGCATATGAAGTCCTCACCTTGACCCAAGATGGATCCGGGGTGGGGGTGGGGGGGGTCATCTGACTTTTTGTGATTTCTACTCAGACAGGAACTAACTCATGCCTCTGGAAGGTCATTGAAATATAAATGTCCATGGATGGAAGACCCTCCCTTGCAAAGAGATTCAAAATGCAAGATCAACAGTGGAATTTACAGCTCCTATTGTCTGGGTATTTATAGAAACTCAAATACAATAGTCCCCCAGACTCAGAGTCTGCAAACTCAAAACCTAGGAAGAGAGTTATGATGAAACCAGTTTATCACAAGCAAGTGTGAATAGCCACCATTCATCCTCCATTGTGTAGCAATGGCCTCTAACATTCTATCATCTGTATGGATACCAGAAGTATTGATTATGTGGTCAAATGATAAAAACTGACTTACCTACGAAAATTCTCTTTTCTACAGAAGCTTGGCCACAACTTCATATGAAAATTCAGAGACTTGTAACCAACATTTATCTTCAAATAACCAAGAGAAGGAAACCATCAGGCCTGCAACGCATTCATGTTAAACGACTTACTATGGACACATGATTCATTTCTTGTTATTCTTTTGATAATTCAGGTGCATGCACCATCTTTAGAACTCATCTTTTCTTGTGTGTATGTATCTGTGTGTTTGAGGGAGTGAGTGTTTTTGTTGTTGACAATAACCCAGTGGCAATAACCATTTATTCTTTCTTTCAATTTAAACTCACCAGAAAGCCTATTTGTGTCTATCCTTTAAAGTCACAACACTCAAAGGGTTTAAAACACTTCCCCTGAAATATACATCTTGTTGTGGACAACCAAAAGGTGAGGGAAAAGGGGAAAAGTTATCTCACCACCTCTTCCAGTCTGTAAGAGACAGCAGATGCAATTTAATGTGGATAGATGCAAGATGATGGGATGTTAACCTAAGCTCCATCTGCTCTCTCAGGTGGATGTGTCAGCTTTCATGGCATTATTTTGGGGAGATGGTGGTGTGGTGGTAATGTCATTGGACTAGTAATCCAGGCTGATGCCCTGAGGGCAGGGATTCAAATCCCACCAAGGCAGCTGGCGGAATTTAAATTCAATTAATAAATCTGGAATATATAGCTAGTCTCAGTAATGGTGACCGTGACAGCTATTATCATGTAAAAACCCATCTGGTTCACTAATGTCCTTTAAGGAAGAAAATCTGTCAAGCTTACCTGGTCTGGCCTACATGTGACTCCAGACTTACAGCAATGTGGTTGACTCTTAACTGCCCTCTGAAATGGCCTAGCAAGACACTCTGTTGAAGGGCAATTAGAATGGCCGTGCCAGTGACACCTATATCCTGTGAAAGAATAGAAAAAAACTGTTTTGAAGAAGAGCAGGAGTATTCTCTCCACTGTTCTGGCCGACATTTATTTCTCAAAAACATCACTAAAACATGTCTGGTTAATGTCACATGGCTATTTGTGGGTCCTTGCTTTGCAGAAATTGGCTGTCACATTTCCTACCCTTTAAAACCTCTTCATTGCCTGAAAAGTGCTTTGGGATGTCATGAGGTGATGAAAGTTGTTGTCTAAATACAAGTCTTTTTTCTTTAGATAATGCATGTCGGGAGTAAAACATAGGGAATAGAAAGACACTGAAGTGCGTGGATGAACAGAGGAGTCTTGAAGTTCAAATACACAGTTCCTTTAAAGTACATGGAGATTGATACCCCAAAAAATCTGAACATTTTCGATTTTATAGATAGAGACATTGGGCGGAATCTTCCACACCTGCTGACATCGGGCGTGTTTGGTGACGTGAGTGGATAATATGGCGAGAAGGCCAAAAATTGGTTTCACGATGTCGTGAAACCAGTTTGTGACCGTCCTCTCTGCCCGTCAATGGTGGGCCGCGTTTCCCACCTTTGGATGTCTGGAACCTCAATGTAATACATCTGCATATCATTATAAGCCCAGCCCGCTGGAATCATCCTCCCCCCGCGCTGGATCATTTGAGCCCATTGGCATGATTGCATGCCGACGTGTTTCACAACAGCATATTTAAGGCGTGCACTTGGTGGGCTGCACTTCGAGGGGAACTCGGAGGTGAGTGCACAGTAATGTTGCGTCGTGCTCACCAGGGTTGCCTGTTGGACTTCAAGGTCGAGGTGCCACACATTCAGGCGAGGGCACAGGCAAGTCGCTTTTCCCGATTGGCTGATAGTGCGGTGCCGGGGCAAGGGCTGTCCTGCAGTTGAGGCAAGTTGAAGTAGGGTGCAAGGGCTGTATTGCGGTTGAGCTGACTTGGAGGTGGCAAGGGCAGCGCTGCAGTTGAGGTGACTTGGGGGTGGGGGGGCTGCAAGGGCTGCATTGCAGTTAAGGAGACTTGGAGGGGTGGGCAAAGGCGCAATGCAGTTGATGGTAGCGCTCAAGCACATGCGGACTGGGAGGGAGGGATGCAGCCACGCATTAGGGAAACCTTGTATAAAGCGACCATTCTTCCACAGCCATATTGACATGTTTGGAGACAGGCCTCTACCTTACCTGCCCACTCAAGCAACACAGAGACATGAAATTACCACCAAATGCTCCTGAACATTTCTATCCCTCGGGGCACAGACTGCAAACTAATGAGCATTTTAGAGGTCTGCAGAACAGTTGGACGACTGGGCACGTTGTACAATCTCTTTGCTAAAGCTGGCCATGGATCAGTCACAAGTGGAGGTGCTCACAGCCCCTTGCAATGTCATCATTCAGGTTTGCACTAGTCTCCCCCATGGTTCAAGCTAACAATGCAGCCTTGCAGTGCGGGTTAGGAGAATGCCTGTGCCAGAGCAGAGAGCACAGTATGCAGTACAGTGGGCAAAGCTGCTGCTGATCGGTCATATGGAGTAGGGCAAAGTTGGGTGGGGCCTCGGGCAGCCATGCAGCGCCCTAAACCCTGGCCATCCAAGTGTTGGCCAGCATTCTCTGGGATACATTAAGGGGCCTTCAGACTTAACCAAGAGAGGTTCTTAGGAAATCCAAGCTAACCCATGCATCTCTCTTTCATCCTGCAGGAGGAGTACATCAGGAGCATGGAGCCTGGTGACATGTATGCCTCATGGCTTAAAGAGGAGAGTGACAGAGGTGCCTGGCTGGTCAGAGGAAGGAGCAACACCCTGAGGAAGAACGGATGGCTGGGGCTCCTGCACATACCGCTGAAGACCCACAGCGAGTCATCGCCATTTGGTGCCTAGCTAGACCCAGATGCTGCCTTTCATTCCTGAAGATGACTGAGGACAAGTGTCACCGAAGACCGTGCATGTCCAGGGAACTGGTCAGTTACACTTGCCAGCTGCTGCAGGGTTTGGCGCCACGGGGACATGGAGGGCACCCACTGCCCGTGGCTTTAAAAGGGACTGCGGTGCTCAGTTTTTACACCAGTGGCTTTTAGCTTCTTTTAGGGCTCCACAGGTGACCTCTGTGAGATACCGCAAGCTGCTACCCACAAATGCATCCATGAGGTCATGGACGCCATCTTTGCAAAGGCACACAACTTTGTCCATTTCACCTGGGACCAGGAAAGCCAGGATGCAAGAGCGCTGGGACTTGCCCAGATCTCCGGGTGCCATCGGCTGTGCACAGTGGCACTCAGATCTCCGTGGCAGCAAGCAATAAACTATGTCAACCACAAGGGCTTCCACTCGCTGAATGCTCAACTGGTGTGCAACCACCACAAACACATCCTGCAGATCTGCGCACGGTTCCCAGAGAGTGCCCATGACTCCTACATTCTCAGTCAGCCTCAGATCCCTGACGCCTTCCAGGGCACACAAAGATTGCAGGGATGGCTCCTCGGGGTCAAGGGCTGCCGCAGAGGACGTGGCTGATGACACCGTGCGGTGGCCTCAGACTGCAGCAGAGCCACAGTATAACGAGGCTCATGCTGTAACTTGCACTGTGGTGGAGGAGACCGTTGGGATGCTGAAGATGAGGTTCCGATGCCTGGACCGGTCTGGTGGAGCCCTGCAATACAGTCACACATTATTGTCGTCTGCTGCGCCCTTCACCACCTGGCACTGCAACGGGGAGGGGAGCTGGCTAAGGAGGAGATGGAGGAGCTGCACATCTCCCCTGTTGAGGAGGACATCAATGGGGATGAGGGTGAGGAGGTCCTTGAAGGCGACGATGATGGTGATGAGGCAGATGCGCTCGGGAGACCCTCATAGCTGCAATATTTGTGGAGGATGATGACGACATGCAGTGAGGAGACACCATAGATCGTGACATTCATCTATGAACATTTGACTCCAGCCTGGCTGATGGCAGTGCACATACCCTCTGTGATAAGGCTCCTGTCACGGAGATGCAGCAGAGGCGCTAATGGTAGCTTGATTGTGGGAGGATGATGACGACATGTAGTGAGGACATTCCATAGATTTTGACATAGCCCCTGAGAATGTCTGACTCCTGCTGAAGGCAACTCATTTGTCTCTGTGATCAGGGTCATATGGAAATGCAGCCGTAAAACTTTAAATGCACTTGATCCTTTGTCCGCCTTCAGCACTTGGCCCCTTCAGGAGCACAGCATCACTGGTCACAGATGCTGAAGAGATGGTGGCCAGCCCCATCTTAAAGGTGCTGAGAGCACACAGAGAGAATGGTGGAACCCTATGATGCATGCCCACGATATTCTGGCAGCAATGACAAGCACCATCGAGGTCCAGGCATCAGTAATGTGTCCAGTGAGTGTGAGGCTGGACCATCACTTTGGTCTGAAGGCTGCACAATGCACAGGGAAGAGGCCCTGGACTGAGACACCTGCCTTTATCTTGTGCAGAAAAGTTTCACATCTGAGTGACACTGCTCATCAGAACAAGGAGTCATGAGCAGGGAGACATTCCTGGGCGTTTATTTATAATGTACAAGTGATTAACACCCATGCCCAGGCTGTGCAATTACATCTTCTTTATCTTTTGTGTTTGCAGTTTCACTTTAAGGGGCTTCCTTTCGATTTGCCTTTTGATTTGTTAATTTAGTTTATTTGGTTTGTAACAAAAGAGTTACATCTTCTTAATCTTCCTAGCCCTGCTGCTACGTCTTGGTGCTCCCCTGACATCCACGGCAGGGGCGGAGGCAGCCTGCTGACTGCTACGCCTTTACTGTGATGACCTTGGTAGGCATCCTCTAGAGGGCCAAGACCTGGAGGGCCACAGCCTTCTTTTGGAGTCCAGCTGTGTGGAAGTGGCACCCTCCTTGACCTGTGGAGCAGGAGCTGCTGGGGTCACAGAAAGAGGGGATTTGGTTAACAAAGGTGGTCAAGGAGCGTGTCCAGTCAAAAACTAAGGCGTACAAAGCAGTGAAAACTAGAGGACTGGGATTTTTTTTTAAGGAACCAGCAGCGGATGATTTAAAAGCTAATAAAGAGGGAGAAAATTGATTATGACAGTAAATTGGCAAGAAATATAAAAGCAAACAGTAAGAGCTTCTACGGGTATATAAAAGGAAAGAGAGTAGCTAAAGTGAGCGTGGGATTCTTGGAGGATACGACTGGAAAATTGATAAGGGGGAACAGGGAAATGGCAGATAATTTAAACCAATATTTTGCATCAGTCTTCATGGTGGAGGACACTATAAACATTCTAAAGATATTAGATAAGCAAGGAGCTAATGGGAGGAAAGATCTTGTAACAGTCTATCACGAGGGACAAAGTATTTGACAAACTAATTGGGACTAAAGGCAGACAAGCTGCCAGGACCTGATGACCTGCATCCAAGGGTTTTTAAAGGAAGTGGCTGCATTGGAGCCACTGGAGGCATTGATCAAAATATTTCAGAACTCACTGGATTCCAGGAGGGTCCCAGCAGATTGGAAAACCGCTAATGTGACACTCCTGATCAAGAAGGCAGGTAATCAAAAAGCAGGAAACTATAGGCCAATCAGCCTAACATCTGTTGTTGGGAAAATGCTAGAGTCCATTATTAAGGAAGAAATAGCAGGACATTTAGGAAAGCTTAATGCAATCAAAATAAACATGGTTTTGTGAAAGGGAAATCATGTTTGACAAATTTGCTAGAGTCCTTTGAGGATATAACAAGCAGAGTTGATAAAGGGGAACCGGTAGATGTGTATTTGGATTTCCAGAAGGCATTTGATAAGGTGCCACATAAAAGGTTATTGCACAAGATAGGAGCTCACAGTTTTGGGGGTAATGTATTAGCATGGATTGAGGATTTGTTAACACACAGAAGACAAAGAGTCGGGATTAATGGTTCTTTTTCAGGTTGGAGAGACGTAACTAGTGGAGTGCCACAAAGATCAGCCCTAGGTCCTCAATTATTTACTATCTATATTGATGACTTGGAGGAGGAGGCAGAGTGCAATGTATCCAAATTTGCTGATGATACAAAAATAAGTGGGAGGGCATAAGGAATCTGAAAAGGGGATATAGACAGGTTGAGTGAGTGGGCAAAAACTTGGCAGATGGTGTTTAATGTAGGAAAGTGTGAGGTCATGCACTTTGTTAGGAAAAATCAAAAGGCAGACTATTATTTAAATGGAGAGAGACTCCAAAAAAATGCAGCACAGAGGGATCTGGGTGTTCTTGTGCATGAAACACAAAGTTAGAATGCAGATGCAGCAAGTAATTAAGAAGGCAAATGGAATTTTGGTCTGTATTGCTAGGGTGTTGGAGTTTAAAAATAGGGAAACCTTGTTACAACTCTTCAGGGTTTTGGTGAGGCTGCACCTGGAGTACTGTGTACAGTTTTGGTCCCCATATTTAAGAAAGGATATACTGGCATTGGAGGCAGTTCAAAAGAGATTCACTAGGCTGATTCCTGGGATGAAGAGGTTGACTTATCAAGAACAGCTAAATAGGTTAGACCTTTATTCATTAGAGTTTAGAAGAATGAGGGGTGATCTTATTGAAATGTATAAGATTCTGAGGGGGCTTGACAGAATAGATGTTGAGATGTTTCCACTAGCAGGGGAATCTCGAACTAGGGGACATAGTTACAGAATAAGGGGATACTCATGTAAAACTGAGATGTGAAGGAATTTCTTCTCTCAGAGGGTAGCGAATGTCTGGAATTCTCTACCCCAGAGAGTTGTGGAGGCTAGATCACTGAAAGTATTCAAAGAGGAGGTAGATAGATTTTTGAAATATCGGGGAGTTGAGGGCTATGAGGAGCTGGCATGAAAGAGGAGTTGAGGCCTAGGGCAGATCAGCCATGATCTTATTAAATGGTGGGGCAGGTTTGAGGGGCCAAATGGCCTACTCCTGCTCCTATTTATTATATTCTTATGGGCTGGACACTCCTGGAGTCAATTGGGTGGATGGCCCTGGGGTGTGCACCTGCTGATTCTCCTCCCTATGGGTGCCTGAGAGCCCCTGTCTGATTCCTTGAGAAGAAGTGGAAGATAGAGTGAGATCGAGCTGCCCCCCCACCCTTCTCGCGTACACACTGTTGGAGGCCAACTATGGCGTCAGTGATGGAGTTCAGCCCACGCAGCAGTGCAGGACCAATGTCCTGGACCAAAGCCTCCATGGCAGCCACCATCCTACCAGTATTGACCTGAGTCTGTTGGCATGCTGGGGCTATCACCTCAGCCTGAAGGCAGACGGGCTCTTCCATTGTGCATTGCAATCTGAGGAGTGCAGCGGACAGCCCTTCCTGATGTTCCTGAGTTTGCCTTTGCAGCTCCAGCAACTGAAAGTTGACTGAGTCCAGAGGCTCGTCATCTGACTCGGACTCAGGAGATTTCTGGCCTTCAGCAGTCCTCCGAGTGCCAGAGACCTGGGAAGTCCCTGCCGCTGCCTGCTGTGGATCAGACAGTGCGATGTGCTCACAAGATTGTGATCCTAAGGCTATTCTAAAGCTAGGTCTACTGAGGTGTTGTGTCTCTGCGCGGGTGGAGGGTGTGGGTGAGCACTGTGATGGGACTTCAATGAAGATGCCTTCAGATTCCTCTTCAGATCTTCACTTGGTAGAGCACCGCTCACCTCACCATCAGCACAGGAACGGTCCAGATCCTCACCGGCCAGCTGAATGCCTCTGTTTTCAAAGTCCGTGAGGACCTTGATTTCAGGCATTCCTCCACCAGCCTGCAACCTCTCTCCCTTGTTGTGTGCCAGCTTGTCCTGCATGAAGACAGATGGGGATAGTGTAAGCAGGATGCCTGCCAGGCCAGTTGATAAGTATGCCTGGCGTGTGAGGGTGGTCAGTAGTCCCATGGACAGGATGAGGACAGTGAAGGTGTGTGTGAGAGAGTGAGTGGTGATGTCCCTTGAGCTGGCAGCGAGTGAGATCCCTGTGGATGTGTGATGGGTTTGTGAGTGTATGAGTTGAGAGTGATGAGAAGAGTGACTTACCCTGACGGAAAGGAGGAGATCATCCTTTTTTGGCACTGGGTGGCTGTCCTCTTTTGAAGGGTGTTGGTGCTGACCACTGCTGCCACAGCCTCCCATGCTGGATTGATGATGTTGCTGCCCCTCTTGCAGCCAGAGCGGGGGTAGAAGACATCACGGCGGGCCTTCACGGCATCCAAAAGGGGCTAGAAGGATGTGTCGTTAAACCGAGTGGCTGCAGTCTTCTTGCCTTTCAGGGCCATGTCTTCTTTGCAGCAATCCTGGGCTGTAAGCACTAAGAGGTGTGCGTGTGGCTGCACTTTAAATATGGTGCCCGGTGTGATGAAATGGCGAGGTGATGGCGAGTGGGCATTCTCTTGCAATACAGCATGTCCTGGAGAATGAACAAAGGTCATGCAGGGTAGAACAAGCTGCTAAAAGAGACAGGAGGGATAGGGACAGAAGGGCCCACAGGAGGCGACGATGTCTGCTCAGGGTGTTTAGGGAACAATTATCCCACTTGAACCTCAGGGAAGTACGGGGCGTAATATGCCTGCGCTTCAGTAAGGACATCACCAATGAAATCTGCCACTTGCTGCAGCCACAACAGCAACCTCAGAACAAGGCAAGGATCGCATTGCAATAAATGTTTATGCTTCTAGCTCATTCCGATCTGAAGCTTTTCTTTTTCCCCAAAAATACACTTTATTCATAAAATTTGTAAAAGTACCATTACAAAACATTTCAACTTGAAAATCAGAGGAAGTGCAATAAAATTCAACTTGATTCCATACAGTATGTTCCACTCCTAGATGTCCCTATACAATTGTAATTCTCTTGATATTTACAATATATATTCCATGTCAGGCATACAGCCTGAGGGCAAAACATTTCAAATTGAAAAATTACAGAAAGTGCAATAGAATTCAACTTTCCTTCATATAGCATGTTCCTCTCTGAGGTGCCTTATTACAATTTAAATACTTTTGATATTCATAAAGTACACACAGACATACAGCCTGAGGGATTCTACAAATCTTTCGGCCCGTTGGTGTACTATGACTGAAAGGCCTTAGACAGTGACCTTTCCTCATTGCGCCTCTGCAGCAGCTGCTCCAAGCTTTAGTGCATCCCTCAGCACGTAGTCCTGGACATTGGAATGTGCCAGTCTGCAACACTTGGTTGAGGACAACTCTTTGCAATGGAAGACCAACAGGTTTTGGGCAGATCAAAGAGTGTCTTTCACCAAGTTGATGATCCTCCAGCAGCAGTTGATGTTCATCTTGGTGTGTGTCCCTGAGAAGAGCCTGTGGAGCACAGAGCCCTGCATCACAGAGCTAGTCAGGATGAACCTCGACAAAAATCACTGTATCATCTCCGGACCATCTTTGCAAAGGCACATTTCAGAAGGAGGTGAACTACAGTCTCTTCCCTGCCACAGCCACCTCGGGGGCAATGTGTGGAGGGGGTGAGATTCCAGGTGTGTAGGAAGTATCTGACAGGGAGGGACTTTCTCACCACGGGCCAAGCTATGTCTTGGTGCTTGTTTGAAAGTTATGGCGATGAGGCATTCTGCCAAATGACTTTGACTGTCTGCTTAGGGGACCATCCAACAGGATCTACCATCTCCTTTTCCTGCAGAGTGTCTAGGACGTCGTGTACAGACCACTGCCGGATGGACTTGTGGTCAAAGGCATTTTTCCAAGAGGGATAGGTGGTAAGGCACGGACCCACTGCTTGGAGCACTCAGCAGCAACGTATCCAGAACCCATCCTTCACAATACCAGGGACAGGTGGAACCTCTGGTCTGGAGCTGGTAATGTTTGTAAAATCCTGCAGTTTGGGCCTGCGTTTCCATAAAAGAGATCATGAAGGCTCTTTATTCAATGAGAGGCAACTACATTTCATTCTCACTTGCTCGAGAGAAGCAGGCAGAGAAATCACATGGGACAAAATTGTCTTCCAGTGTCGAGAAACAGAGTTCGGGACTGTTTCCAGGTCCCAAACCTGCTCCCAAAGCAAAAACAGCCACTTCTTGCGATTTTCCCAGGTGCTCCTCCTTAACTGATTCGTCATCCTATTAAGGATGTTGGGTGCGCTCGAGAAGCTAGAGAGCCAAGAAAAGGCTTTCCAGCTTGAAAGGAGTAGCAGGCTACAATAGAGGGTAAAGGAGAGGGAGCTTTAAAATGGAGGCACCCTCTAGCTCTCCAACTTTTAAAAAAATCTTAAATAAAAAAATGGATCTTACAACCAGGGCACCACTGGGGGGTGGGGTTGGGGATGGGAAGACCCTCACTGCAGGGTGGCCTGTTGTTGTTCCTGTACTCAGGAGCGCTGGAAAATCCCAGTTGGCCTCCTTTAATTGGCCTCAATAGCTCCTGTCAGTTATCTGCCACTCTGTAAAAATGGCACAGAGGCAAGATGGAGCCAGGGAACTGGCACACCAATTGGCAGGGTTATTTTTAGCTCCCACCCACCTCCATGGTGCTGGGTGCCATTAACTGCACATCGCTTTGCAGGAGCCAAATGTCAATTCTGTTTTATCAGAACTTCCACTTGCTTAACGTCCGGCGACATGGCTTGTGACTCCGCTGTGCAAACCACCTGCATTTACGCAGGATACATACAATGAAAACCATGCTGCCACACGAAATAGGAGAAAGCTGACCACTGGGGTGCTGAAGCAATGCTTCCACTGCCTGGACCATTGGAGGAGCTCCGCAGTACTTGGCAGAGTGGACGTGAAGCCTCATGGCGGTCTGCTGCATGCTGCACAACCTCAACATCCTGAGCCAACGGCCCTTGACATCAGCTATATGGTGAACAGTGGTAGAGGAGGAACATGAGAAGAAGGAAGAGAAGGAGCATAAAGGAAGAAGAAGAGAAAGGGAGAAATCAAACTCAGCCATCTCTTTTCTGCTCATGCTGTCATGAAGAACTGATCTCAGTGCAATACTAGTAACTGTAACCCCAATACCCCATTCACCAACAGTGCCACAACTGGCTTTCTCTCTGTTATTGACCATCACAGTGTCCATTTGACCACAATCCAAAAATAAAAGCCACCATGGAAGACAGCAATCTGGCTGGCTGGCTGACAGGTAACAGTGAGAGCACTGGCGGAATGGCAATGGTGGGAGGACGGATTTGATCCTGGAAGAGGCAGCAAGTTCATGCTCCACACAGCTACTGCCACTGCCTTGGGGTGAGCTCAACAATCCTAGCAATTTATGGAGGATGAATTGCTAGACTGCTGTGTCACCCTGCGAGCTGCTTTGCACACTGTAATCCACAGCCATGATGGAATCAAGCTTACCGCACATGAGAGCAGTCTGAGCTTCCACTACAGCACTCTGGCTGCCACTTGTGCTGCAATGGAAGCTGAAACATTGGCATTAAACCCTGAATTGTGGCTGGGTCCACAAGTGTGCAACTGGAATTGGCCACCACTTTCATGCTGGATAGAATGGACTCTAAATTCTGTTCAAAACTCTGTGCCAAGTTGCTGCTGATTGCTTCTTGACATTGAGCGCAGCTTCCCTTTGCTATTGTAAATTTAGGTATTAAAGGACATCATCCTCATGTTATTTCTACATCATCTGTCATTAAGATATTGTTATGATGCTTTTTAAACTTGTGTAACTAATATTCATTATTATATATGACCAGAAATTAGATTCCATTGAAATGCACTCTGGTGGCTCAGTTAGTAAATGCACTGCTTTGTGTGGAATCTAGTCACGCACATAAAGAAAGACCCCGAGTTTGAAAACTAGTTTATGTTGAATTAGCTGACCTCAAACTGGAAAGCAACAAGTGAGCTCCAATATGTCTTTAGTCGTGCCTTTGTAGTAAAAAGGAGAACTTTTACACAGGATTCCAAAGACTAATGTTAATCTAGTACACTCTGCTGAAAATCATGCATGTGAGGATAGTACTGTTTCCCAGCTGTGGTGCTGCCATATCAGATGGGTTGTCAGTATTCAGCATGAAAAATACCCTTGGTGATATATTGGATGGCAGTTATGGCACTATACCAGGGCTACTGGGTGGCTTGCATGTGTGAAAACTGGTGCCCTTACATGTCTGGCTGCTCACATTCCAAGTGGAATGGATCAACACACATCTAATATATGTCCCCAGGGACGGTTAGGACTTTGAACCCAGTAATCTTTATGCTAGTGATTAAAGTAAACCAGAAGAGTCAGGAATGCTGATCTGGGTCTTATCTGATTAAGTACTTTACAGCACCACATGTTCCAAATTCAGCCCATAACCCTGATTCTAGCACCCTTTCCTATTATTAATCATATAACATTACAAGGTGATATGTTTCTTTGTTTGGAAACACTAGTACTTATATAGCAAAAGAAAAAGAAAAATACCTGGAAAAACTCAGCAGGTCTGGAAGCATCTGCGGAGAGGAACACAGTTAACGTTTCAAGTCCGTATGACTCTTCAACAGAACTAAGGAAAATATTCTCCTTAGTTCTGTTGAAGAGTCATACGGACTTGAAACGTTAACTGTGTTCCTCTCCGCAGATGCTGCCAGACCTGTTGAGTTTTTCCGGGTATTTTTATTTTTGTTTTGGATTTCCAGCATCCGCAGTTTTGTGCTTTGTTGCGGTCACTTTGACAAACGGACCACAGGAGTCTCAGGTACAGGTCACGATCGTTTATTCGAGCAATTGCAAGGGGAGAACCATCTCAATGCAGCAAGAGATAGCACTCTACTAAACTACAAATGTTCATCATATTTATACATTATTGGTCACGTACAAGAACAGTTTCCAGATTTCGATCTTGTCAACATATAGGTTTACATTAAACTGACAGGTCTGGTGACAAGTACATGCATTGTATGTCCCTATTTGTTTTTCACCCAGGCAGAGACCCTCCCTCCTACCTAAACTAGGACCGTCTGTTCTTTCCCTATCTGCTGTAAACAGGCTCAATCTTAGTTTTTTTCCAGCCTAAGGCTCCAGTCTGACTCCCAAAACACCCAATCTATCATATTTACATTCTTCTTCATCCAATATGGCCTTGCTGATACTCACAAGCCCGGAGAATGTGCAAGGTTTAGATTTCTCTCTGTCCAGCCTGGCCTTTAACTGTTAATTGCTTACGCAGACAGGTTTTGCCTGCTTGGATATTTTAAGTATTTGATTCTCTTCAATAAGTTCTTACTGTATCCCTATACTGTATCCCTTTATTTCCCCCTAACAGTCCCCCCTTTTGGCCCTTGGCTTAGCCCAAGGTAGCCAACTACAGTGGTGTTGTCCGCTCCCCCTGCCCTTTACATATCGCCGCCCATTGATACTGGCCTGGTATCCAGTTTTGGCACGTAAAGGGTACGGGTACTGGTCAGACCATCTGTATCATCTGGTCCTTTAATCCGAACCTCTGGCTTACCAGATTCCTGCTCCATCTCCTAAAGCTCCCCCAACGCCACCTTTTTTGTGACTTCCGGGTGCGATGAATCAAGTATGTTAGATATATAATCAATATCAGTTGAAGTATAACTAGGGCATGGGAGATCATCCGAATTCAGGGGTGTATCTGAACGCTCGAGCCCCAGTTCCACAGATCCTCCCACCAGGTGGAAGCATCTATTTGTTCAATATCCGTCTTTAAGGCTCTAACCTGTTGCTGCATTGTATAGTAAGTTCTGTACATCTGCTGAGCCTGTCTCTGAATCATGGTTAGGTGCTCTGGTAAGAGGGGAATTTCATAGGAGAACTGGTTCAAATATTGTGTCAGGTTATCCTTAAGACTTTCCTTGACCTGAATAGTAGTCGTTCCTCTCTTGTATATTTCAACCAGTTCCACTTTCCTTACCCTTGCTGGCACCTGTGGGTGTAGGCACACTGAATGATTATGGATGGGGCATATCCGCTTGTTCCCGTACTGGATTCTTTCCTGCCACGTGTTGATACAATATCTCCCATTCCCTGCATACGCAACATGGGTCGGTTCTTTTGCAGCCCATATAGTTTCCATTGTACAGTTTGCTGCTGCTTTAAATCAACACTTCGCTTCATCTGTCTCATATATTGGGTGTGCACATAGTACTGCAGTGGGCTCTATCCTACACTCTTCTAATGTGGTGCAAACTATATTCCCTTCTATGCCTATTGCATATGGTGGAATGTCATGATACCTAATATAGTAATTCTCCCGTATAACCCCAATATTTCTACTCTATATAATGTTCTGCTGAGTGTTGACATAGGTATAACAGGTATTACTAATACAATGCCTATTGGCATATTACTATTCACTATACATTCAACATTAATTCTATATACACGTGTTAAACCTCTGAGCTGGCAACCGGTCAAGTCATGATCCTTATGTCGTGAAAGATTAAATAAATGCTCATTAGTTACCCATAAAGGAACTACCCCTTCATTAATCTGTCTTAAATTCTCTCGGGCTTGTTCCAACGCCCAAGATCCATAGGTGCTGCAAACATCATTTCTGCTCGCTTCGTTTGAAATATTTTTCACCATTTCAGTCAGTTTGTTGATGGTCCCCGCATGACTTTCGAGCACGGTAGTCAGGCTTTGAATTAACCGTGTCACGTCCTGGTCCGTATCTAATTGGGTATCCTGGATCCCCTGTCCCCGCCCTAAAATCTCCTTAAGCTTAAAGCTCAGGGTACGGACCTTCTGATCAACAGTTGCCAGGTTCTGAATTAACCACTGCTGTCCCGATATTGAATATCATAGCGGCATCATTTATCAGGCTGCACTTAACGCAGTTCCCTCCCAAGCCTGATCGCATCCATTGAACTGAGATGCTTCAGTCATCAGCTGGCCCATTAGAGCCGTATATAGTGCTCGAATATGGGTTGAGCACCACTGGGGTGGGGCAATTCTGGATATGTTCAAGACTACGGGTACCAGCTCGTGGTGTACATTATCATACAAAACTTCTGATTAACCAGTACCAAACCATTCATCGGTCCTGGATGCATAGTCGGACAAGGTGGGTCAGTCGGTGTGGTTTGAGGGGCTTCAATTATCTCTACTCAGACAGTGGAAGTAGATGTGGAAGGTGGCTGGATAGTGGCGGACCTCCCACGCCCGATCTGAAGCAAACCCTTACTACAATTTGAAAACACTTGTTCTCCTACTGTTACATTTATCATTCCCTGTTGCGTGTCGCATTTAGCACTGTCCGTGCTGTACCAAAGTTCCTCCTGCGGTGCGGGATGAGCAGTGATGATCCCCAACCTTGTTGTCAGTACTGATACGCCTACAACCAGGATTGTAGTTCTGTGGAGCCATTAACATCGGTTCTCGTTCTCCGGGTTACCGCTTGGTCAATTGTCATGTATCTTTAACTGTGTGTAATTCCTCCATTTACTTCCTGTTCTCATATCTACAAGTGCGCATGTATCACCTGTCATAATTACCTCGTGTGGTCCATGCCTGTTTGCTCCGGGCTCACCTTGACCATCACCTGTTGGTCTCTGACTTCCTTCCTTAACTCATGCAATTGCTTACTTATTTCCCTCACATAGTCTCACATCCTTCCTTTTAGTGGTCCTACATCTCCCACTCCTACTATGATTCCCTCGGGTAACTGCATTGCTCTCCTTGTCATTATTTCAAATGGGGTCAACCCGGCGGTCCTGCTTGGGGTAGCCCCTAAGGCGCATTAGAATATTGGGCTGTTACCTGTCTCTTGAATTGCTTTTGTTATTGATGTTTTTTTTTAGTTCGGTTCATCCTTTCCACCATCCCTGAGCTCTGTGGCTGGTAGGGAATGTGGAATTTCTGTTTATATTTATATTTATACATTTCTTTAATGACTTTTCCTATGAAATGAGTTCCCTGATCTGAATCCATCCGGATAGGCCCCCTCTACTCCTTCCAGTCTACTGTCTCCTGCTGCTGTCCCACGTCGGACCTCAATTCCTTTAAACTGCCGACACAATTCTACAATGCACCTTCTTATCCTATCTTTCAATGGCTCAGTATCTTCACTTCCAGTGATGGTTCTCTCTGTGAGCCACTTAACTCTGTCTGTCATCATAGTGTTAATCCTGTGGCCTTACTTTTTGTACCTCGCAGGCACATTAATACAATCAGTAATACATCTATTTAGCCTTTTTCCCCTTGCTCTTTAGGCTGTATTAACTATTCCATGACAATGAGGATCTCTGTCTCTAGATCCTTGCTAATTCCCCCTGTGCGTTTCCAATGTCTCAGCTGATGGCCAAATTATCAAATTCACTTCCCTTAAAAAAGTTTGTATATTGTGTCCTCTTTCCCTAACTCTTTCTCCTACTTGCCTCATACCATTTTACACATGCAACAGCTACCATCCTATCTTGTTCAGGTTGCCTGGAGAGACTTTCAAATAAATAAAATATTCTCATAACAGTTTTAAAAACAGAAATCAGGCATTGACATGTTTTGCTTCCTTACCTTCTTCTCAAACAACATTTTATTGTCTCAAAAGTAACCTACTAAACTGTGTCTGACCCGTTTCTTTTAGAATTATCCCAGATTCATTAACTTGGCCAAAAATTGGATTTCTGCCAAACTTTGTCAAGGTCTTGAGCTTAGCTTCATATTTTGGGAACAGACTTACAAATACAAAAGCTTGCAGCATTTGAATTAGTGCCAATTGTTGTCAAACCTTTTAAAATAAAAATTCCCTTTTGAGAAATTATCAGGAACCAAACCTCAAATTTTAAACTTTGTAAGCAATGTAATTTACACTATCAAAATTAAAATAACCTGTTTCTTATGTGTATTGATTTGTATCCAAGTTATAATTCCCGTATGTTTATCGAAACATTCATTATCTTCGATAGCATCCTAGTGATTCAAAAGTAATCTTCTAAACTACATTACACTTTACACCTCAAGCCTTGTTCCAACTTCAAATAACAGTGCTGTTGGGATGCAGATTTCCTTTCATATTTAATTCATCTCTTCAAAAGACACCCCTTTTTATCCATTGGAATCACCTAGACCGTGTGTTTATGCCTTTTGGTTTTCCTAGAATCCCTTTGAATTTCAGGTAATCTTTCCCCTCAGAATTTTAGAATACTAACTCGTATGTATCAATCCCAATCAGCTTGGAAGCTGGTGATACTAGTCTACAAGGGGATGGTACAAAGGTTGGTTCATCTAACCCTGTTTAATGACTTAAAACTCTCATATTCTAAACGAAACTTCAAATAGCAGTGGGGGAAATAAAGGGATCTTGAAGGCTCCACCTATAGGGACCTTCAAACTGATGAAAGCTCACATTTCCCCTTCTACTGCCTGTCAGTGCTTATTAACTCCCCTAGGGGTACGCCCCTTTTCTCTCTTTCTCTCTCTCTTCAGCACAAGCAGCTCTTGTAACTTAGATCAATTCATTTTTTTAAGTTACAGAAAATTCAGTAGCGGACCTTTCGGGTCCCAATCATCCTTTCACATTTTCAGGAAAATCTCACCATCCCGCACGGGACATTATACACCCCCAAGGCTTCCTTAACTGCCTCCTCAAAGTCCCTGTGCAGGGCTGTCACCTTCTCCCGATCTGGGACGTCCCCAGGTTTCGCCCAGTCTCCATTTCTAAACTGCAGGGGTAATCTTCCCCAAATATCCCTTGGGCACTTCGCCTTCACCAGTATGTGGGTATCAAGGGGTTGCATTGCATGGAAATCTTGCATTTCCCGCAGTTTGGTCCAAAAATATGGGTTGTTATGCCGAGTTTTAAGTCTCAGCAGTTCTTTAAGCAAAACCTGCTTCTCCCCTGGGCTGAATGGTACCTGCTTAACTTTCTCCGTATCCCTCTCAATCTCTTCATCCTCCCTCTATTCCTCAGCCCCCTTTCTCCCTTCGGTTTTTAATTCGCCTTTCCTGACTTTACTTTTCCTAACAGTTACTGCCATAGGGGCCATGGGATTCAACGGGCAGTGGGGTGGTTGGTACTTATGAGGGCGGTTTTGTCCCAACTCCATCATAGGTTTCTCCTTCGGAGCTCTCCTCCTCTTGATCAGTATCACTGCAAGCTGCTGCCACTGCTCTGATCTGTCCTGGATCTGACTTTGTCTCTCTCTAATCGACTGAAATTTAGTATTAACCCGTCTGCACAACTGCAGGTACAGTGTGATAATAACCATCATCCCTTTCTTTTCCTTGTCCTTTTTTAGCTCTATCCACCACTGTTTTTGTTCTCCGGGGGTTCCCTGTGGGTTCCACCCCTCCTTCATTTTAGTGATTATTTTTGACTGTTGTTCCGCTATGAACATCGTAATGGAGTCTGCAGTTCCCCAGTCGAGTTCCATAGCCCTATTTTGTTTCCCTGACGGCATTCTGTTCCTATTTTCCGTCTATCTCTGCACGGTACGTTTGCATGGTCCTAACAACTTAATTATCTGAGGTATGTGCGATTTCACTGGGACCTGGCCTCCCCGCGCGGCTTCAGCTAAGGTTATATCTCAAACCGTAACCCGCTAGCACGGCTCCGCCCTCTTACTGGGTTCTGGTCTCCCCGCGTGGCTTCGGCTAAGGTTATATCTCAAACCGTAACCCGCCAGCACGGCTCTGCCTCCTATCTCTGGTGATGGTCTGGCCCTCCCTGTGCGGCTTTGGCACCACTAGCCCATCTGCACGGCTCCGCCTCTTACCCCTGGCGCCTCCTATCTCCTGTTCTGAGTCACCCTCCTGATTCTTTGATACTTGACCGGACCATTCTTGGGTAGGCTTACTGCCCTAACTACGGGTGGTAAATAAATATATTCACCCACTTTGCAGAGCTGTTCCGAGGATCCGATCCAAGTATCCTGCTGACTACGCCAAATTGTTGTGGTCACTTTGACAAACGGACCACGGGAGTCTCAGGTACAGGTCACCATCGTTTATTTGAGCAATTGCAAGGGAGAACCATCTCAATGCAGCTTGAGATAGCACTCTGCTAAACTACAAGTGTTCATCATATTTATACATTATTGGTCACGTACAAGAACAGTTTCCAGATTTCGATCTTGTCAACATATAGGTTTACATTAAACTGACAGGTCTAATGCCAAGTACATGCATTGTATGTCCCTATTTGTTTCTCACCCAGGCAGAGACCCTCCCTCTTACCTAAACTAGGACTATCTGTTCTTTCCCTATCTGCTATAAACAGGCTCAATCTTAGTTTTTTTCCAGCCTAAGGCTCCAGTCTGACTCCCAAAACACCCAATCTATCATATTTACATTCTTCTTCATCCAATATGGCCTTGCTGATACTCACAAGCCCTGAGAATGTGCAAGGTTTAGATTTCTCTCTGTCCAGCCTGGCCTTTAACTGTTAACTGCTTATGCAGACAGGTTTTGCCTGCTTGGATATTTTAAGTATTGATTCCCTTCAATAAGTTCTTACTGTGTCCCTATACTGTATCCCTTTATTTCCCCCTAACACCTTGTATGACCTCAGAACATAGCGCTATACAACCAATTTAGTAGTGTAATCATTGTTGTAATATAGGAAACATGACAGCCAATTTACACAAAGCAAGATCCCACAAACAGCTATATGATAATGACCAGATTATCTGTTTTAGCGATGTTGATTGAGGGATAAATATTGGTCAGGACACCAATATGACTCCTCTTCTCTTTGAAATGATGCCATTGGATCTTTTATGTCCATCTGAGAGGGCATATAGGGCCTTGATTTCAACTCATCTAAAAGATGACGTCTCATAATAGTGCTGCATTCCCTCACGACTGCTCTGCTCAAATTTGGTGCTAAAATTGGTGGAGTGGAACTTGAATGCATTTCTGAGGTGACAGTGCTACCACTAAAAGATCTCAGACCCTGGTTGGGGGATTTTGTTTCACCCCAGTTTCATCGCTAACCAAATCATTGTTGGGAGCTACAAAATGGTATAAAATCATCTGCATGTCTCTGACAGTTATTTAGATAAAGCACAGCTTTTGGCTGTGGAACAGGTAAGGTCACTTGTCGCCTGGATAGCAAATTTTCCTTTGTGATTTTTCATGATTCACCTTGCCTTAGTAACAAATTACCATATCCACAGGCAAAACAAACACACTGAGTGCACTCAATAATTTTAACATGCTTCTCAAAATCAACAAAGGACAAGGTTTGAGTAAAAGACCGCAGCAATTTTGAGTATTGATCTTGGGCACTTTCATTAATGAGTAAATCCATTGTCTGACATTTGTATCTGGGCCTAATGTATTTCATGCTGACCTTCTGCAAAGGTCATTGCAGAACCTCCACTGTTTGGCAATGGAATTCTAGTTGCTGCATAATATTGTAATGTATTACTGGGATATTTATTCATAGGTAACACACATGTGGGAGAAATATGAGGAAGATTGCAATTCAGATTCAATACTGATGCAGCACAGTAATAAGAAAATAAGAAAAACTGTGCATAATAATACTGAGCACAGTGCTTGAATAAAAAAAAAGAAACCCCAAATACCACAGATGCTGGAAGCAGTCAAATAGATCTGTCAGTGTCTGTGGAGAGAACAAACAGGTTAACATATCAGGTATGGACCCTCTGGCTCTGAGAGTTGGCTGACCCATATCCTGCCTTTCCCAACAGGTGAGCTACTCAGAATGCTGTTTTAGAGCTGGCTTAGGGTGACAACTCTGGTTGGATGTATTCCTGAAGACTTCATCATATGACGTCTGGCTTCAACTATCTGCCCTCACCATTGGTTGCCCATCATGTCCAACTTTGCCTCCCCATGATGAATTGGGAAGCGAATATACTCTTCCTTTTTGACTCAGTTCAATGGCCTTTTTTTCCTCTACATCCAATATTTTTATAACTAATAAACAAAGAAAATGTAAAACAGACACTATTTTAAAAAATTCCTCTATGGTTATTCTCCCTGAAATAAAAAACAGAAAATGCTTGAAATACTCAGCAGGTCAGGCAGCATCTGGGAGAGAAACAGAGTTAACGTTCCAGGTCAATGATAACCTTTCATCAGAACTGAGGAGCAAAGTCAGAAATATAATGGTTTATAAGCAAGTGAAAGTGGGGCGGGGAGAGGAATAACAAAAGGGAAGGTCCGTGATAGAGCAGAAGGCAGGGGAGATTAAATGACAAAAGCTTTCATGGTAATGGGTAAAGTAAAGAAACAAAAGATATGTCCAGATGAGGTGTGAATGGCTAAATAGCAACTGTCCAAATGCAACTTGAATGAATAAAGAAACGAGAAAAACTGAACCAGCAAAATAAAAAGAAACAAAATGTTAGTTTTCTCTTTGACGTGTATGTACCAATCATTCACTAGGATTGGTGAAACAATAATGTGGGTTCTTTATTTGAACATAAGACTATATACAGGTAGAGTGAACTGGGAGACTATATATACATCTGGCCTCAATCACTGTTGCCTACAGACTGACTATGAGTCATGGGACTAATATATCACATCTTGTTGAGGTGTGCAATGATTGACAGCAGTTTAAGATGCACTCCCTTAAAGGTATATGCACATCATATCGCAACAAAAATGGAGGCAGAAGTTATGATCTAAAATAGTTGAACTCAATATTGAGTCCACTGCAGCTTGAAGTCACCTCAGCCTGAAGGAAGCCGCATGTGATTAAAGTTTCTCCTTTTATTTTGAGTGCAGGACTTGAGCACAAAAATCAAGGCTGGCACTCCAGTGTAGTACTGAGGGAGTAATAGCCAGAAGTGCAACCTTTCAGATGAGGCTTTTAACTGAGTCTGCCCTCTCTGGTGGACCTAAAAGATCCCATAACATAATTTTGAAGATGAGCATTATCATTATCACATTGCTATTTGTGGGGAATGGGCTGCCAAATTTCCTACATTACACCACTGGCTACACTACAAACATACTTCACTGGATGTAAAGCAACTTAGGACACCCGGTGTCTTTCTTTATATCCCTTTACAACATCATTGCACCCCTCTCACAATTTACTTTCTCACCCAATTTTGTATCATTAGCAAACTTGGATGTGTGGCACTCAGTCCCTTCATCTAAGTCATTGAAATGGATTGTATATGGCTGAGTCCCAAGCACTGATCCTTAATAATAATAACATGTTCTAGTATTTTCCCTATTACCAATGACAAGTTGACTGGCTCATAGCTTCCTGTTTTCTCTATCCCTCATGAGGACCTTTCTAGAATCTAGGGAATTCTGGAAGATCAAATCCAATGGGTCTGCTAGTTCTGTAGCCACCTCTTTTAAACTGCTAGAATGTGGGCCATCAGGCCCAGGAATTTGAAAGCAAAATACTGCGGATGCTGGAAATCTGAAACGAAAACAGAAAATGCTGGAAAAACTCAGCATGTCTGACAGCATCTGTGGAGAGGCAGCATCTGTGGAGATTTGTTGACTTTTAGGTCCATTGATTTCTCCACTACTATTTATTTACCAATACTAATTTCTTTAGTTTCCTCATTCCCACTAGATCTTTAATTCCCCACTACTTATGGAATGCTTTTTGTGTCTTCTATCTCGCAGACAGAAAGTATTCATTTAATGTCTGCCAGTTCCTTATCCCTGAATATAATTTCTCCTGTCTCTGTCACTAAGGGACCTATTTTAGCTTTTGCTAATCTCTCTTCACATACCTATGGAAGCTTTTATATCTGTTTTTTATGTCTCTTGCTAGTTTACTCTTATATTCTACTTTATCAATTTCATGATCATCCTTTTCAACATCCTGGGGGTTACCATTGACCAGAAACTGAACTGGACTAGCCATATAAATACTGTGGCTACAAGAGCAGGTCAGAGACTAGGAATCCTGCAGCAAGTAACTCACCTCCTGACTCCCCAAAGTTTGTCCACCATCTAGAAGGCACAAGCCAGGAGTATGATGGACTATTCTCCACTTGCCTGGATGAATGCAGCTGCAACAACGCTCAAGAAGCTCGACACCATCCAGGACAAAGCAGTCCATTTGATTGGCACTCCCTCCACCACCGGTGCATAGTAGCAGCAGTGTGTACCATCTACAAGATGCACTTCAGAAACTCACCAAGGCTCCTTAGACATAACCTTCCAAACCCATGACCGCTACCATCTAGAAGGACAAGAGCAGCAGATAGATAGGAACACTACCACCTGGAAGCTCCCCTCCAAGCCACTCACCATCCTGACTTGGAAATATATCACTGTCTCTGTACTGTCGCTGGATCAAGATCCTGGAACTCCTTCCCTAACAGCACTGTGGGTGTACCTACACCACAGGGACTGCAGCGGTTCAAGAAGGTAGCTCACCACCACCTTCTCAAGGGTAATTAGAGATGGGCAATAAATGGTGGCCTAGCCAGCGAAGCCCTTGAATGTATATTTTTAAAAAATTCTAAGATCTTCCCAATCCTCAGGGCTGCTACTTCTTTTGTCAACGTTATAAGCTTCTTCATTTAGGCTGATATCTTTAATCCATTATGTAACCATGGTTGAACAACTTATCCTGTGGGGGTTTTTGTTCCTTAAGGAAATGTATACTCATTGCATATCCTGAATTAACTCTTTAAGTGTTTGTCATTGCCTATCTACTGTTATATTTTTAAGCTAGTTTCCAATTCTACCTTACCCAACATGCCCCTCATACCTATGTAGTTTGTTGAGTTTTAAGACCTTATTTGTGGAGTTAACTAGATCACTCTCAATTTCAATATAAATTCCATTGTGTTATGATCACATTCCCCCAGGGGCTCCTTTACTAAAAGGCTATTAATTAACCCTTTCTCATTGTACAATACTAGATCAAAAATAGCCTGTTCACTAGTTAGCTCCTTGACATACTAATCTAGAAAACTATCTTGAATGCATTCCATGAACTCACCCTTTACATTATAAGTGGTCTTCCCAATCTATATGAAGATTAAAACTTCCTATGATTACTGTATTATCCTTGCTCCTTGCACCTCTAATTTCCTGATTTGTACATTGTCCAGCACTACAACTACTTTGTGGGGTGGGGTGGGGTGCTTATCAACTACTTCCACCAGTGTTTTCTTGTCATTTCTTAGTTCCAGCCAAACTGATTTTGCATCTTGATTTTACGAGTTAAGATGCTTTCTCTCTGCTGGCTTTATCTTATCCTTTATTATAAGAGCTATACCTCCATTCCCTTTTCCATTTTGCCTATCTCCTCTAAAGTATTCCAAAATATTTAATTCCCAACCCTCGTCAACTCTGCAGCCATGTTTCTGAATGGCTGTTTCATCAAGCCCATTTATTTCTATCTCTGCTATTAATTCATCAAATTTGTTGCAAATGCTTCACACAATCAGATGTAGTGCCTTTCGCTTTAACTTCTTTCTGTATGTCCCTGATATCACCTTCGTCACTAATGCCCTATTAAGCCTTCTGTCCCTCCCTGACCTACACAGCTTATCTTTAACCAAATCGCTACTCCGCATTTCAGTGAGATACATTTCTTACTGCTTTTGAATTTACCCTTTCCTGAGTACCCCCCCCACCACTCTCTTTTTTAGATTATTAGATTAGTTATTTGATTCACCCAGATATTAGTCCTAGGTTGGTTTAAGTGGAGCCTGGCCTCAGTGTACAGGTCACTCTTTCCCCGGTATTGGTGTCTGCCCCTTGAATTGAAACCCTTGCTTCCCACAGCACTCGTTCAGCCAGGCATTAATGCATTTAGAAGAGAGGGGAGTTCCCCTCCCCCCAACTCCTGGTGCTCTGGCCAATATTGATCCTTCAACTAACATTACTAAAATAAGTTATCTGGTCCTCTCTCTGATTGCTGTTTTGTAGGGGCTTGCTGTATGCAAATTGCTGCTGTATTTTTTTATAGCGCAACAGTGACTACACTTCAAGAAGTGCTTAGTTGGCTGTAAAACACTTCAAGACTTATTGTGCAAGATGCTCCATAAATGTGAGTTCTTTCTATTCTCGGTGAATTTTTTTCCACTGGCAGGAGGGTCAGTAACTAGAGGACACAGATTTGAGATAATTGGCAAAAGAACCAGAGATTTTGAGAATTTTTGTTATGCAGCGAGTTGTAATGTTCTGGAATCCGCTGCCTGAAAGGATGGTGGAAGCAGATTCAATTGTAACTTTCCAAAGAGAAATCAGATATGGACCTGAAAGGGAAAAAGATAGCATGTCTTATAGGGAAAGAGCATGGGAACGGGACTAATTGGATAGTTCATTTAAAGAGCCTGCACAGGCATGATCAGCTGCATGGCCTTCTTCTGTGCTGTACGATGCTTTGATTCCATGAAAAATGAGGCAAATATATTTTAATATCCCTGTCAGTATCATCTCCTGTGAGTTTATCTAGTTAATCCCTCTTGTTAATTCTCTTTTTGTTATATACTGCCTATTTCTTTTCATATTCTTTAATATTCATTCTCTGAGGCTCACAGCTCAAGAATGAACACTGGGGTGGTATCGGAAGGCTGCTGTCACTGGTGGAGCTATAACCCAGGAAGAGCCTGTGCTTTCACAAGACGAGAAATATGGGAAAGAAAGCAGACTTCAGCAGAACTGGTCTGGGCTTTATTCTGCAATAACCTGGAAACACATAAAAACCCTGCATAAGGCTGACTAGTGCACCACATAGTGGTTGAACTGATATTGCAGCAGGGTTTATTAGAACCACAGAAACCATAGAAAAGTTACAGCACAGAAGGAGGCCATTCGGCCCATCTTGTCCATGCCAGCCCGAGGACACCCAGGTGCCCTTTCTAATCCCACCTCCCTGCACCTGGCCCATAGCCCTGCAGCTTACACTTTAGGTGCAGATCCAGGTACTTTTTAAAAGAGTTTAAAGTTTCTGCCTCTACCACCAACCTGGGCAGCGAATTCCAGACACCCACCACCCTCTGCATAAAAAAGTTCCTCCTCACGTTCCCCCCTACGCCCTCTGCCACTTATCTTGAATCTATGTCCCCTGGTTCTAGAATTCTCCATCAAGGGAAACAATTTTATCCTGTCCACTCTATCTATTCCCCTCATAATTTTGTACACCTCAATCAAGTCACCTCTCAGCCTTCTTTGTTCTAAGGAAAATAACCCCAAGCTATCCAATCTCTCCTCGTAGCTACACTTTTCTAACCCTGGCAACATTCTTGTAAACCTCCTCTGCACTCTCCCTAGAGCTATTACGTCCTTCCTGTAATGTGGTGACCAGAACTGCACACAATACTCCAGTTGTGGCCTCACCAATGTTTTATACAATTCCAATGTTATATCCTTACTTATATATTCTATACCTCTACCATTGAAGGAGAGCATTCCATATGTCTTCTTTACAACCTTGTCTACTTGAACTGCTGCCTTCAGGGACCTGTGTACTTGTACGCCAACATCTCTCACTTCATCTACCCCTCTTACTATTTTCCGATTTATTTTGTAATCCATGTAACTGTTTGACCTCCCTAAATGTATGACCTCACACTTCTCTATGTTAAAATCCATCTGCCACTTTACCGCCCACTCCACCAACCCATCTATATCGTTTTGGAGGTTATGGCTATCCTCTACACTATCCACTACTCGGCCAATCTTTGTGTCATCTTCAACTTTCCCAATCGTGCCCCCAACTTTCATGTCCAAATTGTTAATATATAACACAAACAGCAAGGGTCCCAACACTGTATATTATTTTCAAGGTTCTCCATTCAGATGATATATATACACATATGATTATGTGATGCTTGCAAGAGGTGTACATTGGTTATGTTTGAGCTGGTTTTAAGAGTTGAAACAGTTTGTTGTGTTGATTTTGGTTGGGGACAAGGGGATTGATGTCCCATTGGTTTGAGATCACTAAGAGTCAGCCAACTGACCTGTGAGAATGAGCACTAGACAGTGTGGTATTTGTTCACGATCGGAATGCAAAGTGTCAGATGGGCACTCCACTCTGCTGCAACTTGTTAGCAGCAAAAGCTTTGCTAGCCTGCATGGGGCTTTCCCTCTGCTTACTAAACTCATCAAACACTGGACTGAGTCCTCTGGAAATACAGGGCCAATCATGGACCTGTGGTCTTCCACACTGATGACCAAAATGACTAATACTAGAAACAATCAATTAAACAAGCCCAATAAGTTATTTTTTGGCATCTGAAAAGGATTTTTTTTGGTAGTTAATGATCGTTATGAAAAATGCTTGCAGCTATCTTTAAACCCAAGTCACCATTGTCATATCACATAGCTTTACTAAGCCATATAAAAGGCTTTCTATAATTCATGTTCCAATCTGGATAGTCAGTCAGAATCAACATTCTGTGATCCTGTTATTTTCTAAATGATGAGAAGCTAGAAACTATGTTGAAGCAAAGAAAGTTAGAGTTTCAAACACAGAAATCACTAAATCTAGCAGAGAGGTACAATAAATAATTAAATAGACAAATGTAACATTGAATTACAAAAGGGTAGAAGGTATATTACAGCTATTTAAGGCTCTGGTTAGATCCCATTTAGAGCGCTCAGTTCTGGTCATTGTGCCTCAGTAAGGATATAATGGTCTTGGAGGGGATGCAGCATAGATTAATTAAAGTTTATACCAGGGCTTAAAGGTTAATTCATGAGTACAGATTGCATAAATTAGGCTTGTATTCTATTGATTATAGAAGATTAAGGAGTGATGTAATTGAGGTATTTAAGATGATTCAAGGCTTTGATAGAGAAAAACTATTTCCTGCGGTGGGGGAGTCCAAAACAAGAGGGCACAGCATTAAAATAAAAGGCCTTTCAGGGGTGATGTCAGGAAGCACTTCTCCACACAAAGGGTAGTGGAAATCTGGAACTCTCTGCCCCAAAAAGCTGTTGAGGCTAGGGATAAAGTGAAAATTTCGAAACTGAAATTGATAGATTTTTGTTTGGTAAGAGTATTAAAGGATATGGAACCACGGTGGGTAGAGTTAAGGTACGAATAAATCATAATCTAAATGAATGGCGGAACAGACTCAATGGGCTGAATGGCCTCCTCCTATTTCTGTGTTAAATATTGAAAATTGTGTTTGAGTTCCTGAGTTGACCCCCGTGCCAAGGCTTATAATGACCAGAATGTGAAGTGATTTTTTTTGCCTCATTAACATTTGCCCCATATTTATAATTTGTACATGTGGAAGAGCTTCCTCACCGTGGAATATTTCTTTTCTGTTTTCTGCAGCTGTTCTCCTAAGCTGAAATGGGTTCTCCCATATGTTTCTCTCATCTTCATTGTGTTGAATTCAAGCCTCATTATACAGTGTCTCCATACCTGTCTCAGCTGGGACAGGCGCTATGGAACCCAGAGGCCCTCAAAATGTCAGGCAGAGCACTTCTGACCCCTTTTAGCATGGTGCCTCCTGGTGCTCCATGCTTGGAAGGATGCTAGTGGATGTTCCTTGCTATCCACACAGCATGGGCAGATTGTGAATCAAATATCTCTGATTTGATTCATGTTCTGTAAACTCGATTGTGCATCCAGTCAATGCTGTGTCCTAATCATTCAAAGCTAAACCTGCGTTCAGCTGCATGAGGGATTCCCCACCCTCACGGGTGTTATTTAAAAGACCAGTCGTCCAACTTGCAGGTGAGGTGCTTTTGAGTTACTTTTGCTCTTGCAAAGTTTATGGAATACTGTGGAGGAATTTTGGGGACTTACTGACTGAAGGCTGTGTTGCTGCATCCTGACAGACAGGTCAGGGGATTAAGTGACCTATCCCAGAAGGGCTAATTCATTTATGGGTACTGCAGTTGAAGTTCCTTTTCGTCTAAAACATGGCAGGGAGATGGAGCTTAGGGTGCAGGGAGAGGAAGCTATACACAGGAGGAGGAGGAGCATTCTCCACAGAAAGCTCTACCCAACAAGGGTCTTTAGATTGCATTTCAACCCTCCTGCACCTCAGCCAGTGTGTGAGGAGCGTGTGATTCACCAAGGAGATAGTGATTGAACAGTGTCATCTCCTTCAACAGCACCTGCAATTTCACGGCCGTGTGAGGTTGTGGCGATAAGGCAGGAACTTACCATCATCCTGAATGTTCTCGGCGGTGTAGGATGCAATGGCCTCTGTCACAGCCGCCCCCATGATGCTGAGAACTATCTTCACTATCTTCTTCAGCTTTGGTGGTGCAAGTGTGCCTGCCCCTCTTCAGTTCTGCTCTTCTTCCTGGAGTTATGGGCCACCTTGTCCTATAAAAGAGAGGGAAGAATATCAGAGCGTTTGGGTGCCACAACTGAATTGCTGGAGATACATGGAGAGTGTGAAGCCGGCATCTTTGGTGCGTGTGCGCAAGTGAGCTGGAGCATCTGAATGTTAGGCTTGAGTCCTGACTGCTAGGGACAAGTGATGGGTAAGTAATTGGATGTGGTGATTCGAGCAGTGTGAGAGATTGGTGGTGCAGTAGATGGGAGATGTCATTTGAAGATGTATTCACTGTTAGCCACTCAGGCTGGTGGGCCTCTTGTTGAAGTGCAGCTAGCCACTGATCATCTTGGACAGAAGCTACAATCGTCCAAATGAGGAGGCAGCACAAAGTTTGGATGCTTCATGCCTGCCTCAGTGGGAATGGGTGTAAGCTAATTACAAATGATGACCCCCCCTTACCCAAAAATGGGTGCACAGTGCACTTGGGCCAGGATTTTCTGGTCCCGTTGTGGCGGGACCCGCTGTGGGAGATCCGGCGGCCCAGCCAAAAGTCCACTGACTTTCAGCAGGGCTGGCCAATCCCAGCAGTGGGTGGGGCCAGAAAATCCTGCCCTTGGCACCTAGCACTTATTAGCCACGCATCCATGGAATTTTGTATTTCCTTCAGGCATTCTTTCCTCTGTGTTGTAGTAGTGTGGCCCTGTCATCTAGTTGTAACAGAGTTGATCCGCAGATCAACTCAAAGTGGAAACATTAGATTTATTTACAACAGTCAGCAGCAACTACGCGTGTGCTTTCAACTCCATCTCTATCTCTACACTGACTGTGGAGGAAGCCCACGCTGCTAACACATTGGTTCACACAGATCATGTGATCTTACATCACAGGACTTAAAGGTACAGCCCAACATTTAAGAAAAGCATTATTACTACACAATGGCAGTCTTAAAGTTTTCAAAGCCGTTTCCTAATCACTACTTTCTGATTTACCCCTTTTTATTTATTCCTTTCAACCTTGTCACTGTTCTGCATTCTGAGTCCTCTCCTTCCTAAGTTTTTCAATGAAAAGAAATGAAATTTATGTGTGGGAATCAAAGGCAAGCATGTATTCAGATCCAACCTTCTGTATTGAATTACAGCATCAAAATCCATAGTCAGAAGCATCTGTGGACATAATATTTTGTAATGATACATCAAAAACTATTAGAACTAGACGGCCTGTGATCAGTGTATTTGGACCCATTTTAGAAGAATCCTGGCACACATTTGATACTTTGGGGGTCAAATTGGTCTTTGGACACAGGTCAAAATATCACTGGAAAACAATATTGGGGGGACGAAGGACACCCTGGAGCATATGGAGACCAACCAATTTTGCAGCCATAGAGAAATGAATCAGTTCCAATCTTCCAAGTGCCATATTGGAGCTAACTGAGTCCCTGTTTCTCTGCTGAAGAGTGTAAATCATTTTTCATGGGAAACCTCCCACAGTGGTTCATTTGGTAAGTTTGCTGTCTGGTGTAGAACTAAGTCATATTGGTCAGAAAGATTCCAGGTTCAATGCTTGGTCTACCTGAAATAACTGATGCCCAACTGAAATGTCTGCAGCAGATCCATTTTAGGACTCAGATGAGGTGTTGACCACTTCAGTACCAGTAAGACTCCTAATCCACATTCACAGCGATCCATCTCTTTTGATCCTGGGCTTTGAGGAAGCACCACATTCAGCAATGCAGAGTCATGCAGAAATGTCCAGAGGAAGTATGATGTTTGCAAATGGTAGGCATAGAAAATGCTGACAAATTTTATTATGGAAAATGGCATGCGAGGAAGGCCTTCTGTACTTATGTAATGGGATGAAGGTAGGATGAAGTGATTTCTCTAATTTAGGAGGAATGACTTCTGATAGTTGCTCCCTAAGAGCAACATGGTTGGCAGCAGATTGACATTATTGCATGTATCTAGCTATAAATATTGGTTGCCGCTGAGATTTCTGGCTCTTTTGATTTCTGAATGGTTACCTCTTGTTCCTGTGTCCCTGATTCTTGAATTCTCTGGCACCCAGGCTGTGACACAACAGTTGTCCTGGTGCACCGCAGGATCAGTCTCAGAATGCAAGAAATTGCAGCCTCACAGTGTGACCAGCAATGTTTCCTCAAGAGCATGTTAAGCCTGGTGCACAAGGTGCACACTTCCTTTTATACAAACTGATCCCTAATCATTTCAGCTATCATTGCTCCCAATATACATAGCATGACTAGTTTCCGCAACGGGTTGTGACTGCATACTTCATGCCAGGGCAATAACTGGTTTCTGGTTTAAAATTAATCTTTTATTTTGGCTGAATTTCATTCTTTAATGAAGTGATACAAATTTCTTTCATTGAGCTCCTCATTTAACCTAGAGCAAATCAGCCTTATATTATATGGTAGCAGTACAGACATCAGCCACATGATGGCTCTCACATTCTTCCTCACTTTGCTTGCTTACCCCCTGTCGAAAATCAGAATTGATGTTAGGGGGCAGCACAACATTTACCTGCACTTGGATCCTGGACAATGAATCCGAAAATGGCTGTCAGGTACCTGTATTTGCAGCAAACCCTGACTGTAATTGCAACTGAATGAAAAAAAAAACATAAAAAATCTTTTTTCCCTCATTATTCAACTAAAATATAAGGTATGCAGAGTTGGTTTATAGCGTTCTTTAATTTGTTTTCCATCTCGAGGGCACAAACTGTTGGGGTCTAGGTACATGGGTGACAGCAGCTCTTCAGTCCCTTGCCAAAGGGGTCATCCATTGGGCGGGATTTTAACCACTACTTCTTGCATTAAGTGGGTGCCACTTCTGCTTTTCGTCAGTTCCCACGTGACTCCTATTAAAACTTAAAGTGCTGGCGATGTGCGCGGGAGACACGTGCAATCACGTGGAAGGGGGGAAGTTTATCAGTGGCGAAACCCACCATCAGATGACAATACAGCAGGTACGGGGGGGTCTATAAAAGCCTCCTGGATAAACAGGGAGGCTTAGCACCATGGCCACAACTTTCCTGTCCAACTCCATTGCTGTTAACATGAAACTTATTGAGAGTACAAAGGTGGCACAGGTGTTTCTCAAATTTAGATTTCACTTGTAAATATTTCACATTACACTGGTTTCACTTGTTGAGACTAGTTTAGGCAGAGAGCCAAGTGTACTGACATGCCTCATGGTTGGCACACATTGATGGTTACACGTGAGTTAGGGACATTTTCTTTATTGTATTTTTGCGTTCACTCTTTACTGAGTGTTAGTTTCCAGTGTCATTCTCACCATTCTGAGATATGACCAAACTTGCAGGCTCAGCTGACCCTCCCTTCTAAAGGAGTCCGGCGTCACTCTCAGCGAAGCTAACTTAAATGTTGTAGGTGAACTGAAAGCCCTGTAAAGACTCTGCCAGCCAATACCTTGAGATGGACTCACTTGTGGACAGTACTGACACTGTCCTTTAGGCCCCTCATTTTCATATCTTGACTGACTGTTCCCACCACCCCTCAACACACCAGGCTTTCCCTCTCCCACACCTCCATGCCCCCACCCTGCTCCACACCCTCCTTACCACCCACCATTGCCAGTCTCAAGCTTCCATGCAAGCTGCTCCCCTCCCTTGTGCCGTACAGTTAAAAAAAGAAACACCACTGACTTCAGACACAACTGCACAAAGCTGACTCTTGCATGCCACCTTTAAACAAACGCGACCTGGAGCCACGAGATTGTCATGTGCCACTGCCTTTATACTGAAGGTAGATCGTAATTAAAAAAGGTTTTACACGAATGAATATACATGGCATACTAACGTATTACAAATGGGAACCTGCCACAGGATGGTGAGAGGCCCAACATGCCGCTGACTTAATGGACGGAATCATCTCAGATTTGCACCTAAGTGCGGTAGTGTCATTTTACCCGCTGGCTGCGATGGCGGGTTTTCATGCCCCATTATTTATGCATTCCTGGGAAACACACCGTTTCCATTACAGGCGGGCTCCAATTCACCCGCCTGCCAAGACCTCGCTGCTTCATCACACCAGGCGCCGTATTTAAAGTCTAGCTGCGCACATACATCTCAGTGATTCCAGGCCACAACTGCTGCAGGGAAGATGTCCACCAAAGGCAAAAAGACTACAGCCCCCAGGTTTAGTGACGCATCACTGGAACACCTTTTGGATGCAGTGGAGGCCCGCTGCAATGTCCTCTACTCCCACTCTGGCCATAGGGTGGGCAGCGGTGTGACCAACCAGGCTTGGGAGGCGGTGACAGCCATGGTCAGCGCCGATGCCCTGCAAAAGAGGACAGCCACCCAGTGCTGCTACAGGATGAATGGTCTCATCCATTCCACCAGGTTAACTCACTCTTCTCATCACTCTCAACCCACACACTCACAAACCCATCACACATCCACAGGGATCTCACACCTCAAGGGACAGCAGCACTAACTCACACACACACACCACCACATCTCCATCGGGCTCAAATCCTCTTGAGTTCAAATCCTCATTCATCTCCATGGTACCGCTGACCACACAGTGAGCATGCAGTGCCATGTGTCCTGCTCACACTCTTTCCATCTGTTTTCATTCAGGAGAAGCCTGCTCACATCAGCAGGGAGAGGTCCCAGACCGGGAGTGGAGTGGCCCACATTCCGCCCCTCGCTCACTTTGAGGAGCGTGCCATCACGCTGACTGGTGAGGGTGTGGACTGTGCCTGCGGTGATGGTGAGGTCGGCAGTGAACACCCACGTGAGGATCCTGCACCACATCACCCCTCTCTCAACGCAAATGTGAGTGCTCTCTCCCTCCTGCTTTTGACTCTGCTGCGCTGCACTAATTATCTCTACTTTGGTTCACAGGGAGCTCTGCCAAGCGACCAACACCCTCAGTCAACCAGTCCCTCAGCTCCATCCAGGTCCTCACCTCCAGCCAAGAGGACTCCCCCTCCAGTGAAGAGGTGGAAATAAGCAGTTTGGAAGACCCATCACTGCAGAGGGATCAGCCGACCCATGAGTGATTATGGAGGGAAAAGTGTGTGTGTGGAGCAGGGTCTTCGGAGCCTCGTGCAAGCACGCTCACAAGCACGCTGATCCTTCACGTTTCATACCCATCTCAATGTCCTGAGCATTTTCAATGCTGCCTGCTGGGGTTCTCTTTCAGTTGTCCATCTGAGCTGATCTGCATCTCACTCACCCACTGATCACACCCCCATGCAGCACCTGATCTCGCCCACGACTCTCGTTTCACTTTCAATTTGAACAGTATGGTGCTAATTCGGTCACCCAGTCACCCAGTTCCTCTCCCCCATCGCCCGTTGAGCCCCCCTGGCATCACCTTCCACCTCCTCTCTGTGACCTACCAGCCACAATTCTTTTCCTTCGGGGGTGTCCAGGTGAACATGCACGTTCCCTTCCTTCCTGAAAATCCTACCCCCATCCACATTCATCTCCCTGACCTCCTCCTTCCCACCCCGAGGGTCCGTGTCTGTCTCCGGGTCCCCACCAATCACCCCCGCTGTCCCTTCTATTGCTATTATTGAACCCTCACCCTCCTACTCTACTGCCTCACTCTGCCCTCGGTCATTCTCACCCTTCCTCCATACCATGCCCACCCTCAGTTCATTCTCCAGGAGGCAGACATGGACCCATCCGACCCCTCCTGTGCACGTTCACCTACACATCCCCCACTCTGCACCCCTTACCCCCTGGAACCCCTTCCCCCCTGCAACCCTTTTCCCCCTCCACACCATTCCCCCCCACTAATCTTCCCACCACCCCCAGACTCCCCCCCCCAACTTGGTCCCTCTCCCTTCCTGACTCCTTCCTGCACCCTTACCTCTTCAGCCACCCTGAGTCCCTCCCCCTCCCCCCTCCTTCCTCCAGCCTTACTTCTTCCTCCAGCCTCAGTTCTTCCTCCAGCCTCACTCTCACCCGCTTCCTGACCCCTTCCTCCACTCTTACTTCTTCCTTAATCCTTACTCCCTCCCCTCTTCATACCCCTACATCCCCCTGGACATCCTCCCCTATCTGCACCCCTTCCTGCACCTGGACACCATCCCCTCTGCACACTCCTTCCCTTGCAGCTTCCATCCCTCTTACACCTACCTCCCCAATTGTGGTCGTCTCCCCCGTTAACCCCTTCTCCCCTGTTCTCCCTTACCCTCTTCCCAACCTCCCCCCACCCCAGCACCTTCATTACCCCCCTCCCAAGCTCCCCCCATCCTGACACCTTCATTCCCCCCAACCTCCCCCATCCTGACACCTTCATTCCCCCCAACCTCCCCCATCCTGACATCTTCATTCCCCCTAACCTCCCCCCATCCTGACACCTACATTCACCCTCAACCTCATCCCATCCTGACACCTTCGTTCCCCCCAACCTCCCCCATCCTGACACCTTCATTCCCCCCCACCTCCCCCCATCCTGACACCTTCATTCCCCCCCACCTCCCCCCATCCTGACACCTTCATTCCCCCCCACCTCCCCCCATCCTGACACCTTCATTCCCCCCCACCTCACCCCATCCTGACACCTTCATTCCCCCCTCTCAACCTCACCCCATTCTGACACCTTCATTCCCCTCCCCCCAACTTCAACCCCCCCAACACCTCTTCCTCTCCCAGCCGATTCTAGCCCTTCCTCTCCCAGCCCCTCGACCATCAACGGTGACTTTCCAACTTCCGTGAGCTGCTTTGTAACATGCTGTTGCTGTAGGACTCCCGCATCTCCTGCTCCTCGGATGTCTGTGACGTGAGCAAAGTCCTGGTGGCTAAATCCCGACCTCTGCATGTCACACTTGTCAAGACGTGTTCTACACCAGTGTGATTTCCTGCTGATGTGGATGGACAATCCAGTGGTTGGGGGGGATGAGTCCAGCGGCTGGCCTAATAATGATATGCCGATGTATTACAATGAGGTTCCCCACGTCCAATGGCGGGAAATGCGGCCCGACATTGGCGGGCTAAGTGGATGATCGCAAACTGGTTTCATGCCGTCATGAAACTGATCGCGCCATATTGTCCACTCACGCCACCAAACACGCCCGACTCCGGCGGGCACAGCAAATCCCGGCCAATATCTGCATCTCAACCCACCATTGGGAAAATAAAATTTCGGCTTCTGCCTGATCCGCTCACCCCTTACCGGTCATTCAGCACCTTGAGCCTGTTCTGTCATTCAGTTAGATCATGGCTGACCTGTATCTAAACTCCATCTACCTTTAATCCCCTTGTCTACCAAAAGTCCATCAATTGCAGTTTTGAAATTTTCAGTTGATTCCCAGCCTCAACTGCTTTCTAGGGAGAGTGTTCCAGGTTTCCACTCCCCTTTGTGTGAAGAAGTGCTTTTCCCGAATGGCTCTAATTTTAAGGTTATGCCCCCTTGTTCTGCACTCTTCCACTAGAGGAAATGATTTCTGTCTCAATTAGATCACCCCTTAATCGCCTATATTCAAGGAACAAATGAGTGGACAATGATGCTAATTTTAATCCATGTTTTTCCTGGTCCATGTCCATTTCCAGGGTGAAATGGAGTATGACATTTGGTGGAAATCCTTTCTTATTTATGCTGAGTCTTCGTCCACATCAATGGGGTGGACAGTGGCATAGTGGCAATGTTTCTGATTAATATTTCTGGACAGAGGCCAAGGCTAATGCTCTGGGGACACAGGTTCAAATCCTACCATGACAACTGGTGGAATTTAAATTCAATTAATTAATGAATCTGAAATTAAAAGCCAATCTCAGTAATGGTGACCATGAAAGCATCAGATTGTTGTAACACTCCATCTGCTTCATTAATGCGTTTTAGGGATGGAAATCTGCCATCTGGTTTGGCATTTATGTGACTCCAGACTCATACAAGGTAGTTGATTCTTAACTGCCCTTTGGAAAGGCCTAGCAAGCCACTCTGTTGTACCAAACCACTCCAGAAAAGTAAAAAATGAATAAAACCACACAGACCACCTGGCATCCATGTAGGCACCAGAAACAAAAACAACACACCCTGCCCAGTCAACTCTACAAAGTCCTTCTTATTAACATCTGGGAACTTGTGCCAAAATTGGGAGTTGTCCCTCAGACCAGTCAAGCAACAGCTTAACATTGTCAGACTCACAGAATCATACCTTACAGCCAATGTCCCAGATACCTCCAACACCATTCCTGGGTATGGCCTGTCTCATTGGCAGGGCAGACCATCCAGAGGCAGCAGCACAGTAATATACAGTCAGGAGAGAGTTGCCCTAGGAGTCCTCAAGATTGACTCCGGATCCCATGAAGTCCAATAGCATCAGGGTAAAGAAATTTCCTGCTGATTACCACTAATCCGTCAGTTGATGAATCAGTGTTGCTCCAAGTTGAACACCACTTGAAAGAGGCACTGAGAGTAGGAAGGGCACAGAATGTACTCTGGGTGGAGAGCTTCAATGCCCATCACCAAGACTGGCTCAGTAGCACCACTACTGACCGAGCCCTGAAGGACATATCTTCCGGACTGGAATTGTGGCATATTGTTCACTCTACCATTGCCATTAAACCAGGGAATCAGCCCTGGTTTATTGAGGAGTGCAGGAGGGCATGCCAGGAGCAACACCAGACATACCTAAAAATTAGGTGCCAACCTGGTGAAGCTACAACACAAGACTACATGCATTCCAAACAGCAGGAGCAGCATGCGATAGACAGAGCAAGTGATCCCACCACCAAAGGATCAGATCAAAGCTCTCCAGTCGTGACACAGCCAGTCATGAATTGTGGTGGACAATTAAATAACTAACTGAAAGAAGTTCTACATACATCTCCATCCTCAGTGATAGGGGAATTGCCAACAGACAAGGCTGAAGCATTTGCAACTGTTTTCAGCCAGAAGCGCTGAGTGGATGATCCATCTCAGCCTCCTCCTGAGGTCCCCAGAATCACAGATGCCAGACCTCAGCCAATTTAATTCACTCCACACCATTTCAAGAAATGGCTGAAGGCACTGGATACAGAAAAGGCTATGGTCCCTGACAACATCTCAGCAGTAGCACTGAAAGCTTGTGCTCCAGGACTAGCCACACCTTTAGCTAAGCTGGTCTAGTTGCTAAGGACAGGTGAGGAGAGATAAACTTATATCCTTGTACCCTTTTGGAGAGGAAGGTATGTGTGGTTCTTAGCCCCTGGCGTGTATGTGGTCAAATAAGCAGCAAGCTTTTATGGATTTAAACAAAGAGGGTTATTTATTCACACATGTTCAACCTGAAAATTTAAACCCAATGTCATTCACACACCACACACTTAAGAAAGGTACAGTTAAAGAAAATAGTAAATCAAAAGGATAGTTCATAGTTCATGTGTTTGGCTCGTTGTAGAAGGACAGTCATTGTGGGGCCCAGTAAAGAAAGGAGTCTTTTCCACCCTTGTATTGTAGTTTAGCTGGGTTCAAATAACTGGAGTTGGATATCAGGATGATTGCAGGATTTGCTCGAAGAGATGGCCTTTTCAGAAAATCACGAAGCTGGTTACACGTGGTTTCTGTGCCAGGAGGCCCCCTTTTGATACTGATGGACTTTTGAGAGAAGGAAATCAGGCTCCGAGACTAAGAACATTTTTATAGACCCCTGTTCTGCCTTTTACTGTTGCTGTTCTGCAGCTTTCAGTGTTCTCTGCAGATGGCCCAAGTCTTCCTGGGCCTTCAGATAAAGTTATTTCCAGCTGGTTTTGATCACAACCAGAATGGTTTGGAAGTCCAAAGCCTTCACTACATATAAGGAGACAGATGGTGGTCTTTCACACTTAACTTATAGATAACTGGTCTCACCAGCTCTCTTTTGTTACACATTGACCTGGAGGTCTATTGATTTTGAGTTTCAGGTAACTCAAACAATTAGCAGATGCAAATTCCACAAAAAGGTTCAATCTGGATGTGTCCATTCAAGGTGGGGGGGTGGTGGCGGGGAGTGGGGGGCGACCCTCACCCTGGTTATTCAACCAGGAAATTCACTGAAGGTTTGGGGCAGATATTGCAAAAGGCACCTGACCTTGACAGCCATCTTAAACAGGCTTGTCAGTATACAGTTTTAAATGAAAGACAGTTCTGAAAAATTATATACAAATTTAGTCCATGTTTGAAGTTATGAATAGGGCATGCCTTCACTGGGCATGACATAGTAAAGCTACAACACTGGTATCTGCCCAACAATGTGGCCCAGGTATGTTATTTCTAGAAAAGGCAAGATACTGTCCCATCAGCCTACTCTTGATCATCAGCAATGTGGCGGAAGGTGTTGACAGCGCTATCAAGTGACACAAAACAATAACCTGCTCACTGATGATCAATTTGGGTTCACCAGGGCCACTCAGTTCCTGACCTCATTACAGCCTTGGTCCAAACATGGACAAAAGAGCTAAAATCAGGAGGTGAGGTGGGAGTGACTGCCCTTGACATAAGGCAGTTTTTGACCAAGTATGGCATCAAGGAGCCCTAGCAAAATTGAAGTCAATGGGAATCAGGGGAAAATCTCTCCACTTATTGGAGTCATACCTAGAACAAAGGAAGGTGATTCTGGTTGTTGAAAGCCAATCATCTCAGTCCCAGGACTTTGCTGTAGGAGTTCCTTAGGGTAATGCCCTAGGCTTAACCATCTTCAAGTGATTCATCAATTGATTCATCAATTCCCTCCATCACAAGGTCAGAAGTGGGGATGCTCACCGATTGCACATTATTCAATACCATTTGCAACTCCTCAGATACTGAAGCAGTCTATGCCCATATGCAGCAAGACTGAGACAACATTCAGGCTTGAGCTACACAAATGCCAGGCAATGCCTGTCTCCAACAAGAGAGAAACTAACCCTCTCCCCTTGGTGTTCAACAGCATTACCATCACCGAATCCCCTGCTGCCAGCATCCTGGGGGTTACCATTGACCAGAAATTGAACTGGACTGGCCATATAAATACTATAGCTACAAGAGCAGATTAGAGGCTGGGTATTCTGTGGAGAGTAACTCACTTCCTGACTCCCTAAAGCTTGTCCACCATTTACAAGGCACAAGTCAGGAGTGTGATGCAATGCTCCCCGTTCAAGTCCTGATGAGTGCAGCTCTAACAACACTCAAGAAGTTCGACACCATCCAGGATACATGAATTAGGAGCAGGAGTAGGGCATTTGGCCCCTCAAGCCTGCTCCACCATTCAATGAGAAAGCAGCACCCTATCCAACACTTTAAACATTCATTCCCTCCACCACTGGCACACAGTGGCAGCATTGTGTACCATATACAAGATGAACTGCAGCAACTCACTAAGCCTCCTTCGACAGAACTTTCCAAACCTACGACTTTCCCCTCCAAGCCACACACCATCCTGGAGTGGAACTATATTGTCATTGCTTTACCCTCACTGGATCTAAAATCTAGGACTCTCTTCCTAACAACATTGTGGTGTACCTACACCAGTTGGACTGCAGAGGTTCAAGAAGGCAGCTCAAGGCAATTAGGGATAGGCAACAAATGTTGGGCTTGCCAGCGGTGCTCACGTCCCCTGAAAAGAATAAAAGAACAATTCCCTGGCAGTTTTCCAATGCTGAGCCTCCAAAATCCCCAACCAAAACAGGTGAAAGCCTCACTAATGTGGTCAGAATATGGCAAGGATGTGCGGCTTGCAGTTCCCCAGGAAGGACATCCTGTATAAATTAGAGCTGACTAGAGTTTGCTTTTTGCATTGCTAAGAACTGATATGGCAGACAGGATATCATGTAAAGATCATAGAATAGACAAAGTTTTTTGTGTGCATCAAACCTGAAGGCTGCAGTCTTGAGGGAACAAGGTGTACAATTAATCTGGGCATTGCACTACACTGAACCAGTTCAAACCCCAGAGGGTTTGGGGGCGATGATGTGTCGTATTTGCTTAAAACGAAGAAAGAATAGGAAACACATGTATAGGTTGAGGTAGCATAAGTGAGTGGCAAGCTGGCTACTTCAGAGACCCGCTCCTGAGCAGACTGGTCCATTATCTCTATGCGGGTGTTTGGTTGTGGATAGGTCCATTGCCTCTATGGGGGGTGTTTGGTTGTACATTGACCTTTAAGGGAAAAAGCTAACCAAAGTTATATTTGCATCCAATTCTATATTAAACATAAAATGTTCAACAAACAAAGTGATATGTAAAAAAAATAAAAAAGGGAAGTGATTTCTTCTCACAAAATAACAGCCCCTCATCAAAATGGTCATCAAATCCTCCTGTAGCCCAAGCTCCTCAACCATAGAAGCCTCCACCCACTTAATACTTTCTCACTTCTTAAATCAAAATCCTGGAACCTCTTACTTAATAGCGCAATGAATCCATCTTCACCACATGGAGTACAGCAGCATGAGGACAAGGCCCAACATCACCTTCTCTAGGGTAACTAGTAATGGTCAATCCATGCTGGCCCTGCCAATGAGGTGCATGCCCCAAGAATGAATAATAATAAAAAAAATCAAGTTTGAAGAGTTCAAGGATTCTGTTGCGTTCAGAATTGAGAATATTCCTTGGATACCTCTGTCCTGACTTGCCAGATTCTGCCTAACATCAAGTTTTAGCATGAAGCAGAATGTTTCAATTATCAATATTGACAATATTGAAGCCAAACTGTTGATCTCCTGTCAAAACATTTGCAGCTCAGCTGTTGATTCCACCCACATTCCTGAGTTAAAGCACAAATCAATCCCCATAGCAAATAATTAACAAAGATAAATGCGAAACTTCATAAACAATCTGTAGTACTTTTATGGAACACAAAAGTAAAGCGGTTACGCTAAACTTTACCAATCACCAGTTAGGCCTTAGCTGGAGTATTGAGTTCAATTCTGGGCATCACAATTTAGGAAGGTTGTCAAGGCATTGGAGGGGGTGCAGAGGTGATTTGCTGAAATGGTACCGGAAGTGAGGAACTTCAGTTATGCGGAGAGACTAAAGAAATTGGGATTGTTCTTTTTAGAACATAGAAGGCTTAGGGGAGATTTAATACAAGTGTTCAAAATTATGAAGTGTTTTGATATTTAGAATATACAAGGAGGAATTGTTTCCACTGGCAGATGGGTTGGTAAACAGAGGACACAGGTTTAATGTAAATGGCAAAAGAACCAGAAAAGTGATGAGGAGAACCTAATTTCTGATCATCATAGGCAGTAGATATATGCTACTAAGTAGACAACAGTGCTTGTGGCAAGTCAGTTTAGGTCACACAAAATGGACATGGTGATTATATACCTCTGTGGCTGGGCATGGTGCAAAATACCTGTGCAGGTGTACTGAGAGAAACACCACAGTCATTTACAATGAGAGAGTGTGAGAGAAACAGCGTGGTCATTTACAGGAAGAAAGTGTGAGAGAAACAGTGTGGTCACTTACAAGGAGCGAGTGTGAGAGGAGTGAGGCCTTTACTAGTGAGAGAGTGAGAGAAGAGTGTGAAACCATTAAAGAGCGTGAGGGGGAAAAGAGCACGGAGTGCAACTGATTGGTGAGTAGGATTGGTGAGTATTTCTAGTCTTTACAGTAAAAGTAAGGTCTTTAGTTTGTGGTTAGATCTCTAGTCTTTTTTTTCTTTTTGGTAAAGATAGCTTGTTAAATATAAGATTGATACTGGTGTGTATGAAAAAAATAATTATAATAAAGTGTAAAGAGTGGGGATACTAGAGTAATTAATTAATAAATTGAATAAAATATGATAGCGATGGCAGGATGGGTGATGTGTTGCTGCTGCAGCATGTAGGACCTGCTGGGTACCAAGGTGATCCAGGGCGAACACATCTGTACCAAATGTTTGCAGCTCGAGGAATTTCAGATCCGGGTTAAGGAGCTGGAATCTGAGCTGCAGACATTGCGCCACATCAGGGAGGGGGAAAGTTACCTGGACACTTTGCTCCAGGAGGCTGTCACACCCCTCAGATTAGGTCATTCAAATTTGGTCTGTGATCAGGGATAGGAAGGTGTGACTGCAGGTGAGGCAGATTTGGGGACCCAGGGGGTAGCGTTCGAGAAGCCTCAGCCCCTGCAACTGTCCAACAGTTATAAGGTTCTTGCAAGATGTGTGGATTAGAGAGGGAGGATGAGCGAACTGACCACGGCACCGCGGGGAGGAAATGGGAGCATGGTAATGGTAGGCGACAGTATAATTAGGGGGATAAATACTGTTCTCTGCAGCCATGATCATGTGTTGCCTGCCTGGTGCCAGGGTTAAGGACATCTCCTCAGGGCTGGAGAGGAACTTGGAGTGGGAGGGGTGGGATCCAGTTGTCGTCGTCCATGTTGGTACCAACAACATTGATAGGACGAGAAAGGAGGCTCTGCTGAAAGAATTTGCGCAGTTAGGAGCTAAATTAAAAAGCAGAACCTCCAAGGTAATAATCTCGGGATTGCTACCTGAGCCACAGGCAAACTGGCATTGGGTAAATATAGTCAAGGAGTTAAATGCGTGGCTCAGAGATCGGTGTGGGAGGAATGGGTTTCAGTTCATGGGGCACTGGCACCAGTACTGGGGTAGAAGGGAGCTGTTCCAGTGGGGTGGACTTCACTTGAACTGTGCTGGGACCAGTGTCCTGGTGAACTGAATAACTAGGGCTGTAGAGAGGGCTTTAAACTAAAAAGAGGGAGAAAAGGTTCTGGAAAGGGGATACATAGACTTACAAAGCAAAAGGACAAGGCAGCCTTGCAGGGCAGCTGTTTAGGTAATGATACCCAGAGTGTGACAGGAAGGGACAGAGTGTACAAAGATAAAATAAAAACAGCAAATAGGGTCAAAGGGGGAAGAAATGGTAAAAAGGCAAAATTAATGGCCCTTAAATGCACGTAGAATTCAGAACAAAATAAATGAATTAACGGCACAAAGGTGAATGGGTATGATCTTATAGCCATTACGGAGAAGTGGTTACAAGGAGATTGAAGCTGGGAACTAAATATTCAGGGGTGTATGACTTTTCAAAAGGACAGGCAGGAAGGAAAGTGTGGTGGAGTAGTTTTGTTAGTACGAGATGGAATAAGTATGATAGCAACAAAGGATCGCAAGAATCCATATGGGTGGAGGTAAGATATAACAAGGAGAAGAAGACATTGATGGGAGTAGTCTATAGGCCCCCTGACAGTAGCTATATGGTAGGACAGAGAACAAATCAGGAGATAATGAGGGAATGTAAAAAAGGCAGTACATTAATCTTGGGTGACTTCAATCTTCATGTAGATTGGGAAAATCAAATTGGCAGAGGTAGACACAAGCAAGAATTCATACAGTGTATTTGGGACAGTTTTTTAGAACAATATGTTGTGAATCCAACCAGGAATCAGACTATTTTGGATCTGGTAATGTGTAATGAGGCAGATTTAATAAATGAACTCAGAGTAAAGGATCCCCTAGGAAACAGTGACCATAATATGGTAGAATTTAGCATTCAGTTTGAGAGTGAGAATCTTGGGTCAGAAACAATTGTGCTAAACTTAAATAAGGGTAATTACAATAGAATGAGGGCAGGGTTGGCTGGAGTGGACTGGGAAAGCAGTTTAGTAGAAAAGACGGTTGGTGAACAATGGCAGACATTTAAGAAAATAGTTCATGGCTCTCAACAAAGATATATCCCAGTGAGGAAGAAGGATTTAAGGAAGGGGATAAACCAATCATGGTTAACCAAGGAAGTTAAGGACAGTATCAAACTAAAAGAAAAAACATACAATGTGGCAAAGATTAGTGGTAAGCCTGAGGATTGGGAAAGTTTTAAAAACCAACAAAAGATAGCCAAAAAAAACAAAGTGGGAGAAAATAAACTTTGAGGGTCAACTAGCAAGTAATATAAAAATAGACAGTAAGAGTGTCTTTAAATATATCAAAAAGGAAGAGAGATGCCAAAGTGAAGGTGGGCCCCTCAGAGAATGAAGCTAGGGAAATAATAATGGGGAACCAGGAAAAGGCAGAGGAGTTGAATAAATACTTTGGCTTCAGTCTTCATGGTAGAAGATACTAATAGCTTTCCAAAAATACTAAATAATCAGATAACTATACATCAGTTAGTTTAACATCTGTCATTGGGAAAATGTTGGAATCTATTATAAAGGATGTAATAGCAGAGCATTTAGAAACAGATAATCTGATCAAGCAGAGTCAGAATGGCTTCATGAAGGGGAAATCATGCCTAAAAAATTTATTAGAATTCTTTGAGGGGGTAACAAGCAGGATAGATAAAGGGGAACCAGTAGATGTAATATATTTTTGTTTCCTAAAGGCGTTCGATAAGGTACTGCACATAAGGCTACTAATAAGATAAGAGGCCCATGGTGTTGGGGGTAGTATATTAGCATGGATAGAGAATTGGCTAGCTAATAGAAGACACAGAGTTGGGATAAGGGCAGCATTTTCAGGATGGCAACCTGTAACTAGTGGAGTGCCACAGGGATCAGTGCTGGGGCCTCACTTATTTACAATATATATTAATGACTTGGATGAGGGAAGTGAATGTACTATTGCCAAGTTTGTGGATGACACAAAAATAGGTGGGAAAGCAAATGGTGAGGATGACACAAGGAGTCTACAGAGGAATATAGGCAGGTTAAGTGAGTGGGCAAAAACTTGGCAGATGGAATAATGTGGGAAAATGTGAGGTTATGCACTTTGGCAGGAAGAATAGAGGAGTTGGATATTATTTAAATGGAGAAAGACTGCAGAAGGCTGCAGCACAGAGGGTTTTGGGAGTCCTTGTGCATGAATCCCAAAAATCTAATATACAAGTTCAACAGGTAACAGCGAAGGCAAATGGAATGTTGCTCCTTATTTCAAAGGGAATGGAGTATAAAAATAGGGAAGTCTTACTAAAACTATACAAGGCACTAATTAGACTACACCTAGAATACTGTGAACAGTTTTGGTCCCCTTATCTAAGGAAAGGTATACTGGCATTGGAGGCAATCCAGAGAAAGTTCACTAGGTTGACCCCGGATATGGAGGGATTTTCTTATGAGGAGAGATTGAGGAGGTTGGGCCTGTACTCATTGGAGTTTAGAAGAATGAGAGGTGACCTTATTGAAACATATAAAGTTCTTCGGGGGCTTGACAGGGTAGATGTTGAGAGGTTGTTTCCCCTTGTGGGCGAGGTTAGGACCAGAGGGCATAATCTCAGAGTAAGGGGGTGTGTAATTGAGGATGATCAGGTCAGCCATGATCTCCTTGAATGGCGGAGCAGACTCGATGGGCTGAATGGCCTTCTTCTGCTCCTACATCTTATGGCCTTATGATCTTATTGGCACTCCAAGGTTTGGATTGGCACTTGTATGGGCAGGAATCTCTCTGCTGACATGAATTAACATTCCTCACTTGTATCAGTACCCTGATTAGTAGAATAAAGTGGAGTCGTTTTGGCAAGGATCCCAAGTCATAGGACTGTGCTAATTCACAAGTCCTAACCACTCTAAGTTATGGCACAAAATCCAATGTTGTGCAATTGCAATGAATATAATAAGGTACATGGTAGGTGTTAAATTAAATCTAAATGGTAGATTTTACTGGCCAATTTTTATTTCTCCAGCAATACAGAATTTTGCACAATCTAATTGATTTTGAGATAAGGTTCCCTGTTCCTTTAGAGAGAAAGAAAAATACTGGGCAGAATTTTATGGCAGACACGCGGGTGGCGGAGCCCACACGTCTGCACTTAAAATGTCGTGCGCTGATGTCGCAAGAGCGCCCCGACGTCAGCGCGCGTCATCGCGATATTTAGCTGGGCGGGCGCTATGAAGCGCAACGCGCACCTGCCATTAATTAAAGGCCCTTAACTCAGCAATTGAAGCCGATTTTGAGGAGCCCGTGCGATCTTCGCCTCGGCGCCTGGGCCCAATGGGCAGGCGGGTAACTGATTTTTTAACAAACCTCATCCACGGGCGGGTTATGTGGGCTCAGAGGGATTGTTCGTGTTTTTTCTGAAGTATTTAATGCAGAAAGTGTTTTAAACTTGCCTGTGTGATTGTTAGCAGTTCAGATCGATTTCCAACAGCTCTCTCTGTACGTTGAAGCTTCAGCTCAGCAGTCTGCAGACAGTAATCTTTATCAGGCCTGCAGCTTTCTGGAGGCCTCCATTTAGCCTGGGTATGGGTTCTGACATCTCCACTGGAGGCAGCTCCTCTGAGGAGGAAGGGAGGGATAGAATAAGGAGGAGGCCAGAACTGGACAATCAGCCTCCAGGGGAGCCACCTTTGGGAGGCCAGGCGCAGGCACAAGGGGCGCAGGGTCAAGAGGTTGTCCAAGGTGGAAGGGGCCGCAGAAGACGCCACTATCCTGCTGCCAGGGTATACAAGCGGCGAAGCAGCTACCTCGATATGACTAAGGTGCAGTGCTGAAGGAGGCTCCGTCTATCAAGGGAGACAGTCAACTGTATCTGTCAGATGATTGGCCCTGAGATCTCCCCTAACTATGTGGGTGGACACCCCATGCCAGCGACTCTGAAGGTCACAGTTGGCCTCCACTTCTATGCATCTGGCTTCTTCCAGGGCTCGGCGGGTGACCTTTGCGGTGTCTCCCAATCAGCTGTACACACTTGGTTCAAGCAGGTTACAGGCGCTCTGTTCAGACAAGCATTGACCTTCATCCACTTCCACTGGGACCAGGCAAGTCAGGCACAGCGAGCCGGAGGCTTCGCTGCCATTGCTGGATTCCCCCACGTCCATGGTGCTAGAGACTGCACACATGTGGCCATCAAGGCACCAGCAGGTGAGCCCGGTGCCTTCGTCAACAGGAAGGGCTTCCACTCCATGAACGTGCAGATAGTGTGTGATCACAGGATGCAGATTCTGCAAGTTTGTGCAAGGTACCCAGGCAGCTCCCATGATGCCTACATCCTCAGACACTCCCATGTGCCGGGACTCTTCAGTGCTCCGGCTCTGCTGGTGGGTAACAAGGGCCATCCCCTCAGAAGGTGGCTCATGACGTCTCTCCGCCATCCAAGAACAGCAGTGGAGGAGCGCTACAATAGAAGCCAGGGCAGCACAAGGGCTGTGGTGGAGAGAGCCATTGGTCTTCTCAAGATGCGCTTCCGTTGCCTGGACCACTCAGGGGGCGCATTCCAGTACCCCCCAGATCGCATCTATCTGATCGTGGTAGCATGCTGCGCTCTGCACAATCTTACGCTGGAAAGGGGGGATGCAGTTGATGATAAAGACCTTGATGCAGTGGATGAGGCTGCACATGATGAATCCAGCAGTGGCTCAGAGGATGAGGAAGCACAGGGCAATGATGAGGGGCAGCACGCCGACCCGCTACTACACCAAGGAGGCAGGGACACCCGGGACACTTTAATCCAACGAACCTTCAGCTAGCTCCACACACATCTGCAGGACCAGCATTGCCTGGCACTTCCACACGTGGCACTTAGGTGCTACATCTTCCACCTCATCAGCTGTAACTAAGGGCTTAGTGCAGAAACATCAATGTCCACTGAAACACTCATGAGATGTCTGTGAAACATACAAATGCAGCACAAAGGAAACACCCTCAGCCATGGTCAGAAATGTGGACTTTATTCCCACCAAAATAAAGCACAAACGTCGCTCTGACACAGATAATGAAACATTCCCTAATCTAGGGCCAACACAAAATCACCAGTGACAAACCCGTGGTGTGCCTAACGTGCCTTATGCTTACGTTTGCGGGTGCTACATCTTGGTGCCGCCCCATCGCTCGGAGTGGCTTGTGAGACAGCCTGCTGACTCTGCTGTCCTTTTGGCCTCGACGACCTTGGCGGGCGTCCTCTGGCCCGTGGAGCCTGTGCTGGCCCCGCCTGGGAGGGAGTGGCCAGTTCCAGAACTGGCACCTCCCCAGTTTTCGCAGCCTTGGTTGATGCAACGGTCACTGGCAGAGGGGTGGAGGAGCTGCTGCCCTCATCCGGAGCGCCCTGAGAGGAGCTCGCAATGACGACAGGCAGCTGCTGCGCCGACGTGAGGTCACATTGGACCTCCCTGCTCACCGCAGATGGATGGGCACCGAGCTGCGACACTTGGTGCCCAGAACATCTCCCACATTGCCAATGACCACCTGTGGCCATTAGCACTGTGAGGGCTTGCAGGTCAGAGCGTAACCCAATCAGAAGATTCTCAATCCGATTGAAGCCCCTCTCCTTGAGAGTCACTGATCTCTCAGTGGAGGAAGCCTGAAGCTCTGTCCTGAGGTTCATGCCTTCACTGACACTCTGCCTGGACTCCTCCACCACAGAGACAACTGAAGCACACCCTCATGCAACCCTGCCAGATGCTCCCATGCATCCCGCCACTTGTCCTGCAGCTGCTGCATTGCTGACATCTCCAGAGGCATATCATCACTGCCGGACTCAGCATGTGCCTGGTCCCCTGCAGTCCTCCGGCTGCTGGCGCCATCGGCACTCTCTGTCCGTGCCATTTCCTCTAGCGATTGTGAAGTGCCCTCTCTACTGTGCCCCGGGACACTAGCCGACGTCATAATCCCCACTGAAGTGTTTGTGGCTGCGCTGGTGCCTGGCTCACTGAAAGGACGTGACGCAAGTTGCAAGTCTTGGCCCTCAGGTGTGGAGGGGGGGCTCTGGACGTGTTGGTGGCGGCCATGCAGTGGTGATGCTGAAATTAACAACAAAGACAGTGCATCAGTTAGCGTTCATTCAGTAACACCTTTCATCCCTTTGCCCCCAGCCTCATAAGTCACTCACCCTTCAAGAACCTAAGGAGACGAACATTGGTGGGGTGGTAAATAGTCAAGAGGAGGCCCAACCATTACACGCGCATACAGACAGGCTGGTCAGATGGCCTAAGGAATGCCACATGGAATGTTATGTGGATAAGTGTACGGTTAAGCACTTGGGCAAGACAAGCAAGGTACGGGAATACATGAGTAATGGTAGGACCGTGGGAAGTCACGACGATTACAGGGACCTTGCTGGGCAGAGCCGTTAAGGTAGCAGAACAGGAACATAAGGCGTTTAACAAGGTCAAAACCAGACTTGCCTTTATTAGCCGAGGAATAGAATGTAGGAAAAGGAAGGTCATGTTGCAAGTGCAGAAAACACTGTCGAGGCCACATCTACACTTCTACGTTCAGTTGTGACCTGCGCTTCATGGGAGGGATGGCATTGGAGTGGGGAGAGTGCAGAGGTACCTGACCTGGATGCGGCTGGCCTGGAGAGTTGGAGTGATGAGGGAACATTGCAAATACTTGCGACATTTGCCGTGGAGCACAGGGGATTGACAGGTCACATTATTGACCTTCACACCGTTATGAGGGGCATAGAACAGAAGGCAACATTTCCCCTTGGCGCAGGGGTGACTAACGAGGTGGCATTTATTTAAGTTGAGTGCCATGAGGTTGACAGGTGAGGTGCTGAGGACCTTTTGGACAGAGTAATGTGGGACGCACTGGCTGAAAGGGTGGTGGAGGTACAAACCCTCCTAAGATGCAATAAGTCTTTGGATGTGCAGCAGTGATGCCATGGCATGTTAGGCCATGGGGATAGTGGTCACAAATGGGATAAGGTGACTTTGGAAGGTGCTAGAGACGCGCATCCTCAAGGGGCCGAGGGACCTTTGTGTATGACCCACACGTCTGACTGTATCAGTCTGTGAATGAGCAGTGTTGCTGCATTAACGATTGCAGCAATCATCAGTGATTTGGATGGTGGGGAGTCAGAGTGGATGGGACTGTGGCCCTCAAATACCTGGCCGCTGCACTCCAGCCTTGTCGACACCTGCCAGCCTGGCTGCCTGCCTCCTCCCCAGCTCCATGGCCTGCTCCTCATAGGCGGTGAGGTTCTGCAGCACGGCGTGCCCACCACCGGTCCGCTGCCGCTCCTGCATATTGCTCTCAGTTTTTGCCTGCAGAACAGAGAAGAGCATTTATTGGGGCTGATCGCTCATGTACTCTGCACGCGCACGCCGCACCCCAACCACAGTCACCCATTTGAGGCTTCCAGTGGCTCCTGTCCACACTACTGGTGATCAGTCCCCAGAAGATAGTACGGCTGCTCCCAACACCCTCCCCCAATGGCCACCTTGGACACATTCGGCATCCATCACAGAGATGAGGAGAAACTTCTTTAGCCAGAGAGTGGTGAATCTATGGAATTCACTGCCACAGAAGGCTGTGGAGGCCAGGTCATTGAGTGTATTTAAGACCGAGATAGATAGGTTCTTGATTGGTAAGGGGATCAAAGGTTACGGGGAGAAGGCGGGAGAATGGGGTTGAGAAACTTATCAGCCATGATTGAATGGCGGAACAGACTCGATGGGCCGAATGGCCTAATTTCTGCTCCTATATCTTATGGTCTTATTTTGAATAACACATGGCTCTTAGCGCCTATGGCAAGGAGGCATAACTAGTTGCGCCGCCAAGGCCAGCAGATGGCTCTTGGCCACGACATCTTGAGGCTCCCCTTCCACCATCTCACCATAAGACATGTGTTGGAGTTCTGAGTATGTGTCTAACTGCCTCCCCTGAAGGTTACCCCCAGACTACTCAAATGTGACAAACACCAACATATGCTGCGGGGAGAACCCAGCTTCTCCTCAACCACTAAGGCTGATGTAAGCATGGTCACTATCTGTTTGCCCACCCAGCGTGCGCCAAATGCCCAATGCAGTAACGACACTAAGACATGGGGTGTGGGGGGGGCTGGTGCTCAAAGGCTAAGGCTACCTGCTAGGTCACATGGCCAAGGCTGACATGGTCCTCACCCTTCCAGAGCGCAGCAAATCATTGAAGCGCTTGCAGCACTGGGTTCCGGTGCGCTGCACAGCATCAAGAGAGCTAACAGCCTCCGCCACCTCCTGCCGCGCCTGCCTGGTGACGTGGCGGGCCCTCCTCCTCCTATCCTCCGGAACAAGACATCCCGATGGTTGGACACCTCTTCGAGGAGGACAGCAAGGCAGGTATCTGAGAACTGAGGGACACAGTGGTCCCCTGCTGGCCTATCCTGCAGCCTGCCCCCCTCCTCCTCCTCCACCCTCACATCTTGTGTTGTTTGATGACTGGCCATGGTGAACAGCCTAAAGGAGGCTGTCTGGGTGCTCTTTGTACAGACTGCTGGTTCCCCATTGGAACTGGAGGTCTGAACACGCCTGCCGCCGATTTAATTTTCCTGATGAACACGGGAGTCAGAACCCTGCTGGGCGGGCCTTAATTGGCCTGCCCGCGCAAAATGGCGGCGTGGCCTGTTTCGGCGGCGGCGATTGGCTGCCTGCCTGCCGCCGAGTCGGTTGGGCCCACCCGCCTGTCAAGCGCAAGATTCAGCCCACTGTTCAGGAGGCACAAAATGTCAACCTATGCTCATTGTTTATGACCGGTAATACAGGGCAATGATTGAGTTGCTCATGGCTAAGAATGGGACTATGGAATGAAAAAAAAGCTATGAAAATTATTTATCTGCTTGTGGTTGAATAGAAGGGATAGGACTTATGAACACAAGAAATAGGAGGTGGAGTGGGCCATTTGGCCCTTTGAGCCTGTTCAGCCATTCAGTAAGCTCATGGCTGATCTTGTATCTCGCCATCCTGCGCTATCCCTATATCCCTTAATTTCCTTAGTTACCCAAAAATCTACTCATCTCTATCTTGAATATATTCAAAGACTAAACAAACACAGCTCTCTGGGATAGAGAATTCCAAACATTCATAAACTTTAGAGTAACTAAATTTCTCCTCATCTTAGTCCTAAATGGCTGACTCTTTATTCTGAGACTGCGACCCATGTTCTAGAATTCCCAGCCAAGGGAAACATTTTTTCAGCATCTATCCTGTCAAGACCCTAAAGAATTTTATCTGTTTTAATTTGATCACCTCATTCTTTTAAATGCCAGGGAATATAGGCCTAGTCTGCTCAATCTCACTTTATAGCACACGCCCCTCACCCCAGGAACCAGTCTAGTGAAGCTTTGTTGCAGTCCCTCTAAGGAAAGTATATCCTTCCTTCGGGAAGGAGACCAAAACTGCACACAATACTCCAGGTGTGGCCTCACCCCTCTGAACAATTGTGGTAAGGCTCCTTTACTCTTGTTCTCTAATCCCTATATAACAAAAGCAAACATAGTATTTACCTTCCTAATTACTTGATGAACCATACGACCATACAAGTTAGGAGCAGGAGTAGGTCACTCGGCCCCTTGAGCCTGCTCTGCCACTCAATAAGATTATGACTTACCTGATTGTAACCTCAACTCCACATTCCTGCCTATCCCCGAACCCATATTAATTTTCTGTGATTCATGTACAAAAACACCCAGTTCCCTTCGAATGCACACATTTCTCAGCCACTCACCATTCAAAAATATTCTGCTTTTTTAGTTTTTTTCAGCTGGTTGCGGATGGCTGAGGAATGACTGCTGAGACAGTGATGGCCTTGTGTGTGAAGATTCGCTCATTATCCTTTGCATATCTAGAGGTTTTAGTTCTGCACATTGTCCCAAAGTGTCCAAACCTTTTGAAGTGAAAGCATTCCGCAGTACTTGCAGGACATTGTACATACCTATGGGACATTTTGGTGTCACAGCGGTGGCATGGTTTGATGGCATCTTGAGCTTTTGTTCCATGTAGTGTCTTCTTCCCTGGAGTTTATTTGACTTTCTTTAGTTTAATAAGTTGTACCATTATTGGGGATTTTCTGAGCCACGGTTTTTCTTCTCCTCTGAGTATGGTTCTATTTTGTTTATGAACCTCAGTTTGTCTCACCACCTATATTGTCTTCTCCAAGGTTAAGCCTCCTTTCGATTGCAGTAGGTCAGATAGGGTGTCATCAGTAACATTGACTACAATGCGGTTTGGTATTAGCTCTGTTTTAAGATCAACATATGTGCAACCTTCAGCTAGTTGATACAGGTAGTTCATAAAGGTATCTAACTAGTTCACCTGGTTTCTGTACCCTTTGTTCAATTTTGCCCTTTCTAAAATCTGTTACTCCACAGATTAAAATAACTATCAAAGGCTTTAAAGACTTTTTCAAATTTGTTTGATGTTTCATTGATGCCTTCTCTTGCTTTAACATCATTCGCAATTGCTCCAGTAGAGTACAGTAATGTGTTGACTTGTTCACCTCACACTTATTGTCCAATTCAGAAGTAACAGCTGTTATGGAATAGAAGGAGGCTATTTGGCCTATTGTGTCTGCACCAGCTATCTGAATGGGTAACTCACCTAGTACCATTCCCCAGCCTTCTTCCCATAACCTTGCACATTCTTCCTTTTCAGATAGCACTCTCAAGAAGTGCATTCCAAACCCTAACTACTCGCTGCATAAAAAAGTTTCTCCTATCACTTTTGCTTCTTATACTAATTATTTTAAATCTGTTTTAAATCTCAATCTCAATCATTTCACCAATGGGAACAATTTTTCCCACTATGTACTCTGTCTAGAAGCCTCATGATTTTGAATACCTCTATCAAATCTCCTCTCAACCTTCTTTTCTCTAAGGAAAACAGTCCTAACTTCTCCAATCTATCTTCATAACTGATGTTCCCCATCCCTTGAACCATTCTCATGAAGTTTTTCTGCACCCTCTCTAATGCCTTCACATCCTTCCTAAAGTTCAGAGCCCAGAACTGGATGCAATACTCTAGCTGAGGCCAAACTAATGACTTGTACAAATTCAACATAACTTCCTTGCTCTTGTATTCTATGCCTTTGTTAATAAAGCCCAGGATACCGTATGATTTATTAACTGTTCTCTCAACCTGTCCTGCCACCTTCAATGCTTTCTGCACATATACACCCAGAGTCCTCTCCTCCTGCATTCCCTTTAGAGTTGTACCCTTTATCTTATATTGCCTCTCCATGTTCTTCCTACCAAAATGAATCACTTCATATTTCTCTACATTGAATTTCATCTGCCACCTGTCTGCCCATTCCACCAACTTGTCTATGTCCTTTTGACTCTCCTCCTCACAGTTCACAATACTTCCAAAGCTTTGTATCATCTACAAACTTTGAAATTCTGCCCTGTACACCAAGGTCTAGGTAATTAATATATATCAGGAAAAGCAAGGGTCCCAACACTGACCCCTGCAGAACTCCACACCTTCCTCCAGCACAAAAAACATCCATTAACTCTCTGTTTCCACAACCACAACAATGTGGCTGATTCTTAACTGCACTCTGAAATGGCACAGCTAGCCACTCAGTTCAAGGGCAACTAGTGATGGACAACAAATGCTGGCTTTGCCAGCGATGCCCACATCCCGTGACAGAATGAAAAAAAAACGAAAAGATTTGTCAATCATGATTTCCCTTTCATAAATCCATGATTAATCATATTGTGATTCTCTAAGCGCTCTAACAATAGGTTCTAGAATTTTGCCTACAACTGATGTTAGGCTAACTGGCCTATAGTTCCCCATTTTCACTCTTTTCCTTTCTTAATAACAAGGTTATGCTTGCTACCTTCCAACTCTACGTGACTTGACAAAAGTAAATTATCCCTCCTCATCCTTCTTGACCTGTCTGCAGCCTTTGGGAACTGCAGATTTGAAGGAAGGAGGGGACAGAACCTAAGGAGAGAGAATGGCTAACAATGTCAGCTAACATAGGGGAGAGGAAGGCAAGTTGGAGGTGATCAGCAGTTCAGTGGGAATAGGCTTAAGAGAGCAGGAGGTGTGCCTCAAGGACAAGGTGAACTTGAAGAGGTCATGAGGGGGGATAGGAGAGAAACTAGAGAAAGATATAAATTCCCAACTAAACCAGGGGACAACCTTAGATGAAGCTTTGCCCTGTGGGCTAGGGGAATGGAAGGAAAAGTCAGAAGCATCTGATTGGATGGTCTCAATCTTCATAGAAAAGAAACCCATGAGCTCTTCACATTTATTGGAGGTGAGAGTGGAGGAGGCAGGGGAAAGGGGTTTAAGAAGACTGGTTTCGGTAGAGAAAAGAAGCCAAAGTTACTGTTGCGTTCCAGGATGATCCTAGAATAGTGAGCAGGTTTTGCAGACATGAGCAGGATCTGGTAATGCTTTATGGGGTCCAGTCAGACCTGGTGGTGAATGGTTAAACCAGTTGTTCACCATACCCATTCAAGTACATGTCATTTGGGCTTAAGAGAGTGGAGATGAGGGTCGTATCTGAGGAAAACAGTATAATGGGGATGATGACATCAATGGTAGGGCTGAGGATTTGGTTGAGCAGATCAGTAGCTGCAGAAATGTTGTGGTGAACAGAGGGCCAAAGGTTAGATAATAGGGATTTTGTGAATGCAGTTGTAAATGACTTGAGAGGGGTTGGTTGGGTTGGGGGGGTGGCGGGGGGCGCAGTTTTTGTCCAGGGATGGGTACAAAAAGAAATAGGGTTTGGAGGGGGAAGCAGGATGTGGTGGAGAGTGTTACAAGAAAGTAACTTGTGATGGCCTTATCTGTGATTGATACTATGCAGATAATGGAGACACCAACATTCCACCCTCCGTAAGCTTTGCTACCTGTGTCCTAACTTGCACCAAATTCTATTCACCCATCACCCATGTGCACTCTGACCTACACTGGCTCCCGGATAAGTAATGATGCAATTTTAAAATTTGCTTTCCAATCCTTCCATGGCCTGGCCCTTCCCTATCTTTGTAATCTCACCCAGGTCTGCAACCCTCCGAAATATCCACCTCTAACCCTGGCTTCTCAAGCATCCCTGACTTTAATTGCTCCACCACTGGTGGCCGTGCCTTCAGCTGTCTCGGCCCTAAGTTCTGGAATTCCCTCCCTAAACCTCTCCACCTCACATTTTTCCTTTTAAGGCAGCCCTTGAAAACTGCCTGTTTGACCCAGCTTTAGGCCATCTACTCTAATATCTCCTTATGTGGTATGGTGTCATGGTTTGTTTCACAATGTCTGCATGAATTGTCTGAGATGTTTTGTTTTAAAAGCACTATATAAGTGCACGTTGTTGTTCATTTGCCAATTACACACCCATTTTGCTAGTTTATTTATGTCTTCCTTTGATTTTGTTGCAGTCCTCCTCTGTATTAATTTATACCCCAAATTTGCAGTCTGCAAACTTTGATATTGCACTTCTGATTCCCAAGTCCAAATCATTTATGTAAATAGTGAACAACAGTGCTCTCAGCATTGCCCCATGTGGAAAACCATTTCCTACTATTTCCCAGTCTGAGTAACTACCTTTACTCTCTATTTTCTGTTTTATATTTATCTTGCTGCTTAATTGTCCCTGATTCTACAGCTGAACTTTAAGCAGTCAGCAAGGGTAACTCATTAGCAGGGAGATCTCCAACTAAATTTTGAGTTTTAAAATGCCTCTCTGAACTCTGCTCCACTGAATTTCAGGAGGTGGTAGGAACAAAAGTTCCATTTGTTTGATGGTGACTGTGTGGGTCTTTGGCAGTGAGGAATTCTTGCTCAGAGAGTTAGGGGTTGAGGAGGACTCTTGTGGGCACTGTGGGTGGCAGCTGACCTGCTTTTGTGACCCTTCTTAAGCTGGGGTTTATACATTGCTAATATAAATGTCTGACTCTGAGGGTAGCAACTAAGTTGTTTAAATATTGGGCCAAGTAAGATATAGCAGATTGAAGTACAATTTTTAAAAAACTGAATTTTGATTCGATTTTGGCTCTTTTTTTCTTGTTTGCCTTGATTTCATTGATATAGTTTTTAAGTCTTTGACGTGTTCCAAACATGGAGAGGTTTTAAAAAGCATTCTGGATATTAAGGAAAAAGTGGATAATTTGCTCCTCACTTGGGACTTAAACTGGATATTCAGAGAAAACAAGTAGAGTAAAAGATTGAGCCAAATGTAAATAAAGCTCATGTGATCGTAGTAATTAAGCCACTAATATGTTATGTAACTTTTCCAAGTGCAGTCATTTTTAGCTCTCCTGGAGGTTCAGTTGGTGGGTGAAGGTATCAGCCCAGTTTCGCACTGAGCTATCATCCAGACAATCATAGATTCATCTCCCAGTCTGCAATAAGGGGGAGGTGATGGCATAGTGGTATTGTCACTGGACTAATAATCCCAAGACCCAGGGTAATGCTCTGGGGACCCAGGTTCAAATCCTACCATAGCAGATGGCAGATTCTGAATTCAATAACAAATTTGGAATTAAAAGTTTAATGATGAACATGTTGTTGGAAAACCTATCTGGTTCACTAATGTCCTTACCTGGTCTGGCCTACATGTGACTCCAGACCCACAGCAATGTGGTTGACTCTTAAATGCCTCTCTGAACTAGGGATGGATAATAAATGCTGGCTGCTTAGTCCTTACCAAAATGGCAGGGCCATTAGTGGGTTTGGAACCTCCAGCTGAACAATGGCATTAACCCACATCCAATGAATAATGAAAAAAATAAGTTCATAGATCTCCGTTGGGAGAGTGTGATTTATCTCTTAGCTCTAAGGCTTAGAGAAGGAGGGCTTTTTTGGCAGTCAATCTCCTTTCTTCTATGGTTCACAATGTTTTGAATAAGCATGAAACACTTTGCAGTGAATTAAAGAAAACAGACTTTATTGATGTACAATGTGATCACTGGCAGAACTATACAGAGCAAGCAGTTTTTTAGTTTCTGTATTTTACCAGGTCTCTAAGAACTATTGAAAATCTGCTGCTTTATACACCATACTTTACCTACATCAAAGGGAAAATCATAGGTAAGACCTCATGAGGAGGACTGCAACAAAATAGAAGGAAGGCATCAATAATCTTGTAGAAGTGGTCTATAATTGGTCATTGGACAATTCCTGTGAGGACAGTCTATTCATGGAAACAGTTGTAGCTGTTTACTCCAAAGTTACTTCCCAAAAACAAGATTTCCCAACATAACAGTTCCTAACCTCTTTGAAGTACAGGCTTTGCCAATCATTATCTTTCTATACTATATTTAATGGATCCCACTACCTACATTTAGAAACATAGAAACATTGAAAATAGGAGCAGGAGTAGGCCATTCGGCCCTTCGAACCTGCTCCGCCATTCATTATGATCATGGCTGATCATCCAACTCAATAGTCTGCTCCCACTTTCTCTCCATATCCTTTGATCCCTTTTGCCCCAAGAGCTATATCTAACTCCTTCTTGAAAACATACAATGTTTTGGCCTCAACTACTTTCTGTGGTAACAAATTCCACAGGCTCACTATTCTCTGGGTGAAGATATTTCTCCTCATCTCAGTCCTAAATGGTCTGCCCCTTATCCTCAGACTGTGACGCCTGGTTCTGGATTCTTCCACTGTCGGGAACATCCTTCCTGCATCTACCCTGTCTAGTCCTGTTAGAATTTTGTAGGTTTCTATGAGATCCCCCCTCATTCTTCTGAACTCCAGCCACCAAAATTATACTGTAACCAACCATGCTTATGCCATTACTGTCACTTATTTGCTTACACAAGCATTTTTGTCTATAACACTTAGGGTGGAATTTTCAAAACTTAGCCCTTGCCAAAATGGCAGGACCATTAGTGGGTTGGGAATCCATTGGAGCCTTCAGCAGGCTTTGCTGAAGCTGTTTAACAATGGCATCAACATCCCGCTTCCAGACTCTCAGACCAATCAGGAGGGCAGGTGGAATTGCGAGCCGGACAAGGGAAAGATTTCTATTTAAAGGGACCTTGGCATGGATCAGAAAGGCTCAACTAGAGACTGATCTTTGAGGCTGCAATAACCACAGGAATGGGGGGCAGCACCCAAGGTAGAGGAGTGTAGAAAATGCAGCAACTTAACTCTTTCAGGTGTGGAACCTCACACTCCTACTTTCCCAGCATTCTCCTGCACAGCACACCTCAGGACAACACACCTTGCAGCTTCACTCATTCCTCTCTCCAGGCGCCTCATCCCCATCTGAACAGCCAACTCTCACACTCACCCTACTGTCCTCTCGTATCCATGCCTCACAGTTACCGTCCACAAATGTCCTTCCCTCCTATCCCCATAAGCCATTACTAACACTCAAAGCTCTCTGCTTTCTCTCCTTGTGGGAGATGCGAACACATGACCTCAGGGAGATGTGGGGAGGGGACATTGGGCCCCTAGAAACAGATACCTTAATGGCAACTGGCAGTGTGTGCCTACCTGGCCCACTGGGAAGGAGGTCTTACTCCAGGAGGGTGCAGATGTCAGCAGCGAACTGCTGTCAAAACCTGAGCTTCCTGAGGTACTGGTGAGAATCGAGGGAGCTGACCATCTACTGTAGACCCTGTGTTGGGGGTCTTGTCTCCTTGGAGCTGAGTCTCTGTGCCCATCCCTTCTGCATTGTGGAATGGCAGGTGGCTGAAGAGAAGGGTGCTGGGACTGGCCTTGCTCCTCCTGCTGCTGGTGTTGTTGATATTGTTGCTACTCCCATTCTTCATCAGAGGTCTAACATAGAGCTGCTTAACCTGCTTCAATGCTGTTGTGAAGGCAGGAAGTATGGAAGTGCAGCAGAAAAGCTAATGAGATGTAATAGAAGTGAAGTGACTTCCAAGCAGTGAAAGCACTCTCCGAGAAAAAGAGTTGTGAGCAGCAGCCTCTCACCTGGCTGGAGCTCTTCAGTTTCACTGAAGACACACTCCCCAATGTACACTCACCTTGGTGGCCTTGGCAAGTTGCTGATATCTCAGAAATAGGTCTGCTGGCTGTTAAAAACCAGAATGCAGAGCTAGAAAGACATTTAAATGCCTGTTTGCATTATCTAATTAATGCTCACTTCAGACTGCCCTGGTCAAACCCAGAAGAGGGTGGGGTGATGTTGGTGTCCAGAGCCACATGCACCCAGCCTTGCCTCCCCTTGGCAGTTAAAATTCTTCCTTAGATTCTAAAGACAGAATACAGGTTATGCTTTCTTCTCATGATATGACAAAGCAATCCTGTTAATCTTGGAAAGTCTGTTGTTCCACACAAAGCAATTTGTTTATTGACCCTTAACTCTACAAGATATCCAACATATCAACATTTCTTCAGGATATCCAATAGGTTCAAACTCTTGATTACTATCCATTAGCTGGATGTTTGTTCTGAGGGGACTAGATCAGGCTGTAATGTTCTCCATTCTTCAAAAGTCTGTCAAAAACTATCATCTAGACTTCACATATAAAAATGGTCATTGGCAAAGATTACAGAAAACTGTTGCCACTCATCAGGTGGTGATGGGGTATCACCTGCTGGCTGGTGAACGGGCAAGAGCCCCACCTGTTTTTGGGAAGTCCTGCCAAATCAAGTGCCAATTAGGTCAGCAGCAAGCCTTCCCCGGAATCAAGGCCCCCGGGGCCAGAAGTCCTGCCCACCGAGAGCTACCAGCCAATCAGAGGCCAGCAACACTTCATTGCAAGGTGGCCGAGGATCGCCAATGGACCCAGGTCAGAAGTGATTGATGGCGGGACAGGAATTGCGTGGTGGAATTTGCGGGGGGAGGGGGGTTGAGGGCAAGGGCAAGGGGTTGGCTTTCAGTGGGCCCCCCATTCCTGATGCCAGATCCCTCGATCAGGCACTGAGTGCCTTTGAATAATGGACCTCCCCCTTCTACCAAAAGCCCACAAGCAACCCCCCACAGTGTTTACTTTTCTTGCATGGCAAGTTCCCCACCCACTGCTGAGTGAATACCAGTGGCGACAAAATGAGGCTCTTAAGTATGCAATAATTGACCGCTTAAGGCCTCAGTTGGTAACAGGGTGTGAAGGCCGCCCACAGGCCTTCCAGCCATGGACTTAATCGAAGTAGAAATGGGAAGGTGGTGGGGTCCCCACCCACTACCAGTTTGCCCGATTAAATGCTCCCCCACCAGCAAACTCACCAGGGGGGAGGGTATTAAATTCTGCCTATCAAACTCCAGGGAACCTGCAGGAGAGAAAGTGGGGAGTCAGATGTGGAATTGGGAAATAGAATTGGTTAGTGTCCATATTCTAAGTGTTGCGCTCATCAAGTTGAAAGCATGTCTGTTGGGGCAAAAATTCCTTACCTTTCTCAACTCAGTTCCAGCATCAAGTCAATTCAAATAGTTTTAGGGCAAAGCAATAAAAAAAATCATGGCACTCCCAGAAACATTGAAAATTGGCCCCAAATTGTCTTTATAAGCTTAATAAATCTTCATGGGATCCAAGCATGATCTGGTCTGGATCCCCAGAGCCTCCTGCTGGTGTTCACGACTCTCCTTCAGGAAGCCTCTTGCACTTCTCACTTAGCTTTACGCTCCAAAACTAAACCTTACGGGCCTGACTGAAGGTTGACACCTGGATTACCTGAGTCATGGCAGAGCGTATGGACCTCCACTGATTCTATAGTGCAGGATCCTGTCCAAACAGCTGAGGAATTTCAGTCCTAAAAGGTTTTAGAGAGAAATTGTTGGGCAACCTGATAGATCAGTAAAGTCAGGACATGAGTGATGTCAGGAAGTACTTCTTCACACAAAGGCTAGTGGAAATCTCCCTCCTAAAAACCTACTGAGGCTGGGGTGGTGATCAATTAAAAAGTTCAAAACTGAGATCATTAAGGTGAGGGTATTAAAGGATGGCGAACCAAGGCAGGTAAATGTTGTTAAGATTCAGATCTGTCATAATCTAATTAAATGTTGGGACAGGATCGCTGGGATGAATGGTCTTCACTTGTTCTTATGAGCCATACAGCCCAGAAGGTCCCAAGTTCAGTGCTTGGTCTGTGATGAGTTCAATATTCTCAACCAGGATGGCAGCACTGAATGCCTCAGGCTATGAGGCGTTGGTGAAATTGGCAGGAGGACACTAGCTAGATTCCTGCTTCTGACCACCATCTGGTGAACCCGACTGTGAGAGGGACTGTTTGGACACTGGGTGAGCCCAGGATCAGGGTTCGCTGTAATGATGACACTCAATATGCCGGCTCACATTTGGGAAAACAACCACCTAGCTGAAGTAATGCAGGTAGACAATAATTGCAGAACCATATCTTAGCAAGAGTTAGAGTCTACAGAAGAGGACAAAATTGGAGGGATAACTCAATAGAAAAGAATTTGGTCCACATTGTGTCAATTTTCTGGGCACACAATTCATGTTGAGGAGGCTAATTCCTGGGTATGATCTCCGACGCCTGATAAATGCCCAGAGCCGCACTGCCAGTGACTTATAGGTGGCTGGGACATGCGCCTAATACAAACGATAGACACATTGAAGATGCTTTTCAGGAGTCTGATGACTGTTTCAGGACTCTAATAACAAATTCAGTGACAACTGGGAGAAGCATATGCTTCCGTGTTTCTCCTGGTCTACCATGGCCCAAGCAGCAGTATCTAAAGGGACCATTAAAATCCACTGAAAGACAAGTAAGGCCTGGTGAATTCAGGATCAGGGTGTGAGTCACGTCCCTCCCCCATTCCCCTACCAGCAGAAAAATAGGATCTGTTGGTAATGGGGTGAAACTTCTTGACCCGGGGTCCCAGCATCATTTTGGATGAGGCACGGAGACTCCATGACTCTGAAAATCTAGGCCTAAGTTCTTGTTTTATTCGCTTACCTTTTTATGGAGGAACAAGAGTGCTCATCCTGGCTCTCCAGCAATACTGTGGGCTGCTGTCAGCCTACACTCAGTCCATCCACCCTGGTCACCACACCTTCCTCACCACGACTTACCTATTGGATGGCCTCATGACTGACTGATGAGCATAATGGGACTCCCAAGTTGAGTCTCCTCCCCTTGCATATTGTGTAAATCTATGGCTTGATTGTTGTACTCCTGCCTCTGAGTCCAAATGCTGTGGATTTCAGCCCCATTCCACAGACTTGAGCAATTGATCCTGGCTGACATGCCAGTGCAACACTGAAGAAGTGCTGCACTGTTGGAGGTGTTGTCTCTTGGATAAGACATTAAACTGAGACTCCTTTGGCTCTCTCAGGTGAACATAAAAATTCCATGCTGTTATTTTAAAGAAGAGCGGGGGATTTCTCCCCTGTTCTCCCCAGTTCTCAACTTTGATCTTATTGAATGGTGGAGCAAGCTCGAAGGGCCAAAAGGGCCTACTTCTGCTCTTATGTTTTAGTGTCCTGGCCAATATTTATCCCTCAATCATAAGTAGATGAGCTCGTCAGATGTTATTGCAGTTTGTGGAAACTTGATGTGCATAAATTGAATGTTGTGTTTCTACATTACAACAATAACTTATTCTCAAATTGTATTTGATTGGCTGTAATCTGCTTTGAGACAGCCTGAGGTGTGGAAGGTACTTTATAAACTAAAGTTCTTCCTTCCTTTTTAAAATGAGCCTAATTTTGAACAGAACTGGAGCCTCCATCTCCAGACATGTAATTCAGTTCACATCGGGAACCAACCCAAAACCAATTTCTACCCTACATTCGCAACTAACTGGTAGTAATTCTGCACTGCTGACTGTCACTTTTAATTTATGGCAGGAGCAATGAATTCAAAGCAATAGAGGAGTAATCTCATGGTTGCCTGAAGATAGCTGAGCTGAGCTTCAGAAAATATTTATTAAAACCTGCCATTTACACAATAGGTGGCTCCATCGCTGGATTACTCATTTCCAGTAAGTTCATGGTAATTGAATATCTGAAACCAGTTGTTAAATTGATTCCAGCTCAAAATTTTGGCCTGGGGTGCGGAGTCCTGTTCCAAGGCAGAGTTGTTCTTGAGGGTCACCACTGCAGTTAATAGTGGATCTGGTCCAATGCCAAGAGCCTTGGTCGATTTGCTACCCTACCCACTTGGAGCAGCAATGTTAAGTAGACCTGGCGGTTGAAAAGTTTGGGATGATCTTGTTTGCAATGTCAGGAGTTGCACATAAAACCGCTGGTGTTTTAACAGTTTTAACACTGTAGCTGGAGGGCCTAAGCATTTGGAAAGGCCATTGATGTGAAAGCTATAAGGAAAATATTTCCAACCCCTTTCGCTCCCCCAAACATATCTTAGCAAGAGTTAGAGTCTACAGAAGAGGAAAAAGCTGCAGCAATTCCCTAGCCCTGGGAGAATGACAGGCAGGTAGCTGCCCTTGGAAATCTATAGTCACCCAACAATTCAGCTCTGACTCTCCAGGGACCTCATAAGTGATATTTCCATGAGTGATGTGTCAATGAGTGACGCATGCACGAATGATGAACCCTGCATGATGTACCGTGGCCAGGATTTCCCGTGTCTGCCGGCATCGGGCATTTTTGGTGGCGTGAGTGGATAATATGGCATGATCGGTTTCATGACGGCGTGAAACCAGTTTGTGATTGTCCGCTCAGCCCACCGTTGGCGGGCCGCGTTTCTCGCCATCAGACGTCGGGAACCTCATTGTAATACATTTGCATATCATTATTAGGCTAGCCCGCCAGTATCATTACCCCCACAACACACCCCCCCTCCCCCCCCCACCCCACCCCACCCCCCACCTTGCTGGATTGTCCCTCCACATTGGCAGGAAAGCACGCCTTTTATATGCTGTTGTGAACCATGGGAAAGCACGCCAATGTGGTTCACAACACCATACAAAAGGCGTGCACTTGGCAGGCTACACTTTGAGGGGAACTTGGAGGTGAGTACACAGTAACAATGTGCAGCATTCACCAGGGTCACCTGTTGGACTTCAAGCTTGAGACACATTTTGGTGGGGGGAGCAAGGGCTGCCTCGGGGCTGAGGTGACTTGTGTTGGGAGGGGACAAGGACTGCCTTGCGATTGAGGTGACTTGTTGGGGGTGGGGGGCGGGGTGGCAAGGGATGCATTGGGACTGAGGCGACTTGTGGGGGGGTTGGGGGCAAGGCCTGCTTTGTGGTTGAATATAGTGAACAAGCATTCGGGGTGTGGGGTAGGGTGGGCAGTTGAGACAGTTCAAGCACAGCCATTGATATGATTGGAGTTGGGCTTCTAGCTTACCTGCCACTCAAGCAATGCAGAGGCACCAAAGTGCCACCAAGTGCTCCAGAGCTTTTCACCACTCCCGGCATAGTCTGCAAAGTCATGAGCATTTTAGTGGACTGCAAAACAGTTGTGCAATTGCACACGTTGTACTATCTCCTTGCTAAAGTTGGCCATGGAGCTGTGACTGCTGGAGGTGCTCACAGCCCCTTGCAATGTCAGCATGCTGGTTTGGACCAGTCTCCCCCATGGTTCAGGCTAACAGTGCAGCCTTGCAGTGTGGGCTAGGAGAATGCCTGTGCCTGAGCTGAGAGCACAGCATGTAGTCCAGTGGGCAAAGCTGCTGCCAATTGGTCAGGTGGAGTAGGGCGGTGTTGGGTGGTCTCGGGCAGCCATGCAGTGCACTAATCTCTGGCCAGCCAAGTGGTGACCAGCACTCTCCGGGAAGCGTTAGAATCCTACAGACTTAACCAGGACAGGTTCTTCGTACACCCAGGCTAACCCACGCATCTCTCTCTTTCATCCTGCAGGAGGAGTACATCAGGATCATGGAGCCTGGTGAATTAATTGTATGACTCATGGTGTACAGAGAGCAAAGATAATGGAGCAGAGAGTGACTGAGGTGCCTGGCTGCGCGGAGGGTGGAACAGCACCCTCTGGAAGAAGGACCCGCTGGGGCTCCCACACACGTCGCTGGAGAGCCACAGCGAGCCGTCGCTGGTCAGTGCCTAGCTAGACACAGGACCTATAGACGCTGTCTTACATTCCTGCAGATGACCTAGAACCAGTGTCGCCGAAGACTGTGCATGTCTAGGGAACTGGTTGGTCACATCTGCCATTTGCTACAGGATTTGGCACCACGGGGACATGGGCTACCCACAAAGGCCGTGGCTGATGACACCCGTGCGGCGGCCTCAGACTGCAACAGAGCGACAGAATAATGAGGCTCATGCAGCATCTCGCAACTTGGTGGAGCAGACCATCAAGATGCTGAAGATGTGGTTCTGGTGCCTGGACTGGCCTGGTGAAGCCCTGCAATATAGGCCACAGAGGGTGTCACGCATCGTTGTCATCTGCTGCGCCCTTTACAACCTGGCACTGCAACGGGGGAGAGGAGCTGGCTGAGGAGGAGATGGAGGAACTGCATATCCCCTCTGTTGAACAGGACGTCAATGGAGATGAGGGTGAGGAGGTCCTCAAAGGCGACGATGACGGGGATGAGGCCCTTGCATTGGGTAGATGAGGCAGATGCGTTCAAAGTTCCTAATAGACGCTCAATTGCAGGAGGATGATGATGACATGCAGTGAATACACTCCATAAATCTTCACGTAGTCTCTGAGAATGTCTGACTCCTGTCTGGCTGAGGGCAGCTCAGGGTCATATCATAGAGATGCTGCCATGAAACTTTACAAGCACCTGATCCTTTGTCTGCCTTCATCACCTGAGCCCTTCAGGAGCACAGCATCACAGGTCACAGATGTTGAAGAGATGGGGGCCAGCCCCACCTTAAAGGTGCTGAGAGCACACAGAGAGTACGAGAGAACTCTGTGGCGCCTGGCCTCTACATTCTGGCAGCAATGACAAGCACCATCGAGCTGCAGGCATCAGTAATATGTCCAGGGAGAGTGAGGCGGGTGGTGGCATAGTGGTATTGTCAAGGGACTGGTATTCCAGACCCAGCTCTGGGCATTCGGGCTTGAACCCTGCCGTGGCAGATGGTGAAATTTGAATTCAATAAAAATCTGGAATTAAAAAAGTCTGATGATGTTGATTGTTGTAAAAACCCACCTGGTTCACTAATGTCCTTTAGGGAAGGAAATCTACTGTCTGTACCTGGTCTGGCCTACATGTGACTCCAGACCCACAACAATGTGGTTGACTCTTAAATGCCCTCTGAACAAGGGCAATTAGGGTTGGGCAATAAATGCTGGCCTAGCCAGCGACACCCACATCCCATGACTGAATTAAAAAAAATTGAAAGAAGCCTTGTTAAAGTCTCTTTAAAAGAGAAGAAAGGGCACCCGGTGCGGAGAGGGACCGAGAGGGAGAAGGACCTCCTCGTGCACCTGCTCCTCGGCCTGGCCAAGTTGGCCATTAACTGGTCCAAGCAGTGGGCGGTCGAGGGGGTCATCCTCCCCGACTGTCTGCCCCTCTTTGCAGCCGGGTGTCCTTGGAGAGGGAGCACATAGTGTCTGCTGGCACCATCGAGGCCTTCCGTGCCTGGTGGGCACCGCGGGGACTGGGTGTTTTATTGACCCTCAAACACATTTTGGTTTAATGTTTGTAAGTTTCCTTCAAGTTTTGTCTTTGGTTTTGCGGTCTCCCTAATTTAAGGGGCTGCGTTTAATTTTGTCCCTGATTTTGTTAATTTAGTTTATTTGGTTGACTCAAAAAGAGTTAATTCTTCTTAACTTTCCTAATCCTGCCGCTACGTCTTGGTGCTCCCCGGACATCCACAGCGGAGGTGGAGGCAGCCTGCTGACTGCTACGCCCTGTCTGTAATGACCCTGGCGGGTGTCCCCTGGAGGGCCGAGACCTGGAGGCCCCTGGCCTGCTTTCAGGGTCCTGCTGTGATAGACAAAGCCAAGCGATCCCATAGCCAACGGATCAGATCAAAGCTCTGAGTCTTGCCACATCCTGTCTTGAATTGTAGTGGAAAGTTAAATAACTAAAGGGAAGTGAATGTTCCAATGAGCAATCTCATCATTAATAATGATTAAGCCCAGCACATGGGAGTAAAAATCAAAACCAAAGCATTTGAAACCATTTTCAGCCAGAAATGCCAAGTAGATGGCCCATCTTGGCCATCTCTGGAGGTCCCCAGCTTTAAGAAGCCAATCTTCATCGAATTTGATTCACTCCATGTGATATAAAGAAATACTGAGTGATTTGGACACAACAAAGACAATGGACTCTGACAATATTCCATTGTAGTGCTGAAGACTTTTGTTCCAGAGCTAGTCATGCCCCTAGCCAAGCTGCTTCAATACAGCTACAACACTGGAATCTACCTGATGTGTGGCAGTGACACCCTCCTCACCCTGTGGAGCTGGAGTTGCTGAGGTCACAGGAAAGGAGATTTGGATGGACCGGACACTCCCGCAGTCACCTGGATGTATGGCCCTGGAGTGTGCACCTACTGATCCTCCTCCCTTTGGGTGCCTGAGGGCCCCAGGCTGACTCCTTGAGGAGAAGGGGTAGCTGGAGTGAGATCGAGCTGCCTGGCACCCCTCTCGCGTACACGCTGTTGGAAGCCAATTATGGCATCAGGGATGGAGTTGAGCCTGCGCAGCAGTGCAGGACCGATGTCCTGGGCCAAGATCTGCATGGCAGCCGCCATCCTACCAGTGCATTAGCATGCCAGCGCTATCACCTCAGAGTGAAGGCAGATGGACTCCTACATCGTGCCTTGCAATCTGGGAAGTGCGGACATCTCTTCCTGATGTTCCTGAGCTTGTCTTTGCAGCTCCAGCAGCTGTGACATGACCGAGTCTAGAGGCTTGTCATGTGACTCGAACTCAAGCAAATTTCTTGCCTTCAGCAGTCCTCTGAGTGCCGGATGCCAGGGAGGTCCCTGCTGCTGCCTGCTGTGGATCAGACAGTTTGATGTGCTCACCTGCTTGTGATCCTGAGGCTATACTAAAGCTAGGTCCCACCGAGGTGTGTCTCTCTGAGCTGGTGGAGGGTGTGGGTGAGCGTTGTGACGGGACTTCAAGGAGGGTGCCTCCAGACTCCTCTTCAGAGGTTTCTTTGGGGCTTGATTGGAGGCCCTGGGTCATGGACTCTGTCGACTGTTTCCCAGATGTGACTGCGGAAGCAAGGGGAGAAAGTTAGTGCATGGCAGTGGCCTGTGAAACAGGATGGTTGTCTGATGGATGTTGTATTGCTGGATCCTCACTTGGTAGAGCACCGCTGACCTCACCGTCAGCACAGGACAGGTCCAGACCCTCGCCGGCCAGCTGGATGGCTCCGTTTTCAAAGTCCGTGAGGACATTGATTTCAGGCATTCTGCTACCGGCCTGTGACCTCTCCTTCTTGTTGTGTGCCAGCTTGTCCTGCATGAATAGAGATGGAGAGAGTGTAAACCGGACGCCTCCCAGGCCAAATGATAAGTATGCCTGGCATGTGCGGGTGGTGAGTGGTCCCATGGACGGGATGAGGACAATGACAGTGAGTGTGAGAGAGTGAATAGTGACGTCCCTTGAACTGGCAGTGAGTGAGGGCCCTGTGGACGTGTGATGAGTTTGTGAGTATGAGAGTTGAGGGTGATGAGAAGAGTGACCTCCCTGGCAGAACAGAGGAGGTCATTCATCCTCATGCAGCACTGGGTGGCTGTCCTCTTTTGAAGGGCATTGGCACTGACCACTACTGCCACTACCTCCCAAGTCTGGTTGGTCACGCCGCTGCCCATCTTGCAGCCAGAGCGGGGATAGAGTACAAACCAGCGGGCCTCCACGGCATCCAAAAGGCATTCCAGTGACACATCACTAAACCTGGGGCCTGCAGTCTTTTTGCCTTTCATGGACATCTTCCCTGCAGTCTTCGTGGGCAGGAAGCACTGATACATCTAGCACACAGCTGGACTTTAAATATGGCACCCGACATGATGAAGCAGCAAGGTAATGGCAGGCGGGCAAACGAGAGCCCACCTGCCATCAAAACAACATGTTTCCCGGGAATGCATAAATAATGTGGCGGATTTGGGACGATACGGTGTGAAAACCTGCCATCGTGGTAGGCGGGTAACCGCACTCAGTGCTAATCTGGCACGATTCTGCCCTGTGAGTGATGTGCCATGAGTGATGTGTCCTTGTATAATGCAGCTCCAGTACCACTCCAGAAGCAGGACACCATAAGGACAAAGAAGTCCATTGATTGGCTACCGATCCACCACCCTAAACATTAATTCCCTCCACACCAGCGCACAGTAGGAGCCATGTATACCATCCTCAAGATACACTGCAGCAGCTTGCTAAGGCTTCTCCAACAGCACTTTCCAAACCCACTTTTTCAGGTAAATTCCAGCTTGGCTAGGGGCATGACTAGTTCTGGAACAAAATTCCTCAGCACTACAATGAAATATTGTCAGAGTCCATTGTCTTTGCTGTGTCCAAATCACTCAGTATTTCTTTATATCACATGGAGTGAATCAAATTAGATGAAGACTGACTTCTTAAAGCTGGGGACCTCCGGAGACGGCCAGGATGGGCCATCTACTTGGCATTTCTAGCTGAAAATGGTTTCAAATGCTTTGGTTTTGATTTTTACTCCCATGTGCTGGGCTTAATCATCATTAATGATGAGGTTGCTCATTGGAACATTCTCTTCCCTTTAGCTATTTAATTGTCCACTACAATTCAAGACAGGATGTGGCAAGACTCAGAGCTTTGATCTGATCCTTTGGCTATGGGATCATTTAGCTTTTCCGATCGCATGCTGTGTCCGCTGCTTGGTAAGCAATTAGTCCTGTGTTATAGTTTCATCAGGCTGGCACCTCATTTTTGGGCAAGCCTGGTGCTGCTCCTGGCATGTTGTTCTATACTCCTCAAAGGACTAGTTTGGCCCCTGACTTGATGGTACCATGAGTGATGTGTCCATGAGTGATGTAGCATGAGCATATGAAATATCACTCATGGTATATCACTCATGAATACATTACTCATGGTACACCACTCATGAAGCGTCACTCAGGACACATCACTTATGGCATATCTCTCACGATACATCAGTCATGGATGACTCACTCATGCTATATCACTCATGGTATATCACTCATGAAGCATCACTTATGGATGCATCACTCATGGTACATAATTCATGATACATCATTCATGATACATCATTCATGAAGCATCACTCATGAACACATCCCTCACAGGCACACCACTTATGATGATATATGCCAAGGATCTGTGTGTCCTTATACACAGATCACAGAAAATTAAGATGCAATTAGAGGGGGGCGAGTGGTATGTTGGCCTTTATTGCAAAGGATTTAGATTGTCCTATGTGGAGAGATTAAGAAGACTTTGCCTATATTCTTTAGAGTTCAGGAGAATGTTCAGGAGCTGGTGTCAGTGAAAAATATAAAATCCTTCAGGGACTTGTTAGGGTAGATGCTGGGAGGATGTTTCCGCTGGCAAGGAAGTCTAGAACTGAGCATCACAATCTCAGAATTAGGGATTGGTCATTTAGGACTGAGATAAGGACAAATTTCTTAACCCAATGTTTGTGAATCTTTGGAATTCCCCATATTCCCAATTTATTGAAGTATTTTTATGTCAAAATCAAACGATTTTTGAACACTAAGGGAATCAAAGAATTATGTGTGAGAAGGTATAGCTAAGGTGAAAGATCAGCCATGTTATTATTGACTGGTGAGCAGGCTTGAGGGAAATAGCCTACTTATGCTCCCATTTCTTATGTCCTCCTGTTTACTGGCCCACCTGTATCTTTCCTAAATAAATCAGCCAAACTTCTGACAAGTGACCCTTGCTCATGATGAATGGGCCACAAGGAAGGTACACATAGATTGCCACCACTGCTCAAACTGTCATATAGCAAACAGGAAAGGAAGGGGAAATGAGGGGAATGAAGAACGAAGGGTTGTAGACAAGATTCTCTCAAAGCAGTATAGCAAAATACTCCTCAAATTCTGCAATAAAAAAGGTGGAAGCAGCTTGTCAACAATCATGTACAGAAAAGAGAGCAGGATAGGGTTACTCAGCAGTCCCTTGGGAGCCTGCAGGGCTCCCAATCAACATCACGAGACATAGCAAAGATAGAGACAAGCAAAGCCATTCCTTACTTAAAATAAGCAAAGGCAAATCCTTACAGTTGGCCTGAGGCTAACAATAGCATACTGCAGAATAAGAGGGGCACCCCATAAGGGAAACAGCAGATCTGCTTTGTAGGGATAACACATGTTAAAAAAACAGTTATGTCTTGTGCTGTTATGGTAGAACCATTTGTATATGACTCATAAATGTGTCCATCATAGAGCATTGTTTTTTTTTAAAATCTGCTGCCACGTTACATGGTTTTAGCGAATTTTAGTATTATTAAAGTAGTGCACTTTCATTTATTAGGAATTTAAAATACTTGAACGCATTCCTTTGTGTACTTCTGACATGATCCAGACTGTGGGGGTTAACTTCTGGAACTGTGCTACAGATGAATTACCACTGAGTCTGTATAAACTTGCTTGACTTAAGTGACTCCTGTTTCCAGCATTAGCCAATTTGTATTGATTTGCCATTGCTTATTTAAACTGTGTGATGGCAATCAGTTAAAAAATCTGTTGAATAACAAAGGAGTTATCTGATACACTTGTTGAAGATCTGACTATATCTGACTCTGAGATAATGCAGAAACACAACTCCATTACAAGGGTGAAGGACTGCAAAATTCAGCTCAATAGTGTTGCACGTTTCGGCGCTAAGGGAGCCCGGAGGTGATAAAAATGGCGGTGTCCATTTCCTACACTGCTCATGCCAATTGCCAACTTAGGAAGGGCGATAGTACAGGAATGTTGCGTGTGCACCAGAAGCATTCAGAATGGGCAGGTTGTGGCACCAGTCAGTGCCTAATTCTGAGTTGACACTGAACCTGCCATTTTGTAGCTCTCAGATCCAATTAGTGCCCTCTCTTTTTATTCTTTCATTGGACGTGGGCGTCGCTGGCTAGGCCAGCAATTTTATTGCCCGTCCCTAATTGCCCTTCAGAAGGTGGAGGTGAGACGCTATCTTGAACCGCTGCAGTCCATATGGCGTAGGTACACCCACAGTACTGTTAGGGAGGGAGTTCCAGGATTTTGACCCAGTGACAGTGAAGGAACGGCGATATAGTTCCAAGTCAGGATGGTGTGTGGCTTGGAAGGAAATTTGCTGGTGGTGGTGTTCTCATGCATCTCAAAAAATAAAAAATACCTGGAAAAACTCAGCAGGTCTGGCAGCATCGGCGGAGAAGGGTACAGTTGACGTTTCGAGTCCTCATGACCCTTCAACAGAACTAAGTAAAAATAGGAATATGTTTCATCCCTCTCCTATTTTTACTTAGTTCTGTTGAAGGGTCATGAGGACTCGAAACATCAACTGTACCCTTCTCTGCCGATGCTGCCAGACTTGCTGAGTTTTTCCAGGTATTTTTTATTTTTTGTTTTGGATTTCCAGCATCCGCAGTTTTTTGTTTTTATTTTTTTTCTCATGCATCTGCTGCCCTTGTCCTTCTAGGTGATAGAGGTCTTAAAGATGCATAAATGAACATGCATTCAGCTGCATGAGGGAATCAACGCCACCAATGTTATTGAAGGGCATCGGCATGGGACTTTCAGGTGAGGTGCTTTTTGATTCTCTTTTACTGCTGCTGAGTTATTGGAAGTATTATGTTGTTGGAGGAGTTCACACAAGTTATTTAAGTCAGAGGGGAGTGGTGTTGGACATTTGCAAGGCATTGAGTTGATTTTCAAGGTCTCTGAACAGAAAGCCTGCTCTCAATCATGGGTGCTGTTTCATGTGGTGGGCAAAATGGCCTCTGTCCCAATCCGTTACTCGCAAAGGAATGACATCATAGGTCACATGACTCAGTGGTCATATGACTATGGCAAACCACAGTACACAACAGGCAACTGTACACAGAGGCATTTCTCCAAACATCTCTCTTTTCGTAAAAAAAACACATTGCATGCACTATCATTTACAGTTGCAAGTTATCTACATGCACGGTCTATAAAGAAAGTCATCACATACAAACAGAAAACTGTTCATTCTAGTTTGTCTCACTTTCGTCTATCTCTACGCATGCATTGCACACATAACCTTTAAAGTGTTCAGGTCTTCTAATGATACACGTGCAGGTTGTTATTAATTGTTCATCTGGTGTCAGTTGGTTCCTGGGGTGACTTTGTCAGTAACGTCAAAACACTGGCATTGTTGCCACTAGTTGTTTGATATGAGTGAAAGCTGCTTCGTGTTCTGAGCCCCAATACCACTGAACATTCTTTGCAGTGATCTTGCGTAGAGGTTCACACTCTGATGGCAAATTGGGCATGAACCTTGCTAGGTTATTCACAAATCCTACAAATCGTTGAACCGCCTTCACTTCTGTTGGTTGCTGCGTCTCTGCTACAGGTTGCACCTTATCAGGAGCATGGCAAAGTTCTTTTGCTGTCAGCACATGACCTGTGTCTTTGACTTCAGGCATCTTCAGTTGCAGTTTTTTCTTGTTCAGGTTCATCTGCCAAGCTCTCTTTAATTACTTTAATAGCAAACTTTCGTAAGTCCCGAAGAGAAATAAATTTCACTCAAGATAGCTCGGGCTGATCAACGCACAGAAATGCAATAGGTAGAATTTTTACAAGGCAGAATGACAGCAAACATGATTGAATCAAGATGCAGGACCTGGTCTGATGGAAAGGGAAGGGTTTTGTGTAAAACCTTGCAAACCGGCTAAGATTAACCCTGGTGGCATTTTATAGTATCATGAAAGTTAATGCACACAAAGCAATTTAATTCATCTGTGTCTTAAGCAATTCAAAATGAATCCTCCTGTTCTTTACTGTATCGTCTTATCGATACATACATAGCACTGTTTCTTCCTGTGCTTGCTTTTTTTAAACTTTTTTTTGCCTTCATGTCTGCCTATGGCAAAAAATTACATACACTAGCAGTATGGAGAACTTTCTACCAACTTTCCTTTCTGCTGTTTCTTACAGTGGCTGGCTCTCTTCCAGCTATCAAAATCCACTCAATTTCAGCTGCTCCTGACACCATGCTCCATGTAGTAGATAAACTGGCTTCTGCCCCAATCCTTTACAAACAGAGGAATGCGAGGTCACATGACTCAGAGGTCATTTGACTATGACAAGCCACAGTGCACAAAGGAATTTCTCCAACCAGGTGCCGTAGTTGCAGAGCCTCTTGAGCTGCTGCAAAACAGGGAGATGGAGCACAGGCAGCAGAGAGAGAAAGCTGAGTGCAGAGAGAGGAGGAGGAGGGCTCTCAATAGAAGGCTGACACCACCCAGCGTGTTTAGAGAGCATAATACCATAAGACATAGGAGAAGAAGTAGGCAATTTAGCCTATCAAGTCTGCTCCATCATTCAATGAGATCATAACTGATCATGGAGCACTTCTCCTACCTCCAGCCAGGAGCAGTGTCTGAGGCAGCTACAATTCACCATCCTGCAGCCACAGAGCAGGGTGAGGATGGAGCTGCCAGTAGCTATCACGGTCACAGCACCCTCAGTTTCTATACCTCAGATGCTTCCAGGCTGGAGCCAGAGATATGGTGAACATCTCATAGTTTGCCATGCATTGCTTCTTCAGGGAGCTCATTGAGGCTTTGTACTCAAGTGCTTCATTGTCTTTTTGCTGAGTAGGAGGAGTGGGGATGTGGCTTTTCCTGGGTAGCAGGATTCCCAAAGGCTGCATTCACATGGTTCTGTGGGTCCTACACATCGACAGGAAGATGTACTGCAGGGACTTCCTTAATGTGAAATTGGTTTGTGGCCGTGCATGTAGCATCATATTGGTGAAGCATCATATTGGTGAACGCCTGCTATCCTAGCAGCAGCTACAATGTTTTTATCCTATGCCCGTCAGCCGTTCCTCCCACCTTCTGTTGCAAACCATGGCTGTGGAGCAAACCATTGTTATTTTCAAATGATGTTTCCACTATTTGGACAGCTCAAGAGAAGCATGTCTCCAAATTTATGGTTGTCTGCTGCATCCTATACAATCCCGCCATCATTAGGGTGCAGTCCTTTCCACCAGGTCTTTGGTGAGACCTCAGGAGGAGGTGCTGCAGGAAACATCTCTTTCAAGCAGGATTCAGTTGAAATTTTATGTGCTGGCCAACTGAAGGACTCCTAATAGTGAGTTGGACTTCTGGTATAGCCTTTTGTGTTGGTCACAACAAATGGCTGGCTGTCATAGGGATTGTTTGCTTTCCAACATGCCCATCATGTTTCACAAGCACTTTATCTCCTGGCTTTAGCGGTGTGGCCCTGAATTTCATGTTTCGCTCTGCATCTACTTGCATTCAATCCTTCTGTTCTCGATCATGTTTGCATACATGTTGACCATTAACTCCCCAGATAACTCAGGAAGACGTGTGTGCATAGGATGTGCAAAGATGACTGTAACCAAAGGCTTTCCAATGGTCGTGTAAGGAGTTACTCTGTAATTGCAACAAAAGTGATACAATTCTTGCTTCCACGACTTGCTCTCAGCAGTAGTTGTATGTATCATTTTTTTCAAGGGACGCATAAATCTCTCGCCTTCTCCATCAGTTCTTGGCCAATGCGGTGATTTTTCAATGAATGAAACTAAAGCATTTTGCGAATTTCCTGAACTTGTCGCTGTTGAATGGGGGTCCATTATCAGTTCTCACTGTTTGAGGGATTCCAAACAAGGCAAAAATCTGGTCAAGCTTTGGGATGGCTGCTTTAGTTGAAGTTGATGAAATTATTTCCATGACTGGGAATCTGTTGTAGTTAGTGACAACAAGAAGTTTACAAAATAATGAGTAGCATGGACAGAGTAGATAGTCAGAAGCTTTTTCCCAGGGTGGAAGAGTCAATTACCAGGGGACATAGATTTAAGGTGAGAGGAGAAAACTTTAGAGGAGTTGTGCGGGGCAAGTTTTTTACGCAGAGGGTAATGAGTGTCTGGAATTCGCTGCCAGAGGAGGCGGTGGAAGTAGGTACGATAGTGGTGTTTAAGAGGCAGCTTGACAAATACATGAATAGGATGGGAATAGAGGGATACAGACCCCGGAAGTGCAAAATGTTTTAGTTTGACAGGCAATATGATCGGCGCAAGCTTGGAGGGCCGAAGGGCCTGTTCCTGTGCTGTACTTTTCTTTGTTTTTTGTTTTGTTCTATCACAAAGATTTGACATTGTGGTTGCTTGACATAGCAAACCATAGAACTATAGAAAAGTTACAGCACAGAAGGAGGCCATTTGGCCCATCTTGTCCATGCCAGCCTGAGGACACCCAGTTGCCCTTTCTAATCCCACCTTCCTGCACCCAGCCCATAGCCCTGCAGCCTACAGCACTTAAGGTGCAGATCCAGGTACTTTTTAAAAGAGTTTAGAGTTCCTGCCTCTACCACCAACTTGGACAGCGAATTCCAGATACCCACTACCCTCTGCGTAAAAAAGTTCTTCCTCATGTCCCCCCTACACCTCCTGCCACTTATCTTCAATCTATGTCCCCTGGTTCTAGAATTCTCCAGCAAGGGAAACAATTTTATCCTGTCCACTCTATCTATTCCCCTCATAATTTTGAATACCTCAATCAAGTCATCTCTCAGCCTTCTTTGTTCTAAGGAAAATAACCCCAAGCTATCCAATCTCTCCTCGTAGCTACACTTTTCTAACCCTGGCAACATTCTTCTAAACCTCCTCTGCACTCTCTCCAGAGCTATTACATCCTTCCTGTAATGTGATGACCAGAACTGCACACAATACTCCAGTTGTGGCCTCACCAGTGTTTTATACAATTCCAACATTATATCCTTACTTTTATATTCTATACCTCTACCAATGAAGGAGAGCATTCCATATGTCTTCTTTACAACCTTGTCTACTTGAACTGCTGCCTTCAGGGACCTGTGTACTTGTACGCCAACATCTCTCACTTCATCTACCCCTCTTAGTGTATTCCCATTTATTGTGTAATCCCTGTAACTGTTTGACCTCCCTAAATGTATGACCTCACACTTCTCGATGTTAAAATCAATCTGCCACTTTACTGCCCACCCCACCAACCCATCTATATTTTGGAGATTATGGCTATCCTCTACACTATCCACTACTCGGCCAATATTTGTGTCATCTGCAAATTTCCCAATCGTGCCTCCCATATTCACGTCCAAATCATTAATATATAACACAAACAGCAAGGGTCCCAACACTGAGCCCTGTGGAAACCATTTGAGACAACTTTCCATTCGCAAGGGCATCCATCGACCATTACTCTTTGTTTCCTGTTACAAAGCCAACCTTTTATCCAGTTTGCCACATTACCCTGAATCCCATGGGCTTTTACTTTCCTGACCAATCTGCCATGTGGGACCTTGTCAAATGCCTTGCTAAAATCCATGTACACAACATCCACTGCACTACCTTCATCAACCCTTCTTGTCACTTCCTCAAAGAGTTCAATCAAATTTGTGAGGCAAGACCTTCCTTTAACAAATCCATGCTGACCATCCCTGACTAGTCCATGCCTTTCCACATGACAGTTAATCCTATCTCTCAGGATTGATTCAACTAATTTGCTCACCACCAATGTAAGACTAACTGGCCTATAATTGTTTGGCATTTCCTTTGATCCCTTTTTAAACAATGGAACTACGTTTGCATTTCTCCAGCCCTCTGGTACCTCCCCTGTATCTAGTGAAGATTGGAAAATCATCCTCAGAGCATCTGGTATTTCCTCCCTGATTTCCTTCAGCAGCCTGGGAAACAATCCATCTGGCCCTGATGACTTATCAACTTTCAAGGATTTCAACCCTTCGAGTACTTCCTCTCTCTTTAAGACTATCCCATCCAATATCTCGCAGTATTCCTCCTGGACTACTAGTTGATTTTGTGTTATACCATGTGGTCAATTCCTGGGAACCATACCTTTTCCCTAAGGAGTTGTTTGGTTTTGACAATTCCCTGGTGATCTCCACGTGCTATATCGACAACACATTCCCTCAATGAACATGGAATGGCAATACTGTTGTTGTCTAACACAAGATCAGATGTGGTTTTAATGGTGGGCTCATTTTGAACATTGCAAAGACCTTGTAATATGTGAGCGATTTCATTTGTAGATGCTCTCTTGATCACGTCTTTCCAGTTTTGTGATTCCATAGCCATCATACATAGCAAAAACACCTCATCTCGTTTTGTTGCCACTTTGATGTCAGCTAATTTCATTCACTTTGGCATCACATTTAAGTTTACGTAGTTAAGATGTTGTTTGGCATGACTGATGGACTTACTGTCACCAATAGATGTTGCAAAAGATAACCCACTGGGTTGAGCTTGCCTGGCTGATACTCAACATGGAACCTGTACTGTTGTACTTTGAGTATCCAATGCTCTATTTGAGTGAATGGTTCGTCATGTGGATTGTTGAACAAGCTTGCTAGTGGTCTATGATCGGTCATTACTTCAAACTCGCCTCTACACAAGTAGAGATGAAAGCGTAAGTTACCGCATGTGACTGAGAATGCCTCTGTCCACGTTTGAGAATAACATTCCTCTACAGGCATTAGCAATCTGCTGCTGCTGCAATAATTGATGAGCTAACTATCTTGCCTTTCTGCCTGAGAACTGCACCTAAGCCAACTGGACTTGCATCCACTCAGTGAGTCAAAATAGGCATTTGTGCAACTTGCTGGCAACTGTTGCTTGATCTGGTGTACAGCCTGTTTGAGTGACGTCATCCTCTCCCATTGGCGGTCTCTTTTGTCAGATTGCGTAGGGGGGTAGATAATGTAGGAGGATCAGGAGTGAAGCGACTACTGTGCGTGATGAGTTCTAGCAGACTCCGGATTTCCAGGACATTTGTAGGATCCACAGCATTTCCAATGGCTTCAACTTTCTGTGGTTAAGGTGATATTCCTTCACCTTTGAACACAGGACTGAAGAATTTGATTCTGCTTTCCTTTCAAGATCCGGGTTGTCGTTACATTGAATTTTACAGCACAGAAACAGGCCATTCACCTTAAGAGGAGGTGTTATGTCTTTTGGTTCCCATAAATTAAAAATAATCACACTTTAGACTCAAAATGCTGGAGCTTCATCAAGTATATTTCTTGCTGCTCTCCATGTGATTGGTGGGCAGATAGAGTGATACATTGTTACTCAGCACATGTCTCCAGTGCAGCAGTAAAATGTGGCACCCCAGATACATTCTCATAACAATTAGCCCCTATTTCTTTAGGAATAATATAACAATAGAATAGGAAGTGTAAGTTTATGCTCCACATAAGTCTCCTCACAACTCTTCTTCATCTCACCTAGGGTTGCCGACCCTCCCGGAATAGCTGGGAGTCTCCTGGAATCAGCATCAATTTCCCAGGGACCAAAGAAAGCATTCCGGGAGATTTTAAAACACTGTTTTAAACAAATCAGTCACATCATTCGTATTTCTGAGCCACAGCTGGATCTGACTCGGTGCTGCCCAATCAAATTCAAATCTTAAACCGGAAAAAAAACCAGGAGGACCCCAATTGGCTGGGGCTTTTGGCGGGCTGTAATGGGATTGGTGGGGGTTTGAATTTCACTGAAGGACGATGCCCTGCTTTGAGTTTCAGTCTGCCCGGTCACACTTGATGCCACCGTGCATTCTCAGGTAAGAAATACTGTTAAATTGAAAAGGAAATAACAACTCAGAAAGGAACGGATTTCACCCTTTAATAGGCAGTAAAATGTTTTAAGTCCAGAAGTGAACTATCAGATTGAATAACTTCAGTACCTGTTAATAGCGATAGAGAATTGTAGAGAGAAGTCTGTGCAAAGAAGCAAAAGTGAAATGAGAAAAAAAACTTCTTCTTGTGTTGAGCGGTTAAAGTCTGGAATGCACTGCCTGAGAGTGCGGTGGAGGCAGGTTCGATCAAAGCATTCAAAGGGAATTAGAGTATTATCTGAAAAGGAAGAATGTGCAGGGTTACAGGGAAAAGGTGGGAGAGTGGCATTTAGTGAATTGCTCATTCAGAGAACCTGTGCAGATACGATGGGCCGAATGGCCTCCTTCTGCGCTGTAACAATTCTGTGATTCTGTGAATTCTGTACCTGGGGGGTAGCCCAAAGATACGCTGCCCTCCCCCACCACCCCCCCCAGAAAGTTCCCATGTAAGGATTGCACAGTAATTGCCTGGGAAGTTCAAACTTCTATTGGGCAATTGCCCTGCAGTGGGATCCATCCGAAACTCCGATTTAAATTGCAGCCTTCGGTTGGTTCCGGCTGTCTTACAGCATTGGTTACCCAGAAAAAGTTAGAAGAATTAAAACCACTTCTAACTTCTGGGTAACTATAGTGCTGGCCCACCCCAACCCCCACAGGACTTCTCCCATCCCTCTGACCCTCTGCTGAGCCCCATGACTACCACCTACCCCCCAATTAGCCCCTGACCCCTCATGGGACTCCTGGACCAGCCTCCCAATACCCCACAGGACTCCCCGACTACCCCCCACCCCCTGACTACCCTGCGACCCCCCACAGGACCTTCCCCAACCTCCCAACCCTCCACAGAACCCCTGACTACCCCATCCACCTCCGTCTACCTCCTAAACCCCCCCATGCGACCCCTGACTGCACCCCGCTCCTCATGACTAGCCCCCACACTGATTACCCCGGACTCCCCATGTGACTCCCCATCTACACCCCATCACCCCCATGCAACCCATGAGACCCCCGAATGCTCCCCACTCTCCCTGACTTCCTACCCAGCCCCCTGACATACCCCCAACACCCCACTGGAGTCCCCGACTATCCCCCACACTCCGACTACCCCATGAACCCATATGGGAACTCCCCCAACCCCCCAATCCTCCACGAGACACCCCGATTACCCTCTCCACCCCTCCACTGCCTCAACCTGCCCGTGACTATCCCCCAACACCCCCATGGGACCCCCAACTATCCCCCACAATCCCCCACACCTCATGACTACACCCTAACCATCCCATGAACTTTCCCCAACACCCAGAGCCCCCATGGGATACCTCAACTACACCCCCTGACTGCCCTCCCCACTCCCGACTACAGCCCCCCCGACTACACCTCCCACTGCCCTCCCCACACCCCGAGTACCCCTGCAACCTCTGACTACACACCCACCTACTCCCGACTAACCTCGCAACCCCAGACTCCCCACCCCACCCCACCCTCCCACTGATCACCCGATCCCCCAACAAACACTTCCCCAATGACCACCCCCTGACTACCCAAGCCCCCTACTCACCACCACCCACTGACCACCCCCTGACCATTTGACCACACCCCCAGTGACCAGGCCCCACTGACCAGTCCCCACTCACTAACCCCCACTGACCATCCGATTCCTCCACTGCCCATTCCCCATTGACCACCCAACCCCCCCCCCCCACTGACCACTCCGCACTGACCATTTGACCCCAACCTTGCTGACCAACCCTCACCGACCAGCCGACCTGGGCTGCATTTCAAGGTCGGTAAACTAGGAGCAGAGTGGCAATCTGACTGTAATTGCCACTCCTTGGAAGTTACGGCCCAAGCACTTGTCTTTGTTCAAGGTGAGACATAGACATGCATGTAGCTGTTTCTCGAGTTCACTTTTGGTGCAACCATAGTTCAGAATGTCATTACTGATGTTCAGCATGCATTCAGTCCTAAGTCATGAGCTGGAATACCTCAGCTACTGAGTTGACTCCAAAGTTGAGCCTCTTATATCAAAAAAGTCTGATGTGAGTGGAGAATACTGTAAGATACCTCAATTCTTCAGCAAGTGTGATTTGATGATAGCCTGCACTGAAGTTAAGTTTAGCAAAGTGCTCAGCACCATTCACTTTCTCTATGATATCATCAATTATGGGTGTTAAATGCCTTTCTCATTGCATGGCTTGGTTTGGTGACCGCATATCAAATGCTGATTCTAATCTAGTTCTCCCTCTTGGGTTTCTTGACTTATACGGATGAGACCCAAGACTCATCCCTAACTTTCTCAATATCGTTAAGGTCAAGTAGGCGCTGAAGTTCCTTCTCTGTTTACTTTCTGACATGAAATGGTGTTCGTCGCCATTAATGTGCGACTGGGGGCACATTAGGGTCTACATGCAGCTTGCACGTAACACCTTTCAGTTGCCAATACCAGTGAAGGGGTCAGCACACAATTCAAGGATGTTTTTGGTATGAGTCAGAATCAAGTATGTGACTGCAATCATGTGCAGATCTGTTGCTGTGTGGAAACTGATAAGTGTATCACATTCTTCAGATATGAAATAGAATGCAGCATTTGATCTGGTGTCTTTGAATGAGACAGGCACTTCAAAAGTCCTGAAAACTTTCCAGTGATTTGTCACTGTTGTAAGGGAAAATTTTCCTATTCCCTAGTTTGCAGTAAATGGGGCAATCCTGAAAGAGAGCTGTGCCTGAAAGAGAGCACAAACGTATATTCAGGGTCTTCCGCCTCCACAGTGGCTACCTTCTCTTGACCTTGTGTTATGGTATGGCACCCTTTGTAACAGGATCCAAGCCGGTTGTTGAAGCAGAAACCAAGATGCTGAGGTTTTCTTTGTTGAGAGAGTTTATTGACTTGTTCAGTCTCAGATCTTCTCCCACACAACCCACTGTCCCAGTTATCTCCCATTTATGAATGCTCAAAGACAATTAATACCCATCGCCTCTTAAGCTTAACAATGTAATTCATATTAACAAACCTTAATAATGTAATTGATAAGATATTGACACCCTTCTGTTGGTATTGATCTTAGTAGTTGATTTTGCTGATGAGCCACAAACACAAGCAAAATAGTTGAGTTTTTCACAAGCTTTTGTTTAGCAGTAGCAGGACACTCTGCCAGTGTGGGTAAGCACCATCACAGTACAAACATTCTTTGGACAACTCACAGCTCTGTTTGTGAGACTGCTACTGTTGCTTTGCACATGAGCTATGAATAGTGTTCACAGTAGTTGGGGTGTGGTAGTTACTGTTAGCAGCTCTGGACTCTGAAAGCAATAGAGATCTTGCTAATTCCAATAGCTCAGAAAGCTTTCTGTCTTTCTCGAGTGCTTTTCGGTGTAGTTGACTAGAGAACCAACCTTTGATTATTTGTTTTTTGATTTCCTGTTTGACATGTTCAAAATCACTGGTTGCTCGTTGCCTCAATTGTGTGCAATATTGGTCACTTGTTTCACTTTCTTCTTGCTTGGCACTTCAGAAGACAATTGTTTCATATATTGTATTTTCCTTGCATGTGAAATAGGTTGTGCAGTTTTTCTGAGTCATAGTCATTTTGCTCGGGTGCAGGTGTCTCAAAAACATCTTCCAATTCTTCATCTCCACAGTGGAGAAGTATGCCTTTTTTCTTTTGCCATCTGTGATTGCAAAATCCACCATCACTCCTTTGAAATGTCACAGTCACTTTTGCCATGCAAAATACAGATGATGGCTCAGCGTACACTAAAAGGTGGTAGCCTGGGCATAGACAACGCCATTTTGACCTGCATCAAGGATCCAGAATTATGTTCCTTTCAAAGAGAAAACTCCTCTGTAATGATTTGAGATTTTTCTTTTGATTGGATGGTTATTTTGACGAGATCAGAGTGTTTGTGTGCGTGTGTGTGTGCGTCTGTATGTGCATTGTGCAGGCTTTCCTGTTGCTAATATCGTGCTGGAGTGCCTCCTGTGTCTGTCTAACACAACCTCAATTTGTTCCCTAAATCTTCATTTTAAAATGTTGTACTGTCTGCACAAATACCTTCCAAAAGTTTTGTACCTGAAAGCAATGTTTCTTATTTCTCACAAGCCTCATTGCCATTGTGAAGTTCTTGGGAAGGAACACAAAGATATTTAGTGAGAAGCATTCCGAATCAGAGCTGCACATGCTGCTAAAACAATGGATTCCTTAATTTCCTTCTCCAGACTTCCTCTGTGGGTACAAAAGAGAAGCCAGAGCAGGCGGTGCTCAAACTGCAGAAGTACCTCACCCTGTGGGGAAGAGAGGTGAGAAACCTTCAGGAATCGCCAAAGCACAGACGAACACAAAATGGGGAATGCTTGACCTAAATGGAGGAAGTGGATTGAAGTGAAGACACTATGGAGGAATAACTGTTTCACTCAATTTTTTAGTGGAACAGATCAATTCCATTAACAGAATGTAATCTTTTGCAACACTCCAGATCATCTGCCCCAACAGGCCTGGCAAGTTTGCAGATGACACGAAAATTGGTGGTGTCATAACTAGTGAGGAGGAAAGCCTTAGATTACAGGATGATATAGATGGGCTGGTAAGATGGGCAGAGCAATGGCAAATGGAATTTAATCCTGAGAAGTGTGAGGTGATGCATTTTGGGAGGATTAACATGGCAACGGAATATACAATGAATGGTAGGACCCTACGAAATACGGACGATCACAGGGACCTTGATGTACATACCCATAGATCCCTGAAGGCAGCAGCACAGGTCGATAAGGTGGTTAAGAAGCATATGAGATACTTGCCTTTATTAACCAAGGCATAGAATATAAAAGCATAGTGATTATTTTGGAGCTGTATAAACGCTAGTTAGGCCACAGCTGGAGTACTGTGTGCAGTTCTGGTCACCACACTATAGGAAGGATGTGATTGCACTGAAGTGGGTGCAGAGGAGATTCACAAGGATGTTGCTTGGGCTGGAGTGTTTCAGCAATGGAGGCTGGATAGGCTAGGGTTGTTTTCCTTAGAGCAGAGAAGGCTGAGGGGGGACCTGATAGAGGTATACAAAATTATGAGGGACATAAATAGGGTAGATAGGAAGAAACATTTCCCCTCGGAGGAGGTGTCAATAACCAAGGGACATAGATTTAAGGTAAAGGGCAGGAGGTTTAGGGGGGATTTGAGAACATTTTTTTTCACCCAGAGGGTGGTTGGAATCTGGAACACACTGCCTGAGGGGGTGGTAGAGGCACCCTCAGGAACCCTCACAACATTTAAGAAGTATTTAGATGAGCACTTGAAACGCCATAGCATATAGGACTACAGGCCAAGTGCTAGAAAATGGGATTAGAATAGATAGGTGCTTGATGGCCGGCATGGACACAATGGGCCGAAGGGCCTGTTTCTGTGCTGTATAACTCTATGACTCTATATTTATGGTAGCCTTAGGTGGATAAAATGTATAATGCAGTTTTCAATATACTACAATGACCTCTCAGGGATAGAGGGCATTGGGTTTCACCTCCATCACTGGATTCCCACATGCAGGATATCATCGATTGCACCCATGTGGTCATCAAGGTGACCAGTGACCGGCCAGTGAAATCCATCAACAGGAAGGGCTTCTACTCTTTCAATGTCCACCTGGTCTGCATCTACAATAAGAGCTTCCACCAAACGTGCACTCGCTTTCCTGGCAGCTGCCATAACTCCTTCAATCCAGACTGCCTCAGATCTTCACTTCAACCCTCAAGATGTGTGGATGGATCCTAGGGTACAATGGATATTTCTTCAATTAATGTCCACTCACCCCTCAAAGGGAGCCCCAAACAGAAGCACAGTGATACAACCAATGCCACCTGCTCAGTGGGACAATCATTAAGCAGGCCATTGATCTTCTGAAGAAGCAGTTCCAGTGACTAGACTGGTCACCCTTCAATACCCTCCTGCATCAGTCTCAGTCATTGTGGTGGTCTCTTGCATTCTTCATAACATTACCCTCAAGAGAGATGTGGACCTTGAGGACATTGAGGTTCTGAAGGGGACATCTCATCGGGTGAAGAGCAGGGGCAGGAGGTAAGAGAGGAGGAGGAATTGGAGATGGAGGGAGACGATACTGAACACAGTGGTGCCTCTGCTACATGATGAGGTAACCAGGAACAGCTCAGGGCGTGAATGGCTCATGAGGCTGCCATGAATGTCAGGAATCTCCTGATTCAGGAATGCTTCAACTGAACCCCTCTGACCCACACTGAGGGACATGACATGGAAAGGAGTCTGAGATACATGTGCTAACTCATGCATGGAAGACACAACCTGGAATATCTAATCACTTACTGCTAATAAAGCAAGCACATCTGCTCAGAGGCTTTTCCCTCACCAGAGAAGATCCCGTTATCTCTTTCACCATTACATACTGCTTTTCCTGTCACAGCAGCACTAAAAAGAGTCCCAAATGTATGGCTTAAAGTGTCATCAATTATACAGTCCAAGTAGAGGAAACATTGGGCAGAGGCAGTAAGAAGGTACAACAGTGACCCACTTAGTACTCTGCATGTTGCAATGTCCTACCAGTGCCCCAGCCCTTGGGGTAGATGACCACCCTCCTCTCTCTCACGGTTCTAACTTTCAATCCAGGTCAACATCGATGAAGTGAGGGGCAGCCCTGCCGCCAGGCCTCCGGCTCCCCTGTGACACCTGGCTTCTCTCTGGTGAAGCGGAGGTACAATCAGCAAATCTCTCCGTCGGGACAATCAGCAGCCTCAGTGATGGCTGCCATGGGGAGTCTAAATCAATCTCACATTTCATCTGTCTCGCCTCCGTTCCACTCCTACTGGCTCTAACCATTTACATAACCATTTGTCATCAATTGTCTCTTGAGCCAAGTGGGTTAGTAGATATAGATGGGAAGTAGGAAAGCTGCCTGATTTATTTTTTCCTCTCAATAGCCTAGAGGCATTGCACTACTGCCGCCATGAGTGAGATCAGCTAACTCAAACAGACTGAGCTGAATTAACATGTGATATTTAGCACAGAAGACAAGTTTTGAGAAAGGCTTGAATGTACTGGAAAAGATTATTGTCTCGTTTAGACCAAAGGCAACTCGGCATGCCATTGCAAATACTCAGAATGAGACTTCGTGAGATGTTCCTGTATTTCAATTGGCAGAAGTGTAGAAACTGATATGCCAAAGTAAACATTAGAAAATGGAGGGCTACACCTCAGAACATTGTACATCTCATATATACTTTGTTCACTGGTGATTAATGTTTTGAAAAACATATAAACTCTTTGAGATATTTTTACTTTTAGTGGAATCAATTTTTCTTTGGCTTCAAGCTACATCAAACCTCTTATAGTTTAACATTACAGCCCACATTGTTTCAGTACTAAATGTCCTGGATACTTAATTAAGTATTTGAATCTATAAGGGTTAAGAATTAATGGCATCCAGCCCAGTTTTGGTCATTAGGTGCAACAGTTGCTCATTTTTACTTGAAAAATGTAACTTAATTCAATGATATATTGAAAAATAAACTTGTGATATTTTTGATTAACCTTGCAGTGATAGCACTTACTAATGCTAGTTAGAAATGTTGCTCCTCTAATATTTGTGAACCAAATTGGCTCCAAAGAAATTGAATTGTTAAAAAAAAAGTGCACATTGTCCAGATTTGCTTTGCTTTTAATTTGGATACACTAGAGGCAAGTTTAACCTAACCCACTGATCAGGAAACAGTTTAATATTGCTCTCTGTTTACATCAGCAGAGAGTAAAATAAGCCAAGGCCCCATAAACCACTGTTCCGCCCAATCCCATCAGTTTCCCAATCTGCTAATTAGATTAAAATTGCCCCATTCTTTTCCATAACAAAACTAGCCAAAGGTATCTAGTGGATACAATTTGCTTAGACTTTTCAGAACACATTTGGTAAAGTTCCACACGTGAGACTTTTAAAGAGGTTTAACGTTCATGGAATTAATGGCATATTAGTGGTTGTTTGGATTATACATTAGATCTCGGGAACAGGCTTTCTTTGGATATGATGAACAAAATTTGCCATTCAAAAATAATATAACTTTAAGTTTTACCAGAGGTTCTCTTTTTTTATTTATAGGCATTCTTACAAAGGGTAATTGTGCCATCACAGACCTCTTCATTTGTAAGTTTTGTACATCTTTGTACTCATCTATTCTGCCTTTAGTGCTTACTGATTTTTATATTTCCATATAGCTCTGCAAATTTCCGCTTTTCATTTATATATCCAACTTCCTTTTGAAAGTTATGATTGAATCTGTTTTCACCACACTTTTAGGCAGTTTGTTCCAGATCATAATAACTCATTGCGTATAATATCTTATTTCCCCCTAGATTTGTTTTTGCCAATTATCTTAAACCTGTCTACTCTGATTACTGACTGTCCTGCCAGTGGAAACAGTTTTTTTCTCTCTCAGAACGATCAAATCCCCTTAATTCAAGATCTTTTCATTTTGAATAGTGTAGTGTGTCGGTAAAAAACATTAAATCCAGCAAGCAGAATGATCTATGTGAGATAGTTACCACTCCTTATTATGACCCTCTGCTCAGGGTGAAGTTCCTGCAAATAAAATCCCACAACAACACATGAGCAAGAGTTCGTATTTTTAACAACCTAACATGCCTGACTTTAATTTTTTTATTCTTTCATGGAACGTGGGCATTGCTGGCAGGGCCAGCATTTGTTGCCCATCCCTAACTGCCCTTGATTTGGGTGGCTTGCTAGGCCATTTCAGAGGGCAGTTAAGAGTCAACGTGTAGGCCAGATAAGGATAGCAGATTTCCATTCCTAAAGGACTTTAGCAAACCAGATGGGTTTTTACAACAATCAACAATGTTTTTGCGGTCACTATTATTGAGACTAGCTTTTAATTCCAGATTTTAATTGAATTTAAATTCCACCAGCTGACATGTTGGAATTTAAACCCACGTACTCAGAGTATTAGCCTGGGCTCCTGCCCAGTGACATTACTACTACACTACCACCTCCCCTCATCTTTGTAAGCTAAAGCACAGTGCTGATCTTTCAGATGGAATAGTGAAAGCGAGAAATGTTTCTGGGGCCTGGATTTCAATCTTCTCTATCCTGTGCACTGTAAAGAAAGTAGATGAAAGTGTTTTCATATCATAGCTAACCTGGTTTACAAACGTTTCCTTTCTATATCATTTCTAATTTATTATCTTCTCTAACGTCACGTACAAACCATGCTCTTCAATTATTTTTCCTATAAAATCTCGTATTCCAATGCAGCCAATATTCTGGTAACTTGGCCATAATGGACAATAAACCTTCTGTCCCAGAGAAAACAAACTTGTATTTCTATTGTACATTTCTCAACCTCCAGATGTCCCGAAGCACTTTAGAGCCAATGAAGTACTTTTGAAATGCAGTTACTATTGTAATGTAGGAAACACGGCCGCCAATTTGGGTACAGCGATGCCCCATAACTGTTATAAAATAATGACCAGATGGTCTGTTTTAGTGATAAATACTCAGCAGGACATTGAGATCTTCTTTAAAATAATGCAATGGGAAACTTTTACATCCACATCAGAGGACAAATGATTACCATCTCATCCAAAGGCCGCTCATTCAGTACTCTACTGAACTGTCAGCTTCTGGAGTAGGACTTCAAACCACCACCTTCTAACTAAGCGGTAAGAGTGTTACCCACTGAGCCACAGCTGACACCTCACATCTCGTGTCTTTCCCGCCTATATAAATATAGCCAAATCTTCAAGTGATGACCTGTTTCTCTTGTCTTCAATGACAGTCAGATGGAGCACCTGGAGTGAGGTTGGATAATCCCTTGAGTCGTCAATGAGGTCCAAACACAAAATCAGTAAGAAAAAAACAAGCCAAATAAAAAAGAAGTGAATTTCCAGTTGTTGTGACCTCCACCTCAAACAGTTTGCCACAGTTGGCACATTAAGTGTGATAATTTTAACAGGATATTTGATAATGCCCTATAAGGTGACAATTGGTGCTAATGTAGTGCCAAACCAGACTTGCTCTGAGACCTACAAAACTACCTGGAAATAGTGATATGATATATGTGCACATGGGAAGTACTGGCATTTGGACTACCAAGTGTGGAAGGACTTACACATACAAATACACACACACTTCACTCTCACTCCCACTCAAACACACACACACACTCACTGTCTCACTCCCACACACACATTTACACTCTCACTCCCAAACACTCATAGGCACAAACACACACTTTCTCTCTTCGTTCCCACACACACACTCACCCTCTCACTCCCACAAAAGCACACACACACACACACACTCACTCACTGTCTCACTCACAATATACACACTCTCTCTCACTCACACACTCACTCACTCACACACTCTCACTCACTCACACACTCTCACACTCACACACACTCACTCACCCACACACACACTCTCTCTCTCTCTCTCTCTCACACACACACTCACTCTCTCTCTCACTCACACACACACACACTCACTCTCTCTCTCACTCACGCACACTCTCTCTCTCACACACACGGACACTCTCTCTCTCACACACGCACTCTCTCTCTCACACACGCACTCTCTCTCACACACACAAACATGCTATCACTCACTCCCTGCGCCCCCCACACACATTCTCTGTCCCCAACCACACACACACACTCATTCTCTCACTCCCACATACGCACACTCACTCACTCCCACACACGCACTCACTATCTCACTCCCACACACACACATTCTCACTCCCACACACACACATTCTCACTCTCTCACTCCCACGCATGCACTCACACAATCTCACTCTCTCACACACTCACTGTCTCACTCCCACATGCACACTCGCTGTCTCACTCCCACACACACTCATTCTCTTACTCCCACACATGCACTTTCTCTCTCACTCCCACTGTTACTTTCTACTATGGGGTCTCTTTTCTTGCAAACCAGTTGCACACTTCTCTGTCAGCAGGTGAGTTGATAACAATATACTGCAGGCACAATATGAAATGAAGCACATACTATTTATTTATGCAAACGACAGAGCACTAACATGATGTGTGCTTCTCTAGCCAGACCCTACTCTAGACTAACATTAACATGGTAGCCCATGCTACACAGCTATTGGGTCTTACAGTCACATGGTCAATATGCTCACATTCTCTTAAAGGTATATTACACCTCAGATTACCACACCCACACACACACACTTACTCTCTCAGTCCTATACGGTCATGCACACACTCTCTCTCTCACTCCCACACACATTCACTAACTGTCACTCACACACAAACTCACGCTCTCAATCCCGCCCCCCACACATACATACCTTCTCACTTTCACACACCCTCTCACTCACTCACATGGACACTCACTCAGACTGTCACACACACACACACATTCACTGTCTCACTCACACATACACACTCACTGTCTCACTCCCACACACACACACTCATTGTCTCACTCCCACACACACACACTCATTGTCTCACTCCCACACACACGCACTCATTGTCTCACTCCCACACACACGCACTCACTGTCTCACTCACACATACACACTCACTGTCTCACTCCCACACACATGCACTCACTGTCTCACTCCCACACACACACACTCATTGTCTCACTCCCACACACACACACTCACTGTCTCACTCACACATACACACTCACTGTCTCACTCACACATACACACTCACTGTCTCACTCCCACACACATGCACTCACTGTCTCACTCACACATACACACTCACTGTCTCACTCCCACACACACGCACTCACTGTCTCACTCCCACACACACACACTCACTGTCTCACTCCCACACACACACACTCACTTTCTCACTCACACATACACACTCACTGTCTCACTCCCACACACATGCACTCACTGTCTCACTCCCACACACATGCACTCACTGTCTTACTCCCACACACACACACTCATTGTCTCACTCCCACATACAGACTCACTCTCTCACTCCCACACATGGACACACACTCACACACAAACACACACACACACACACACACACTCTCAATCTCACACATGTGCCAGTCAGCCTCTTCCCCAACCACCTCCTGCAATCTTGGGCTCTGCAGTGACTCACTCCCGGGCCTAGCAGTTGGCCTTTTGTTCCTGGGGCCCCGGCACTCCAGTTCCCCGCCGCCAGGCTCCAGCACTATGGTTCCCACCGCCGGGCCCTGGCACTCTGGTTCCTTCCACTGGGCCCCGGTACTCATGTTCCCGCTCCCTGAGGCCTGGCATTCTGCTTCACTACTGCTGGGCTCCAGCACTCGTGTTCCTGCCACTGGGCCATAAGACCATAAGGCCATAAGATGTAGGAGTAGAAGTAGGTCATTCGGCCCATCGAGTCTGCTCCGCCATTCAATGAGACCATGGCTATGATAATCCTCAACTCCACATTCCTGCCTTTTCCCCATAACCCTTGATTCCCTTACTGATTAAAAATCTGTCTATCTCAGCCTTGAATATACTTAATGACCCAGCCTCTAAAGCCCTCTGCGGTAAAGAATTCCACAGATTGACTACCCTCTGAGAAAATAAATTCCTCCTCATCTCTGTCTTAAATGGGTGATCCCTTACTCTGAGATTATGCCAGCTGGTCCTAAACTCTCCCACAAGGGGAAACAACCTCTCAGCATCTACCCTGTCAAGCCCCCTAAGAATCTTATATTTTTCAATAAGGTTGCCTCTCATTCTTCTAAACTCCAATGAGTACAGGCCCAACCTACTCAACCTCTCCTCATAAGAAAATCCCTCCATACCCGGGATCAACCTAGTGAACCTTCTCTGGACTGCCTCCAATGCCAGTATATCTTTCCTTAGATAAGGGGACCAAGACTGTTCACAGTATTCTAGGTGTGGTCTAACTAGTGTCTTATATAGTTTTAGTAAGACTTCCCTATTTTTATACTCCATTCCCCTCGAAATAAAGGCCAACATTCCATTTGCCTTTCCTATTACCTGCTGAACTTATATGTTAGCTTTTTGGGATTCATGCACAAGAACTCCTCTGTGCTGCAGCTTTCTGCAGTCTTTCTCCCTTTAAATAATATTCAGCTCCTCTATTTTTCCTGCCAAAGTGCATAGCCTCATATTTTCCCATATTATATTCCATCTGCCAAGTTTTTGCCTACTCATTTAGCCTGCCTATATTCCTCTGTAGACTCTTTGTGTCATCCTCACCACTTGCCTTCCCACCTATTTTTGTATCATCTGCAAACTTGGTGATAGTACATTCACTTCCCTCACCCAAGTCATTAATATATATTGTAAATAATTGTGGTCCCAACACTGATCCCTGTGGCACTCCGCTAGTTAGAGGTTGCCATCCTGAAAATTCTCCCCTTATCCCAATTCTCTGTCTTCTATTAGTTAGCCAATCCTCTGTCCACGCTAATATACTACCCCCAACACCATGGGCTCTTACCTTGTTACATAGCCTTATGTGCCGTACCTTATTGAACGCCTTCTGGAAACCCAAATATATTACATCCACTGGCTCCCCTTTATCTATCCTTCTTCTTACCTCCTCAAAGTATTCTAATAAATTTGTCAGGCAACATTTCCCCTTCATGAAGCCATGCTGACTCTGCTTGATTATATTATGCATTTCTAAATACTCTGCTATTTCATTCCTTATAATAGACTCTAACATTTTCATGACAGATGTTAAGCTAACTGGCCTATAGTTACCTGTTTTTTGTCTCCCTCCCTTTTTGAATAAGGGTATTACATTGGCAGTTTTCCAATCCTCTGTGGGATTTTTCTAGAACCTAAGGATTCTTGGAAGATTACTATCGGTAATCTACTATCTCTGTAGCTACTTCCTTTAATATCCTAGGATGCAACCCATCAGGTCCCCACTCCCCAGGCCCTGGCATTCATGTACCTGCTCCCTGGGCACCAGCACTTGTGTTCCCCCACTGCCTCCCCTGAAAGAAAACCTCTTGCCAGCAAACTTACTGCCATTGGCCTCCAATCAGAGACCAATTCTCTCCCACATTTACTGCTGATAGGCTCGCCAGTGAGCCTATCAGCAGCAAACTTTAGAGAGGACTGGCCTATGATTGGAGGAGCAGCTCTTTGCAGAATCTTCCACTCCAACTTACCTGTGTGATTGGCATTTTAAAAGCTGGCTCTGGGGATCATGTAGAACAGCTTCAGGGACTGCATCTGGCCTGTTGGACAAGCCTGACAGATTAGAGAAGGTGTGATTGTTTTTCTTAGAGCACAGACGGTTAATGGGGGGCTTTGCCACAGGTGTTCAAAATCATGAAGGGTTTTAGAAGAGTAAATAAGGAAAAACTGTTTCTAGAGACAGAAATTTTGGTAACCAGTGGTGACATATTTAAGATAACTGACAAAAGAACCAGAGATGACATGAAGAAAAAAACTATGCAGTGAGTTGTTATGATTTAGAATGCACTGTCTGAAAGGGCGGTGGAAGCAGATTCAATATTAACCTTCAAAAGGGAATTGGATACATACTTGAGGGGTTTCCAGGGTTATGAGGAAAGGGCAAGGGAGTGGGATTAAATGGATAGCTCTTTCAAAAGAATTGGCATAAGCACGATTGGCCAAATTATCTCAGTCTATGCTGCAAGATTCTATGATCATAATAGGGAATCTAAACAGTCAAATGTTAAACCACATTCAAATGTAGATGCTCTTTATCTGTTTAATGGCATGAGTGCTGTGAGCTGCTTGTATATTTTATCTTAGCAAACTGAATTGCCTGTATGGTGTTCTAGCTGTGATTGTATGTTTGTTAGAAAGTGTGAGGCCTAGTTAATTTTCTAGAGAGAAAGACAGACTTGCATTTATATAAAGTAAAAGCAAAATACTGTGGATGCTGGAAATCTGAAATGAAAACAGAAAATTCTGGAAATACTTCGTAGGTCAGGCAGCATTTATAGAGCGAGAAACAGGGTTAACTTTTCAGGTTGATGACCTTTCATTAGAACTGGAAGAAGTTAGAGATTTAACACTTTATAAGTAAGCTCCATACCAGGGAAAATGAAGGTGGGGTGAAAAGACAAAGGGGAAAGTCTGTATATGGCAGAGGGCAGGAGTGATTATGATGAAAATACTAATGGAGCAAGGCAAAAGGGAGTTAACGTAGGGGAGGTTAAGTTAAGATATGTGTTATGACATGGCAGGTGATGTGTGGATTGTAAGGCCACGCTATCACAATGGTTTTGCAATTTGTATTTATTGCGAGAACTTTTGTGCTCTGAATTCAGAAGTAATGAGTCTACTAAGACCTTTAGAGATTTTAAAACATGAAATTGAAACATTTATTAACAAAAGAAAAGATTTCAAGCACATATATAGGATTACAATTACTTAATACAGTAACAAATCCCAAAATTCCTAATTAACCTGACTCCCAACTACATACCCCTTTAAGGCAACAGTCCAAAATAAATTTTAAATTTAAATAACAAGACAGCAGGTTTACCACAGCACCCAGTTGACAGTGGAATTCCAAAGGCTTTTCTCCAACTTTAGTACTGGACACAGCAGATTTTTGTTAAAATGGCTGAAGGCTCCCCCAAGGCTGTTTCACACACTCCTGTTAGGTATTACATGCCCCCCACCCCCAACATAATCTTTACTCTGGATATTCCATTGTTCTATGTGTCTTTAGAAATATACTTTTCCCATAATATAAAAATCTTTCATGTTGATAATATGGTCAGTACCTTCTGCAAAAAATAAATAAACATAATAACTTTTCCCTATTTATCTCGTTAACTGTAAACATCCTGTCATCCCTTTGAAACCCAAACAACTCCTTCACTTATCTAAAAATGCAAATTTCCTTCACACCCTACGTGCTAAGATCTCACCCATGTTTGCTCATTAGCATTTCAAATGCCTTTTACCCCTAACTTCTTTTGATAATTTCAATCTTGCAGTCTACCTGAGTCTAATTTAATTAAATCACACAGACAGAATCATCTGCACTCACAGTCATAAACCTACTTTACAATAAACCTCAACAATATTATGAAAATTATTATAGTTTCATGACACATGGCAGGGCAGCTTGGTCATGTGGCATGTGTGTCCTGTAATATGTGAGAAGTTGTGGACATTGCTGGTGTCCGAGACGACCACATGTGCAGGAAATGCTGCCAGCTGCAGAAATTTGAGCTCCAGATTTTGGAGTTCAAGCGGTGGCTGGAGCCACTGTGGCACATCTGCAAGTCTGAGAGCTACATGGATAGAATGTTCAGAGAGCTCATCACACCACAGGCTAAGAGCATGCAGGCAGAAAGAGAATGTGTGGCTTCCAGGCAGTCCAAGAGAACCAGGCAGTAGTGCAGGAGTGCCCTGGGATTCTGGTCGCAAATTGGTTTTCCATTTTGGATACTGGTGAGCGGATTGGTCCCTCAGAGGAGTGCAAGGAGTCAGAGCCAAGTTTGTGGTATTACGAGCAGTGGGCAGGAAGAAGAGTGGAAGGACAATAGTGATAGGGATTCATTAGTCAGGGGAACAGACAGGCATTTCTGTGGCTGTAGACATGACTCCAGGATGGTATGTTGCCTCCCTGCTGCCAGGGTCAAGGATGTCACTGAGCAACTGCAAGACATTCTTCTGGGGGAGGGTGATCAGCCAGAGGTCGTGGTCCGCATTGGTACCAATGACTTAGGTAGAAAGGGAGATATGGTCCTGTGATCAGAATTTAGGGAGCTGGGTCAAAAATTGGCAAGCAGGACCCCAATGTAGTAATCTCCGGATTACTCCCTGTGCCAGTGACAGTGAATACAGAAATAGGAGGATAAGGCATATGAATGCGCGGTTGGAAAGATGGTGCAGGAGGGAGGGTTTTAGATTCCTGGGACACTGGGAGTGGCTCTTGGGGAGATGGAACCTGTACTAGCTGGACAGTTTGCACCTGAACAGAGCTGGGACTGAGTTCCTTGTGGGAAATTTTGCTAGTGCTATTGGGAGCACTTTAAACTAATTTGGCAGGGGTGTGGGAACCAGGAGAGAGCATTAGAAAGGAATACCAGGCAGCACAAAATACTGGGAGAGACAGATAGCACTAGTATGGAGAATAGTAAGTTAATAGGTGGAGTCAGAGTAAGAGAGAAATTCATGAAGTCTAAATCAGGGTTACTGTGCATGTATGTGAATGCACGGAGTAGAGTAAATAAGATTGGGGAGTTATAGGCGCAGATTGCCTTGTGGAAATATGATGTTGTGGCGATAGCAGAGACCTGGCTCAAGGAAGGGCAGACGGGGTGTTAAATATTCCCAGGTACAAGGTGTTCAGAAAAGATAGGAAAGGAGGAGGGTGGCAGTATTGGTTAAGGAAAGCATTGCAGTGCTGGAGAAAGAGGATGTCCCAGAGGGTTCAAGGACAGAATTAATTTGGCTAGAGATAAGGAATAAAAAGGGTACAATTACATTGCTTGGTGTAGTCTATAGACTGCCAACTAGTGAGAAGGATATAGAGGAACAAATCTGCAGGGAAATTACAGAGAGATGCAGACATTATAGAGTAGTTATAACGGGGGACTTTAATTAACCGTATGTAGATTGGGACAGTGGTAGTGTAAAGGGCGGAGAGAGGCAAGCGTTCCTAGATTGTGTTCAAGAGAATTTTCTACAGCAGTATGTGTCCAGTCCAATGAGAAAGAATGTACTGTTGGCCCTGGTTCTTGGAAATGAAGTAGGCCAAGTGGATCAAGTGTCAGTGGAGGAACATTGAGGAGACAGTGATCATTGTATCATAAGGATTAGGATGATGGTAGAAAAGGACAATGTGCAAGCCAGAGTAAGAGTAATTAACTGGGGGGGAGCCAACTTCAATGGGGCAAGAACGGAGCTGGGCCGGATAGACTGCAACCAAAGGCTGGCGGGAAAACTGGTAGCTGAACAATGGGCTACCTTCAAAGAAGAAATGTTTTGGGCACAGCCAAGGTATATTCCTTCAAAAGGGAAAGGTAGGGCAAACAAATCCAAAGCTCCTGGATCAAAAAGGAGATACAAATTAAGATAATGAAGAAAAAGTGTGCTTATGACAGGTGTCAGATAGAAAATACAACTGAGAACCAAACGGAATACAAAAGGTTCAGAGGGGAGGTGAAAAAGCAAATAAGAGAAGCAAAGAGGGGTCATGAGAAAAGACTGGCAGCCAACATAAAGGGGAATCACAAAGTCTTCGATCAGCACATAAATAGTAAGAGGGTGGTGAAAGGAAGAGTAGAGCAGATTAGGGGCCAAAAAGGGGATTTACACATGGAGGCAGGGGGCATGGCTGAGGTGTTAAATAAATACTTTGCGTCTGTCTTTACCAAGGAAGCAGATGTTACTGAGGCCACGGTGACAGAGGATGAAACTCTGTCACTAGAATGGTTCAAAATTGATAAAGAGGAAGTGCTGGATAAACTGTCAGTACTTAAGGTTGAGAAGACACCGGGACCGGATGAGATGCATCCAAGAATATTGAAGGAAGTAGGAGTGGAAATTGCAGGGGCATTGGCCATAATCTTTTAGTCTTCCCTCGACTCAGGGAGGTGCCAGAGGACTGGAGAATTGCAAACATTACACCTTTGTTCAAAAGAGGTTGTAAGGATAAGCCCAGCAATTACAGACCAGTCAGTTTAACTTCAGTGGTGGCGAAGCTTCAAAAGAAAATTATTCCAAGTAGAATTAGTAGTCACATGGATAAATGTGAGTTGATTAGGAAGAGCCAGCATCGATTTCTAAAGGGGAAATTGTGTCTAACTTGCTGGAGCTTTTTGAAGAGGTAACAGAGAGGGTTGATGAGGGTAATGCTGTTGATGTGGTGTACATGCACTTTTGATACAATGCCACACAAAAGACTTGTGAGAAAAGTTATAGCTCATGGAATAAAAGGGAAAGTAGCAGTGTGGATACAAAATTGGCTGAGTAATAGGAAACAGAGGGTAATGGTCAATGGATATTTTTCAGGCTGGAGGAAAGATTGTAGTGGAGTTCCCCAGGGGTCGGTATTGGGACCCTTGCTTTTCCTGATATATATTAATGATCTAGATCTAGGTGTGCAGGGAACAATTTCTAAGTTTGCGGATGATACAAAACTTGGAAGCATTGTTAACTGTAAGGAGGACAGTATAGAACTTCAACAGGACATGGACAAGTTGGCGGAGTGGGCAGATAGGTGGCGGGTGAAATTCGATGCAGAGAAGTGAAGTGATTCATTTTGGTAGGAAGAACATGGAGAGACAATATAAAATAATGGGTATAATTCTTAAGTGGGTGCAGGAGCAGAGAGACCTGGGTGTATATGTGCACAGATCATTGAAGGTGGCAGGACAGGTGGAGAGAGCAGTTAATGAAGCATATAGTATCCTGGGCTTTATTAATAGGGGCACAGAGTACAAGAACAGAGAGGTTATGCTGAGCTTATCTGAGACACTAGTTAGACCTTAGCTGGAGTATTGTGTATAGTTCTGGTTGCCACATTATAGGAAGGATGTGAATGCATTGGAGAGAATGCAGAAGAGGTTTACAAGAATGGCTCCAGGGATGAGAAACTTGAGTTATGAAGATAGATTCGAGAGGTTAGCACTGTTTTCCTTAGAGAGGAGAAGGTTAAGAGGAGATTTGATGGAGGTGTTCAAAATCATGAGAGGGCTGGATAGAGAAGCTGTTTCCTCTTGCCAAGGGATTAAAGAACAAGAGTGATTTGCAAAAGAAGCAAGTATGACGTGAGAAAAATACTTCTTCACACAGCAAGTTGTTCGAGGCTAGAATGCGCTGCCTGGAATTATGGTGGAGGTAGGCTCAATCGAGGCATCCAGGAGGGCATTAGATGATTATTTGAATAGAAACAATGTGTAGGGGGAAAAGGCAGGCAGGGCAATGGCACTAAGTCATGATGCTCATTTGGAGAGCCCAGGCACGATGGGCCGAATGGCCTCCTTTTGTGCTGTAACGATTCTGTGATAATGGGCCAATTAAAAAAACAAAAGTTAGGTCTAGAGGATGTTTAAATGAAGAACCATTTACAGCACCCACTGCCTGAGAAAATGGGAGTAGTGCTTATGATTTGATGCTGTTGAATTCAGTGTTGAGACCAGAAGGCAGTAAAGTGCCTAAACAGAAGATGAGATACTGTTACTCATGCTTGCATTGAGCTTCATTGGAACAGTGTAGGAGGCCAAGGATAGAGAATGGGAATGGAATGGAGAATTAAAGTTGCTAACAACTGGAAGCTCAGGGTCATGTTTATAGACTGAATGGAAGTGTTCAATAAAGCAATCAGCTAATTTACTTTAGGCCTTCCCAATGTGAAAAATGCATTGTGAATAGCAAGTGAATAAAGGGCATAGATTAATAATCATGGGAGATTTTAGCTAACATCACCCCCCATCCCACCACCCAATAAATTTTCATGAAGAGGCATCTACAGGAAGACAGGAAATGCAGTTTTTACAATGTGTGCAGGGCTCCTTTCTTACCCGGTAAGCTACCCAGAGGAATTGTGAGAGGAAATTGGAATTTAAATGATGGACGTTCCTGCATGTATTGCAGTGCCCGATTAATGAAGGTCACAAATGTAGCCTGTCTCTGACTGCATTTGACGACCGCACTTATAACACAATATTCTTTTCACATTGCAATGTTTATTGATTCGTATTGATTTCCTAAGAGGTACATGGGAACAAAAGGCCATTCAGCCTCTTGAGCGATTCAATTAGATCATGGCTGATCTGTATCTTAGCTCCACTTACCCACCTTGGTACCATATCCTTTCATACCCTTACCGAACAGAAATCTATCTATCTCCAGAATATCCACTCACTTTATCAACAATGAAGAATTGCGAGATTAAAATCAACTCATTTATTTTGCTTATAATTTAAGTAACCATGCATCTGTTGGCTTTTAAAAAAATGGATGGAAACAAATTCACTGATTAAACATTTCTGAGAAAATGTAACTAGTGCAGAACAGGAAAATGCTGAGAGAAGATGGGCTGGAAGCCAGGAAACAAATTTATAAGATTGAAAGAACAAAAGCCTAGGGTTGAATAAAATCCCACAGTCAACCACAGCCATTTCTACGTACTTGTGTGTAGGCAGAAAGTTAGCGGTTGCAAGTCGCTCATCTGTCCTTCTCACAGAAAAAAAATCTGGGCGTGAGGAACATAATGACCGGGATGTTCTGGCCCCATCGCGGGTGGGACCCACTGTGGGTGAGGCGGCGCCCCAGCCAGAAGCCCATTGACTTGTGGCGGGACTGGAAGATCACAGCGGTGGGCGGGTGTGGAAAATCCT